>NW_024609835.1:241520971-242052850 GCF_016920785.2 Ixodes scapularis | reverse complement strand
TTCAAAACTTCAGCGTTGACCTAAATCGCGAAATATTGAGCAAATAAAGCAAATTTGTAACGAATAAAGAAAAAAATAGGGACATAAAAAAACTTAATATTAGTGTTAATAGGGCGAACATGTGCCTCCAACTAAAACAAAAAGGGCACCGTAAGTCCTAAACCGGAAGCGGAAAGGCGACTCACTGGATGCAGTCAGCCACGGCTACTTTTGTAAAGGTTATGTTAATGAGAACATTCCAAACTGTAGGAATTCGCGTACCGCCGCCGATTCGCCATTTCCCACGTGGTCCGTCAACAAACCGAGTCCAGCCTGGTTCCTTCACGGGAGCGGGATTCCGCTTCCCATTTATTGGTACAATAAAGCGCAACGCTACAAAACACTCAATAGAAACTACAAATACGCGCGACATCACACAAATATTTACAAACGCACGTTAAGCCCAAAGCTAAACACAAAGAAGGTCCCCAGGCCTCGTGTCCCGCGATTACCCTAGATCCGGTCGCCCCACACTTGCCTGGGCTCGGTGGCGTCCGAAATTCAAAGAGACTCTTCGCCCCCTGTCTACCGAGTATATCTCGATCGATGGGCGTGGAGGTTTCTCCTCGCCCGCCATGGGGCGCCTGCAGCGCCTTCCAGGGGCTAGGAGAGAGAGCGGCCCGTTGGGAGCCGAATTCAAGATCCCGATCGACCCCGCGGCAACACGACCATGTAATCATCTCTGAGGCGAGGCAACTGCATAGCTGCATCGCGGCCAAAATGGCCGAATGGTTTGATGGGCGCCCTCGTGAATGCACGGTGCACCATAATACAAGAACATAAGTTTTCAAATTGAACTGGAATGTTCTAGAAGATCAGCGAAGGATAAACTGGCAGCCAGGCTTGTGGGGTTCAGACTTCTCACCTCAAGAGGTGTAGTAATGTTATTGATCGCTCTTTACTCGTGACCCCTTTTTGCTACTCTGAGAGCCATTTCAGACAGACACGTGGCTATTAGCCCCGAGAAGTTCACGTGGCGCCCCCTTACGGCGAACCGGGGTGACGTCGCGGTGAGGAGAGAATTTTTCCCCGGCTCGCACAGGTCGCCCTGTGGAGGCTGTGACGATGCTAGCTGTCGGCGCGCTCGTTTCTATTTAATTTTTTTTCAGCGTGTTTTTCGTATGAAGTGTAAATTTTTTTATGTGCCTTTATTGAGGTATGGCCTGTAGCTACAGGTGAAACTGCAACCAACATTGTAAGCATAATTGACAGGGCCGGCAACGCATGAATCACAGTTGGTATACGAAAATAAATAAATATGGCCAGAATTGCAGGAGCATCACTATAGATTTACATCCCGCACAATACATGCTGCTGGTGTTATGAATGAATTGGCAGGTTAGGTATACTATTTTTATTTGTATCTCTGTTTGGAAACAAGATCGCCGAAGCAGAAAAGCTGCATGCTGTTCAAGCGGCATACTAAATACAGTCTGGGCCAGAGAATCACAAGTAAGACAGCCCAAGTGCAGGGGCAAAGTAAAAAAACAGAACATTTATTATATTGTAAGGCTCTGGATGGATGGATGGGTTTAATACAATGAATGAAGTTTGATTAAGATGGTGCGTCCACGGTGACCGTTCGATGCAGATCCGAGAGAGCTCAGCACGCGCACTGCCGTCTCAGCCCCGCTTCTTCTTTCTTCCTGACAGTATAGACCGTTCCATTAGGGTCATAGCAGAGAGGGTAAAAAGAGAAAAAATGCCCTCCCCCTCTCGTGTGCTCCGCAAAGTGGGCAGTACCTAGCATCCGTCTGCCGTACAAACTCTGTTTAAAATCGCGTCATTTTGGAAGTTTCAAGCGCAGATTTTGGTATGCCAGTTATCGTGTATTACTATGCTAGATAAAAAGACTAACAGAGTCCAATTGCGCTGTTACCTGCGTGCAAATAAAAAGAAATAGGGAAAACTGTGTCAGACTGGCCGGTCTCTCCGGCACAAAGTGAATCCGGTGGCTGTACCTTTTCTACTATACATAGTTCGTACTGGTGTAGGCCTTTAGCGACCATGAGTGGATGTCTGAAATAATAAATAAGAACGTGCTCTCCTGCCGCAATACACGCAGTAGTTGAGGGTAGTACTGCCGGCTGACTCAACTGCTATTTAAGTAACGGAAAATAAGATATGTCAGTTGATCATTCACCGAAGTAGAACAACAGAGAGCTCTAGGCTGATTTTGGAGTAGCCATAACTATTCTCAGAACGCGAACTACTTCACAACGGCAGCCACGAGTGAGAGTTCGATGTTCCGTACAGCCCGCCGATACAGCCCAAAGATGGAGAATTGCAACCTCCCGTTTTGTCGTCTGCTAGCGGAGTCGGGCGCGTGCCCTCTCTCTCGTTTTACCCCGCCGAACCCGCGGAATTTCCCGGATGTATGGAGAGGGCGCTTTTGTCGAACAAAATGGTGCCGCCCAGAGAGCGCTAAATGGAATGGTCTATACGTCCTTCGGGGAAAAGGCCGGTCCACCGGCCGCAGATGTTATGGGACTTGACGGTAGTAGGGTTTGAGTCTCGGAATGTGGACGATATCGGTTGATTTAGAGTGGTGGTGGTGAAGTGGATGTACAGGTGTGATTTCGTAGTTTGTGGAGGAGAGCTTACGAGAGATTCGAAATGGGCCCTTGAAGCGTTTCTCAAGTTTTTCGCACCTTCCAGTCTGACGAGAAGGTGTCCAGACAAGAACCTCGTCGCCAACATTGTAGAAGACGGGAGGGTGGTGCTCGTCGTGACGAATGATCTGTTGTTGAGATTGCAGGGTGCGAATGCGTGAGAGCTGTCGAACTTCTTCAGCATGAGAAAGGACATCGGCGGTTTCCTACCCCTTGCCACACCTCGCCACCCCCGAACCTGGAGCTACGCAGTGGACAGACCACCCAACGCCCGCCCATGGCTAACCAAGAAGGTAACACAACCGGAACCCGCTCTACACCCGCTGTGACTATAAAACATCGACAGCGAGACCCTCAGATATTCACGGGCTCTCCTGACTCAGACGTGAATGACTGGCTGAAGAACTACGAGCGCGTCAGTCTACACAACGGATGGGACGACTCCTTCAAGCTCGCCAATGTGGTCTTCTTTTTCAAAGACACATCGCTCCGATGGTTTGACAACCACGAAGAAACCATCGATTCTTAGGACGGCTTCAAAACCGCGTTTGCGGACGCTTTTGGTCAACCCGAACACCGCAAAGAGAAGGCTTGAGACCAACTACAACACAGGTACCAGTCCACAGCAGAATCGTCAACCACCTACATCGAAGATGTCCTCCGACTGTGTCGCCGAGTCGACCCCGAGATGAGCGAAGATGACAAGATCCGCCACCTATTCAAAGGGCTCTCACAGGAATTATTTTCCATCGTAGCCCCCAAGTCTCCGCCGACCGTAGCTCAACTGGTGTCTGAATGTCGGAAGTACGAAGAGCTCGACAACGCGCGAATACTCAAGAGGCCGTTCGAACGCCTTCCTGAGGTGTCTCTTGCTTCGCACACCGACACAAACCTCTCGAACCTGATACGTACAATCATCCGCGAAGAACTGAGATATTTTCTTGGGCAGCAGCGCACACCTTTGCCTGCATCCCAGCCATCCAATGAGCGCCATGACATCAAATCAGCTATTCGAGATGAACTTCGCTCTGCTTTAGAGCCCCTGACGCACAGCACTCCCCCTATGCCCCCGCCGCACACCCGCCAACACCCCTGTGCGCATACTAGCAACTTCCCCTTTCCTATGCACCACGACCGCGACAATCTCCTCAAACAGGCCGTCAAGCCGATGTCTGGAGGACCCATGACAACCGACCAACATGTTTTTATTGCCACGTTCCCGGCCACGTCCTCCGCTACTGTCGGCGCCGATTAAATGATACAAGCCCCCCATCCATGCTCCCTTCTCATGACCGCAACACCTTCAAAGACCACCATCCTTCTTATGATTACCGGCAAGCCGATAACTCGTCTTTTCGCCGCTTCTCACGACCCTACGCCGACAACACTAACACTGGAATCGTTTCTCATGACCGCTCAACCAGCCCCGCCGCGCAACCTTCACCCCGGCGTGGTCGCTCACCGTCGCCCTACCATCGTCGTCGCCGCTCTATTTCCCCATTCACTGATCCCATCCCTCCGACGTCTCAACAGTCAAACTAAAAACCGCAGCCTGCATCGACAATGGAGGTCAGGCTGCATCTCAACAATATCCGAAAAACCCTCCTTCTGCGGGACCAACGAATTTGAATGTGGAAATTGGACATCAAAACTTTCTTGCTTTAGTCGACACTGGCGCAGCAAAGTCGTGCATTCCCGAGAACGTCCGTCGACACTTGCGAAAAGTCCTCACGCCCGCATCTGAGGGCCACCTGCTCCGCATGGGCAATGGTGATTTGGCGCGCCCTCTCGGATACTGTACAGCGCACTTAAGGATTGGTGACAACTGATACATTGTCATGTTCACTGTACTTACCACCTGCATCGCTGACGTCATTCTTGGTAGGGATTTTCTTTCTTCAACCGCCGCCTTCATCGACTGTGAAAATCGGGAAATTCATCTGAATTCTTCAGTCGACATCCGGGAACATATTGAGACCCCACTTACCGTCCTTCATATAGGCTATGACCTGTTGCTGCCACCTCACTCGGCCGTTGCTGCCACTCTCATTGTTCCGAACTCAGTCAATGAAACCTTTGGACTCATCGAACCTATTCATGCTACGTTCACAAAGAAAGGAATCGTCATACTTTATTCTCTTGCCTCCATCGCAGGAGATAAATGTAACATCTGGATCACCAACACTTCAGTCCAGTCGCAGGTACTTCCTCGAGGCAGTCGCATCGCCACAGTCCAGATGCATATTGAGGAAAGTTTCGCTACACTTGTCCCTACTGCTGCAAATCCCAAGTCCCTCACCGACAATAACTTCACCGAACACAGACATAAGATGATAGACGGAGCTCTCCTCCCAGACCAACTTCAGAAATTGGACTCTCTACTCCACTCTTACGAAGACATTTTCGACTTCAGCGCCCAAACATTAGCCCGAACGATGCTTGTCGAACATAACATTGATACCGGTAACTCACACCCACTTCGAAGCCGACCGTACCGAACCTCTGCCGCAGAGCGTCGAATAATTAAACAACAAATTGACGACATGCTAGAAAAAGGAGTGATCGAGCCTTCGTCCAGTCTTTAGTCGTCCCCCGTCGTCCTTGTTCGAAAGAAAGATGGCACCTGGCGCTTCTGTGTGAACTATCGCCGCCTGAACAAAGTCATGGAAAAGACGTCTACCCCCTGCCACGAATTGACGGTACACTCGACACGCTACAAGGCTCGTCCTACTTCTCATCAAAGGACCTTCGAAGTGGTTACTGGCAAGTTCCTCTTGCCCCTAGTGATAAACCTAAGACCGCCTTTATAACGTATAATGGCCTTTACCATTTTAACGTTATGCCTTTCGGGCTTTGCAATGCGCCTGCCACATTCGTGCGCATGATGGATGCTCTACTTCGTGGCTTATCTTGGAATATTTGTATCTGTTATCTCGACGATATTCTGGTCTTTTCTCCAACATTTGAGGAACACATCTCACGACTCCGCACAGTTCTTGAACGCATTCGTACTGCTGGACTCCAATTGAACAGCAAAAAGTGCACTTTCGGCGCCCAGGAAATCAAAGTGCTCGGCCATATAGTCAGTGACGATGGAGTACGCCCAGATCCTGAGAAGGTACGGGCCGTATCAGAATTCCCTGTTCCACAAAACGTGAAACATGTGCGGACATTTCTAGGCTTATGCACCTACTTTCAAAAATTTATTTATCGACTTTTTCACATTACTGAACCTTTAAATCAACTGCTACGCAAAGCCATCTCTTTTCGATGGGGCCCAGATCAACATACGTCATTCGAACACTTAAAAAATGCGTTGACCAGAGCCCCTGTTCTTGGTCACTTCGTCGAACTTCAGGACACCGAAATTCGAACCGACGCGAGTGGAGAGGGAATAGGTGCTGTTCTTGCTCAACATCACAACAACCAGCAGCGTGTCATCGCATATGCTAGCCGAACCCTCACCAAACCCGAACGCAATTTTTCAACAACAGAAAAGAAATGCCTAGCAGTTATCTGGGCAATTTCCAAATTTCGTCCTTACTTATATGGATCATCCTTTCGTATTGTCACCGACCATCATGCGCTATGCTGGCTTGCCAGCCTAAAAGACCTATCAGGACGCCTTGGCCGCTGGGGTGCTATGTTGCGCTTTTTGGACTCCCAGGAGACTTGGAAGAGGGAAGTGACGTCAACGACTAGAGCAAACGCAGATTGGATGTTGACAGAAGAAAACGAAATCAACACCCAATCTGCGCTTGCTGTGTCGTTGACGTCACTTCCCTCTCCCTAGTCTCCTGGGAGTCCAAAAAGCGCAGCATAGCACCCCTGGTCCTTGAAACTCCAAGAATACCGCTTTACCGTTGTATATAAATCAGGCAAGCGACACCTCGACGCCGACAGTCTATCTCGGTGTCCTCTCCCCAACAACGCGCCCCTTTCTTATGAGCATCACACAGCAGACATTACGGCAACCCTTCATAATCTCGACATGGCATCAGCGCAACTCACTGACAATTCTCTCAGGCGACTGATCCATTACTTGCAAAATTCCACAACATCTTGCCCTCAGTATGTTCACCGACGTGCCCGCCTATTTTCTCTTTGAAATAACGTTCTCTACAGACGCAACTACGAACCCCAAGGACGGCAATGGCTTCTCGTAGTACCCCGCACCTCCACCAACCTGTAAGGCTCTGGATGGATGGATGGGTTTAATACAATAAATGAAGTTTGATTAAGATGGTGCGTCCACGGTGACCGTTCGATGCAGATCCGAGAGAGCTCAGCACGCGCACTGCCGTCTCAGCCCCGCTTCTTCCTTCTTCCTGACAATATACATTTCTCTCATTTACCTTTGCTGGATTTGGATAGCAATTAAACGGGTGGTATCTGTGAACTTGTTTATATCAACCCTCAAGTAATGTATAACAAACGTAAGCGAAGGTGTCTAGCTTGTTATTAGTCCCTTAAGCCCCAAAATTGAGATTTTACTTTAATCGAATTGTCCTGAAGCTAAAATACCGAAAGTCTTTCTCATGCAGACTGTCGCCCTTCACAGGTTTCACATTTTCTGCTACTAGTGCTGTATTTACCACTGGACAGCCGTTCGAATGCTTGCTTTTACTCCTGTTTTCCTCTGTTGTCAGAGAGTCCAGCTGTAGGGAGTTTAGAGGCTGAGGAAGCTTTTGGGGACCTGCAGCAGTGCCTCTTTTAATTGGAAATGACAATTCAGAGTAAACGGTGTATTTTCCGAATACCCAAGGCTGGAATAAAGAATATCAGGAGGAAGCATAAACATTCCAAATTACGGCACTATTGCTGTGCATATTTTGGGTAGTTCAATACATATCGTACAGGCAACTGGGGGCAATGCGGCCGTTTTTACTGTTACCATACAAACTAATTTCCAGTAATTGTGCATCTTCTGAGAAATATGCATGCATACCTGTATAAACTATATAATTAATTCACGAAGAAGCTACATTTATGTAAAACAACCCTGTTCCACGAGCACTTCAAGGATCATCAGACGCAGGGCCTTTAAAACATCTGCGAACCAGCGCATGCAGAGTGGCAGCGCAGAGTCGGGGTCGCGAGCTAATTTGCCGACCACCCATGATATAAATGCCACTTCAAACGCCTACAAAGCGGGATGTAATATAGTTCTAAATCATGAACATGCAAGGAACAGAATTCCAGCGTCTGAAACACCTGCGCCACCGCGTCACTGATCTCTCGCAAAATTGACTTGTGTCGTGTGGACGGACGGGGAGGTTCATCGGCGGAATTGCCTCCGCAAATAGCTTTCGGGATTTGTAACCCAATTTTAAAGGTAAAAGGGACAAGCAGGCTTATAAAATGTACGGAAGCACGTCAATATCAGCCTAATTTAACGTCTTGTACACCAGGTAAACGAAGTCCAGCTCCTCGAAGAGCTTGCGGCGCACAACGCCAAACCAGGAAACCGGTGCTGGGAAGCGAGCCGATGCGAGATCGCGGAGCGGAGTCCTCCCCCTGACGTCACGGTACACCTCACCCAATCAAGGCGCGGCGACCGCAGCGACGCTTGTGTTCGCTCTCGGGGCTAATAGTGTTCACAGCCTTATTGTAAAATATAAAAAGTGACAAGCGTCACTGCACGCTTCTTGAAATTGAGAAAAAGAAAAGACTCAAGTTCTGTCTAGAGGCAGGGTTATTTATATTGCATACGAACAAAACCTCTAAAACCCGGGTGATGCTTGAAACCGTGCTTCAACTAGACCGATCCGGAACGTCTTGGAGCTGGTGATTCCTTCCTCAGCTGCCTTGTTTTAAGAGTGATTATCCAAAATCAATTTTATTTTACCAATAACGACACACACTATAAAGTAAAACAAAACAATAATGTCGCGAATAAACTTAGTTTTACAGGTGGTGACTTTTATCCTCCTGGTGATCGCTTGCAAATATGCAAGCGCTCCCGGCTAAATTCGTTCCAACGCTACGAATTGTTTGCGACCTTTGTATGTTGCATAGGCAAGTCATAAAGCGCAATTTAATATTATACCCTTTCCAAAAATCTATCAATCAACACTGGCGGCGTCCATATTTTGGGCGCCGCTTGGTGCACGAAGCTTGTGATTGGGCTCCAGTTTTCGCCGAGCGCTGAAGCAGTACTTGTATCCAATGCATGCTTAAAGGTGACGCCCAAGAAAAAAAAGGCCCCGGATAATCGACGCAGCAGCTTTTGGGCGCTCTACCGCTTTATTTTCATCCATGTATTCCGGAATATGTGTTGCTCTTTCTTGGAGACAGAGTTTGCTGTCACGACTGTAGCTTGGCGATGTTCCTATAAATCCAGGCAGTGTAGGCTGACACCCTGGTGTAGATAACCGGAACCAAGCCACAGGGAGCGCCGTACGCGACCACGCCGACAAGGATGGATGAACCGCTTGCCTTCTGGACGGCTGGACCGCCGAAGTCACCCTATATACATAGAACAAACAGTGAGTGCGCAGGCGAGCTGGTGGATGTTGGTCATGATGTAGAATACCATAGACTGTGCTAAAAGCTGGAAAACTTGGTCGAAGAAATAGACAGGGGAAAAGAACGTCTCAAACTCAGCTACTGCGCCCATTTCCTCAAAGCCTTGTATATCTACAACCTAATCACTGACCTTCGATGTCACAAAATTAGGCTTTGTTATACAATCCTACACAGCTATGTTTGAGACGTTCTTCTCCTCTTCCCTGTCGTCGTCTGTCATTACCTTAGTCTCGGGTTTTTCACTAAAATGTTTAATCCAACACACTCTGATCTTCACCTGATCCGTAAACGGTGACCTTAATTCCAAACTGAAAACTTGGGATCTTGAACAAAACAATCCCATTGACCCACTTCTTTCCCAGGGGGAGTCTAAAGGGCTGTGCTTTATCTAAACGTGAACTGATATGTCCTCCGACAAAACCCTTGTCCGCAAAATGACTCCCTGCACCTTCACCTGCAACTGCAAAAGAAAAAAAAAAAGAAAAAAAACATCACATTTAAAGAAACTTCTTGGAACTACTTTCGAGTTGCATCGAAGCATGGCTGGAGTTACCGATGAGTTTGCTACGAATGGTCTCTCTTATGAGCCTCTTAGTGTTGTTACGCTCTTTGTGCACAATGTCAGTTTGCGACCAAGGTGCCATACAATCGTTGTACTCACTAATGTATTGGCAATCTCTGAATTGAGTACGTTTACTTTTATGTTTCTTTCGTGCTCTACCGGTTTATCATTTACGCACCTTGCCGTATGATCGCTAGAATGCGGCTTCAAGTATTTCGGTCAAACGGCAAGGTGTGTAGATGATAGATTGGTAGAGCACACGAAAATGTAAAAGTAAACGCACCCAATTTAGAGATTGCTAAACACATTAGTGAGTGCAATGATTGTACGGCACTTTGGTCGCAAACTGACATTCTGCACAGAGAGCGTAAGAACACTAAGAAGCTCATAAGAGAGACAATTCGTATCAAATCCGTCGGTAACTTTATCAGCCATGCTTCGTTGCAGCTTTAAAGTAGTTCCAAGAAGTTTCTTTAAATGAAATCTTTTTGTCGTTCCTTTTTTTTTCCCAGTTGAAGGTGAACGTGCGATGAGTCATTTTGCGGGTAAGGGTTTGGTCGGAGGACATATCAGTTCTCGTTTAGATAAAGCACAGCCCTTTCAGACTCCCGCTGGAGAGGAAGTGGGTCAGTGGGATTGTTTTGTCCAAGGTCCCAAAGTTTTCAGTTTGAGATTGAGGTCACCATTTATGGTTCAAGTGAAAACCACTGTGGGTAGGATTGTATAACAAACGTTGACTTTGTGACGTCGATGGTCGGTGATTAGGTTACGCAGTAACTGAGTTTGAGACGTTCTTTTCCCCTGTCTTTTTCTTCGACCAAGTTTGCCAGCTCTTACCACAGTCTCGGGTATTCTACATCATGACCACCCTATATAGGAACGCGACATCGGTGATTTGTCTGCATTGTACTTACACGCGGTAATGATAAACTGTAAGTTATACCAACTAAGTTGCTGGCTTACATGAGCTCATGCCATGCCCAGTGTAGTTTTAACTAGGTTATTACTTATGAGATAAAAACAGCGAAAACCCGGAAAGTATTCTTTGCTATATGTCGTACCAAGGTTATAAAATACTATGGGATCACGTGTGCATTTGAGAAAAAATATGCTCTGCGTACATCCAGTTCGCCCATCCATTTGGGTCACCCTCCGTATATACATACCGATATATCGAAGTCATTGCATGAATAACGCGTTACTTAAAATGGTATCCTGGCATTTAAGACCTAATCTAAAGATTAACCTTGAATTAACGAAATCTGCCTGCTTGCAGTTAGATATGCCACACTGCAGCCCGGCATTTATGTGTAGGGCAGACCGTCACAGTCCTCATTTTAAAGTTTGATATTTCATTCAAGGGAGATTCGAGAACCCTTGGCGGCAGAGAAAAGCTCACCGGAGAAAAGCTCACCGGAGTAAAGCTCACCGGAGAAAAGCTCATCGCAAAACCGGCAGATGTGGAGAAAAGCTCACCGGCCTTTGAGCGGATGCGAAGAAAAGCTCACCGATTTTTAAAATATTTTTCTTAGCTTTGCGGATTCTGAGTCACACGTGGCAAATTAACACAATTCGAATTCGTCACTTCATTAAAAAAAATGTCATATTTTTTTTTGTAATACTTTTTAAGTTCAATGGGCATATTTACTAATTCCCCAGAAGTTAGTAATCACCCATTTTGTACATTAATGAAGCCGCAAGTATAAAATCAGAACATCGGACGTTGGTAAGAAAGAAAACAATTTATTGACAGCTGAGAGTGCGCCGTCGGTAAAGAGGTTTGTTCTTTGCAAGCTAACATGAATAGCGGTGTGTGAACCACTTAGCCCCAAAGATTCTGTAGTGCCTGATAGATAAGGATGTGTTTGTTGATGTAATCAGTGTCGGTTACGCTGTTTTCTTCTATTAAGTTCACTAACAACTTTAGTTACGAGAACGGCTTCGTACTGTCGTGATCGTTCACTCTAAGAAAAAACGGGTGTAGTCGGGTGTATCAGCAGCACATGCACCCCTTTGCTGAAAGATGCACCCTCAGTTGCCCAGCCAGTGTATTTGTGCACCGACAATGAGCATCCTCCTCTCCCTTAAAAACCTCTAGGTGTATCAGTGCACCGCCACGCTAGCCACGCTCCCCGACCAACGTGTGCTTGGATGCCCTCTTGGGGGTCCCTTTTGGGTTGGTCAGTTTCTTAGGAAGTATGGAACTGTTTTGTTCGCTTGGTATTGACAGTAGAGTAGACGCTATACTTGTTTTAGGCCAATCGGGTCTCCGGGTAGGATCACGTGACTACAGCCTCCAAGCTAGAGATAAGGCAGAGCACGGCACCTGCCTAAAGGCCAAGGCCACGGGTAGCATCCACTGCACTATTAACTTTGGGTCGAACTTTCAAGAGGATATAGGGGACAAATCCTCTAGCTGCGTTCATTGTTGGGATAACCCTGAAGATAAGTCTTCGCAAAGGCGACCACTTTTGGCCTTGAAGGAGCTGCTATTTTCGTATACTCCTCTCTTTTCTTTCTCTCCCTAAGCTGAAAGCGTGGAACAGGCTACGCAGTCGTCGGACTGATGAACCGGAGGCTTTTTTTATGCCTTGAATCCGCTGTCTGGGCGCGGGTAATGGCAGGAGCGTGATCATGTGGCAAAGGTTTCACGGGTGACGTAGCTCTTTCCGATCTGGGAATGTCTGATTCCCGGCCTAGTTTCTTGTGTGCTGTGCTGCGACCAGCGGGGCTGCCAGAGATTTCGTCCGTGACAACGTATTCGAGTGTACGAAGGCTTCCAGTGTTTAAAAAGTCCAACGTATACGGCAACAACCGATTTCTTCAAAAAAGCCCAAGGAATTCATGTGATGCGTTTAGTGTTCGGTTTGGCAAATTACTTCTGCCACATCGTGTTGAATCTTCACAGACCCCTTTCTTTCCGTGTTTGTGTTTGTGTGGTTCTGCAGTGCCCGTGTCAACATCTATCTCGGATTACATATTTCAAGTCCGATATTTTCATCGTAAGTGCGCTGCAACCTACTCCTTTGCAGCAATTGACCGTTGCGTTCCTGATTACGTCTAAAATTAGTCAGTGTCTTTTTCCTAGCAGCCGGGAGAATAATTTCCCCGAAATTCTATCGGCAGTCGCCTGCCATTAGCTGTCTACAATCATGTGATAACTGCAGGTGACTTTCCTATTCTCCCGGCGTTTTGTGAACACGCGTTTCATGGACACCTTTTCGTTGATACACGTTTTCGAGACACGTTTCGTCGACACTAACGTTTCACCGTTACTCGTTACGCGAAATACACGCTGTAGGGACATTTCGTCGTGCGTGTGTCTCTGAGGCGCGTACTCACCGACCAGACCACCCGTTCACGTCGCTTCGTGGCGACAGTATGCGGCGGCTCATTAAAAAAAATGTTAACCCTACCTCTGATACCCGTATATATCACCTCGCGGATATAGCCTGGGGCGGCTCATTACAAAAAAAAAAAGAAAAGATGTTTATAGAGGAAAGCTAACCTGAGCTGTCGATGACACGTCGTTCGATGAAGTGATTATATCGCCAATGAGTGACGACTGCCGGCACGATTTCGGGTAAATAATTCTGCCGGCTGCTGAGAGAATAGACACTACCTAAGAATCACCCCGGTTCTTTTTCGCTCAGTAATCTCCTCAGTTGTGTAACAGCTTCGTTGTACATCTCCACATATCACAGATTGCTTGCACGTTTGTATTTGTTTACGGAAGAGGCTGTCTAATAAACTTATAGGAGATTTGAAAACAATCCGTTGTGTCTGTTTACCTGCCTTTTTGCAACCACCTGGGCGCATACATTTTTTACAGGTTTCCTTGAGGTGGGTGCACAAAGAGGTGTAATGGTACATCATTGAATGAGGTGTATATATGTTTCATATGAGCGGGGTGGGTGTAAAAACGGTGTAATAGTGAACCCTGTTGGCGGGTGTATCTCTGTTCCCTATGAGCGGGGTGGGTGTAAACAACGGTGTAATGGCAAACCCTGTTGGTGGGTGTAGAGAAGGGAATACTTGTACACCTAAAATTGGGGTGTACCTGCACACCGAAACGACAGTGAGGGTGTAAAAAAAGGTGTAGTGACACACCTCAGTATGGGGTGTATCTGTGCACCCCCAAATGCTGAAGGTGTATAAAAGGGTGCACATATGCACCCCTAAAGAGGGTGTATATATGCACCTCGTTTTGAGGTGTACTTGTACACCTTTATGAGTGTTATGGGTGTAGTATATGTGGCAGCACTTACACCCCCTGTGGGTGTACCCACTACACCCTTTTTTTAGGGTGATTCCGTCGTCGTTTGAGCGGCTCTCGTCATGTATAACGTTTATCAACTCGCCCAATTCGCTACCTTACAGAACACTACTTCTTATATAAGTCACGAGTAAGAGCGGTGACAGTGTGCAGCTTTGAAGGTCATGTTTGCCGTAGACGGGCCTTATCACAAAAAGGCAACGTGTGAAAACACCTGCACGAACGGCTAGAAAACGTGCATGTCCGTGGAAGAACAAAACCTCGATATCCTCCAGACTGTATAGTCCTGTTTTCAAAGGTTAACAAAAGCTTTAAAGAGAATTTCAGGCACCACGTTGTTGCGCATTCACTTTCGGATTTTCGGCATTTACAGTTTTAATTTTAAGGGTCTAGGCAGATATTAAGTTTTCGAACTTTTTCCTGTTCTTCAAGTTCATAAAGTATTCAGTTAGGCTTTCGTTGCCTAGAGAGTAAACCACAGAAAACATTCGCCCGCAATAATAAATTTGAGTGCAATGTACCCACTAAGCTTATCAAATAATACAAAAAAGGACATTTTCTTTTTTACAAAGTTCACGAATTTTAATGATAATAAATTGATATATGTTACGCATGATCCAAGAGCCTTCATATAAAAAGAAAAAAAAAAATCGGGGAGCTTTTCTCCGCGCACGCTCAATGGCCGGTGAGCTTTTCTCCGCATCCGCCAGTTTTGCGGTGAGTTTTTCTCCGGGATTCGAGAACCCTATACTACTGCGATTCGCGCGAGACAAGCCTGAACCTGCCAGACGTCCCTCACCTGGCACGAGTCCCTTCCGGGGCTTGCGGCGCAGAACATGATCTTGGAATCGTAACTTTTTTGAGTTTCCCGGGTACAGATCATGGACGGTCTTACAGGAACTGATAGAGCGAGCAGATGCGAAGAAGTTGGTCTGCCTGAAATAAGAGCACTCATGATTAGATTTATCTTTATATAAAAAAAAGTCCACGAGAATTTATTTTTAATTTTTATACTTAAATGTTAGCAAAAAAGGAAGACACGCCTGCCAATAAATAGCGAGGGCTGGCAGAGCATTTCCCTTAGTTTATATTTACCTTATATTTCATTTTTCCCAAACGCTATCGATAAGAGTTTCACGAAACTATATTACAGCTGCTGATTCATTTTGTTGCTTCTCATGGTAAGCAGAGAACTGTGAAAGCAGCAATCACGCTTGTAAATACAGTCCGGTATAACTTTCATGAGGAAGGAATAGATCCGTGGAAACCAAGGACCCACAAATTCCTTCACCAGTATAGCCCTAAGGAAATACCAGACTCTGGGAAGGATCCAAGGTTATGGAGCGTTCACTTATTGTTGGCTCGCAACCTGAAATACTGTTCGCCTTTGCTTCATTTTTTTTTTAATTTCTTAATCGCCAGATTTGTATCTGCTGTAAAATTCTGGAAAAATTCTCGTTCTGTGAATGATGAAATTTAATGTTTATTTTGTTCCTGGGAAAAATAAAGGCTGCGTCTTAAGTGAAAGGAAAAAGATACAACACAGTGAGCGATGGGAAACTGAGTTGATCAAGAAAAAGCCCGTCACGGAGTGCGGACAGTAAGGGTGTGAAGTGTTCATTTTGCTTATTTTATTGCTTTTAATCAACACCTTGACCTACACTTTTATTCACAAGAGTAAAATGCAATTGCAATTTACGAAATACACAAATAAAAAATCTTCAGCAACAAATCAACACTCCTTTCTCTTCTGCTCTTCTCCAATAAATTAAGTAAATCTATAAACGAGTGAGTGAACGATTAAGTAAAAGGAGTAAATGATAAATAATTTAAATATTGCATTTACTAAAAAAAAAGGCCTGAAACAACGATGCTGATATGACCCGTAAAAGAAAAATATTCATAACTGTTGGAGGGCAAATTTCAGCTAAGCGAAGCTGAAAGTTAATGTGTATAAAACATTTCAATGCTATAAACTATACCAGCCGGAGCAGTCGGCTCGATCAAAACGGAAGCTTCTAAAATCGGTAAGCAAAATAAGCAAATTACACGAAAGAGGAAGCATTAAAACATTTTCGAGTAATGTTTCTATACGTATTAAATTTTAGGACGTCGTAAAGGACGACGTCGAGGACGACCTAAAAGACAACGTCAACGACGATTTCTAAGACAACCTTGGTGACGAGGCCTAGAGTAACCTCAAGGGCGACTTCTAGGACGAGCTTTAAGGACGACGCTTAGAGGACGACGTCTAGGATAACGTCAAGAACGACATCCAGGACGACGACCTCCAGGACGACGTCGAGAACAACGTCTAGGGCGATTTCAAGGGTGGCCTTAAGGACGACGTCGAGAATGATGCCTAGAGGACGACGTCGAGAACGACGCCTAAAAGATGACACTTAAAGGGAAGCTACGGAGCTTCTTGGAAAAAATGAGTTAGAAGTGAATTCTAGTGTATTTTGACCCCGTGAACCCGAATACCCAAACCATTTGCTGCGTAAGTATTGTTAAACGCGAGAAAAACGCGAAAGACAGTCGCAGTCCGTGACGTCATCGACGGCTCTTTTGGCTGCCCAAGGCTAGGGGGGCGGGGCTTCAGCCCTATTTTGAAATTGCTCTTGTGGCTCTCCGGCGCGTCGCATTGAAATATAATTTTGATATCTGTTATTCTAAAGGCCAAATGAACGCAATTCATGCGTTTTTTCTCAAATGTAGAAGTGCCCCATCTTCCCTTTAAGGAGGCTGTGGCTTATTTGCGGGGGCAGCCACGTTTGCCTGCGGAAGCCGCCGTAGATGTAGACGCTGCTGCCAGTGTCGAGGCCGTATATGTAGACGAAGCCACCTAGATGTCCATCGCACTAAGCACACAAGGAGCACAAATAAAATCCGAAGAGTGCCTTTTGCACACGGCGCTCTGGTGGTGACATCACACTGATGACGTATGATGACGCTTGATGACATCACGCTAAATGACGCTTGGTGATTTATTTTTACGGCCATCTTGCGGGCACAACGCCGCTCGTTTTTCACGTACTGTGACAAGTGAGGTCGTCCTAGATGTCTAGGACTACCTCTAGGACGACTTCTAGGACGAAGCTAAGGACGGTGCCGTCCTTGATCATACGATTGAGTGGTGCGTACCGCGCCATTGCATTTTCGCGGCCATTTACTTCGATTTCGCACTCAATGGGCAAGTCAGGCTTTCGCGTTAAAACGCGTGAGCAATCTCTGAATATAGAAATAGTTCTTGTAAGCAAATATGGCCATAGCGCGAGCTGCAGCAAAGTTTTCAGTATAACTAAGTAGGACTGTATATTTCGTTCTTCAAACGAGCGTGGTTACAGAGTTCTCTATAAAGTTTCTGCTACACGTATTCTAGAGTTTTGAGAGTGTGTATAGTCTAGACAGTATCGTCCTATACGAGAAAAGTCTCAATTTTCCAAAATTAAAAAGAAATTCCAACTGCAAAACAAACAAAAACACAAAGCACATGTCACTCTACTATGGCAACACACACTGCTCAATAATATTTCCACAAATGTGAGTGACGAGAGGATGAACAGTGAACTGAAAATAAAGGTTTAATCGGCGAACTTGTGCCAAACAAAATAAAGAACGAGCAGGCAGTAGAAAAGCGGGCGACGTAACAGCGGCGTAAAAGCAAGCGAGAGCGAGACTGACTCGGGGGACAAGGTCCCGGTGGCTCCTTATGTAGTCTGCGTCGGAATCGCGAAAATTCGGCCCAGAAGGTTCGAGCGTCGAGCAATCGGGGTGAGAATGAGCAGGCACTTTCGAGAACAAGAAACTAAGACGCTAGGATAAAAGTGACGCCCTAAGTAAGAATAAACGCGGATCTCTTAGAATTTCTTGACCGGCCGCAGCTTGCTTAGCCGTACGCGCGGCAATATCCCATTGCTTCTCAAAACGTTCGCACGCAAATTTGGCACTAAACGTCACCCTTTTAATTTCTGTAAAAAAGCTAATAATTTTGCTCTTTAGCTAATTTTAAAGTCTTAAGTAATCCTAGCAAGCAGTTGATTTCATAAAAAAGTATAGTGTTTTATTTATTCTGTAATCAGTTGTCAACAAAAAAATAAAAATGTGAAAACTTTACTAATGCGGTTTGCGAGGGGGAGTTAGGCAGCCAGAGACATAAGATGGCGGGCTAATCGTAACGATAAGTCGAATGATTAAGTACAACTTGTTTATTATACTTCTAATTAACGAAAATATACACATGGTTACAACTATAAAATGGCTAAGAGTAATTGAAAGCAACTATAGAAGTAAATTTGAAAAAAAGTGTTATGCGAATTAAAAGTGCTGTGGGTGCGCTAAAGGTACCACTGGTGCAACGGGCGCGATGGTGGTGGTTGGAAACTGGGAATGGTAAGAGACGGGAGAAACGCGCGGGCGCGTTTTCCCACCACTAGCCTTGCTTTGTTGCAAGAGTGGTAACCTTAGCGCACTACCGCGAAACACCATGCGCCCAAAATATTTCTATAATTAGCCATTTAGTGGTTTTCGATGACGTTTAGCAAGCGTCTGATTGGAACTACATCTTTATCTTCAGTGATTGAGAAGTTAAGTAAAGAATTTTAGTTAATTCACTGCCTTATCATGACGATTATTTCTTATATTATGTCCCAATGACCCTGATCATATAACTCACACAGATCGTAGTAGTATAAAGGGTATTCACTGAGGCCAATTTGTTGGACGCTGTTTGCGTCCAACGATGCTCGAGGACAACTTATTCTGGGATTTCAAAAGAAGCGAACACCGCGCGGCGTGCTGAGCTTTGATCGGTGCTCAAGCTCCCCGAGCGCATGTGTCTGTGCGCTCTGTGGCTTCACTGCCTGTTACGAGACACCAGTGTGCACGTTCAACGTCAATTCTACACAATCACAATCGTCGTTTTTAGGAGATGATAAATGGGATCATGTTCTGAGCACGTGCTGTGAACAACGTTCAGCAATATGGCGTCTCGTCACCTTTCCAAAAAAAAAAAAAAAATGAAAGACGTTTACAACTCCCTGTAACACCGAATTGGAGCGCAGCTCTTGAGGAGGAGAAGGGAAGGGTACTCGTCATCCTCTCTGATACTCCTTCCCCCCTCCTCGCTCTCCTTCCTGCTCCTCGTCCTTCTCCTCCCGTCCTGCTCCTCCCCTCCCCCTTCACCCCGTCCTCCCCTCATTCCTCAAGCTGCTCCCCTCCTCTCCTCCTCCCCTCCACTTCATCCTTCTCCTTTTTCTCCCCCCCCCCCCTCCCACTCGTCCTCCTCACCGCGCGTTGCATCAGGGGGAGGCACGTAGCCAGGATTTTGTTTCGGGGGGGGGGGGGGGGGGGCACGCCGATGACCAAATGCTGTATGAGGGGTAGGGGGAGAGGAGGGTCCCAGCAAAAGGGAAGATTTCGGGGGGGGGGGGGGGGGGGGGCCCGGGCCCCATGGGCCTCCCCCCTAGCTACGTGCCTGATCATGGGACATTTCCTATAATGCACCGCACGGTTACGCCGGTGGCGACGGCAACGCCGACGGCGACGGCGACACCAACGGCGACGGCGACGCCAACGGCGACCGCGACGCCAACGGCGACGCCGCTCAAGCCAGAAATGGGCGCTTAAGAGCTGCGCTTTAAGAGGTCTCCTGATCGGTTCCATTTTCAGTGTTCGTGTGTATGGAACGCGATCTGCTTGCTTTCGGAAGCAAAGAACATGAGCGTGTTGGGCTGAGGAGATCGCACGCTGGATTGAGGACTTGTAAATATTCCAACGTTGTTGTTCTCGGACAGGGGGAGCAAGCGCGTCCGCAAGACGCTACCATGTTATGCTGGCTGCACCATCCACACGATACGACCATAAAAGCGACGCTGGAATGTCCGATTGTGCCCGTGCCACGTTCCAATAAAAGCATCTGTCAGCATCTGTAAATTGACGATAGGAGAAAGTCTGAGAAAAAGAAAAGAAAAAGGAAATAATTATGTAACTCAAGGCCTCAGCGTCCCATCAATCATACCTTTCTGCTTTGTGATCTGTATTGCTTTCTTTCGCTGGCACGCATGTTTCACTTAACGTTTTAGCGAAGCCGAAGCTACTTGCAAAACGTGTTCCCCTGAACTATGCTCGCACTGCACGAGCGCACAAACTTGGCAGTGACACAAAAATCTCGGAGCGCTCTCTTGTAGCATCCGCTCGCTGGCACTTATAATAATAAGGAGTATATATATATATATATATATATATATATATATATATATATATATATATATATATATATATATATATATATATATATAATCTATTGTTGTGCATAGACCTTTTCCGAGAAGCCTTGTGCGAACGCTTGAGCGCCCAATGCCAAGCGGCGGAAGTCGGAACGAAAAATTGAGGAAATTCGGAAGGAGGCTGTGAATGAGCGAGTAGAACACGTAATTGCAGCATACATATAATTGTGACAAAAAAAAAAAAAAAAAAAAAAGAAAGTGGAAGGAAGGAAAAACACGACGTTTGGGTGGATGCCACGGCTGTCCCTCTTTAAAGTCACTTTGGGCACGCGCCGCAGCTCAGAGAGCGAAGAAACTGGTAGCGTAGCTCCCATTATCGATTGGTAGCGCAAATAGGTCACTTCCTCGATTTTTAGTTCGTGCAACCCCCGCCTGGTGCCGTCGGTATGTGGAAAAGGTCCGTTGCAATGACGCATGTTTAAAACGCAAGCCACAAATATTCTATTTTGCTCGCCTGTCTAAACGTGAGGGTTACGGGCTTATACCCTTATTTTTTAATGGGATTATAAAACGATATCGGGTTGAAATGTTCGTGACTTTGCAGAGGCGTACTGGTGCTAGTCTGACCCAAGTATGCTAGCACTAACCGCGCCTGATTCAGAAGCTTTTTTTATGCTGTGAGATTGTGAGAATAAAAGTGGACTATTTCTTTCAACCTTGGCTTTGCAACGCTTGATGACGTAAATGTGGGGTTAAAACCACCCGCCTGACGACAGTCGAGCATGGCTCATGGATTGGACCATAAAGTTATTACAATAAACTCTAGAAGCTCAGCTGGCGCTATTGTCTACGGGACTTCCGGTTGCAAATTGAAGCAGACAGCAAACAGTCTACTTTACCAGTCTTCCTGTGTATTCCCATTGGAAACGTACGTGATATGTTTCTCTTCGCCAGGGAAAAAATAGAAATCAGCGTAGTTTCTTTACTTGTAACGGGTACTATGTAGCTTTATTCAGATTATAAAAAAGTAATTTAATTAGTTCATGTTTTTTGTTTACTAGTGAGCGTTGTTCAAGTTAGCAAAACTTGGGGCCTAGGTCTTTGTTGTACAGCGCGATGAGTCAATACAAGCCAGAAATTCAAGCAAAATCATGAAAGGCGTTTACCATTCTCTGGAACGCCGAATTAGAGCTCAACTCTTAAGGAGGAGGAGGAGGAAGAGGGTACGAAGGGAATGGTTTGCGCCTCCTCCTTCCCGCTAAATTTAGTAGGAATACTGGCATTGTTAAATGCGTGGACGTCACGTAACGCCACGTGTGACGTCACACGTGACGTGTTTCGCATAATGACGTCACACGAAGGAAACGTTTTGACGTTACCCTCGTAACCACCGTGATATGCTATCTTCATTCTAGGCTAAGTCCTGGCAAGGTTAACCCCCGTGAAGGTTACCCCCGTGAGGGCTACCCTTACAAGGGTAACCATGACGAGGGTAGCCCTCATGGGGTTAACCTTCACGGCGGTTACCCCCACGAGGGTAACTCGTGAGGGTGACCCTCGTGAGGGTTACTCTCGTGAGAGTAACCCTCATGGGGTAGCCCACACGGGGGTTATCCTTACGAGGGTAACCCTCGTGACGTCACGTATGATGCCACACGTCCCATAATGCAACGCGCGTTTACGCCGACGCCGCTTAACCCGCAAACGGGCGCGTAAGAGCTGCGCTCTAGAAGCACATTTAAAAAGTGCGTAGAGTTTATTCAAGCTGTAATAACATTTAGATGGCTGAAACGCAGTTTGTTACTAATGCACAGTTTGTTACTAATGTAGTAAGTGGTCTTCGTTCCGTAACACCATGTTTCGTTTTTGTCTGTTTTGATTGTTTCATTCGGCAGATATTAGCATTCTTTTGGTGTCTTATATTTTCTTCTAGGTGTATACGACGCATACACCTAGAAGGTCTCAACAAAAACGACATATACGCTATTTTAGACCTTTTGGTGTATATGTCGTTTTTGGCCGCAGCCTCGGTCGGCTTTTAGCATACTAGAACTGCTGCAGGACGTCGCAAGATCCTCGCTGCCGCTTGATATCTGTCCAAGTCACCGTGACGTAATCATTGGTATCCACAATCCAGGTTTGTGGACGCGTCGGAGGGGTACATTGCAAGGGTCCCCTGACCCCACCAATGACATTACTTTCGCTGGTTTTACCTTCTACAGTTTTGTTCTCTTGCGTTCGGCAGGCAGGGGTGCCTGCAAATTTTAATGGGAGATCACGTCGTTCCTAATGATGAAATTCAAACCAAACTCTAGGCGCATAATGTTTAAGGTGTCTACGTTCAAAATGTCGCAATGTTCCTGATTTAAAAACAAAACAAAAAAGAAAACCTCTTCAGTTTTTTTCTTACGGTGTCAGTGACTATAAAGTAGCAATTTTAAAGCTTCGGTAATTTTCCGATTGATAAGTCCGACTTTTCTAAAGCGCCGGCTAAGATCCCGGACATGCATGGCAGTCTACTGAAGTTGCGAGCGTTTTGCTTTCCCACCGTCCCTTCCAAGCCTTTATACCGCTCCGATCAGCGATAAACGCGAAGCTTTAAGTGGTGGGAAGCCATTTGTTTCGTCTGCGCTTGCTACTCGACGTCATCCTCGCAGGCATAGCGGTGGAACTGCTCGATGGACTCTGTGATCTGCTGGCAACCCTGGTGGGAACGACTTGCAGTCTGTTCGCCTTGAATGAGACCGCACTGTGCCAAGATCCTATTGACCTCAACCTCCCAAGCGTCATTGGCGTCGGAGAGGTACATTGCGTTTGTCATCCGCTCCATCTCTGTTCGCCCTGTGGAAAACATAAAGAAAAATAGTAAAAAAAAAATGGCAACAACCTTTATCTCCGATGTCCTATACCTCATGATATCACTGTTGGTGGTAACGCGTTACGTCTTTGCCAGTAAGTGGTTACTATTTTCGTTTACATAGTAATTACGTACTCGTTACTTTTTTCTTAATACTGTGAAGTATAGTATACCTACATTACTTATTTCGAGTAAGGGGTAACGTTGTTACGTTCCTTGTTACGTCTTCACAAGTCTAAAATACAAACAGTAAACTAATTGTTATGTTTCTAGGCGCCAAGGCATATGATGCGAATGGAATTGTTGTAAAGGTGCAAGCAAGCTGGAGAAGAATAACGATAATAATAATACCTGGAGAAGGGGAACAAGGGGAACAAAGGACCAACAAAAATCTCATGGAAAATCGAGGTGACTGTTGCACGACTGAAAAATTCCACCTGGTCCTGGTATCGTGCCGGAGACCTCTCCATTTCCATTGGAGCGCTCTACCAAGTGAGCTAACCAGGGTTTAAAAGTCAGTAGCGCAAACGGGTTTTTGATAGCTGCCACCAGTCTAACACCAACAAGGATGAACGGCCTGCATTTTAAGCTTATGACGATAATTAACTTAGTGGAATGGTGCAAGCTAGCTGGACTAGAATAATGATAATAACAATCCTGGAGAAGGGGAACAAGGGGTCAAAGGACAAATATCAATCTATTAACACAGTTAGGTGACTAATGCGCAAAAAAAAAAAAAAAAAAAAAAACTGGTCCTAGAATTAATTTAGGGACCTCTCCATTTCGAGTGGAGCGTTCTCACAAGATTTTTTATAATTTGCTTTTTTTCATTTTTGCGAGTATTCAGGTGGAATCACAACAAAGAAGCTTATTATGATTAGTTTCTGCATGGGGATAATGTTTATTCAGGTATCGTGTTGATACGTACCTGTAACGCCAAACAATAAACTTGTATAATTCAAACAAAAAAAAAATATGCAAAAATAACGCGAGTTAACTTTTTATCAACAACGGTAATGCGTTTCTTTTATTTTTACGTAATTTTGGCCAGTAACGCGTTCTTTTTATTTGCAAAGAACGAGGATGATATTATCTTTGTTTTTTTTTTCGCTAATGCTTACAACACTGCATAAAATCCAGTATTTAGAGAGTCACCATTTAAATTTGGTCGGAAGACATTGAAGAGTCATTTCGGGGAGCGAGAAAAACCCTACATTTTTATTAATTTCTCCAATACATTTATCGGAGCAACAGGGTGCATGGCTAACGTGACGTCAATTTGTCCGCCAAATACAGGGGGGAACTAGATAGGTTTACAGGCCACGTGATGTCATGTATGGCGAAGTCAAGTTGCCTGCTAAATTTAGCAGGGAAATGGACATGATTTCTATAGGTCGTCACATATTTCCCCACCAAATCTAGCGGAAAAACCGGATTGCTGTATAGGTCCCATCACGTCAGGTCACGTGAAAGCAAAGTTTTCTCTCACGTGATTCGACGTCACTTTGATTACCGTGACGTGAGATCAGGTGGGCGGCAATTTTCCCGCTAAAATTATCGGGAAAACTATTTGGTCTGTGGATCAAGTCATCCTAGATTCTTTTTTTCTGATACATTTAGCGGGGAAACTGAATTGGCGTTTAGGTCACATGACGTAAAGTTTCCCGCTACTTTTGACGGAACATACACGGACGGGTGAACGGACGGTCGGACGGACAAGATGTTAGGATTGGGGGGGGGGGGGGGGGGGGGGGGCAGTTGAAAAACGTTTTATGCTTTAAAACATGCAGCTTTCTATTGTGTTTGCTTCTACAAGTGACTCCAAAAGTGTAACTCCTAGACCATCCGTTAACCATTTTCGTTCAGAAGCAATTAATTTTATGTAATAATAAGTACAAACTTTGGCCTCAACAAATCATGATAAAATTCGCTGTTATGCCAGACCACAGTCATAAAAAAAATATTAAATGGCCGTTGCATTCGGACTGAAATAGTTAGAGCTGTACCATAAAGCCTCCGTAGACCTCGTCTCGTGTCTACCTTAAAGGGGTAACGCATCAAACTAAAAACAATCGATAGGGCTGGATATGAATCCTCGTACCAAAATGAGTTGCTGGGTGAGTTGGTTAGACATGTTGACTTAAAAAGCGCAAATAAGCTTCCTTATTTCCTCTGTTTAAGTCAATAAATCCTCGTAAGTCACTTAGCAGACACACCCAGTTTCGCAATATTGAAATTAAATTTATTACAGATTTTATTTTTAATGTCGATCACTCGCGTCTGGGAACCAGGCAATTCTGACAAATGACCTGTCCAGAGTGGTCACATTATAACGGTTCGTGTAACCGGTCCCCGACTGGTGTGTCATTCTGATTTGCCCTTGTATCGAAAGTTGTCCCGAAGCGACAACAAATGACGTCACATAAGCCCGAGTGTTACGCTGTCGGATGTCGCGACCCTGGTGGTTGGTCCTAGAAGTTCTGGTAAAACGCGTGGGCGAACTCGAGTGTCCCTGTCATCACGGCGTCCCAGCTCCGAGCAGCTCAAGCTTCCGTGGCCTGTAAGGCTGCAAGGCGATCTGCGCCAGAACAGGCGTCTGCCTCATCCACCACCTCTGCTGAGACACCGCCAGGATCGCGACCGGCGACAGCGTGATGATGAAAATAATTCCCGGAGAAGAGATACAAGAGGGGGAGAGAAGAAGCATAAATTGCCTAACATAGCTGGAACGAGGGACCTCTCCATTTCTAGTGGAGCTCTCTACCAACCGAGCTAAACAGGAGCTAGACGCCAGTAAAGCAAGCGAGTTTTTAACAGCTGCCCCCCGTCTAACACCACCAAGGGTGAACAGTTTGCATTTTGAGGTTAAGCTTATAATGCAATTAAATGCAAAGGTGCAAGCGAGCTGTACACGAATGACGATTATAATAATCCCTGGAGAAGGGGAACAAGGGGGACAAGGGACAAACACATATCTCCAAACAGTGGTGAGGTACCTAAAAAAATCCGCATGAACCTCGTATCGAAACCTCTCCATTTTTAGTTTAGCGCTCTACCAACTGAGAAATGAGCTAACCAGGAGTTAGACCTCAGTAGAGCAAACGGGCTTTATCAGCTGCCACCAGTCTAACACTAACAAGGATGAAAGGCCTGCATTTTAAGGTGATGATGATGATTGCAATTAAACACAAAGGTGCAAGCGAGCTAGACAAGAATGACCATAATAATCCCTGGAGAAGGGAAAGAAGGGGGACAAGGGACGATTACAGGTAACTGGTGAGTGACCGCTCACCAGTCACCTAGCTGTTTGGAAACCTGTGGTTGTCCTTTGTCCCCGGTGTTCCTCTTCTCCAGGGATTATTTTAGTCATTCTCGGCCAGCTCGTTTGCACCTTTGCAATAATTGCATGACCGCATGATGCTTCTTTGACGTCATCAGGCGGGAATCGAACCCGGGTTCGCTGCATCCCAAGCAGAGGCGTTACCGTTGAGCTGCGCCACAGCAGCTCCAATGCCCCGCTCTGTACTCAGGGTTTTGTAGTAACCGCGATTGCCATCCCCTTTTTTGTTGGACGTCAACGCGTCAGCGCATGCACTAGATTGAGATTTTCAACCGAACAACAAAAGACATCGCAAAGTTGCCCTGGAATATTTTAGATGACAGTCATAAAATATCAATAGGCAGTAATTGAACTCTTGGACCCGTATAATTGTAATTCCGCGGCACTTCAATTATTTTATTTTATTTTTGCATTACATTTTTTAGGTAACATTCACAGAAAAAAATATAGATTTCTGCATTTTTCGATGGAAAGATCGTAATGTTCTCGAGGACTGTAATTCCCTGCGTATTATAGAACGCAAATAAACAAAACCTTTGATGTTTCATGGGAAATCTATTCCGCGAAATGCCCCAGACAGCGCGCCAAGCACTGTACGCGACTCCTGAAAAAAAAAAAAAAAAGAGAAAGTAGCCAATAACAAAATTGCCATCGTAGCACTTTCAATGCAAAGATCTCGTGACGGGAGAAGCGTTTTCACGCGCTCCGAAAAAAGATAAATAAATAAAGCGTTTGAAAATTAATTTCTTAACGTTTTTTTTTGTCAGGTGTCTATTTTGTTTTGAACGATTTTGTTCACTCATCCCACGGTGCGTGAACGCGACGACGATGCGCATCGACTTCGCTGTGACTGCCACAGAACTGCCCGTATTTTTTTTTTATCTCCTTGCGTGTCCTTGTTGCTCCTAGTCTGAGGACGATGTCTACACCGATGCCGCAAACACCGAGGGCTGGAAGCGCGGGAGGAGCGAACATCAAGGTCGAATGAGCTCAAACGCATGAACAGAAATGTACACGTCACAGATATGAATAACAAAATACCTTTATTTGTTACTCACCAAAAATTTGACCACGTACGTTCCTCGTTACCGTAATGGAAAACACACACACCCACACACACAAGAAAAAAAAAAAAACGTGTTATCTCAGCTTGAAAGTCGCCCGTATTTTTCTCATTACTCTAGTGTACGAAATTTCACCCCAATACTTCCAAAGCTGGGATGCGGATAGGGTTTCGAACGCCAAAGTACTGAAATCTTAACCTTGAAAAAGATGGAGTAAAGTTCAGGACACGGCCTTAATGTTTCATTCGTTTGAAGCCGTAGCCGCTTGAAATAATTGTTGTGGTTAGTAGTTTCTCGCTTCTTAACGCCTTCATTCGGTGATAATAGCGGCTATAGGAACACACCTCCTGCCCATCTATTTATGCTTTCTCTAGCATTTTCATGTCGCGAAAACTACAGGCGCGAGCTGCGAAAGAACTAGGTTGGATACTTGTGTTGTTGTGCGTGTTCCTCTCGAGAAGTAATTAAATGACGTCACTTCCTACGTTGTCAAAAGTGACGAAAATTCGTTAATCGTTCCATCTTCTAGGAAGTAACGAGGTTGTTATTTTGTAATTAAAAGTAACTGCGTAATTACGCGTTCTTTCTAACGCGTTACTTTAGAGTCTGGCGCTGTAAGATCCAAGTCTGCGAGTGCATAGAAGAGAATAATCTTAGTTTTGCCGCCGCGCCGCTAGGGGCACAGGCGGATATATGCGTGACGTGTGACGAGACGAGCCACACTACGTCTGCCACCTTTCAAACATGTAGGTTTTTCTAAATGGGTGACTCCGAGGGTCCAAGGCTAAATTGAATTTATCCACTAATCTAAATCACTGTTTAGGAGATATATTTAGTAGAGCTGTGCGAATTCTGGTTCGAATCGAATAGCCCAGCATCATCTAATTGCGAGGAGATTGAACTATAAGGGGCGTAATTTCATTATCATCATCATCAGCATTAACATTCACTGTGGGGCAAACGAATCCGAAGCTAGCACTCGCGTAGCGTACTTCGCCTCGTTTCCGTGCTCGCTGCAGATTTGTTTGTAGCGATATGGTGCACACTTGCTGTGTACCGCAGTGTTGGAAACATGATTTTGAACCGGGTACATGCAGCGCGGAGAATTGCAGGACGTACGGGACGATCCGGACACTGTCCGCCGTCATTTCTGGTGAAACGCTGTAATCGATGACGTGTTCGCAGTTGGGCTCGTCCTCTCCTTCAACTAGACACCGCTTGCTTTTGCCGATCTCGTTTATGATGGTTGCAAGAGACAGGGTAACTGAAAACTGAAGTGCGTGTTTTCTGAATTATTGACAAAATCACAGACGCTGCGCCGGCCAGGCACTATCCAGCGCGCGCGGCCGACAGGACGCGGCTGGCCCGGCACGCCTGCGCGTGACCACACATGCGCATGTTTTGCCATCAAAGAGGATTTTGATGATATTGAGCGCAAGAGAGAACTAGATACGTTTAAGAGAAAATAATAGTATTGCATATATTTCACGAGCCTGACTGCGGTTGGATGGTTTGTTTGCCACACAGCGTTAGTTCCCCAGGTGGTCGCTAGGGAGCGCCACTCCTCAATCTCTCTCCCTCCACGCCTCCTCCCCCCCCTATATTTGATTTCATTTGATTTCATTTATTTACGTCAAGGGCGTCTTAAAGGACGCGTGAGGAGGACTTCTAAGAAAACCGGTTGCCGCGGCTTTCCCCTCCAATGTGAAGGTCATAAATGACAGGGTGCGATTCTATTAGAACCGGTATTCGCTCACCCCTAGTATTTATCGAAAATGTAGTAACATCTAAGAAGTTTTAGAAATATAACCATTTCTGATTTTATTCTATGCGTGTCTTGACCGTTTTTAAAATGATCATCCTATAACTAATAAGAAACGTTCTTATTATGGGCGTTTCACGTTGTTCTGTTTTGCATTCTTGTTACAGTGTTTCGGAACTCAGTTTCAAGTTTGCGAGCAAGGACAACTCGTGACTGTACGTGAAAACAAGTTTGCTTTAAATTGTAATTTCTTCACTAGAAAATTGAATTTGTGTATAATAATACTCCGTACGTCGCTGCCATTTCACAGGGAGGTGCTGTTCAGGTTCTTTTCAATGTGATCCAGGTGAGAGCTTTAGTTAGAGTTTTAGAGCGCAGCTCTTAGGGGCCCGTTTCCAGCCTGAGCGGCGTCGGCGTCGGCGTCGGCGTCGGCGTCGGTGTCGGTGTCGGCGTCGCCGTCGGCGTCGGCGTCGCCGTCGGCGTCGGCGTCGGCGTAACCGCGCCCCTCCCCCTCCTCCTCCCCTCCTCCTCCTCCCCCTCCTCCTCCCCTCCTCCCCTCATTATCTAGTATGGTCCGAGGGGGTCACGTGACCTTGGGGGGGGGGTCACATGACCCGTTTCCAGCCTGTGCGGCGTCGGCGTCGGCGTAACCACGCCCCTCCCCCTCCCCCTCCTCCTCCTCCTCCTCCCCCTCCTCCTCCCCTCTTCCCCTCATTATCTATGAAGTAACCAAAGGTCTCTTCAATTTATTTACAGCGGAGACTATTTACAATAGGAAATATCTACATCCAATATACATCGCAGACCTGTCCCGTCGGTGTGTTCTGTCTCGAGCCGCCTTGCCCGCGTGTCGCTTCTTCTTTTTCTACCTCCACAGTTTGCTCGTCCGCTACAGAAGATCCCCCCCTAGCAAGAAGGTGCAGATTAGGACCTGCTTGCGAGTAGTGTCGGGTGCCATGTAACAGACGGCCGCCGTCTTCGAGGGGTTTCGTGGTATGTCGGGTGCAAAGGACTTGGTAACTTAGAGTGTTCGCATGGAATGTAATGTGCGGGGCGGCCAGTGTACCCATGAGGGTAGTAGCGTCGTTTGTTTGACTGTGGAGAACAGTTCGGTGTAGTCAGGTGCATACACTGGCTTGTGTCTATGAATGCAGGTTTCAGCCTATCTACTGACACGGTTTCGTTGCGTCCATTGATGTCGATGTGGAAATACTTGTCGTGACGGTCAATGACGCGGAAAGGACCATCATACGGAGACTCTAATTGCTTTCGAACTGCGTCGTGACGAACAAATACGTGGGTGGACGTGGTGAGGTCGTCAGGAACGTACGATTGTTTAGGTCGTTGCACCCGCGGGGCTACCGGTCGAAGAGCACGCATGGCGGCTCGAAGTTTGGTCACATAGTCGGTAGGATCACCTTCCGGATATTTGTGGGTGCAGTTGAAAAATTCTCCTGGAAGGCGAAGCTGTCCTCCATAGACAAGTTCAGCCGGGGTGCAGTTGATGTCCGTTTTATGTGTCGCACGGAGCCCGAGAAGTACCATGGGGAGTAGTGTGCTCCAGTGGACGCGATCCTCCTGAGCTTTCAGTGAAGCTTTAAGGGTTCGGTGAAAGCGTTCGACGATGCCGTTGCTGATGGGGTGGTATGCAGTCGTTCGAATTCGTGTGGTTCCGAGAAGTTGCGAAAGTTCACGAAACAATGCGGATTCAAACTGTCTGCCTCTATCGGTAGTCACCGATGACGGTACCCCAAAGCGGGCTATCCAATCAGCCACAAAAGTCTTCGCTATCGTTCGAGCAGTGATGTCTGGCATGGGAATCGCTTCCGGCCAGCGGGTAAATCTGTCAATACATGTTAATATGTATTTGTGACCGTCAGATGGTGGAAGTGGGCCTACGATGTCCAAATGAACGAAATCGAAACGAGCAGTCGGCAATGGAAAGGTCACGGCGGGCGCCGATGTGTGCCGATGGATTTTGGCCCTTTGACAGCTAAGGCAAGTTCGTGCCCAGTTTCGGACGTCCTTATTGATCCCTGGCCACACAAACCGCTGCGTTAGGAGGCGTTGTGTCGCTCGAATTCCCGGGTGTGCCAGTGAATGGAGGGACTCGAAAGCTTGACGTCGAAACGCCTTCGGTACGAAGGGCCGCGGTACAGGTGTTGAGCAGTCGCAAATAATAGGCGTGTCACACAGTGGAAGGGAAATAGATTTAAATTCTAGGCGTGGATGTGAGGCTTGGAGCTCTCGAAGTTCCCTGTCGTCTTTCTGAGCGATCGCCATAGCTTGAAAATCGATAGCTGTTGGTATGATCGAGGAGCAAGAAGATGTCGTGATGCGTGACAGCGCGTCAGCAGGAGCATTGTGGGTACCTTTTACATGGCGAATGTCCGTCGTGAACTCGGAGATATACGCCATCTGGCGTATCTCGCGGGGAGTGAATTTGTCACTGGCAGACTTGAGCGCAAAGGTGAGTGGCTTGTGGTCGGTAAGCACGTAGAAATCTCGACCGTCCAAGAAATGCCGGAAGTGTTTGATAGCTTGGTGGATTGCGAGAAGCTCGCGGCCAAACGTGCTATACCGACACTCTGTTGGCGTGAGTTTCCTTGAAAAGAAAGAGATTGGTTTCCATGCATTATGAAAATTTTGTTGCAGAACTGCGCCTATCGCGGCGTTTGATGCGTCTACCATGATGTTGATGGGTGCATTGTTCTGTGGATGGGTGAGAAGAGCCGCGTTGGTCAGATGATGTTTAATGCAAGAAAATGCATGGAAGGCTGTTTCGGACCACGTAAGTGGTGTGGAGTCACGCTTGGCACCTTTCAGAAAGTCCGTAAGAGGCAGCAAGGTTGAGGCGCAATTCGGAATGAAGCGGCGATAGAAGTTAATCAATCCCAAGAACTCCCGAAGTTGCCGAACTGTTGAGGGGCGTGGAAAGTTTCGAACAACTTCTACTTTTTCAGGGAGCGGACGAACTCCGCGTTGATCCACTTGGTGACCGAGGAAAGTTAATTCCGTTACGCCAAACTCGCATTTAGCGTTGTTGACGATCAAGCCGTATTCCTCTAGGCGTTCAAAGAGAAGCCTAAGATGTTCGAGGTGTTGCTCTTCACTGGAGCTAGAAACGAGCAGGTCGTCAACGTAGGCGTAACAGAAAGCAAGTCCTTGGGTGACATGGTTGACAAATCGTTGGAATGTCTGCGCTGCGTTCCGGAGGCCGAACGGCATGCGCAGAAATTCATACAAACCAAACGGCGTAAATAACTGTAAATAACTTGAAGTAACCAAAGGTCTCTTCAATTTATTTACAGCGGAGACTATTTACAATAGGAAATATCTACATCGAATATACATCGCAGACCTGTCCCGTCGGTGTGTTCTGTCTCGAGCCGCCTTGCCCGCGTGTCGCTTCTTCTTTTTCTACCTCCACAGTTTGCTCGTCCGCTACATCTAGTATGGTCCGAGGGGGTCACGTGACCTCGGGGCAGGGGGTCACATGACCCGTTTCCAGCCTGTGCGGCGTCGGCGTAACCGCGCCCCTCCCCCTCCTCCCCTCCTCCTCCTCTCTCTCCTCTCCTCCTCCTCTCTCTCCTCTCCTTTTCTTCTCGCTCCTTCTCCTCCTCCTCCCCTTATTGTCTAGTATGGTCCGGGAGGGTCACGTGACCTCGGGGGGAGGGTTTTACATGACCTTGGGGGCGAGGAGGAGTAGGGGGAGGAGGAGGAGGGGGAGGAGGAGGGGGAGGCGGAGGCGAGGGGGGAGGAGCTTGAAGGACGAGGCGGTGAACGAGAGGGAGGGGGTGGAGGAGGAGGAGGGGAGGAGGACTAGCAGGCATGATCACGAGGGAGGAGAAGGAATATACCCTCCCCTCAGTACCCTTCCCTCCTCCTCCTCAAGAGCTGCGCTCCAATTCGGCGTTACAGGAAGTTGTAAACGGCTTTCACTTTTTTTTCATCACCATTAACATACCTTGTAATATGTAAAGTCAAGACTATTGTTGAACATCTTCAATACTTTGATTAAAACTACCAATCCACTAAATTTTACTAATCTGTTAATGACGGTCATAAACTACTGCATCCCGCTGTAACCTACGAGGGCAGTTCTTTTTTGACATATTGAGATACGTAAACATAGGACGTTTTTTTAACCTTTTTGACACTTTAGTTAAAACAATTCAGTGCCCTAAAGTTTCTACTTTGTGAATCGAATTCATACGCTATAAGTGGTGATAGGTTAAGATTTCAGTGCTAGCTCCTCCCACCTCTTTCCACTTCAGCAGAACGGACGCTGGAGAGGAGGTGACCTCCTCTTCAGCGTTCGCTCTCCAAAAGTGGAAAGAGAGGGGAGGAGCCTACCCTGAATTCTTAATCCTTCACGGACTATACCGCGTTCAGTAGCAACGTGCGAGGTCTCTTTTTTCAACACCTTGAAATACGCAAACAGAACACTTTTTGTACATCGTGAATACTTTCACTACAACTACTAGTTCACTGAAGCTTTTCTAATTTGTGAATTTGGTGGTGCACTAGTGCGCTCCGCGGTAACCTACGAGGAATGTTTTTGATTTTCAACATCCGATAATCTGGGTAAGAAAAGTGATGACTAATGTTTCGATATGCACGAAATGTTGATGCGTACATACTTTGCCACATAATCACCACATAGATCAAGGCAGCTATTATGAAATAGTACGACCTTTTGCATACTCTGCTCAAAGCTGGTTGGCTCCGGAGTTTTGAATTCTTCCAGTAAAATGGTTAAACAAATAAATAAGAGGGATACAACGTTTTTAGTATACACAACATAAAGAAACCTACACCAACCACTTTTCCACGTGATCAGCGCACACATTTAGTCTGTTATTATGGCATGGCACAAGCTTATGGAACCTCTCCCCTCAGAATGTTGCAGAATAATTTTCTCACGAGTTCAACAAGACAGCCACTTGCCACAGGTGTTCTTCTCTGATTCCCATTATCAAGGGACGTTCTTCACAAAACGTCTTGCAGTTTCCTTCATACACTTTGCACGCCTGTGGCAAGAGACGGTCTTGCTGACCCCTGATAAATTGACTGAAAACCCTGGCTGCAACCTTCTTTTAAGGAGGACATTTAAGAGCTTTTGATCCTTAAGTAGAAAGTTACTTTTAAGTGTGCGACCATGGTTTGGGGAGATTTTCGCTTTCACTCAAAAAGTTTTGAAAATTACTTTTGCATCAAAATTTGACCTTGTTTATAAAATAAAAAAATCACAAGTTATTTCTTTTTGCGTTTATGTACATAAAATACGAGATGCATAAAGAAGGCGGTATTCACAAGCGAGTTTAGCAAAGAATAAAGGCCAGTCTTGGCTTGTGAATAAGGTCGAGGTTTCGCTATCACTGAGCGTACAAGCTCAGGAATCATGTCGGAGTCATTGTCACTTGACTGAAGCGATGCTGTGACGTCTGTCAAAACTTCGCGCCGCTTCCGAGCATCCATGGTCAAGCACAATGAGCGAAGCCCGTTTCCTTCCAAAGCAATTAATTTATTTCATCGGCCAGCGAACGGAAATATACCTCAGCATGTTGGGCATAAAGTTCAATAAATGGCAGCATCTATAACCTCCATCTAAAATCGGCACGCATCTCATAGTGCGCTCCCCCCATCCAAAGAAAACGTCACGTGGTCTTTAGACGCGCTCCATATTTCAAGGTAAAAATGAAGGCGCGTCTTCGACGCGCTTCCCAGTTTAGACAGTGCTTCACAGCACTGTCTAAACATGTGCTGTGATTATGCTGAAAAGTAGCTACAGTATTTATATGCATTTTGTGCGGATCAAAATATTTTTCACCACTCCTGTTTTTCTTTACCGAGATATCCGGAAGTCAAAGGAAGACAGTCTCGTGTTTGAATTACTTTTCCGAGAGCACCTATATTCCTTTGACGCTAATATGGTAGCACAGTGTAATATAAAGTAGGCAAGAATTCAACACAGCGCCCCGAAATAAAACATTACAAACATGCATGAGCACTTAGAAATTTTATTGTTTAAGTGCTTACTAGAACATAATTTAAATGCCGGCATTCAGGGTCCGTAAATAATAAAATCCTTGTTTTCCAGTGCCTTCTGAAGAATCTGAACGACGAAAGTTTTGGATCTATCCTGGAAAATATTACATGCAGCGTGTTTAATATCATAAACAAGATTACGGGGACCCAGATCTTTACAAAATTGCTGAACAGAATTCTTAGAACGAATTGTGAGTGAAGTTACCTATTTTATTCTAAGAGTGCAGACTATTTCCCTCGTGCAGATTAATAGAGCACTCAGACTTCTAAATAATAAATAATGTGTAGGAAATGTGAATTCCTGAGCAATAACCAATCTGATAATACAAATGCTCATATTTAATGACTCGAAACAAAGCTGCGAGATTTGATTCTGGAAGGTATGGGTGGGATGAAAGCCCAAGTTCAATCAAAAATGGCTTTCAATTTAACCCACTAAATCTTCGCGGAAAATGTCTTCGGTTAAGGCTAATCCATAACATATTGCCGCGCGCCAAGTAGGGGGAACCGCCAAGCACTGGTACGAGAACCATGAGTCCTCTTTGACGTCGTGGGACATCTTCAAGACCGACCTGAAGGCTACGTTCGTCAACCACCACCGCCGAGAGAGAGCCGAGGACCTACTGCGAACCAGGACCCAGGGCCCCAATGAAAGCGTCACGAGCTTTGTGGAAGACGTGCTCCGCCTGAGCTACCGCGCCGATCCTCAGGCCACCGAGGGAAAGAAGCTGCGCATTTTGATGCGGGGCGTGAAGGACAACATTTTCGGAGGCCTCGTCCGCAACCCGCCGGCAACCGTCGACGCCTTCGTCAGCGAGGCGACAAACATCGAGCGCGCCCTCCAAACGCGCGCTCCCACTACCAGCGGCAGCCAAGCGTCACCGCAACTGCGCTCCTTAGCGGTGAAAACGTGCCTGGAACGGACATCCGCGAAATTATCCGGGAGGTTGTCCGGGAGGAACTGCGAAGGTTGCTGCCAACCACCAGCCGTCCGCCAACCATTTCCATCGCCGAGGCTGTCCGAGAAGAAGTGCATCGCGCGCTCCAACCAGAGGTTCCCGTCACCAGGGTGGCACCGGAGGAACCGACGTTGAGCTACGCCGCCATGGCCCGACGACCGCCGCAAGCTTCCCGCCAAGCCACGGCGCCACCCCGAAGAGACGCCCCAACGCCGCAGTACCCCCGACGGCAGGAAGATCAGGCGCACGTTCCCCCAGAGCGACCTGCGCCGAGGAAGACAGACGTCTGGAGGACGGCCGACCGACGCCCGCTGTGTTACCACTGCGGGGAAGCTGACCATGTGTACCGCCGATGCCCATACCGACGACTCGGGCTGCGCGGATTCCACCCAAGCGACCCGCGCCCCCGGTATGGTGAACGCCCTCGGGAGATCGACGAGTACCTGTGACGACCCCAGTCCCCCGAGCCTGCGTCACGCCGAGAGTTCCGGTCGCCGTCACCGCGACGTCCAGCTTCGCCGATGCACCGACCCCGACGTGAAAGCCTGTCACCCCTCGCTCCTCGCCGGGGAAACTAGGCGCGGCAACCCCTGGAGGTGGAGTTGCCGAAGACGACCAACGTAAAGAGCCTCCAAGAACGCCGGAGCGCTCCCACTCTCCCGACGCCACGCATCGCAACGAAGCTTCTGCATCGGTGTCCAACAACCTAAACGTTGTTATCGACGGCCACGACGCATCAGCACTCGTGGACACCGGAGCAGACTACTCAGTCTTGAGTGGGAGGCTCTCCCGCCGCCTTCGAAAAGTCACCACGCCGTGGGATGGACCACAAATACGAACCGCCGGAGGGCACCTCATCACACCAGTCGGGAGGTGCACTGCTCGCGTCGAGATCCACGGTGAGACGTGCCCTGTTAAGTTCGTCGTTCTGCAAGAGTGTTCAAGAGACGTTATCCTCGGAATGGACTTTCTCTGCGAGTATGGCGCCGTCATCGACCTCGGGGCAAACCAGCTGACGCTGCGAAAGCCTGTTTTACCGTCGGTGGAGACCAACACGACGTCAACCGCGATCCGAGTTATCGCCGACCATATGAACTTACCGCCGCGGTCGAGTGTTTTCGTCCCCGTCATAACCGACGCAGCCATGCACGGTGAAGCTCTTCTGGAAGGCAACGTCCAACTGCTGCTTGAGAAAGGAATTGGCGTCGCACGAGGCGTAACGGATCTCCAAGAAGGACGTACAACTGTTCTTGTAACGAACTTCCGAGAGGAGCCGCCGCACCTAACGAAGGGTACCACTGTGGGCCACATTGAGGAGCTTCAGGCGCCAGTCGTGGTCACCGCAATCTCCGTAGAAACCTCGTCGTCACAGCAGAACAGCACGCCGCAGCCGCTCGACATCGACCCCGAGCTCCCAGCTACGAAGCGCCGGCAACTGGTTGATCTCCTTGCCGAATACAGCGACTGTTTTGCCACGACATCGAAGATTCGCCAAACACCAATGGCGAAACATCGCATTGTTACCGACGACGACGCACTTCCTGTCCACCAGTCGCCGTATCGAGTCTCCTTAAAGGAAAGGAAAGTGATTCAAGATCAAGTCCAGGAGATGCTCGACGACGACATCATTCAACCCTCAAGAAGCCCATGGGCGTCCCCAGTCGTCCTTGTAAAGAAGAAGGACGGAACCCTGCGGTTCTGCGTGGACTATCGTCGACTGAAGGCTGTGACGAAAAAGGACGTCTACCCGCTCCCCCGCATCGACGATACGTTAGACCGACTGCGCCACTCCCGATATTTTTCGTTGATGGATCTGAAGAGTGGCTACTGGCAGATTGAAGTCGACGAACGCGACCGGGAGAAAACTGCCTTCGTCACTCCCGACGGACTGTACGAATTCAAAGTGATGCTGCTCGGGCTTTGTACTGCGCCAGCCACCTTCCAACGTGTCATGGACACCGTGCTGGCAGGTCTGAAATGGCAGAGATGCCTCGTCTACCTCGACGACGTCGTGGTATTTTCACGAGATTTCGACCAGCACCTGAAACGACTTCGAGCCGTGCTTCAAGCCATCAAGACCGCCGGCCTGTCACTCAAGCCAACAAAGTGTCGATTCGCCTATGGTGAACTTAAGTTCCTTGGCCACGTCGTGAGCAACAATGGTGTTCTCCCTGACCCTGAGAAGACCCGCGCCGTGGCTGCATTTACGCCGCCGTCTGACAAGAAGGCCGTGAGAAGATTCCTCGGACTTTGTGCCTACTACAGACGATTTGTTCGGGACTTCGCCAAGCTGTCCGCACCGCTGACGTACCTCACGAACGACGCCGTAAAGTTCGAATGGACAGACGAACACCAGCAGTCATTCGATGAGCTGAAACGAAGACTCCAGACACCCCCGATTCTTGGCCATTTCGACCAGTTCGCTGATACAGAGATCCACACGGACGGCAGTAACACCGGACTTGGCGCAGTGCTAGTTCAAAGGCAGGACGGGGCAGAGCGAGTCATCGCATACACGAGTCGGACGCTGTCTAAGGCGGAGAGGAACTACTCTACAACTGAAAAGGAGTGCCTTGCTGTCGTCTGGGCAATAACAAAGTTTCGCCCATATCTGTATGGAAGTCCTTTTCACGTGGTCACGGACCACCACTCGCTCTGCTGGCTCGCGAATCTGAAAGACCCCTCCGGACGCCTCGCCCGGTGGAGCCTACGACTGCAGGAGTTTGACATGACCATTGTGTACAAGTCCGGCCGGAAGCATCATGACGCCGACTGCCTGTCAAGAGCTCCTGTCGAGGCCGGTCCTGCCTGTATCGAAGACGACGACGATGAGTGTTTCCTCGGCGCTTTGGACGTCAGCGACATGGCAGCACTCCAACGAGACGACCCTGAACTGCGAGCGCTCATCGATCACTTAGAGGGACAAGCGAGTTTGGTTCCCCGTGCTTTCTTAAGAATCCTGCATACATTTTCCATGCGGCGAGGGGTGCTGTACAAGGAGAACTTCGTCAACAACAACACAGCATGGCTGTTGGTTGTTCCTGCCAGCCTTCGAGACGAAATATTCCAAGGATGCCATGACGACCCAACGGCTGGACACCTTGGCTACAGCAGGACGCTCACCAGGATTCGAGAAAAGTACTACTGGCCGAGGCTACCGAAGACCGTTCACCACTACACCCGATCATGCCACGAGTGTCAGCGACGCAAGAAACCGCCAACGAAGCCGTCAGGACTTCTGCATCCAATTTCTCCCCCGTCTATGCCGTTCCAGCAGATCGGAATGGATTTACTTGGCCCTTTCCCATCGTCAACGTCGGGAAACCGCTGGATTATCGTCGCCACCGATTATCTCACACGGTACGCCGAGACGAAAGCCCTTCCAGCAGGCACGGCTGTTGAAGTCGCCAAGTTTTTCATTGAGTCCATTGTCCTCCGGCACGGCGCCCCTGAAGTCCTCATCACAGACCGTGGATCTTCGTTCATGGCCCAGCTGACGCAAGAGATCCTTCGTCTCAGTGGCACCGGCCATCGTCGAAGCACTGCATACCACCCACAGACCAACGGGCTGACCGAACGACTCAACAAGACAATCGCCGATATGATCTCTACGTACGTCGACGTAGAACACAAGACGTGGGACGAGGTGTTGCCCTACGTCACGTTCGCCTACAATACGGCGGTTCAGGAGACCACTGGATTCACCCCTTTCCAGCTGGTACATGGTCGGAAGGTCACGACCATGCTGGACGCAATGCTGCCCCATGAGCCATCTGTAAATGAGAGCGACGACGTCCAGGCGGTTGCTCAACGCGCCGAAGAAGCCCGCCAGCTCGCCCGACTCATGATTCAAGACCAGCAACGCGTCGACGCGGGCCGCTACAACCTTCGTCGCAGGGACGTTCACTTCCAGCCCGGAGACAGGGTGTGGGTGTGGACGCCCATCCGCCGTCGCGGCCTCAGTGAGAAACTGCTGAAACGGTACTTTGGACCATACAAGGTACTTCGTCGCCTCGGCGAGCTGAACTACGAGGTGATGCCTGACGGAACAAGAACATCATCACGCCGCCCATTACGACCTGAAGTCGTCCACGTCGTGCGCCTGAAGCCTTACTACGCTCGATAGGACTGTGGATCTTATGTGTTTCAAATGACTCTTTAGTTTGCCGTTCTCTTTATGTGCTTTGTTTTGTGTTGCATCGAGGCGATGCATTTTTTTAAGGGGGGGAGTAATGCCGCGCGCCAAGTAGGCACCGCGGCCGTAGCACAACGGTTATCGCGCTTACCTCCCGCGCGAAGGGCCAGGGTTCGATTCCTGGCCGCGGCTACGCATTTTTGTTTACACTGTGATGTGATGTTCTAGTGAATTCGAGAACCGTCTAGCTGATTCAAGGTTAGAATGTTCTCCGCGCCGAACCTTCTACATCGAACGCTCCAGAAGCCAGCGCGTGTACAAAAGCGGCTCCGCCTGGCAAGCAGGATTGAGTCTCGCCCCAGCGTTCGACTCTGCTGCCACGCCGACTTCGACGCCCGCGACGCTCTATTATTATCTTTTGTACTCTTTTATTTTTGGCACAAGTTCGCCACATTAAACGTTTATTTCTTCCTGTTTATTTGTTATTTTTGGTCACTATCCGTGACAATATACTTAAACAAAGCAAGAATGGACAAATATCTATTGGATATTTGTATCTGTTCCATTTTAATTCAGAAGAACAAGATCAAATCTACAAAATTAGAGAATTCAACTGTAGAACCGATATTTTCGGAACTCGTTTTTTCCACGTATATATGGAGATCAGAATTGGCTCCCCTGTAATACTGCTTTGTTGCTAAACAAAACTGCAAAATTCTTTTTACCTGCGGTTTGCATTTTTTTAAATAAAGTTTATTAATACCTGTATAATTGCGTGCATAATTGTCAATACTTCTGTATTTTAACTTCTCGCTTTCCACCAATATTAGGCCTCCTGTCGTTGCAAGATAACTTAAAAAATAAAATATTAACCTCATAAATAAATAAAACAGGACTGGTGTGAACAAATCAGATTTGCACAGCACGATGTTTTACTGAGAGCAAGTACCATTCATACATCGACCCTTTTCTGTTAAAGAACCTTTCAAAAGTGGAGAAAAAAACAAAAACAAGGTGGACTTTTCCATTTGGTTGACAGTACTCGTAGTAATCGCTGACCCTGTATAGTCTAGGACAGTTTAAGAAACACAAAGCGTGTCCTGTTATAAACGCGATCTTGCTTCGTGATTAGTTGTTCAGCATTCTTATCAGACAATGCCGGCATCTTATTGGCTCTAGAGCGATAATGAGATGCTCGGAATTCACCACGCCGTGCGTGTTTTAAGGTGACGATAAATGTAGCACACAGAGTGACTAGAGATCTCTCACCTGTTTCGCTTCCCGAAAGTAGAGAGTGAACTACAGATACAAACCTTTCCCTACGTATCGGTTCTTGAATTAAGTAGCTTCATAAAAACGAACAAGAAAAAAAGTGGAAAAATGAATGTACATATTTTATCTACATTTAAAAAAATTATAAGTTTTATATTTAACCGAAACTTACGTATTTCCAAAATGGTAGAGCTTGATCAAAGCCAGGCAATGCAAGACGTATTCCCATATCTCATAGGTGTTAACAGGGATGGGCAAAATACATGCAAATATGTATCGAAATACAAATACAAAATACTTCGTCAAAAATGTATTTAATTACAAATCTAATTACATTTCCAGAAAGCATTTAAGTACAAGATACAAATACAACCAAATGTATTTGGTCGCCTCCAAATACTTTTCCAAATACATTCCCCAAAATTTGCATCAGCGACTTCAGGGCACCTGCAACGAGTTTCTGGGAATCTCATTTTAGTTTTGCATCGCACATTCGGGAGTTAGTGTGCGAGGCTCTAGTAATGTAATAGAAATATAATCACAAAAAATGCAGTCAGGTTGGACGTAAGAGGTGAAAAAATTACAGAGCTTCAAGCAGCTTTTTTTGTCGATTGCATTTGGGTATAGACCAACAAAGAACCGAGACGGCAAAGACGCGCAGCACTAGCTAGAGAATTTTTTATTGTCGCAACTCGCACCAGTTACAAAAATCTGGCCGAGCCGCGCATTTAGAAAGTTCCAGGCCAAAATATGGATGGAAATCAGGCTGGAAAGCATCACAAGTTGTCACAGGCACTTGTTTAGTCAGTCTGCCTGTGAACGTCGATTTCGTCACTATTCTTGCCCTGGACTAGTACCATAATCACAAAGTCACTAAATGCTGGTGCTTTATTGAGAGACACTGCATTCGGTGCAGAACGTAGTTTTCTTCCTGCTCTGGACAGTGACAATAAATCTGAGGGATGTATTTTCGCCCACAGAATTGTATTTAATTACAATTGTATATGAAATACCCACGTTTTAGTATTTAAATACACACGTCAAATACATTACCCAATTTGTAATTAAATACAAATGCAAAATACACAAAGTATTTGAAATACGTATTTCAAATACTTGTATTTGAAATACTGCCCATCCCTGGGTGTTAAGTATGTTGATGTTTCGCCAAGGCTGTAATCCAAAGCCATATGAATTAGGCAATTCAATGCGTTCAAAGCGATAATTCTGCTTTCTGTAGCTCTGGCTTAGATAAGAACTTTGCTGATGACATCTTATTAATATAAAATGTCCTGGTTTATGTTTTGTGTATTGGGTTGCGTTGAGCGTAAACCAAAAGAGTTCCAAGTGGGATCTGCTTGAAACTCTTTTTTTTCTCCTGCATTTAGAAAAAAAAAATCAAGTTAATAAATATATACCTAAATATAAGAGTTTTATAGTGCTCAAACTCTCATCAAAGGCAAAACATTGGAGTGTCTAGAACATTCCGGATTCAAACCTAACCACTCAATGCCACAGACGGAGCCATGTACCTGATAGATATCGCGGGTCATAAAAAATTGCATTATATATATATATATATATTTAGAGTGATTATTTATGAATCCTGAACAGTCTCCTTGTCTTTTTTGCAGGTTAAACACGGATCCCGATGACTGCTCACCAACACAATGGAGAACTGACAACGCATCTTCCTAGATTGTCTCTCAGTTTTACGTTTGCGCACCTGACTCAGGGTAGTTTTGAGTGCGGTCTCCAGTAAAGGCTGAACTAAGCTTAGAGCCGTTCAAACACGACACGTTTTCTGCTGTCGGTGTGGCCGAGGTGGATGAACATCTTCCGCCATATTCGTTCGCTTTGCGACGTTATCTTCCTTAATAACATTGTCCTGTCTGAATCGGAAGTACTTAAGTTTTTGCGCTCGTTAGGTCTAGGGAGCCTTCATATGCACAACCATCATTTTTACGTTGATAGATAATGTCCGGATAATAATTAAACTAGTCATGAGCGTGTGTACGAAACTGCACCCCGAATTTCACCAGCGTCAATGGCTGACATCCTGCCGTTACGCGTGACGTAACATCAGGCACGGGATTGTCGGCTATGCAGGCAATTCGGGTACGCGAAGGTTGGAATATGTTCTTCGATAAGTGTTTTGCAGTTTGTTTCTTCTTATACTCTATTTTAGGTTGTTCTCAGTTCTATTGCGTTTCTTGTCATAGCAACAACAAAACATAACAAAAAACGCGACTTTTATTGATATATTCCAAGATGGCCGTGAGCTTGGAGCAACTATTTGTGCGTTCCTCGGATTGACATATCATACTTTACAAAAAGTTACCACTCCTCTGCGAAGAGGATTGCCGACGCTCTCTATGTTTCTGACGGTATCTGTAACCGAGAATCCGTAATTCCAAGTCAGTATACGTCTGGCAGTCTCAACACTGCAGCAAGTGTTCTGGAGAAATTTTGTGACCATGCCGTGGGACATGTGGTCTCCGGATGTGTGCGTACCCGCCTTTTATTATTATTTGTTTCTGAAGCAAAGTTTGGGAACCGGTAACCTCCAGGGGAACCTGATTTTTGCAAAGTACACGTTCTTCACGCGGCACTTGTGTGATCTCCACCGTCGTACCAACCCACTGCACCGTTTACACGGTGTGTCATCGTCACTCGGGAAAAGAGAGAAACGACGCCCATGAGAGGATCAAGAAAAGAAATTATATATTTACAATAATGAAGATAGGAACATGTGAGAAGCGATACAATAGGAAAGGAATTAGCAATAAGGAAAGCAAAACACTGAAGGCAGTTAAAGTCACGTCAACACACTCATAGCCCGTTCCCGCTACAGTCCTTGCCTCAAGTTCAAGTCTTTCCCCTCGGTGCCTTGCGGAGCGTCGCCGCTTGATGTGATGATGCGGAAGCCGGTGTCTCGTACTCCCCCTGGAGTTGCTCGCAGCAGGCGTCGCCGTCCGTAGCGGCTGGTCCTCCCTCCGAGTTCTGGTCGTCGCCGTGCGTCGCGGCCCGACCCTGGCTTTCACTGCTGCTTCCCCTCTCGCGCCCGCCGTTCTCTTCTCGTGCTCGCCGTTCTCTGCTCGCGCTCGCCGTTCTCTGGAACGCGCTCGTTCCCTTCCGCTTCTTTTCTTCTTCCGCCCTTAATAATCGTCACAGGCACGTGACACGGTGATGCCGCTGATCGACTCTGGATTGAGGAGAGTGAGTTCTTGGCTTGCAGGTTTTGGGGAATGTTTACCGATTAACACTTTTACTCTTCTTAGGAACTGAAACCATCAAAACATTAGAACGGAAAGTACTCTTCAGGCATCCGGAGAGCACTTCCCTTACTGTCCTTTGGAACATGAAAAATAGTTTTCTTCAAAACTTGTTGGTTGCTTAATCGTTCCACGAGCCAGTTCTGAAATAAACTTTGTCTGTATATAATTATGTGGTTGGAGGGCTTTGATTTTTAGTTATAAGGTAAGACACTATGGTTATCAAATGGTTGAGCTCAAATGTGCAATGTTCCAGCCCTAATGAGTTGTATCAAATACAAAAGTCTTGAAACTTGACAAATATGAAACTCCCTGCTAAATGGTTCACAAGACGTCTGAAATGTGGGATAACTATAAACACCTGGTTGTTATAGGAACATCAGCACGCTTTCTAGAAAGTAAGAAATATAAAGAAGGGGCGCACCAATCAATGAACACTATAAATTGCACAAAACCATGTCAGCCAGGCAGGGGCCATGATCCTTCGAGCGCAATGGCGGGTAAATAAACGCACGAGATGCGCGAAAAATATTTCCTTCGCCGCTTGCAGGCGTACTTGCACGCTATATAAATTAGTTTTGAGGACAAATATGGAGCCCGCGAGATCAATCACATCGATTAGAGTCATTACTGCGGGAGATAGAGGATTAAAAAGATGCTCTACTGCCAACGTAGACATTTGAAGGCAAATATCTTGCGAGATCATGAGGAATTGAGCGTAGAGCAGCAGCTACAGACGCAAAAAATGTCTATGCGGCGCAACCGAAACCGAAACCATTTGGCACACGAATAGTATTAAAGCTGAGCTTTGTCGTGAATTAAGACGTTTAGACTATTTAAATGTCTTGCAAGCTCATAAAAAATTTGATGCTTGAGGAACAGTTGTATTTTCAAACCAATCCGGAATCTGACAGGTCGCGGCCACATCCGCACGCGGACAGATCGATTCTATTTCACACGGCAACAGAACATAAAGCGGGCTGGTTGAGCCGGCATCACCACAGCCTATGTCGCACTCCGACTCGCGTCGGCTTGCTGCTTCTTGCTCCGCATTTCGGCCAGCCGAGCTGGGCGCTGCTTCCGCTCTTCTGTCTCGTTCGCCCGCCTTGCACGCTTGGCAGCGGCATCCGTTGCCTGACGCTGCTTTGGCTATGCACCGGTTTCCCGCGCGCGGATTGGCTTTCGCCCTGTGACGTAGCCTCCCTCTCTCCTTTGCCCTTCACTAATCTCCTCCTCTCTACGCGGCGCGCTTCCCTTTCCACTGTTTTGTCCGCGGATGGACGGCGTTAGCTTTTTCATCCCAACGCATGAAAAGCATCGAAGCGAATTGGGTGACGGCGCTTCACGCGAGTTTCTGATTCCCTGGTGCGTTGTCACGCGCCTCGATCCGGCTTTCTTATTGGCCCACCAGCCCTGTATGATCAAACTTTTGCCGGGATAAGATGATATGGAGCGTAGCAAAAGAAGCGTGCCGCCGGCTCGTCCGTGCACAGCGGCGCTGTCCCAGCCATCCTGCCGTCTGGAATATGGACCCACAGCCAGCTCAGCGCGCCCCTTTCGTTTTAGAGCGCAGCTCTTAGGGGCCCGTTCCCGGCTTGAGCGGCGTCGCCGTCGCCGTCGGCGTAACCAAGGTCATCTCAAGGTCACTTGACCCCCAAGGTCATCCCAAGGTCACCCCAAGGTCACGTGACCCCTCCCCCAGGGTCACGTGACCCCCAAGGTCACGTGACACCCAAAGTCACGTGGCTCCCCAAGTCACGTGACCCCCGGGGTCACGTGACCCCCGATGACGTCATCAGTGACGTCACTAATGACGTCACCGGCATCCGCATCGTCAGCGTCATCGTCAATGATGACGTCATCAGTGACGTCACTGATGACGTCGCCGGCATCCGCATCGTCATCGTCATCATCACTGATGACGTCACCGGCATCCGCATCATCATTGTCATCATCACTGATGACGTCATCAGTGACGTCACTGGCATCCGCATCGTCATCGTCATCATCACCATCCGCATCGTCATCGTCATCATCGCTGATGACGTCATCAGTGACGTCACTGATGACGTCACCGGCATCCGCATCGTCATCATCATCATCACTGATGACGTCATCAGTGACGTCACTTATGACGTCACCGGCATCCGCATCGTCATCGTTATCATCACCATCCGCATCGTCATCGTCATCATCGCTGATGACGTCATCAGTGACGTCACTGATGACGTCACCGGCATCCGCATCGTCATCGTCATCATCACCATCCGCATCGTCATCGTCATCATCGCTGATGACGTCATCAGTGACGTCATTGATGACGTCAACGGCATCCGCATCGTCATCGTCAACGGCATCCCCATCGTCATCGTCATCATCACTGATGACGTCACCGGCATCGTCATTGTCATCATCACTGATGACGTCATCGGTATCCGCATCGTCATCGTTACTGATGACGCCATCGGCGTCGTCATCGTCACGTGACCCCCCTAGGTCACGTGACCCCCACCCAAGGTCACTTGACTCCCCCCAGTACCCTTCCCTCCTCCTCTTCAAGAGCTGCGCTCTAATTCGGCATTACAGGGAGTTGTAAACGGCTTTCACTTTTTTTGCTTCCCCGCTCCTTTCCCCGGCTGCTTTCGCGAAGAAAGTAGTCAAAGTGGGGACGGTGTGCTGTCTGCAAATGTTGATGCCATTTCAAGCCCATTCCTAATGTTCCGTTGTATTATTGTAAAAAAATAAAATCCTGAACCGATATTATATATATATCGGTTACCGGTTAAAACATTGCGTTTACGGTTACTGTAAACATCGAATTAAAATATATCTCTTGTTGCGGTTTGCGTTAGCAATTTCTTTTTTTATCCTGAACGGTTTTTGGTTTGTGTTACGGTTACGGCTTTAGCCCCTGATTTATATAAAACAAAACTATGAAGGGATGTCTCGTCAACATGGACACCTCCGTTCCCCCCAAAAATCGTCCATAATGTGAGTTGTCCATAATAACGGGACGAAAATGCCTGTATTTTTCCTGTTTGTGCCCGAAAATGTTGTCCTAATAGCGGAGTATCCACATTAACGGAGTCCATATTACCGATACCTGACTCTTTAAGTGCGATGGTGGAACCCCACTGTAACTCACCCACAACGGCTTCATGTATTACGGTGATAGGTCGTGGCAGGTAGTGTTAACCTCTTCGATTTTTTCGATTCTGATGATCGATCAGAATCGATTATTTCAATGAATGACCTTATAAATTAAAAATAACTTAAACTTGCCTTTGCGATGGGAGAGTAATGCTGCATTCTCGGATACAAGCAGCGAGAGTAGAGCTTTGGCTAGAGTACCCGGATCTCACTAGGAAGTGCCCTGTTCGAATCCCAGCCGCGAATCCTTCTTTCACTCTTTCGCCCGTTTCTGGAAGGATACAGAAAGAACTTGCAAGTTTGTTTTGTCTTTCGCTTGTGCATAGTGTTATTCTAGTACTCTCTGGGTGGTACGCGATGAACAATGCTCCCCAAACTTAACGCCGCCACGATATGGTCTGTTTCTGGCACTTTTCCCGTGATTCCTGGGCCTACCGTTCAAACTATGTGAGGAAATGTTGACTCCCCAATCTCAACTTTGCCTGAGGTGATGGTTCCATCTGCTACAGTGACTAATTTAAAACTGAGCAGCCGGCAATGAATTAATATTTGGCTAATCGAGTGGTGGCGTTAAGTTTGACGAGCAGCACTGTACGCTACCTTCGCAATAAAAAGACTGCCCGTGGCGGCAGACGGGTAGTCTTTTTCCAGCGCTCGATTCAGCTGTCACGCCGCCTTCGACGCCCGCGACGTCTGTACAGTGCGCCTCAAAGTTAACGCCGCCACGGCATTTGCCGTTCCTGACAGTCCCTGCGGCGCCGATTGAACTATCTGTAGGATGTTTGGGTTCCCGATTTCTATCCCAACCTGAGAAGGCATGCCGAACGTTTTGGTGACACATTTAACAGTAAGTAGCCGACACGAGCTCAATATTTGGGAACCCAGTGGCGGCGTTAAGTTTCGGGTGCACTGTACATCTGGTTTTGGTTTGGCCCAAGTTCGGCCTATTTAACACTTAGTTTTCTACTGCATTAACCGTCCATTTTCCTGTAATTTGATACAATATATCTGTTTCTCTGCGTCAAAGTTCAGTTCAAAGTAGCAGCTTTGCCTGTCTCGCCTTTCTTGCCCCGCGCTCCCCGGCGCTTTCTTTTTCATCAATGATGCATGCTGGAGTATTGCAAAGGGTCTTTAAAGGGATACTTCAACGAAATTTGAAATACTCCCGTCGTGTTCAAAAATACGTTGAATATGATTCACAATATCCGTAAAAGACAATCGCACGTTTGTATTTTGAGCCTGATGGCTGTACATTTCGTTATAAACGGCCCACTCTGGCAAGCGCTCGGATAAGGCCCAGCTTAGAGCACGTGACATCCGACGCAATCGTGACGTAGTTCGTCTCGGGACGAGCAAAGCTACGGCGAGGCTGACGTCGAGAGAATGGCCTAGTCGTTCCAGCCACCGAAGCAGCTGCTTTTGTACGAATTTTGAGTGACGGGTTAATCTTCTATAATCTTGTAGAGGGACAATAGCGACTTCTGCGACACACAAAAGGCATTCTCGGGAAGAGGGGAGTTCCTCCTGCCCTTCTTCTCTCGTCGTGGCCGGAGGCGAGACACTCAGCGTCACTAGCTGTCAAGGTTCCTAGACGGGCATTACAAGCGAGGCGTTAGCGACATCAACCAGGTGCTCTTTGCTAATCGTTTAATTCGTTTTAAATTTCCTTTTCGAGACATTTTTAACAAGACATGTTCGATGTGATGCTGCTCCTATGTTCGATGTGATGCTGCTCCTTTGAAAACATATAGACCAAAAAATGAGCGCCGAAGTTTGGTTGTAGTATCCCTTTAAAGTAGATCGCGCGGGGCATCACTGGAGCCACCCCGCACTGGACTCCATTTGTGTTCAGATGGCGCCTCGGGCGTCAGCGGTTGCTCACGCCAAGTCTATCCACCAGAGAAATGGGTCATTGCTAGTGGAATGAAATGCAATGAACGTTTGGCCCAGCCTTCATCTTTCCCAAAAGACTGAATTTCGGAGGCCGAACAGCTGGCATATGCGGCGTGATCCACCGGTGACCTAAACAACCCGGTGAATACGCTAAAGTTAAATTTTTGTGCATTTAAAGTTAATTTATAATGTACCGGGCGTTCGTGAGAGAAGAGAGCCGTGTTTTTAGGTCCACGTATATTATTTGCGCTTTCCAGAAAGCTGAAACTCGGTGAAAATGTGACGCTATCGGTAGTGATAGTCTAATAGGACGCGCACGTTTGAGAACATAACGTTACCTGGATCCAAAGATAACTGAAAAATACTATATTGCGGGTGCCTACAATATTGCCGCGTGCGAATAGCTGAGTAAGCAGCGTCCAACGCTTGTCCTATTTATCCTCTTTTTGTTTGCATGACTGGAATGTTCCACAAAACTCGAGAATCTTGTTGTTTGTTCGGGCTCGGAAATCTCTAGACACCAACGCACTTTCAAAAGGAGCTCCCCTATAGCTGCTTGAGGCAGTCGTACTCCCGTCGCCGTAAAAGTATAGGGTGTCCCTAGTCACCAGGCTCGACCTAAGATCAACCGTGAAAATCGACGCCAGGACGTAGCAACCTGAACTTTTCGTCAAAGGTGTATTTCACAGGTCAGTTTTTCTTTTACAATTACAAAGAGTAGCTCCTTTTCTGCAAAACATAGGGCCAAAAAACTTGCCAGGGTCAACGGTGGACTGCGAGACATACGATCGACTCGAGTGGCGGAGTGCGTTTGGCGCACGTATTGATACATAGCGACGGGAGCAGCGTGCGAAGGTGTAGCCGACCAGCGAAAGAAAGCAAACGACACGCAGACGAAATCCGTTGGAAGCCAAAGCGCCGTCAATTTACAAACACGTTTTTTTCCCTTTAAGTTCTGCTTTTATTGTCCATATTTATTTTTTAACCAAAGGTTCATTGCAAAACGATTATGTTAATTTTAATAAACCACGGCGTTCGCGAGCAGTCTTGATAACGAAGTAACGCCATCTATCAATACGAGCGTCAAACCCGCCCCGCTACTCGACTTGGTCGTCTGAGACGCCGCCCGCCTTTGACCCTGGAAAGTTTCCTGGCCCTATTTTTTGCAGAAGGAGAGCTACATTTTGTAATTTTACAAGAAAAATAAAAAAAGACCTGTGAAATACACCTTTGACGAAAAGTTTAGATGGCTACATGCAGGCGTCGATTTTTACGGTCCATTTTAGATCGAGCCTGGTGACTTGAGACACCCTATATGTATGTACGCTCTTTCTTACTTTAGGTTTCTCAGCACAAGTCCTCCTCACTAAACGTTCATTTTAAGTTTTGTAAATCCAGTTTATGTTTTTATTCGTTACAATATTTACCCTAGTGAAACCAAAAGGGCGTCAAGTGTTAATTACTGATGTAAATGTTACATGCTTCCACAATTTTAGAGCGCAGCTCTTAAGCGCCCGTTTCCGGCTTGAGCGGCGTCGCCGTCACCGTCGGCGGAACCAAGGTCACGCCAAGGTCACGGACCCCCCAAGGTGACCCCCCGGTCACGTGACCCCCCAAGGTCACGTGACATCTTCTAACGTGACCCCTTCCAAGGTCACCTCAAGGTCACATGACCCCACGTAACCCCCAAGGTCACGTGACCTCTCTCAAGGTCACGTGACCCCCAGGTCATGTGACCCCCCGAGGTCACGTGACCCCTCAAGGTCACCTCAAGGTCACGTGACCCCCACGTGACCCACCAAGGTCACGTGACCCCCCAAGGTCACGTGACCCCCCGAGGTCACGTGGCCCCCTCCCCGAGGTCACGTGACCCACCTCCCCCCGAAGTCACGTGACACCCCCCCCCCCCGAGGTCTCGTGATCCCCTCCCCCAGGTCAGGCGACCCCCCGGAGCATATTAAAGAATGAGGGGAGGAGGAGGAGAAGGACGAGGAGGGGTCTACCCTCCCCTCAGTACCCTTCCCTCCTCCTCCTCAAGAGCTGCGCTCCCATTCGGCGTTACAGGGAGTTAGTTGTAAACGGCTTTCACTTTTTAGAGCGCAGCTCTTAGGGGCCCATTTCCAGCCTGAGCGGCGTCGCCGTCGGCGTCGCTGTCGGCGTCGGCGTAACTGCGCGTTGCATGCAACAGGTGGCTAACAACCTGACATGCAACCACTCAGGGGAGATGCAACCTGTTGCATGCCACCTGTCGCATGCAACAGGTTGCGTGCATCACCGTCGCCGTTGGCGTAACCGCGCGTTACATGCAACAGGTTGCATGCAACCTGAGATGCAGCCACTCAGGGGAGATGCAACCTGTTGCATGCTACCTGTTGCCTGCAACAGGTTGCATGCAACAGGTAGCATGAAACAGGTAACAAGAGAAGATCCAACAGCGTGCATGCACCCCTGTTGCATCTGCGTAATTGCGTGTTGCATGCAACTCACGTTGCATGCTACTCAGGCTGCATGCAACCTGACCAGCAGTAAGCCAGGTAGCATGCAACCTGAGTTGCATGCAACACGCAATGACGTAAAAGATGCAACAGATTGTATGCAACATAGATTGCATGCAACCCGGCGACTCCGGCGGGTTGCATGCAACCCAAGGTCACGTGACCCCCCAGGCCACGTGACACGTGATGAACAACATCCACGCCAAAAAAAGAAGGGGAGGAGGACTAGCAGCCGTGATCACGAGGGAGGAGGAGGGAGGAGGAATATACCCTCCCTTCAGTATCCTTCCCTCCTCCTCCTCAAGAGCTGCGCTCCAATTCGGCGTTACAGGAAGTTGTAAACGGCTTTCATTTTTTGTTCCTGTTCAAACGATGTCAGGCTTAGAGGGACGTGGGCTCATAGAGACATTTATTTTTTCTAAATTATCTAATAATCAAAATAATGTATTTTTTCTCGAACTATCGTGCTTTATAGTAACTGCTAACGACACCTAGTTTGAGCATTCTGCGATGCATAGTTTATATACGCCGGTCAAAGAACACGGCTCTCCCTTCTTACAAACGCCCAGTACTTGCAAAAATATACAGGAGTCTAGAACAACACTTCTACTAACACAGCCTTATCCACATATTTGATCTATAGCCTCACTGTTCCATATAAAAAAGTTAAAGACGCTTACAATCCCCTGTAACGCCGAAATAGAGCGCAGCTCTTTAGGAGGAGGAGGGAAGGGTACTGAGGGGAGAAGGTGGAAAGTCCCCCTGCACTAACACGGGTGTGGATCGACGTGTGCTTAACGCGACTCGCAGAAAATGCACATTTTGGTGAGAGGTTCGCGTGTAAATTTGGCGGAAATATAACGGGGCAATTTTCCCCCTATCTTTAGCGGAGAATTTTTTCCACTTGATTTAGCGGGGAAATTTATTTCCGCTAGATATAGCGGAAACATGTTTTCCAAGCGGGAAAATGTTTCGCTGCAATATTTAGCGGGGAAATGTTTTGCTGCAAAATTTAGCGGGGAAATTTTTTGCTGCAAAATTTAGCGGGGGAATTTTTTCCGCTAGATTTAGCGGGCAAATTTTTTCCGCTAAATTTAGCGGAAACATTTTTTCCGAGCGGTGAAATTTTTTCCGCTAGATTTAGCGGGGAAATTTTTTTTGCTAAACTTAGCGGAAACATTTTTTCCGAGCGGGGAAATTTTTTCCGGGAAATTGAGCGGGGAAATTTTTTCCGCTAGATTTAGTGGAGATTTTTTTCCGCTATATTTAGCGGGGAATTTTTCCCGCAAGATTTAGCGGGGAAATTGTTTCCGATAGATTTAGCGGGGAATTTTTTCCGCAAGTGACGACACACGTGACGTCACTGATGACGTCATCAGTGACGTCACGCGTCGCATAATGATCCGCGCGGTTACGCCGACGGTGATGGTGACGGCGACAGCGACGCCGCTCAAGCCGGAAACGGGCGCCTAAGAGCTGCGCTCTAAAACTGTTACGAAGAAATATATTACAATCAGGTACGCGTAGTTTTATCAGTGAATGTTACAATTTTAAATGGTCGAAGAGAATTTCCTCTATCTTGTACACGTGGTATTTGCATAAATGACTCAAAGGATGTTGACTGCTCTGTGCCATGTTTATCAAAATATAATAAAGTTTTTGTCCAAATAATTCAATCGCTTCAACGCCATAGACGTGTTAGTCTTCCAGGATCCTTCGGCGTGTGCATTACGCGATAGGTTTTATCCTGGTCTCGTGCTTTTCTGCATGAACCGTAGCCGGGGTTAGAATAAAATTGTTTCTACGCACTGAATGCTCAGATAAAGGGAACAGTACAGCGAAGTAGAGTAATGTCCTCGTTTCGAATGTGTCTTCCTGTCTACAATCGGAATTTTGAGAGCTTATGAGGAGCTCAAGTTCGTCTGGTTCTTGAGCAGAAGTTGCGGTGATGTCAAAACGTCAAGCTCTTATTGGCCGATCGAAAAGAAATAGTGGGTAGACCTTACTGCTAGATGCCTTGAGGTCTACCCACTATTTCTTTTCGATCGGCCAATAAGAGCTCGGAATTCTGACATCATCGCCACTTCTGCGCAACGACCGACGACCAGTGGGTAGACCTCAAGGCATCTAGCATTGAGGTCTACCCACTATCTTTTCAATCAAAGCCAATCAGAGCTCGGCGTCGTTCTGACGTCACCGCATCTTCTGCGCGAAAAGCAGACGACTTGCTCCTTCGTATATTTTTCACCACAGAATTCACGGTTTTTACCTTTTTTTTTTTACTATATGTAGGCCGCTTCTCATCTAACAAGCACCTTGGCAGCTCGGAACGACACCTTCACGTGCGCTGAAGCAATACCTACCAGAAGACAAAGCCGGCGCATCACGTCCATTCTTAGTTGATTCCCGAGCCCTCCCAAGCGGAAAATGCGCTGAAACTTGACGAGAGTCGCCGCAAAGGAGAACACGCGTCCTTCTTGGGGTCGCCGAGTGCAAGCGTCGCACTCGTCCTGAGATGCTGCAAGATGTGATGGCGGTGATGCTGACGAAAGCTAAAGGCAGCGTTCTGCAGATCCACTATAGTGATGCCGCTTGCAAAGAAAAGCTCAGGCTTTCCTTTTTAGGTGATGTTGACTGCAGTCGCAAATATTTAACCGAGAATTAAAACGGCGCATTGACTATTTACAACTAGTCCAGCAGGCATTCGAACTGCGCCGCGTGCGATTTTTGAAAGGAGCTGTGCTGTCTTTTTTTGGTGCTCCGCTTTCGGACAACTTTCATGAAGTCATCAAAGGCAACTATTAAAACAAAACAAATTAAACAACAACAACAACAACAACAACGTATATGACAACAGCTTCGATTGAGCAGAAAACGTGCACTTTGGCTTGCAGCTGCCTAGCCTCTCCTATGGTTCGCGCGGCCGACTCGGTGATGTGGTAAGATATGACCCATCCGAAACTTTCGGTGGCCTAATGAACGGGACGAAGCACACTCTAATAAATTGCCATTGAGACCAACGCGCGTAATCGGTAAGCCCCATCTAGGCACTTTGTATTTCTTCACTTGTAATGTGAAGGTGCTAAGAATACCCACCGTATATGAAATCCTTGTAGACAAGAAAACAAAAAAAACAAAACAAAAAAGGTATTTTTTGGTCATCAGAGTTCTGTATCTCCGCGAATACAATCAATGAAATATGTATCATAAAAAAGGATAAATATTCACTCAATTACATATGTGCCGATATACTAATGGAAGACGTTTATAAACTGAAAGGGCAGTTGGCAGCTACAATTTTACCATTTAAATCAACAATTCAATATTTATTTAAATCAAGTTTCAAATAATAGTCGTGATTGAAATCAGAAATGTTTTGCTATTATGATTTAAATCAAACCTTACCGGGACAGATAGCCTCAAAATATTTGGCTTCTCTAAAATTTGATATCTTTTATAGCATTCGTTTTGTAATTTCATAAAAAAAAAAACAAAAAAAAACAGATCACGTTAGAATTATTAATAGCAAAATGAGAAGCAGTAAACGCGGCGCACTAGCTAGGATCAAATCGAAGTGTTGATAGAGCTGCCTTTCTACCCATTAATTTGACAGTTGCATAATATCCTATTGAAATACAACCAGAAAACAAAATGAAGAAACAAATACAAAAATTATGTACTTTTGTAAAGAAATAAAAACACAAAAGATGAAACTTTTTGAAACTGAACGAATCATGCTGAATTTCTTCCAGATGGCGTCATTTACACCGTTAAAAAATGTTACTTAGACTGGACTTTAAAGTCGCAGAAATTTTTTTTTTGTGCTTGTTTCAGCGTTTGGACGGATTGGTCATTAATCTTTCATGTTTAAAAATATACCTGGTAGTAAAAAATCGCATTGTGTATCTAGAGTCAATTAAAAAAAAACTGATTTATCTGATTTAAAAAAAGGAAATTATTAGGGCTCGGCGTCGAATAAAAGTTTTTGCCTGATTAATCGCCACTCTTTAATTGATTAATTAATCGATTAATTTGTCTAATTGATTTACATGCTTGATATTTTTTAATAAATAAAAATTTGTATTTTTTATGCAATTGTTGAGTATGAGGTAACCCAAAGGGCTGAATATACAATTTTATTTTGAAGCAACCTTGATGTGCTGTGTTAAGAAGAGTTCAAAGGCACTCCCGCACAGAAGGTTATTACACTTCTGCTGCATGAGGCCAAGAGGTTCGTTGATATTATCCGGCAAGAGCAACCTCCTTTGATCGTTCACCTCTGCTGCACTAAACGGACACTCGAGCGGCGTTGAAGAGGACGGGACACGTGTAACCTTTGGCAACTCCCCCCCATCTCAAGAGTTAGAAATCGTGCCCCTGCAGTTTAGTTTAGGCTAAATTTTTACCTAAAATTGGCCCTTCATTCAGGTGTTCTAGTCCACGTCTGCGTGGTGAAAGCGTTTAGTGTTTACAAGTTCGGTTCGTTAAAATTTTACCGATTAACCGGTTAAAAAAATCATCGCAATTAAAGCAATAATCGATTAATCGGTTTGTTAATCGATCAATGAACAGCCGTAAAAATTACGTTTTTTTTAACTATGATTTTTACACATCTTTTTCTTAACGGCTCTAGACTTATAGCTGATGCAGGTGGCATCGCACGAATTAATTTTTTTAATCTAATTAAGTAACCCGAGTATAAATGTCTTGCGCAATTCAACATAAATGTCCCTTTTTTAAAGTAAAATGCCTCCCAACTTCAACAAACACCAAAGCAGTGAACCTTAAACTAGCCTGTGCTAGACGTTACAGCTGTTGCATCCCGCAAAGGATGGAGACGCCGTGCAGTCGTAGTTCTCCTGATGTACAATGTAATATACATTTTCTTTTAAAGCAAGAAATGCTTTGTAAAGAAACTTTTCTCTTTCAAATGTTTTGTTTTTCCGTCCATCCGTCCGCGAATATTCAGCGAAATTTGGGGAGAAAATTGGCGCCACATGCCCTACGTCATGAGATGTACCAGTTGTGTCTCCGGGCTAAATTTTGCGGGAAATCGACGTCAGGTGACATAAGCAGCAATACAGTTCTCCCGCTAAATTAAGCAGAAAAACTACTGTCATATGACCTAACGTGACCAGACCTGTACACCAATTAGGTTTCCCATCTAGATTTGGCGGAAAAATTGATGTGACGTGACCTCTTGTCACGTGACCCCTACACTTATTCAACATCCCCGCTAAAGATGGCGGGAAAATTGACGACACTTGATCCGAGTCAAGTTTCGCCGTTAAATGTTGGGAGGAATTGACATCACGTAACATATGCACAAAGTAAGTTTCCCTACAAAGTTTACAGGGAAAATGGGTAAAGACACTGGCTCTTTACTTCCCCAAACGATTGTTGAATGGCTTCTAAGCACAGGCCTACAGTCGCTCCTTAGATACTCCATTTTATGCATTCTAGGACTTCGGAGATAAGTGTCGCTGCCAATATTTTTAGTACACCGTGGACAAACTTTGCCGGCTAGCAGTGGTCTGATCAATATCTGGGGCTTTTACTCTTTCCAGGAAGATGTTTGCTGAAAGGTATATACTCTAGCTTATTAAGTTAATTCATTAGTTTGTATTCACAAATTCGATGCTTTGAAAATAATCGCCAAATATGCGATTTTCGAACATTCAGCACGTACGAATGGTGACTCTTAGCTAAGATTGCGTGTTTTCTTGCTCTACTTGTCAACAAATACGGTGTTTCTTGGGCTGTGTTCCAAATCCTGCCCAAACGGATCCGAGTTACTCCAGCGGGTCGTGTCACGTGACAACAGACATATTGAAAAACGGTGGGTGCGGGTAGGTTTTAGAACGCCAAGGTAAAAAACTTTTACCCTGGAGTAAGATCGAGTAAATTTTGGAACACAGCCTTGGTGTCCATCACAGGTGTCAAGCAGAACATCGGTATTTATAAGGGCTGACGTTGAAGAAACCAAGATGTGGTTACAGGCAAAGGCAGATTTAGGAATTGGGGAGGGGGGGGGGACGCGACCGGCCCCCTCCACCCCTTCAGTTCCCCAAGGTCAACTTTTTAAAAATAAAACCATTGATATAAACCAGCCCAAAGTTTAGTTTTTAGCGACATGGCAAATATGGGTCAACAAAATAGAACTGGGCAACATTTCACGTTTCGACCGTAGTGTCATATCTCAGCAGACGCCCTCCCCCCCCCCCACCCCCCCCCTCCCGCCAGCCGAATGCCTAACGCCCCTCCCAGGCCTGACCCATAAATCCGCCCGTGGTCGCAGGTTCAGGTGCGTGTTCCCTTCAGGGAACAGGCGCCTGCACCGGATACTCGACTGCGTTAGGAGTAAACAATGAATAAGCCTCTATATTTCTATGTGTGCCCATGTTAGCATTGCGCGCAGCTCCCACACAATGGCATGGGGTGTGAACGCCATCAGTATGTCTTTATTTTATCTTTGGCGGATTTTCTCGAACTTCATAGTAGAATCTTGGAATCCTGTGTAGAATGTTGTTGACTATACAGGCTGTGTAAACAAAGTTGTGACTGGCAACATGGGACAGTAGCTCTTCCGTTGCCGACGCAAGATGCCTGGTACTTGTGTGTTTCTTTATTGGCAAAGGCACACCTAATTAAATATTAATTTTGTACGTCAATTCTGCCCTCTTTTTTGTAAGATTATTAATCTTACTTCTCACGAAGCTTGGTTTTTTTCTTGTTAAACGAAAGCTTCGATTAAGGGTTTTGGGTTCGAACCGGTTGGGGGTTATTTTTCGGTGTGTATCGGTATTTACCAAAACCACCTAACCCGAATCCTATCAAATTGATGCTGTTTCGGTAAGCCATACACTCCAGGTTGGCATTTTTCGAGATCGCTGGGATCTTTCCACGGTAAAAAAATGTTGACATTAAGGTACTTCATTCTCACCCTTGTCAGTCTCGAATCGCAGACGCTGACCTTTTTTTATAAATAAACTCTCCGCAGAATATCTGCTTCCACCAAGGAAAGGTCAAAATAAGCGGTAATTGCACTGGAGAGCCGGTAGTTTACTGTGAAATTTGTTTTTCCGTACTTTACGAGAAGTTCATGTGCTGCTGGCAGTCTGTGACATTTTAGAAACATTTCCGTTGCGGAAATTCTGGTTTGATAAAATCTAGTTCCTCACGCGTAGCTTTTCGTCAGTCCATAACACACGAACCTTATTTAGACTACGTTAATTACAAGATAATATTATTCTCCCATATGCAGGATTTACAAATGAATGCTAAAATAACCAATACTCTCACGCATTAAAAAATCAGCAGTACTTTCCGGGCCCTGTTATACGTCTTTTTGGGGTGTACTTCAAGTGACCATTGAGCACTTTCCTCGCTGCACAAGGTTTGACGTGAAGCCACTCCATTCATGTAGGAAAGTGTTCACTTTCCCGCCAGGGTCACAATATGCAGAGTTTGTATATCTCTAAGACCCTTTATATATCTCTAATCTGCTGCCGCTTGGCTCAGACATGTTAGAAGTAGGGACGCCACGAACCACCCTAGGTTCGAATTCGAAAGGTTTCGATATTTTCGAACCGAACTGATGTTCGATTCGAAAAATTTCGATATTTTCGACCGTTGGGAGGTTCGAATTAAAAAAAAATTCGCAACTTTCCGATTTCGTGGGGTTTCGAAATCGAAAAGTTGGAAGCTTTCACGGTTTCTAAAAGTTCGGGTCGATTATTTCCAACATTTGTTTACTTGAGGTTCGATAAATTCGAAGATTTCGAACTTTTTAAATTTGAAATTTGAGAGATCAGAATGTTTCGAATTTCTTTGGATCTAAAATTCGAAAAATCGGACGTTTCGAATTTTTAAAGACGTAAAGTTCGGTAAATTCGAAGATTTCGAATTTCTTTCTACATAAAGTTCGAAAAGGTCGAAGGTTTCGATTCTCTTTTAAGACTAAATCCGAAAAAAAAAACAAAAAAACTTCGATGGTTTCTGATTTGTTTGAACTCCAAGTGCGCAAAGTTCGAAGTCCGGTTTTCATGTTCCGCCACCAGTTTCAGTTTCAAATAACGTTTTCACGCCTCACTGGTTTTCACAAAATCAGGTTTAGAAAAGTTCGGGTGTGATATTTAGACTGCACGAAGTTGGTCAGGCAATTAAATGGGACGACGAGTGCCCCGGATGTACTCGAATATTTGCCAGTGCAGTGACGTGTAACAATAGATCAGTAATTGTGACCGCCAGCCCGGGGTGGTCATTAACGTGCATTACGAAGTAGGTATCCTACGAACGCACTGTTTAACGATACTCATTTAGTTCGAAACGGCCAGGGGCAGGCAGGTGGTTGAGGTTCAGAAAAACCTTGAAGTGATCTGGCAAACTGCCCCCCCCCCCCCCCCTACCCCCTTGCACGCTGGTAGTAATCCGATTGAACGCCGCCCGAGTGACGCTGGCATATAGTAAGTTTAGTTTGTACATGATGAAAAATCCTGAGACTGGGAATGAAATTTGAAAGAAAAAGTGTAAGAAGACAGAAAAAAAGGGACAGGACAACGTCTCAAACTCAACTCAGCTGAAAACTCGGCTCAGGACTACGTCTCAAACTCAACTCAGCTGAGTTTGAGACGTTGTCCTGTCCCCTTTTCTCTTTCTTCTTACACTATTTCTTGCAAATTTCATTCCCAGTCTCGGGATTTTGCGTCATGATCAACATACACCAGCTCGCCTGCACCTTGACAATTTTTTTGTTTGTAATTGCTTTGGAGGTTTATTTTCTGGGGCGGAAGAAACGCCGAGCAAAAAGCACAGAAGCTGACGCAACTTGAGGTCGAGGAGCGTTCTACCATACCAGTGGCGTCGGAAGAGGAAAAACGGGGGGGGGGGGGGCTCAAGTCTTCCCCCCCCCTCCCAGATATTTCGGACTGTTAAGGAAAACAATACGGGGGAAGAGGGCGTGGTCGAGCTTATTTTAATCTTATATTATTTATGCATATGTATAGCTACTGTCGCTCTTCGGTGCATAAAAGATCGCGTAGATGGTCATCCGCTTCTCATATGCAGCGGAGCGCTGATGTAACGCTGCTCACGTGCCGTCAGGTACTTATCGTATGCCATGAGCAAACGTTTTGACGGTGCGATACAAAGCTGAAGAACGCTCCCGTCGGCACGTGCTTAGCACGAGGTCAGCGCTATGCTTGTAGTGCTTCGCTGCATGTGTGAACAGGCCTTTAGAAACTCGTTGTCAGGAGGCGCTACTCGTCACATGCTCGGTGGCTCGAAAGTTCAAAGCTATGTCTTTTCGACCTAAATAACTGTGCTATTGGTAAAAAATAATCAATAAGTAAACATAAATATAATTGCAAAAATGAAAAGCTGGAGAAAAAAAAAAGAAAAAAAAAACTCGCAAGAACTCGTTGGAAGTGTTGTATTCTTGCGTATTCAGAGGCCCAGAACTATGAAACAAGTTTCGCCTACCAAAATGTGTACAGGCCAAAAGAAACACGTCCCACTGAGAACGTAAAATGAGAGAATTTTTTTTTTATGACGCGCAGATCTTGACCAGTTTTAGAAATCTTCACCCATAAGTTAATTTATTTATCAACGTGAAAAAAACGATAAATACATTTTTTTGTATTCTGCAGATGGTAATGATATGTACTGTCTCCGGTGGAATGGGGGGAAAAAGAATACCAAGTTTAGGGCATAATTGTCCGTAGGTACATGTTTGATATTTATTCGAAACACGGTCTTGAATAACAATAATCATATATTAAGACGACAGTCACCTAGGCTATGTATAGATCATTCTTAAAACGTTTAACATCTCTACCATAAATAGCTTCGGCTATAGCGCGCTTCAAATATGGCACAAACGACAATTGTCAAAAACCCGTCGTCCTTCCTCGCTCCTTCGGGAATCTATTTCTTTAAAACCAAGCATGCCAGATGATTGAAATAAACGCCGGTCTTTCGAAGTTCGACGAACTTCGAATTTTTACCCTAAAAATTCGAAGTTCGTCGAACTTTTGACTTTTCAGGACATTAATAAGTTCGAAAATTATCGAATTTCTTAGCGTAGGAAGTTCGAAAGTTCTAACGGCTTGGAACTTTTAAGTGCAAGAAGTTAGAAAGTTCGAAAATCATCGCATTTCTATTCTATCAAGTTCGAAAGTTCGACAAGCATCGAATTTTGCAGCGTAATAAGTTCGATAATTTCAAAAGCGTCGAACTTCTTAGTTTAATAAGTTCGAAAATTCGACTTCCGTCGAATTTCTCGATATGGAAGGGTCGAAAATTCGAAATCTTTCGAAATCTTTCGAACCGCGTGATTCGATCATCGAAACTTTGATTCGAAAAAAGTTCGCGGCATCCCTATTTAGAAGAGCTTGGAACACTCGGAAATGATCTGAATGAAATGCATTTTTGACCCTTAACGTTATTCACCTGAGCAAAAAAACTATGCAGTGCTTAGACATTTCCTCGTCCAGATGGTTGCGCATAAAATCCTTGACACATTTCAGGCAAAGATCTCTCTCGCTTTTTTTTCTGTCACATTTGGAGTGATTATGTAACCCTTGGCACACTGCATAAATTTCGGCATAAACAACTCTATGCTTACACGAAAGGTCACCCTGCTGCGGAAGTCGTAACGCTGACGTCACGATCTTCACGATGGCGTATCATAAAAGGTTATTCGTTTTATTTTCGGACAACCCCTGTAATATGTCTGCTTCAAAAAGTGAAGGTCAAGAAACTGAAATTGTAAGGGCATGAAGAATATATTTAACGGCGGCGTTAGTATCTTTTCGTTATTAGGCAGAACTGTGTTTGCCAGTAGTATACTCTCAGAAAGGTTTTTCGGTTTTCAGCCTCATAAAAATGAGTTTGGTGAAAGTGTTTTTTCTATGCATAGCGTTGTTTGTCAGTGTACATTCCACCAAACCTTTTCCCGATGTTCCGTCTGAGTACGTAACTTCTGACTGCAGAGACAAAGCGACAAAATTTCAAATATCAAAAGGAATGAGCCTTCCACTGGCGTACGACAGCGCACAATTTTGCATGTATCAAAATTTACAGGTGAGTGCTTGGAGATTGTTATAGAATTCAAATTTTATTCTAGCCCACGAATTACACTTCTATATTAAGTAAGGAAGCATCACTTCTCCCGCTTACAAAAAGCTTGGACATTTCCCAGCATCTACATCTAAGTAACACGCGCCTTTTTGCAGCCATTTGTACGCGGGGATAGATTTTAACGCGAGTAGGGGAGTTTAGAGCTTTATAAGTCAGCTACAGTGCAAGCCACACACAGCCATCGGACTGCCCTATCTTTACATACTATATATATATATATATATATATATGAAAAACTAACAGAGCTGCCTTGCATTTAGATGACTACGCCTCTGTTGTCATGTGAAATGTACAGTGTACAAATAAAAAGGTTCCCAGCATTAATACTTTTCCATCCTTGAGCAGAAATTTGGCTTTGAATGCCAGTCGGAGATAGTTAGACTCGTTTTAGAGTGCAGCTCTTAGGCTCCCGTTTTAAGCTTGAGCGGCGTCGCCGTCGGCGTCGGCGTCGGCGTAACCGCACGCGTTGCATTATGGAAATGATGCAACCGGGTGTAACCGCGCGTTGCAATATGGGAATATTTCCCTGCTAAACTTATCGGAAAATGTTGCGAAATAATTTCCCCGTTATACTTAGCAGGAAAATTTTCCGCTACATTTAGCGGGAAAACGTTCCGTTAAATTTAGCAGAAAACTTTTCCCGCTAAATTTAGCGGATAAATTTTTCCGCTTAATTTAGCGGAAAAAGTCCCCGCTATAATTGGCGGAAAAAGTTCCCCGCTAAATTCAGTGGACAATTTTCCCGCTAAATTTAATGAAAAATTCTCCCGTAAATTTAGCGGAAAACTTTCCCCGTCAAATTTAGCGGAAAAATGTTCCTTCTAAACTTAGCAGAGAAAGTGTCCCGCTAAATGTAGCGAAAAAAATTTCTGCTAAATTTAACGGAAAATAATCGATGCTAAATTTAGCAGAAAACATTCCCCGCTAAATGTAGCGAAAAAAATTTCTGCTAAATTTAACGGAAAATAATCGATGCTAAATTTAGCAGAAAACATTCCCCGCTAAATTTAACAGAAAAATTTCCCCGCTGAATTTAGCGGAAAAACATTAAATTTAGCGGGAAATTTTAGCGAAAGTTTCCCGCTAAATGGAAGGGGACCAGGAGAGAGGAGGGGAGGGTACGGAGGGGGAGGAGGGGCATGCGCTCTCCTCCATACCCTCACTTCCTCCTCTTCAAGAGCTGTGCTCTTATTCGACATTACAGAGAATTGTAAGAGCCTTCTTTTTTTTTTGTTTTTTAGTCCCAAGAAAATGATTGGCTGGGTTATTTTTCATGCATAGCGCTATTTATACGCTCATATCAGACCAACTCTATTCCCAATGTTTCGTCTAGACCACGATTGAAAGGCCTTTATTAAACAGATGCTTAAGCAATATTTGGATTTTACAAAATAAGGCCGCAGAAGCGTTGAACGGGACGCTTTGAACTCCAAACCATCACGTGTACATCGATATCTCAAGCATAGGGCGGCATTTTTGGAAAAGAAGGGCGCAATCAAGCGAGGAATGTGACGGCACAATTTTCCTGGAATAGTTGAGATAAGCGGAAACAGTCTCGCTTCTGCTTTCTTTGTCGAGGAGACGGAATGAGAATCGCGACGTGACACGTCTCGTCGACCTCGCCTAACACCTCCGATACTCATTTTCACCTAAAGAATAAAAGGAAGTTTTGCGCCTTGTTCATACACCGCGCAAAGTAGTTCTTAGATGATTTGGTTGTTTGAGAAAAAAGAGATGGTCTGGCATTTGAAACCTGTATGACTTTATAAGGTATCAACTGCCTAATCTACAATGCACCTACATATATCTTAATTCTCTAGATGAAGGGTAAAATTAGTATTGCTTTGCGAAGACCCGAACTTTTTTTACTACGGTTCTTGATGTGGAAAAGAGTATAGACAAGAAAGCCTAAGTGCTGAATTTTCTTGCATCACTAAAGAAGGCCACCGTAGAACAGATATTACACACGACAACAGCATTTGGGTTCAGTTAGGAGTCGTGTTCATTCTGACTGGAAACGACTTCTAGCCCAACACTGACGCCGCAGTCGTGTTTAATGTCTGGCCTACGCTGTCCTTTTTCGTTGACAATGGAAAATTCAGCACTTAGGCTTCGTTATGAATGAGGTGTTGCCTCGTCGGACGTGTTCAATCACACACTTTTTAAAAAAACTACGGGCGTCCGTTAGAGATATTGCTGTACGAGTGATGTTTTACGGTTTTACAGCGTCCCGTCAATCGCTCCAGCGCTGTTTTGTCAGCTCCACATTTTGGTTCAAAATCCCTTTAAAGAAATTAGAGTAAAGACGCAGGCGAGCTAGTGACGCATCATAGTAGAAAAAACCCGGAGACAAGGAGCTAACAAGCACACGAACGACACCATCTCAGAACCCGCATCCGGGGAATCATCAACACTAGACCCGCAAAAACGGTGGTGTCTCATCGTCCAAAACAAACCTTAGCTCCCAATAACTGTCTGGTACAATTTCGCGATAAAAAAAAGATCAAAGAAGAGAATTAGAAGAAATCATCCCGGTAGACAAAGAAAAAAAACAAAAACTAGAGAGACAAGAACGTCCCTGTCTGTTCATCCAAAGTCAAAGAGGGCCTACTAATACAATTTCCGCCGCTCGTAATCCTAATTGTCTCCTTAATAGCCCTCTTGAATGGATATTTTTTGTTTCTAACGACAATCGACTCAGCCCAGTCTCGGTAACGATTATCGCACTTACTGAGATGGTTTGCAACTTCAGAAGTGACTGAAGGGGAGTTAGCCACTCTTTTATGTTCTAAAAGCTGGTCGTTAAGGCAGCGGCTTGTTTGACCTACGTACGAGAACCCACATGCCAAAGGAATTTTATTTACTACTGTCATCTCAGAATTATTTGCCGGATGTCTATGATTTTTTCGGCAACCATGTTTGTCCTCCGAAAAAGGAGTGAGCTTGCTTGACTTAAAATCATTTTTGAAAACGACGTTTACACCATGGCTCTCTGCCAAGGCCTTGAGGTTGTGAGAAAAGAGGTGGAAGAAAGGCAAGCACACCCACGTTTAAGTTTTCTTGCGGGGAACCGTAACGGAACCGAAATTAAAGAGAACACTCCTCAACACTCTCAACTGGAGAGACGAGCTAGAACCTGAAGCAACCAGTCCTGACATTTGAAAAGTAAAACTCTCATGAACATAGCGAAAATAAGGCTTGCTTAAAGCAATTTTGAGGAGAGAGGATACTACAGCTCTTTTCACTACTTTCGGGTCGCAACTTTTTCACTTCTGACTGTGTTCAGTTTTTAGATTTAAAAATTTTTCAATCCCAAGGATTGTGCTGGAGCTACGGCAAAGCTGCCCAGAAACCGGTCCTGCCATTTCAAAGTTGACACCCGAAAGCAGTGAAAAGTGCAGTAGTATCCTCTCTTCTCAAATATGCTTTAAGCAAGTCTTTATGCAACAAAAATATTAATGATAATAATAATATTTTATTTGTACACGGATTTAACAAGGCAGATACACGGATCTGTCAAAGCTAGTAGAGGCTTGTGGGACAGCACCCTACAGTTCATGCTGAAAGAGTCCCCACAAACAAGAAGTTCACAACTCAAACTCAACTACAGATACAGATGTAGGTGATGATGGTGATTCCAACATATGCACACAGAAATATGCAGTCACAACTTCTCCCTAATACCTTGAAGTGATTGTTTCAATTTCTTAAATCGTCCACAACATAGATGTCATCTGGTAAATTGTTGAAAATAAATGGAACGTAAAAATTTCGCACTCTTTTTCCATACTTTGTTTCTACGAAAGGCACTTCAAACCGCTTAAATACGTCGAAGAGGTCTACATAGGACACGAGGTATCTTAAAGTATCGCTCCAGAAGTATTTAAAACAACTTGTGTACAAGTAAAGGATTAAAGAAAGGAAAACCCAAGCATGTTAGCATTTCTTCCTCAGTTTGTGACACTGCACCGTACATTATGCGTTTAAATATTCCTTTCAAAACTGAGTTAATCTTTTTGCCCCATAGTCCGTGGCTGTGACCAAAAATAGTTATCTCGTGGCGTAATACACTGTATGCTAAAGCGTGAGTTATTGTCCTTTTCGTTGAAATGGGTATTAGAGATTTGGTATTATACAGCAAACAGGATACTTTTGGGAACGGTTTACAAAGCTGTGATAAATAGGCCTTCCGCGACAAGTCACTCTCATCGTATTCCTACAATTGTATTCCTCCATTTCTATATTATCATCGTAGTGTAGTTATTGATTATATTGATCAATTATATCATCGTAGTGTAGTTATTGATTATATTGATCAATAATATCATCGTAGTGTAGTTATTGAAACTATGTGGATGTTTTTTTTTATCATATTTTATTGCATTAGAGTGTAGATACTGCATGGTGAGCTTGATACTGTTTGTGTGGGGGGGGACATTGTGATTATGACAAGTAGGGTGCTGTCCCATAAGCCTTTACTGGCTTTGACAGGCCCGTACCTCGACCTGAAGAATTATGTGCTCAAATAAAACTATTATTATTTCTATCAATTTTGTTATTATTATCAGAGCTATGGAAAGCCAATATTGACCGTATTTGAGGGGAATATTGAAACGCGTGGCATATAATATAAATTTTCCTCCTGAAGGAGATTTAGTCGACACACTAGCGTTGCCAAACTTTAGCTCTCTTTTTGTGCAGAGTTTGGTGCTCCGCCATTATTGGTCATGATTTCAAGCGCCCCTTTGTTTGCTCTGGGAATCTTCGTCAGTCGCCTTGTTTTTCAATCTCCCAATGTTTGGCCCGTCATGGAATGAGAGTTCGCTCCTACTACGTGCCATCCATCTTTAACAAACTTTCAGGTTGACTTTTCAGGGCTAATAAAAACAGACAATCAAAGAAAATTTTGACTAACGGGAAACTTAATTAGCATTGTACCATTGTTTTTACGTTACTTTTCTTGATGTCACGGGTTTTGTCTGACAAGCCTCTATTGGTGTAGGACGGACCCGTTTCTGTTACGTGCTTATCTTCATAGTGAAATAAATTATTATTATTATTATTGATATTATTTCAATGACTTGGAGTTTGATAAATCAATTACGAGGCACGGGTGTAAAGAGATCGATAGATTCCTCCCTAGAGAAAGTGTTTGGTAACAATACGACAAAACAAGTAGAGGATTTCAATAAGTTTTTCGCTACATTTTCTGGAGTAGCTCGGGCTGGATACTATGTTCACAGCAGATTTTCTTGATTCAAATGTTTCCTCGGCATTCCTTCCCGAAATGTCTGAACTTGATCTACGCACTTTGCTTTTCAGTTTCAAAACTAACAAGGCGCCCGGTATCGGTGGTGTCAGTGCAAATGATCTGCGCCGAAATTATGATTCTATAAAACTTGTGCTCCTTCACATGTTAAATGGTTTCATTTCCTCCGGGATGATCCCGGTTGATTTGAAAAGAGCGCTAGTGAAGCCCGCATTTAAGGGGGGAGAGCCTAAAAAGCTTGACAATTATCGACCAATTTCCATTTTGCCCTGTATTGTTCAAATCTTAGAAAAACATATTTTTCAAACTATGACGGCCTTTCTTGATCACTTTAATATTCTGTCGCCCAGTCAATATGGGTTTGTCAACGAACGTGGGACACAGCCACTTTTGGAAGATTTTGCAGATGAATTACATCTAGCCTTCGAGAGGCATCAGATTGCTTGCGCACTTTTTATTGATATAGCAAAGGGGTTCGATTCAGTGAGTCACGATATTTTACTAACAAAATTGCAAAACATTGGATTCCGCGGCCCATTCCTTTCTCTTCTCCGGAACTTTTTAACTGAGAGGACACGGCTAGTTTCTATAGGTAATAGTCGAAGCTCCCGAGTTACTTTAAAGGCTGGGGTTCCCCAAGGTTCTGTTTTGTCACCTCTTCTTTTTAACATTTTTGTAAACGATATGTCTAACTCACTTTCAACATGTAAATTGTTCCAATATGTGGATGACACAGTGTTGCTTTCAAAACATGTTGATTATCCTGTAGCAATCGCATTACTCCAAGAGGACACTTCTCAACTTAATGACTGGTTTAAGACAAATTGTCTTACGATAAATGCATCTAAAACTCAGCTAGTCTGCTTTCGTAATCCTTTTAAGATGTTAACGCCCAATCATCCTATATATATGCATACCTCTCTTTGTACATCTTGTAACTGTTGTCCCATATCTTATGTAGATCAAGTTAAATATTTAGGAATTCAATTCGAAAGTGATTTGTCGTGGAATTCTCATCTGTCAAAACTTTGTAAACGACTGAGAAATGTATCTTGTTTACTGTACAATACCAGATTTTTAATAGCTTATTCAACGAAAAAGACAATAGGTCACGCTTTGGCATACAGTGTTTTGCGTTACGGAATAACTATTTTTGGTCACAGCCCAGGACGACGGGGTCAAAAAATAGACTCAGTCTTAAAAGGAATATTTAAAAGCATTGTTTATGGTTCCATATTGCAAACTGAAGAAGAGATCATAGCAGTCTTGGGCTTGCCATTGTTCCACTCCTTATTGGTTCAGACCGTTGTATTCAAACACTTTTGGTGTGATAATTTCAGGGTGCCTCATGTCGTATCTAGATCACTTCGACATACCGAGCGCTATGAAATGCCTCTTGTAGTGACAAAATACGGAAAAAGAATTCGGAGTTTTTATGTTCCCTATATATTTAATACCCTACCGGACGATGTTTACACTGTGGACTCACTAAACAAACTGAAGCAAATGCTCCGATCTAAAAGTGCAAGTTTTTAACTGTGCTGTGTATGTGCATGTATTTGTGCGATCATCATCGTTTATATTGTGATGTATGTTGAGCTTGGAAGCTTACGTGTGTGGGGACGCTTTTTTATCACAAACTGTAGGGTCTTGTCCAACAAGCCTTTTGTCTGGCTTTGACAGACCCGCCTCACTATGAAGTGAACTACACGCGTAAATAAACATTATTATTATTATTATTATAATTAGACACGTGTGAATTTATTGTGTGAAATTTGTCCTTTTTATCCTATTTATTTTGTTATTTGTGGGAACGCATCCAAACTGTATTTGCCTGACTCAGCAAGAAACATCTATGTCTTCAAACCGATATATCGTGTATATTTTTGCATTTTTGCAATATTTTGTGTGTGGATCTGTGTGCTAGTTAGTGTTCTTTTTATGACTCATCTTCAAGCTACATAAAAACTCGACTAAAACACTAACTGTGACTTTCCGCCCATTTTGTGATGAACCATTGAAGTGTGTGTGTGCGTTTTCCTCTGTGCACGTGATGTGAGTCCGTGCGAATATTCGGTCTGCCATACCAAATGCCGGATCTTGTTCCACAAGCCCCTGCTGCTTTGACGAGACCCAACACTCAAGTGTATATATTTGCAATATTGATAAAAAATGTATTATTACTATTTGTTGTTTATTATATATTACAAAATATTATTTCCCGTATCTGTGCGAAGAATGATTGCCCATTCGCTTGCAGCGTCCCTCGCTACTCCATCACCGTGTTCGGCAATTCTTTTGACCGTTGGAAAACCAAAGTGGACTGAATACTGAAAGCTGACGTGAAAAGTGTTTTTTTATAATCTTGAAATACCTGACCACTCCAATATTTTCGATGATTTGCAACTACCTGACTTCCAAAACTTCTATGCCCATTCGGTAATATTGGGACACTTTCGTAATTCTAATTTTAACATCTCAAGCCCACCCTCACGTGATCTTCGATATACACACCCTTTTCGCATACGTTCTTCTCGCGCTCGTTGTGGCAAAAGTACTCGTGCGTTCTATGTACCACATACTTTGTCTCACTTGCCGCCTGAACTTCTAAGTCAAATATCGATGGGCAAAGTAAAAAAAAAATACTTATAGGTATTCTGTTTTCATAAGGAACTATTGGTTGCGGGCTCTATACTTTTTATTTTTATTGTAGACTCATTATGCTTAGTAATGTTGTCAGTCTTGAACGCTTGCCTTTCTAGAATATTGTTTGGTATTCTTCTCTTAGTAGGGCACGTTATTTTTAACAGAAGACTCCTTTCTTGAAATTAGTTCTAATCGCATAAAATTAAGTTTTGCGGCTTTTCATTCTACTTTGACATTGCTCCTGATTTCTGTTTCAGTGTGTGCATAGTATTCTGTCGCGTAAAATATTCACGTTTTAAATATAATGACTATCATTAATAAAATCATGTTTACATTTCTTCTTTTCTTAGGGCGCAGCTCTTAGGCGCCCGTTTCCGGGTTCGGCGGCATCGCTGTTGGCGTAACCGCGCTAAATTTAGCGGGAAAATCGATGCCACGTGACCTCAACACCAATTCGATTCCCCGCTAAATTTAGTGTAGAAAATGACTTCACATGACTTGGTGTCACGTCACCTATGAACAAGTTCAGTTGCTCCGCTAGATTTAGTGGGAAAATTGACGTCACGTGAGCTCAACAGCAATTCGATTTCCCGCTAAATTGAGCGGGGCATTGAATTGCTGTTGAGGTCACATGGCGTCAAATTTTCAGCTAAATTTAGCGGGAAAACTGAATTTCTTCATAGGCGACGTGACACCAAGTCATGTGACGTCATTTTCCAAGAAAATCGGTGAATGTGCGGTACTCCTGCTGACTGATTGACCGTGTATTTATCTGCATTAATGTTTGTCTTCACTTTTTTGTGCTATTGCTTTCGTGTCGCTTTTTATGTCTTTTTACTCCTTGACTTCGCTCCCTTGCTTATATTCTTTGTCGCAGTGTTTCCCTCGTGCTTAAAAAACACAACTGCCTGTTCTTGGCCACGTAATAAACATTATTCATTTTTGTTGGCATTTGTGATTTTCTGTTCGACTTCACGAGCAGCATGCTCATCAAGCTGGTGTTCATCATACAAGCCATAGATGGCTTTGATGAACCCGTGTCTGTACCTGGTTTTATGTGTTCGTGCAGTAAACATTATTATTATTAAATTATTATCACTATTATTATTATTATTATTAAATTCACTATACCGGCTCTGTTTAGGTTTTGGATACTATGAAATCGCTCGATTTGGCTTTGACGACACCCCACACTGGAAGGTCCATTTGCCGCATGAAAGTCCACCGGTTCGATAAAAGAGCTAGGCAGGTTAATATGACAATATATGATACCGATCTGCTTGGACACTGTACGTAAGTAAAGAAGCAAATATATGCATTCACACATAATTGCTTACACTTACTTGAAATTGCTGTCTTCTGGTGTCACCTTAAATTCAAAATATACCCAATAGCACCGGCAATGCTTTTCACGCAGTTCGGCAGAGCCTTGTAGAAATGGCTAGGTGTAACAATATAAAGTTTAGACAGATATGACGAGTTCAAAACAATTTTCGAGTACGTGAATTCGGTTATCCGCCCATGTGAGAGAACAGCACCGTTTCAACTTATTAACTTCCATATCAAGCGCTTATCCAGTAATGCTAAAGTTCTAAAGTTTCTTGAAATAAAAAAGCACGCTTTCTTTCACTGCTATGATAAGTTCTAAAATCTGGTGGAAACAGGTTATTCGAAAATATTTCTAAACCTGTCTCACCAGCACAGGTTACATTTTGTACTTTTTTAAGTTTTAAAATACCGGAACAAGACATATGAGAATGACGCAGCTGAGTACATATGACAAAGTAGAACAAACAAACAAATAGCAAGAAGTGTATATGAAAATGTCCTGGCTTTTAAATTTTGCTGATATACCTTTTTGAAAGAAAAACTAGTTCAAATTTACTTGACTTAGCACTGATATAGGTGGAAATTAAATGAAGTTATGATGAAGCCGCTGAACGATACTAGATATCAGCACTTTGTCACGAGACCGCATTCTGTAACTCATGGCAGGATATGCTGTATCTGGTCCGCTCTGTGGTTCGGTATTGACCTTTCATGAGCATTTATGGAAACTTCATGCAGATACACGCTTTGCTTTTTAACATTTAAGTTATTTTAGTAACGTATTTGCCACCCTGGTGAAATATTGAACACTTTTCACTGGATTTCGTGACTTTCGTACATGTTTTCTTAGAAGAGGCCTTACATTTTATTCAACAGCCCATCCAAATTTTCCATGGGAAGTCGGTATAATTTCTCCGGGCCTTGAGGGTAAATATGAATAAACCAGCAAAATTAGCCAAGATTTCTGGAGCACTGCGTGTCTCTTTGCGTTCGCTTTTACGGGAATAAAGTATATTAGAATTTGACACTGTATTAAACTTGTTAGAGCTCAGTGAATGGCGTACCCTACGAATGGCTTGATACATCACTTAGATTGTTTAATTGGGGTACTGAATTGTTATTCGCCCGCCGGAGGGGTTTCTTTGATAATGAACATTCCTTTTCCCTCATTCTTATTACAGTCCGCGGAATGCCACAGTTATTGTGAAGGCTTATGAAGATTGGAGAACCAAGGAACTTTCAGAATTAGAAATTCCACGAAAAATAGGTAATGCCCGCGATAAGAATTGTTGAATCACCTAATATTGTCAAAAGCTTTGCTCATACAGGTGTAAAAATTGACGCAGCTGCCACAAGCTCACCGTTAAGACATTTTCTAGATTTCTTTGGAAGTTTAATGGATTCAATAGAAAAAAAAATTCAATAGGGTTCGTGTATCCGGAAACAGACTTAGTAAAATATTGCCTTAAAAAACCTGTACCACAAAAAGTGTCTTATTGTCCTAGTACTTTGTTGCCCAATTCGACAGGTATATCTTGTCATTCTGGCTGTAACTCGATCTGTGCATTCTGCTCAGAGATAAAAATGAAATACGTTTACAAATCTCTGTAATGCGAAATTAGAGCGCAGCTCTTGAGCAAGATGAGGGGAGCGAACGGAAGGTAGAGTATGCCCCTCTTCCCCGTCCGTACACCCCCTTTTCCTCTTCTCTTCTCCTGCCCTCCCATTTAGCAGGTAATTTTCCGTCTAAATTTAGGAAGAAAATTTAGGAAAAGTTTCCCGCTAAATTTAGTGGGCCAAGTGTGCCCGCTAAATTTAGCGGGGAAACAGTGACGTCCCATAATGCAACGCGCGCGCTTACTCTGCCGCCGAGGGCGACGCTGATGGCGATGCCGTTCAACCCGGAAACGGCCGCCTAAGAGCTGCGCTCTAAAATGCACGTGCGTGTGCTTGTTCAAATTTACAGAAAACAACCTACTGAACTGAAGCACATATCTTGATCCTACAGTTGCGAATTGCCTGAGACAATCGCTCATATAGGTACACTAATTTTATTCTTCATGTTACCTCGGACGAATGTCCAAGGTAAGGTTGCACTAGTTTCTTCTCTAAGTCAATACATACGTGTTGGATATGGTGCCTACAGTATTGTTACATAACTTTCGCAAGTTACCGAGTATATCTGGCTTACCTTTTACGCGAACGTCTGCTGAATACAACATAATATAAGTATATAAATAATTATATTTTTAGGATGGAAGGCGCAATCAATAGACAAGAAAAAAGCCCGACTTCTTTTTACGGATTACAAGGAATGTTTAATTTTAATTACTGCGTACTTCTATGGAAAGGTGAAGTGTAAGTAACTAAACACAATTTATTTACTAAATGTCTAATACACATAACATTGCGATGAACTGGTTTTCGTTTTTCTCTTTAAAGGCAGAGTGTAAACAACCAAGAAAATCACAATAATGTTATATTCGTGCATCACCCTTACCAATTAAGTATTTATGGACCTATTTGCTACGTTAATGCGATGATGCCGAATTTAATGTTCACTTGTAGAGCCCTTTGTTGCTACTGTAGTCACCGAGAGGTGAAACCTTGACGGGCGTGGCTTATAATTGTTCACGTTCCTGCCTTGTCATTCGTTCCTGGACGTTCTTGTCGGCCAATGGCACGATATCATTGGCTAAGGAGTGATAATGAGATTCATAGACTAAAGATGGCCTGCGTTTTTTAATATGTCGGGGACTATAGGTTGTGAGAATATTTAAGATCAAAATTCGAATTGATTAGTGATTGCCCGAGTAATCTGATTTGATTTTTGAATTCCTAGTATTCGAGTTGTGGAGTAATTCGGCTCATCATATATCGCTGGACAAAAGTTGAAGTTCATTAGGGAACCCTATCTGTGTGGTAATCGAGTCCTCGCAGGTTCCAACTAAATATACTTCAAACATGAATATGAAAAACAAGCATTGACTGAATGAACATATCGATAAAAAGCAGATCCTTGTATTCTCGGAACGGGCAGTTGCTTATCGAGCTCGTGCAACACGCTTGAAGATAACCCGCAAACCAAACATGTCGTAATTTTGAATGACAGTGCTCTGAGTCACATTTTGCGAGCTATTTGAGCTACATACCAGTTGTGGCGAGCATAATTCGACAATCGATTAACAGCAACATGAATAACAACTAAGAAGCTTCCTCCACTAACCCGCCGCTTCCAACAGTGTCAAGCGAGATGGCATCGCTAGGTGACGGAGGACGTCGCACTGATTCAAGGAGTTCAATCGTATCTACATATCTATTTAACGCGCTGTCAACTTTGTGTGAATGGAAGTACACATTATTCTGATGCGGCTCAGGTTTCTCCTAAAAAGCGTTCATTAACGCCGTTTCTATTCGGGTTAACCGCTCTTCGTTCACCGTGCTCTTGGCAGATTAAGTACGGGCGCTTTTTGTCGATATAAGGTTTTTTTTTTTCGCTTTTGTTTGTTACAAATGTAGGATTCGGTATCTGATTTCTGATTTAACATTCTAGTTTTAAACAACCATTCGGCGCTTTTCGGTTGCTATTTGATTCTAGCTGAACATTCTCTATTCGCACAATCCATTAGGCTACGCGTTTCTTTGCTTGTAGTCGATTTACTTCAAGCAAACACAGGTTCCGTACACCAAAAACAAGTAAATACAAGATTTCTACTTTGCAATCAATAATCAAATTTTAACGTCGAGCATATGAAACGGCTGAATTTGCTATTAAAACTATCACCCTAGAGCGAAGTGGTGCTCACGTCTCGTTGACTTACAGGACAGTTCATAAAAGTAATGGCGATTCTGAACAACACTGCTCAGTCCTCCCTCTTCAATGACACTTCCGCCTCTTAGTGTGGACGAGACACTTGCTAACACGTCTGGGAGAGCCGACAGCTTCATCCTGCTGTTGCACGCTCCGCAGTGGCAGTGGCCGTAGAACAGGCTTATTTTAAATATGCACGTTTTTTTTTTTTAAATGAGACAGCTGGATTTAACCGTTGCCTACGCCTTTCTTTTTAAGTTATATAAGAAAGTCGTAATTTTTTTTTCATTTTAAACATTGTAATGTCATGCAGAAATGATTGCAATACAGCTCAATCCACGTACAGCTCAATCCACTTACAATTGAACGTTATAACCGATTATCCTTGTATCTGGACTGGACTGCGAAAACAAACGACGAGTCAATGGTTTTCCAAAGGCACCGTTTTTGTAACGATATTTCTTGACTGTCGTGTCGTCTCTTGGCACGCTCGAACACTTTCAACATATACAGATCCGTTCCCAAAAAAGGCGTGGAACGTCTTAAAGCAAATAGTCACTTGAACAACTGCGGCGTGGTACGTTGCCTTTTATTGTGAACGTGGCGTGTGCAAGAGAATCCAAAAAACACAAATCTCACAGAAATAAGTGAAGCCACCTCAAAAGACTGTAGCCGACATAGATCAAGAAACGCCTTAAACCTTTTTCCTTTATTTGATTGTCGTCTTATGTGCCACTTAATAATACCACCAATTAGCGACAGGTTCCAAATGCTCCCAAAGGCTAAATCTACCGCTGCTGCATTCCACAACAATCCCGATTGAACAGCGCTTCAAGCAAGAGATTAGCAACTGTGCAGATTATAGAACACAGTTATTAGGTTACTCGTATATCCTTTAAGCGTGACTCCAAAGAATACTCAGCATTATACTTGGCAAACACAGAGACCTTATGCTCAGACTGTTAGTCCCCTAATTCTCCCCCAGAAACTTTATGTAAAGGCTTTCGTACCCGTCTTTCGATTCCTCTCCTTGGCGGTAGCCATTTCTAGGACATTGGATCCGAGTCCTCTCGGAACGCTGACGCAGCACTCGTTTTTGATCGATGTTTTTTGTTCCTGCAGGGGTACCTCGGACTATAAAGAAATAATATTTGTTATGTTAGATAGATAGCAAGCAGGATCACACTGCGCTTTCGTCCGAGCGGGTGTCTACTTACAAAACATGCACAAAGTTTGGAAATAGACAAGTAGCCACCGGCGTTCGTCCACTTGTTTGCTCCTCAGTTTACCAATTTTCGCGGTCCTGCATTTGATTTTTTCACAAATTAAAGTTCCTAAGACGTACAAAATATGCGATTTCAGATTGCGAACTTTTCGTTGCAAGTAAAAATTCCAACAATATGTATAATACGCAATGCCACTCAATTTACCGGATCTACTGCGGGTATGGACGGCCCACACGAGGTACGTAGACGTCGCTTTCAAATAATAAAATAAACTACTTTCACATGCAACACACCTTTTAAAGCGGAAGCTTTGTAGGGCCAAGCAACCTCAAGAGCCGCGTAAGAGCGAAGTGTGTAACGTGCAGGGCTGTCAGTTTGTGATCGCTAATTCCTATAAAAAAAAAAGAAAAAAAGCCGACGCTAGGGAACGCATCCCGGTCACCGGCGTGGAAACCGAGTCCGCTGGTGACTGCGCTGTGAAACCAGAGCGCAGGAACGGGAAGTAGGTGATGCAAGAAAGCGCGCGGAGTGGAGAGGGGAAAAAAGGCACAAAGGAGAAGAGCAGGAGCAGGTGGTGCAAAAAGAGCTCGCGGAACGAGGAGGAGTGAAAAGGACAGGAAAGCGCGCTTCCCTTCTTTTGGTGAACCCGAAAATTTAGAGCAAAAACTTTGTATCCGGGCGGTGCTGATGGAACGCGGCGTTACAAAGAGACAATTTGGTGCGACATACAGGCACCACCTAAACTAAGATCCCCCTCCCCACCCCAAGAACTGGAAGACTAAGGACCAAACTGCCCTAGGCACGGCATACCCAATAAAGTTACCGTATTGAAACGCGTTTGGCAAAATGACCGAGTATGCTGCCGGTGTCGTGCTTCGAGTTGTTTTCTATACTCACTAGAAATATGAAAACACCATGGAGTGGTTTCAATTGGTACGCCTCCAACGTGAGCTTGTTACCTTCGGATATGCTTCGGTGTCTCGTGAGCCTTAAGTGTACATGTCCAGACAGAGCACGGAGGAAGTCAGAGAGTGCGTGCAGCAGACCGTGTGAAAGAAGTCGCCCTGCCGTTCTCACCTTGTCAGTGTTTATGGGGAGTTTTATTAGATCATTCTGATACCTCCTCATGTATCATATCGTTTTCGGCTATGGTTATGGAAGTACCGAAAGGATCAACAAAACGATATTATAAGAATCTAAATGATAGGTTAAAATATTTATATAAACATACTTACGATGTCACAGATTTTTTTCGCATTAGTATTAAGCAAAATATTATGTCTTTGGAGCAACAACAAAGAGCCTCATTAAGTAGCGATGTTCAAAGATAGAAACAAACTTTTTTCTTTTGAACTCGTTCGATTTTCAAGGAGTGACTTTTAGAGATTTTATTCTAAACAGCTGCTGGCATAATCTAACTGTGCCCTGGATAACTAACCGTGTAACGTGATAAAAGCAGTCGTTTTTTTTACTCCCTGGTTAGGCGAGAGAGAGACCCAACATTCGCAACGACGAATGTCGTTGCGAATGTTGGGTCTTGCTCTCGCCTAAATACACATTCGCAACGACGATTTTCGTTGCGAATGTGTAATTTGGACCGGAACAACAGTAGCGACTTTCCACATTTCACGACAGGTTCCAACTTTGAAGTGATGTTAAATACTCAGCACAGTACCGACGTGAATATGTCGTGATAAGTTATGAGGATCGCGAAGGAAATTCCGTCGGGCCCTACTGATAATATTTATCTAATTTTCCTAATACAGGACTGTTCGCATCCCTCATCGACGTTAATGCAACATTACAATCACCAAACCCCTCTAATTGAGGCAGCGCAGATGAGAAGCACTGAGTACTATCTTTGTAGACTGACCCAAAATGATCAGCAAATAACTCTTTCACGGACTTCGAATCGCTTTCACGATTACCTAGGAGAATGTCTGACTGGATATGCCTCCCAGAACTGATTTGATGTGCCTCCAAAAATTCTTTAAATTATTGACAAAATCTGATTCCATTGAGTAACGATGTGATTGGCGGTCACGATTTAGGACTATTTTACTATGAGTTTCTGCAATTCTTGAATTTTACCTTCCTCTTAGAGAGTCCACTTCCCTTGAACTTCCCGTGAAAGAAGCCCTATATCTTTTCAGTAGCGTATTTAGCTCTCTGGAAAACCAGCAAGGAAAGCGATATTTAGTAGCTGCCATCAAGGAAAAAAAAAAGGTGTCCATGGCTTCCCGAATAATTCGCGTGAAGAGCATGACCTGGTTTTTTACATCAGGGGATTCCAAGATCGATACTCGACCAAAGCTTAAGAAGTGATGATACATCCCGACACAGTCCCCTACCCGAAACATTATATGAGGTGTGCGGCGGGGAACCACCAGAATGTGTACGAACAGAGGAATTTTCAAGAGAAATAGGTACATCAAGTGCTGGATGATATGTATCCTGGGAACTAAAGGGAGTTCAGCCCGTGCTTCACGTACACTGTCCAAATTAGAGAAACATAAATCTAGACCATTAAATTGTTGATTCAGAACACCATTGTGTTGTGTGAGATTTGAGGAAGAAGAAATATTTTGAGAGCTGGGTGCCTTTCTGGCCTGCAGTAATAGTTGTCCGTAAAAACATCAAGTTCCTGCCAGTTCATTTTGCGTGCATTAAAGTTCCCTAAGATTAACATCTCGCATTCATAGAAGCCATTCACTGTATTTTCTGTGCTAACAAGACAACTTTGAAATTCATCTGGCGGTGCCTGGAGAAGGAGGTAAAATAAACCGATCAATTGCGTACTCTCTTTGTAGACTCAATATCGACCCATACACTCAGGGAATTTCTCCAAGCCTTCGCGTCTCCTTGAGCTGTAGTGGATGTCGACTGCGACCAGCACTCCGCCTCCCGTCCTGCCCCGCGGGGTACAACCTCGATCGCGGCGGTGCACCTCAAAACAAGGAAGGAAGTGATCGGAGGAGCCGATGCTAGAACATAACCATATTTCAGTTAACCAAATATAGAGTAATTCGACAAGGTAACAATAGAGAAAAAGCAATTAGCTTTTGTAGGCAGGCCACGATCGTTTTGATAGAATAAATAAATGTGACTCTTTGGGCGCGATTTTTCTTCTGACTCATCTTTGGTATCTCCAACGGCCGAGGGGGCGGCGGCGGCTGCTTCGGATGCGTAGAGCAGGTCTTTGCAAAGAGCGCCTATGAGAGCTTTAAAGAGGCAAAATTTGGGCCACATGGTAGGATCAGAAAGCTTGTCAAAGTCTACGGCAGCCACGGACACATGGAAGGAAGCGTAAGAGCCGTTGCGCGTCTTAAGTTTCCAGGTCTCCTCTTTCTGAACTGCGACGGAAGAGAGATTAGAACTGATGTCTGCGCAGCTGGTGTCCGGGTTCAGCTTGTTGACGAACAGGGGTCTTCGTCGGGTTGATGGAGGGGCAACATTCAGCTTGCAGGTTTCCGACGCCCCGGTAAGCGCTTTCGTTCGAGCTCTTGGTCGTGCAGAATACATGCCACTGGGAGGCACGTCGTCTTTCGGCAAAGCATTATTCTGGCAATTTGAAGGAAGAGGCGCTGCAAGAACCTTCGTAGGACAAGGTTGGGGGCAAGAGGTGTGTAGAGCGACAACATTAGTGCCTTTTCCCAAAAGCCCTCCCGTAACCCTATCCACAGGCTGCCGTCGGTGATTGGGCGCGTCCGACTGTTGTCGCTTACCGAGCGCGCAAAGCAGACCCCGGACCTCAGACCGCAGTATGGCCATGGCATCCGCCTGAAGCTAGGAGTCGCGCTTTTGCTTGTGACGGAGGCGTGCGTTTTCATCTCTGAGGGCTGTGACCTTTCCAGTCAGAAACGAAGTGTCCTCCATAGCTTCGAGCATCAGGCTCCGCAGGGACTCCACGCTGGCGCCAAGGTCAACGGGAATGAAGGCGGGTTTCTTATCGGGAAGTTGTCGAGCCGGAGAGAAGGCCACAAAGGTGCGGGGAAAGTCCGCAGCGTTGCTGGCGTGGTTGCGGACGACGGCATTGCTCCTAGGCCTTGCAGTACTGCCGGTGTTCGCACTACTCTCACTGAGAAAGGAGCTCACCCAAGACCAGGCACGTAGCCAGGGGGGGGGGGGCATGGTGTCCGGGCCCCCCCTGAAATCTTCCATTTTGCTGGGACCCTCCTCTCCCCCCTCCGCCTCATACAGCATTTTGTCCATGGGTAGCCCCCCCCCCCCCCCTTCCCCCCCCTCCCCAAATCAAAATCCTGGCTACGTGCCTGCCCCAGACTGAAGAAATGAGTTGACCTTGCCCGGCCAACATACGCACTTCGTGTGTGGACAAAATTTGCACGCGGAACATGGCAGGAACTTTGGTCTTCGGTAGAATACACGGAAGCAGACTGTGCATGAGTCTATGCTGGGCGACATCTCCGCGGGGAATAATGACAATAATAATAATATTACATATTATTATTAAAATAATATTACTTATAATAGCAGTGTTAGTACTAATAACTTAAAGAGATTGGTGTAACTATAAGAGAACACTTAATGTAAAAAGTAAATGTGTGTAATCACTCAACACACACTTTAGTAAAAAATGAGAGGCTCTATCAAGCGGCTCCGGTGCAGCGTCAGACTTGGCTACTGCGCAACGAAGGCGCACAGCTGGCAGGCGGCGGCGCCAGTGCGTCTGCCGCGGCTATGACATCACTCCTCTGGAATGCGCAGACCGGCGAGGCGCGCGCGGCGGCGGCTCCGGCGCGCAAGCTGTGCGCCGTGTGACGTCACTGCTCCTCGCGCATGCGCAGCATGGCTCTCCAGGAGCCACGCGAAACTGCTCAACCTCGGCCAGTATAGCTGACGCTACAAAAAAAAAAAGAGGTAAATTTAGAAAGTAGCGAATATTTTAATACACGGCGCAACACCGGCCGTTAGACAGACGTTGAGATCTGGAGTTTTGACACTGTTATGCAGTGACAGTATACAAGAAAGGGCCGAAATATTACATGGTGAACAAATATCAAAGTGATAAAATGCGTGGTAGAACAGAAATTGGCATAGAAATTATCTTTGAGGACTATCCGAGCCTCAGAAAATACCACAACTTGAAACTACATGTGGTAAAAGAACTAAGTTTGCGACCGGTGTAACTGACTTGGCTCAGGTTCTTCGCAAACCTATAAACTGCACGTTATCCTGAGATAATTTAGAGTGGAAAAATTAAACGCATTTCTGTTGTTTCTTTAACTAGATGTATGGCCGGACCCCGCCAAATCTTCAAGTGATTATTATTTCATAATGGAAGTGCATCAGCTTCGGTTGTTGATTGAACACACGGATCCTCTAAAAGAGGACACCGTTTTCATGAACGAATTTCAGATAATCCCGGAGGTAACCATATTTTTTTCTGAAACCATTTCAAGTGGATCAATTGATAGGCGGCGATTTCATTCCAAATCCTACTGGACAAAGGAGTGACCTCTGAAGTACGTTTGAAAAAGAAAATAATATATATGCTGAAGAAATGTTTCACTAGGACGAAAAAGAAAGCCGTGCTTGTGGTATTTTTTTATTTCTCGAGTTTTTTGCCTCCGGAGAACCACGGCAGGTTTTGAAATTTCGGCGATTGTCAAGTCTTTTTTTACGAGCTTTGCGATGGTTGCGCACCTTCCGTCCAACGAAGAAATCATTTACATGGTTTTTAGAACTACAGTAAAATTGCTCTATGTTCCTTAAATGGTTTGAAGGTAAATGTTCGGCAGCTCTTTGCCTGGTTAGGAACAGATATTAGACGTAAAATAGGGACTCTAACCAAAAGTTGAATAAAGGGTAACCCAACGTTTCGAGACCAGTTCGGTTCCTTCTTCATGGGTGAGTGACGGAAAGGACACACGTCGCTTAAATGCTAACACGAATATATGGGCTTTGCTGTGGTCACGCAGTCCCGAGACTTAGCTCTTCGTGTTCTCTGCCCAGCAGCTACGTCTTGGGACTGCGTGACGTCAGCGAAGCCCCATACTTCGGCGTGTTCATCTATGCGACGCGTGTTCTTTTTGTCACTCACCCGTGAACAAGGGACCGAACTGGTTCCGGAACGTCGGGTTACGGTTTGTTGAACATTTGGTTAGAGTTTCTATTTTTTGTCCAATTTCTAAAACGTCTTTTTCCCTAAAGCATCGAAAACCTAGTTTCTGATGATAATTTACCAAGTTTGGACGATATTTCGTGAATGTTAATTAGATAGCCCAAAATACACATGAAAATAAAGCTTAAGAATACACATTTAACGTTCTGTTTTCGAAAAAAAAGTCTGAATAAAAAAGGAAACCGTACCTATTTTATATTCCTTAATTTTTTAAAGTTGTTTTATTTACATTCTTTGGTTAAAATATATTTTTGTATGATGTTGTTTTTGAATTGTCTAAACATTTTATAAAATCAGATATAATATAAGACGACAATAGTACACCGACACAAACGCAGCTAAAGTCGTTTATTTTCTCTCTCCTTATATACCCCTGATGCTGATGTCACCGACCCTTTGAAGGGTACACTCTTCGTGGACACAACAACCGAATGACCACTTAACACCGAGACCTTGATACCGGCACAAGTACAGTTTAAAAGAAAACGTCATCTATCTAAATTATACGAAAAAAAATCTTTATGGTAATTTTAGGCAGGCACGTTATCACCGGAAAACCCAGATTGTTAGTTTTGTTTTCAAAAATAAATAAAAACAAAATGATATTTCTAGAAACATTTGACGCTTTTACTAAGTTAAAAAAAGCACGTAAACCTTATTCTGGCGCGGACGATATATTATCCGGGTTAAGGTGCCAAACGAGGCACCTGTGACGACCGCCCAAATCTCAAACCCGGCTTTAATCATTTAAAAGTCAGTTAAAAAAATATAGCGCAAAAACAAATTTTAGTTTTTGCCCTAATAAATATTTATTCCGCATATATATATATATATATATATATATATATATATATATATATATATATATATATATTTGGTATGCTTTTGAGATGTTACCTTTTCTCCTGCACAAGTTGGAATGAAATCGCCCAACTCAATTTATAATGCATCCAGGTTTGCACTTCATTTATTATCTTAAATTGTCCTTGGTGGTATTGTCACGGATAAAAAATAAAAAGGTAGACGCATGTGCGACCGAAAATAAACATTCAATAAGGCGAACTTTTATACCTTTACCTAAAACCAAAACTGCAGCGTGCATCCTGCGTTAGCGAAGGAAGGGGGCTGACCCGAAGTAGCGTCTCATCATTGCTGTACCGCGTTACGTGACAGTCCAGAATGGGCTGTGACTTTACAGGCGAGTGCAGAATTAGAAAATATAGATCTGGCGCCAAGGGGCGTTCGAACACCCTTCATCCGGGTGGCAGCTATGTGCGTTGTAAACTTCGCCACGCACGCGGCAGTGTAATGAAATCCAATAAATAAAATCAAAATATATTCCCAAGGTACAACCTACATCCGGTCACATCGGGGATATATTACGCAATACACAAATCTCAAATTGGTGTTAGGTGAACCTTTCTACTTCTTTTAAGAATAGTGAGTGTTTTGGGTTGCAAATTTAAATATTCCGAATCCAATCAATAGAGATTCAATAAAATTTTGAAGAGGACATTTACGTTTGTGGACGAATAGGTTATTCGATATTTCAGGTTTTGTACCAGATTCCAGAGGCAAACGTATACGCCTCAACATCCGTTAACAAAGTGAACAGACTATGTGGACTACAAACTTACAAGATAATGCCTAATATGGCAGAAGTGGAGCTCCAAATGATAAGCTCTGGGCAAAAGTAAGTATGAGTAGTTTGCTTTATAATTAGGTACCGCTTAAGACCTTTGAACCCTGTTAAATGATATTCTACTTTCCTGACGAGGCATGACAATATGCTATCAAGATTCACTTCATGAATATTTTGATAGAGGATAGTAAATACTCTTAAAAAATCCATCACAGTGCAAATAAAAACTAGAGCAAGACGCCGAGGAATTCACGGTCAAGACTCTGCGAGTACCATGGTTAGTTGCACTAGCCGGAACCGCACGATTAAGTTTTCCTTTAAATCAATAAATTTTCGTCATCTAAGTGGGCATGAAAAATCCGTATGATGGATTCTTTTATTTTTAAATATCAAGGTGTGACTTATGACAGCTTACTTCTGAAATAGAGCACGCCACTGAAGTAAAAGCAAAAACATTAATTTGACCCCCAGACATTTTGTTTTTAAATTCCTACGTGATTTAGAGCATAATACGAACGCGATAATTAAAAAGTGTGGGCTTGGATCCTTGCATGTTTAGGTGCCCTGCTAGTGCAAACATAATTAAACATCTGAAATTACTAGCGCACCTAGTAAGAATAATCACTCGATATTTTTGTTAACTTTGCTTAATTATTCAATTGGTTAAAATATAAAAATTGTTAGACTGCGCCAAGATTATCATTATAAAAATGTAAATAATTATATGCAATTTGGTCGAACTTTTGAGATTCTTGGAGCCTTCGCAATTCAATATTCGCATTTACCGTCAAAGATATTTATTTGATTAAATTTGGTATAAGTTTAGTGATTTAAATTTTATAGGACGTTCTCAAAAGAAAGGTTACCTAGATCGATTTATTTATTTCACTTAAGATAAATGTAAGTAAAGCAGCTCACGCAGTTTACTGATCCCTTGTCCTGCACATAGATAAGCAGTTGTAACGTGAAAGCCGGAACTCAACGCCATAATAATGCATTTTCTCTAGTATGAAACTATAAAGTCAGTATACCATAATTTGTAGACGAGTTTACTCATACTGTTTGACTGCATGTTCGCAGTGAGGCATACACCCTTCTGGGATGGTATTTTTGATGAAGGGCACAACGGACAAGGGAAAGGTCCGCGACAACCAAATAAAAGAAGCACCTTTGACCAATTAATCAGTTAAAAATTTAGACTGCAGTGAGTGCATTAGTTGATTAATCGGTAGCTTATAGAATTCATATCATCCCCTATTTTAAAGGTTTCCATATCAAAATAAAGCTACAATTTCTTTATGGTACCTGTAGAAAGGTATTTCACTGATATGACAAGCCTCCAGCACGTGCTTAATTAATGCTTGTTGGTGTCGGTGGTTACTCTTCGTCGCTCTAGTGAGACCAGAGCATTACAGCGTTGATTATGGTAATAATATTGAATAAATATTGGCATGAATGAGAGGCAGAAAGACGGTTAGTGCAGTTGAAAACTGAACGTTTAATAAGGGTGAACCTGCGTGTCGCAGGCGTCGAAGGTCGACGGGTTAGCACGATCGAGCGCAAGAGCGAGACTGACTCCGGACTGCCACGCGGAGCAACTTATGTATCCGCGTGGGTGTCTGGAACATTCCGCGGAGAAGGTTCGGTGCGTGGAAAATTTGTAACTCGATCAGGTGACAGCGTTCTCGAACCTACGAGAGCGTCAAGTTCAGAAATAAATAAAAGAGGAGTCGGCTCCCTGTAACCAAACCTGGAGCCTCCGTGCGATAGCCAAGCACGGTAACCATTCGGCCACGCACGCGCTTGGTCGGTGACGCGCGTGGCAACACGAACTATTTACGCATGAACTTTATATTTTACTCAGATGCCTGTAATTTTAGCACAGTACTAATTGACTGACAACAAAACTGCGCTTACATAAAATTATGCCTCTCACATTGAGGAACGTCATGTCGAACTACAATTTATTGAAACACAAAAGTAACTTTTAAGAACACATTTCACTGCCTCAATTTTGTTTCATTGTCACATTCACTATATATGTATTGTGTTTGTTTTTCTCTTCTAGGAAAACCACAGAGGGAGTACGCCACTTTCGTTCTGACACGAATGCAATTTCTCCAACACAAATCACACTTTGGGATTACCACGGTAGCCTTCTTTGCATAATTTGTCGTGTAGATGCTCTGAAGTGTACTACTCTGTTTTGTATTAAACTTACTGTCATTGTTAGACTGCAGTAAAGTCTCACAGACAATACAAGCATTTTACGACCAAATCCCGCGCGCCTAATTTACAGCGCAGCCTTACAACGCCCAATCACTGCTCTTTAGGGAAATAAATCTGCGCATGGCGAGTCACCGATAACAATTAAAGCTGCGAGCAGGTCGGCTTTTAGAGCTAGAATACTATCAGTGCCTCGTAATTAAATTCTTTATACATCTAAGTACTATCTGTCGCACTCAACAGTAACTTTAACTGACAGAAAGCGAGAAACACCTTTTCTTTGGTCATTAGCATTACAGCAACGCTAAACATTTTAGAGCGCAGCTCTTAGGGGCCCGTTCCCGGCTTGAGCGGCGTCGGCGTCGCCGTCGGCGTCGCCGTCGCCGTCGCCGTCGGCGTAACCGCGCGGTGCATTATGGGTAAATTTCCCCGCTAAATCTAGCGGAAAAATTTCCCCGCTAGATTTAGCGAAAAAATTTCTCCGCTAAATCTAGCGTAAAAATTTTCCCCGCTAGATTTAGCGGAAAAAATTCCCCGCTAAATCTAGCAGAAAAATTTTCCCGCTAAATGTAGCGGAAAAATCTCCCCGCTAAATCTAGCGGAAAAATTTCTCCGCTAAATCTAGCAGAAAATATTCCCCGCTAAATCTTGCGGAAAAATTTCTCCGCTAAATTTAGCGGAAAAATTTCTCCGCTAAATCTAGCGGGAAAAATGCCCCGCTAAATCTAGCGGAAAAATTAACCCACTAAATCTAGCGGAAAAATTCCCCGCTGTCTAGCGGAAAAATTTCCCCGTTAAGCCTAGCGGAAAAATTTCTCCGCTAAATCTAGCGGAAAAAATTCCCCGCTAAATCTAGCGGAAAAATTTTTCTGGGGGTCGCGTGACCCCCCAAGGTCAGATGACCCCCCACCCCCGCCCGAGAACAAGTAACCCTCAGTACCCTTCCCTCCTCCTCCTCAAGAGCTGCGCTCCAATTCGGTGTTACAGGGAGTTGTAAACGGCTTTCATTTTTTAGAGCGCAGCTCTTAGGCGCCCGTTTCCGGCTTGAGCGGCGTCGGCGTCGCCGTCGCCGTCGGCGTAACCGCGCGGTGCATTATGGGTAAATTTCCCCGCTAAATCTAGCGGAAAAATTTCCTCGCTAAATCTAGCGGAAAAATTTCCCCGCTAAATCTAGCGGAAAAATTTCCCCGCTAAATCTAGCGGAAAAATTTTCCCGCTAAATCTAGCGGGATAATTTCCCCGCTAAATCTAGCGGAAAAATTTCCCCGCTAAATCTAGCGGAATAATTTCCCCGCTAAATCTAGCGGAAAAATTTCCCCGCTAAATCCAGCGGAAAAATTTCCCCGCTAAATCTAGCGGAAACATTTCCCCGCTAAATCTAGCAAAAAAATTTCCCCGCTAAGTCTAGTGAAAAAATTTCCCCGCTAAATCTAGCGGAAAAATTTCCCCGCTAAATCTAGCGGAAAAATTTCTCTTCAGGTCAGGTGACCCCCGTGGTCACGTGACACCCCCAGGGTCACGTGACCCCTCCAAGGTCACGTGACCACCCCTCCCCCCGATAACACGTGAACCTCAGTACCCTTCCCCCCTCCTCCTCAAGAGCTGCACTCTAATTCGGCGTTACAGGGAGTTGTAAACGGCTTTCATTTTTTTTATGACAGCCTCCTTGCTTGCCACAAAGCATCATAAACGGCCCATTGTCGCAACAGAGTTTTCACTAACACTGTCAAAAAGGGCTTACACTGCGCTTATAGTGAGGTGAGACCTGAGAGAGCAGCTAACGCCACGAGCCGTATATTTTGTCGAGTAGACGACAAACAGTTCCCTCAAACCGCTAATAGGATTTTAAGTGTTTTCAGTAAACTTAATGTGGCATTCCAACGCTCCGCTTATGGTAGGTGGGGATAAGATTTACCATAACCCACCTAGTAAACAAAAAGTTATATGAATGAGTGAAATAAGCCGATGATAACATATAATGCCATTATTATTGAACTTATATACGTGAGTCTTATGTAGGAGGATTACTTGACCAGTTTGTCGGCTCACCGCAGCTCGGTATAGCACATAGAGTGAAGGTTAGATATGTTTCGACCCGTGCCGGTTTCAATCTGAATGAGCATCGTACCAGCGTGCGGTCGTGTATCACTATTTTGTTATGCTCGTTAAAGACCATAGGCGAACGTACTACATTCACTAAATTTCTCACCTACAGCCGAGAGAAAAGACGTCAGTTGAGGCAGACTAACTTCCGACGGTCTAAACATTCATGCAACATAATTATTAATGTCTAAGTTATATAAGTTCTGATATTTTTACAACGCTCAACAAATCATGTATGCATTTTTTATTTCTTTTCATTAGGTCTGTGGCGGGTGTTACTGTCCAATTTCAAGAACTGCTACGTATTGAAGAACGTTGAGAGCAGCAAAAAGGGTGTTCCTTGTACGTAATCTAATTACATAATCTTGGTACGATTAGACGGGCCAAGTCTCCAGGAATCGGTAAATTATGTATAACGTGTCTAATGTTGCAGTATCATGAGCCGATACCGCAAGGTTATGCGAAGAATTACACGTTCCCTTTCAACCACATATGTGTGAGCTGACTCACACATATACGGTTGAGTGTGATCGAGTGCGGCGTACTTAATTGTAAGCTCTTACAACGAGGAAACAGACTAGCGTCATTTATTGGGTAGCCTCAGTAACGTTGGAAATCTGTATACACGCTGTTGGGCCCTAATTCGAACATATTCCTTTTTCAAAGAGGGGTGAAGGCTAGACAAGTGCCGTCTTCAACATGCATTTATCAGACTCGGCGACCATTCGATGAGGGGGTAATCGGCATGGTAAGTTAGCTTATTAGCTAAAATCCGGTAATTAAATTTTCAATTATTAGTGTTATGAGTTCACGATGACGTTGCACTATTCACGTTAATTGCTTTTAGAGGTCAGACCAATATTAAAAGCTGAAGAAGGTATTAGTTTTCCTAGAAATTAGTTTAAATATTTTCACGATGTTTTAAAAAGAATGATTTCAAAATGGCGGGCACAAAGAGCGTCGCAAACCTTTCCCACATAAATAGACAAGTAATTTTAGCCACGCCATCACTTGTGTCGTAGGCCCTTCGAGGACACGCTGCCGAGATGGTGACGACATCACTGAATCGACTACGTAACTCTTGCAAGCGTCATTGTTGGCACCGCTTGCGGCCATCTTTGTCTAGCAGTTTTTTTAAGTCTGGATAAAAACGGGACAATTGACAATTTAAAAAAATAACTACAAAATTTTTGCAATATTTTTTAAAAATTGATGTGGCCTTTAATATAAATTACCGGTCATTCCGCATTTGTAACATCACCTCTAAACCAAACAATTTTAAAATTATTCATGACAATTATCCCCTCACCTAATGTTCACCGAGCCTGATACGTACATGATGAAGACGGCACTCGACTAACTCTTACCTCCCACAAAAACAAAACAACAAAAAAAATGGTTTGAATTAAAGACAATTGCCCTCTATAAATAAATGAACAGATTGTTTTTATGAATTTGCAAAATATACTCTATGTATCGAAACCCTAGTGTGATAAAAAAATATGATTTGTCCAATAAACATATCAAACCTTGGATAAATTATATCTGGCTCATATACGACCTATTTTAGTTTCTATTTTATCCTACAAGTCCTCATGTGCGTATTAGACACTTTCATAGAACCTAGTTTCACTGGGAAAAATAGACGCTTATAACATTTTCAGAATTACTTCGTTATATTGAAGGAATAATGCGAAAAAAAGATATAAGTGTCTATGCACAGATGAAGAGTGCTTCACGACTAATTGACGGGTGGCGCCACTGTGCCAGCGCTCGATCAAACTTAGTATGAATCAGCCTTAATCCTTCACTCATTATTCAGTCGCATACATTGACACCAACTAACGTAACCTATAAAACTACTGCATAGGACATGGAACTGTGATAAGATATAGGTTTGAGTACTTTAAGTGAATACGATGGGGGAGGGAGCCATGGAGTTGCAGGAGAGCGGGATCTCTAGCTACACGCCCGTGTCATCTGGCGGCGAGAGGAACATGCGCGAGCCGTGCTCTGGCCGGTTGCGAGATTAGCAGCTATCAACATCCGGCTATCTGGCGTTTGCTATGTTTGATCTAAAATAGGTGAGCACTATAAACTTAGTGCAGCTCGAGACCGCACGTTTTCGTGGGTTCGTTGGCCATTTCCGCCAATGGGCGCAACCTTTAGATTGAGCTATGTAGTAGCCCCTATGTACGATGGTGGCAGCCTCGGTATCATCTTTATTTATATTTATATCAATGTAATGGGGTACCGTCATAACAAAGAAGTTAGTATACAAAATGAGGAAGCTGGGCATTTCGAAAACATCCTTCCAATTTCAGAGAGTCACATGAGAGTGTAATGTTTAAATTTATTCTTTTTTCTGACTTTTCAGTTTGTGAGTTCTTTGTTAAGAACAAAACAGACTCCACCACTGACTTAGAGGAATGCTGGTTTGTATTCCTCGCATACTGTGGGTACCCAAAGGCTTTTTACAAGGACACAAGCTGTTACTCTGGAATTATTGCGTAAGATCTAAACACCGGAAAACCTCAACCTGAAGACACCACTCTCGTATTTAATTCGTATTGATTTTTCTGATTTTGGCACAAATCTTGGCTAAAACTAGGTTTCGTTGTGGTTTTTAGTCTTGTAACGTTAATCCGCAACGTTCTGAAAATCAAGAAGCTTATATGTAAAAAATAAACTCATCGTATGCAACGATGCTTAAAGTCTCTGTATTATCTCTGCCATGTGGCGTGTGCGGTTTAATAAACAGATAAACATAATAAACATGGCTGGAGGACACATCACTCTGTGGACGCATATAGATCGCATCTTCATACGCGGGCCATACGAAATATCTGCTATCCATATATATACCAAGATTAGCGTACCAATAATGCAGCTTGAAATTACCCCGGAAAATGAAATCAAGCTTGAATGCATCCTGGAAATAATCCGGAGAGGGAGTTTCCGACAAGAAGCTGGACTTTGCCAAATCCGGCTGGAATGCAACTCGGAGTAAGTGCGGACCGAGAAGTTTCCGGCTAGCCCAGAGTGGATTTTGAGAAATCGTCTAAAGGCCAAGTCAGATAACGTCCGGACAAACAGTCTTTGGCTTTCCCACCCCGGAGTTTGAGGAATCCGCCTTAAAGGCAATTCGGGTAAAGTCCGGGCAAACAGTCTCCGATTTGCCCAGCCCGGATTCTTAGATATTCGCTTAGAAGTAAACTTGGAGAGTATGGATAGACTCTGATTGCACAGATCATCATTTTTTTAATCCGGCTAAAAGGCAAATATGAAGCAGTCCTAACAAATCTTAAAGGTGCACTAGAGACGTTTCTGAGATCGTGTGATCTTGTGATAACTCATTCTACGGGGTCCTAGCATCTCAGAAATCGAAATATTATGCTCGTACGACAGCTATTTTCCCTCTAAAGTTGTGATCGACGTTCGTGCCATGCCCCTTTCTGAGCGGAAAAATCTGGAGCACAAAATTCAGCGGACGCGCCGGCGGCGTGACGACGGGCGCGAGTCAGCCAATCGCAAGCGGAGGCGCCTGCAGCGGAGACGCCTCCGCTGGATTCTGGACTCCATATTTTTCTGCTCAGGAAGGGGCGTAACGCAAACGGCGTGGCACAAGCATAATTCTTGAATTTCTAGGATGCTTGGAGCTCTTAGGATAAATTCTCACCAAGAACGGACGATCTCACAAGCGTCTTTAGCGCAGCTTTAAGTTCTAGAACTGTTTCTGCCAAATGCAACAAGTAGCGTTAATAATCAAGGCGCGAGACGCATTTGAGGTGTGGCAACACTGGTTCACGCTGTAGATGAGCAATACGACCGCAGGGCAGTGCGATGCTCATCCAGTTCAGCACAGCACGTTTAGTTGTGTGCACTAAATTCATTCATCGGGAAGATGCAAATAAAATCCCAATGGATAATAATGATGCCACATTCCTTCTTCAATCACGGAGGATATTTATTATAAAACCTGCAAAATATCTTCCACATATATAGCTTTTTACATTACTGGATACGTGCAGCAACACATTTATTGGTAAATTTAGAAGGCACAATTATTGTAATCGCATTTTATCAATAAAAATCTTCATGAAAGCATTAAAACGAACGCATCACTTAAATATGGTCATGCAGCGGTAAAAATTATTTTAAGAACACTTCCGCTGACATGCGCACTACACATCCATTACTATCTTAAAAAAAAAACAAAACAAAACAAAAAACACATTTCCACAGAAAAAAAAGTTTTCTTTTTTTTTTTTTTTTTTGCAATATTTAGGTTGTTAGACACAACTTAGGTGCTGGCTCTCGGTCCCGCCCGGAGCTTACGAAACCAAGAAGTTTTCTCGGCTCTCATTGGTTGGACAGATGAGTGAATTGTGAAATATTGGTTATAATACTGTATCGCCGTGCCGAAATAGTATTTTAACCGGCAATATCTTTTTGTTTGAGAAACATAATCTAAATAGAATCAGTATTGTTTTTAAAATATCTCGAGATTTCCTGTCCTCTTTGGTTTCAGACAATAGCAAGCATGGCTGCCGGCCGTCAGGGTAGTGATCTAGAACAGCTGGTCGTGCTCGTCTATTTCTGTGAGTGCGAGTCGTTCTGCGTTCACCCGAGGTGTTTAGACGAAGATTTCCTCAACCGAGCTTGGCTGCAGCAAACGACTGTCGCAAGTACGCGCCTTCGAAAGCGATGTTGGCGCTGTGCGGGTGCTTGGGTTCATAGTGGTACTGGCCTAGGCCTAGCGTCCCACTTAAACTATGTTGGTTGACCTGGCTTGATTTGCTCCTTTGCGCGTGTTGATGCTGAATAAAGATATTGGTTCCCGTAAAAGCGGCCCCGCTTCTCTGTAAATTGTGCGACTGTTGTGATTGCAACGATGGTTTCAATACCGAGAAAACAAACACCCTTGTTTTATTTCTGACTGACTCTTTGCCCCTTTCTTAATTAACGGACATAAAATCCGTTTATGTTAGGTTGAATAAAATAGTATATATTTGTGTGCCCATGAGCACTATAATAGAGTATAAAAGCGTTAAAGGTGCTTTTGTCGTTTAATCCTGCCAAAAGCACTTCCTTTTCGTAAAAACACCAATGACTGCATTAAGAATCCTACAGTACCTCGTAAAGGAACAAAAAAATGAGGTGGAAAGAAACAAAACAGAAATTAAGTACACGTTTATAATTCACAGTGAAGCACATAGGCGCTGCTCTACCTTACTGGGGTGAAGATGGCGACTTGTTTGTCTACAGAAGTCTTTGATCTTGTGATGATTGGTAGGGGGGGGGGGTTCTGTGAGGGTGCACCTAAAGGGATTGTCAGATCGGTGAAGACCACACCAAGAAAGAATGCTGCCGCTCTATGGTAGGAAACGGTTAAAAGGCATTGGAAAACTTCTTGCAAAAAACTCAAATCAGCGCTATTTCGTGACCTTGCAGTCCCCCAACATTGTCTAGCATGCATAATAAGACAACCCACTGGAGGGCCACACTTGATATTAACTCTGGCCCTCATATGAAGGACCAGCATTCTAGCCAATGACAGAGCAGTGAGTGATCCGGAGTGAAGAAGAGTATGCACTTGGGCTAGTTGGTGATCCATGTTTGTGAGGGTAAAAGCGCTAAAAACAACGGACGAGTAAAAGAAACGAACAACACAGAGTGCTCTGTGTTGTTCGTTTCTTTTACTTGTCCGTTGTTTTTAGCGCTTTTATCCTCACAAACAAGACCCGGAGTGAGTTTGACTGCCGAACAACGTTAAGTTTCCCTTTGCTGAACATTTTCAACTTTTCTTACAAGATTAACCTCAAAGGAGTCGGATTTGGAGCTGCAACACTCTAGGTGTGGCAGGAACAGGGTTGTGAAAGGCACCTAAGGGCGTTATGGCCTGTTCCACTGGACACGTAAAGTACAAAACGCAGCGTTCCGCACGCTTTTGACAAAACTGCGTGAAGAAGTGTAGCTGGTTGTGTATAGTAGAGCTTGCCAATGTTGTACTACAAGCCCTCGTGGTTTCTGCGGTCACCTGATAAGCGGCATCAGTGTCAGGTGATCCGTAACATAACTGAAGTCAACTGCAGAGAGGCATTATCACGATTAATAAACGTGTTGAGAACAGCTCGACTGAGCGCACTATTCCGTCGAACTGTCCAGCACTTGGGCTACTGAAAATAATTTCATGGTATGTACTGCACTCTGAGCGACTCAACTTAAAGACTTCAAGTATGCTCACATTTAAATTATTCTAGTGTTAATGAGCCCCAGTGACTCTCTAGGCAAGTCCTAGGACTCAACTTTCATGGAAGCCGGGCAGCACGCACAGCATCGCAGCACCTTGCTATGCTTGTGGGAAGTTCCAGCTCTAGGTTAAGGTGTCGCCAAAAAGGTAATCGGAAAGGTACCATGACCAGAACACCTCTACAGTTCTGAGCATGATCTTTTCTGTAAGCAGTGTGCTCCACTGTATCAATCGACAAGGTTAGCGCCACAGACCGAATCCTGCACCTACGTTTTACATACCGCTCGCGGCTCTGACATCGCACATCAGCTGTCGCGGTGTTTCAGCTTACGGGTTGCGAAAGTGTTTACAAATATATTCGCAAAATGCAGTTAAATGTGGTAATTTGGACACATTTCGTGCTATTTTGTATCAAGTAGTTTTGTGGTAAACAATTTGTGAATTTCAAGTCATGATTCTGAGTCTTGGCATGTTTCGCAGCTTCTCTGCATAAACTTATTTATTGCAAATTTTAATTGAGTTTACCTGTTGTAAACCTTACATAAAATAAGTAGAACAAATTACTACTGCGTGCATGGTTCGGTGGGAAATTGATGGCTGTGCAAAATCCATGGTGGGACTTTGGCAATCTACACGCCTCACGCTTCGAATTTTTTTATATCCACGAAAAAGAATTAACTGCGGCGTTCATATAGAGCTGAATACTCCTCCAAAACATGTATTTAACCTTTATGTTTACTTATACATATAACAAATATGACCCGGACAAGGCTAAAACAACAATGTAACACATAGAAACATTTCGCGCAGAGCCCTCATACACTTTATTTTTACGTCCTTCGAATTTTGAAACGCACCCGTTATTTATAATCCGGCCATCTGGCGCAACAGAAAACGTCGTTTATCTTTTTGAAAAGTAACTGTCCACGAAATATCTACTTCTAAGAAGGGTATGTTATAGCGTGAAATCCTTGTACTCGAGAGGCCATATTGAAGGGTATATATGTATTTTCCAGTACTCCAGAAGAACTACGTCTGCTGCGTTTATCGGAGTCATTTTAGAAGTGTTGTTATTGCACAAAAATTTGATTGTTGAAATGTGTTTTTGACAGGTATTGTGATTTTTCAGTTTATAGCACACTAGCCGTATTCCAGAGACATAGATTACAACCAAAGGTCGTGTTCAAATATGCGCAATGTCCAAAGGGTTCCTTCGAAAACCCTTAAAATGTTTACGTGGTGAAAATGTCCGCACTTTCGCTGCGCGTCCGAAAAGCTCCTTCTACACTGCGTACACTGCGACTGGAAGATATTCCAGTCTCGTACGAGAGTTGACTTTTCTGGGATTGTCAGAATGTTTGCGAGATGACTTACCTGTATGGTACAACCAAACACTGCATTGAAAATATTCCTTCAGCACTGATATGTGATGGGACCAGTTGAGCTCTTCAAACTCTTACAATCCAGTATACTCCTCAGTCCTTAAAACTTATTCACTCCTCCAAAGCTTCAGCTCCTCAGACCCGTAAGTTATTTCATACCCTCAGTCTTTCAGACCCCTCACACTTTCAAGCCCTTAGACGACTAATTTACTACGAACCGTAGACAACTAATGTAGTGGTTTTTGAAGCGTAATTGTACGTTTATTTTAGGAATTAAGTGTTACATGCACGTTGAAACTCAGAAAGATGATAAGAACCGATGTGTACTCAAACCAAATTGCAAGCCACTGTAGAAAGGAACGATCAGGCCAAATAGCAGCAACCGAGTTCGTTGCCGCCAAAATATATTTGAAGGTACTAACAATGCCGCTGGATAATTTCCTGATATGCACGGTAGTTCACGTCTTAAGACTGAGTGGGTGCTCCAAACACACACACAAACACACACACGCACACATACACATTCGCACACACACACACTCACAATCGCACACGCACACACACACATGAACACGCGTACACACACGCGCACGCACACGCACGCACACACACGCACGCACACATGCACGCACGCACACGCAGACACACGCACACGCACACACACGCAGGCACACACAAGCACACACGCACACGCTCGCACACGCACACAAACACACACGCACGCACGCACACTCGCACATGCACGCACACACGCACCCAGGCCGTCAGTGACACGTTTAGAAAAAAATCACGAAGGCAAAACTAACATTCGCCGCCGATGAGGAAATCCTGAGCACGCGGTCACGGTGTCGTTCCTGGTGCCGTCGCGGTGGCGCTCCCGACAACGTTTTCGCTTGCTGGACATGCTGCTGAAGGCGGACGGAGTAGAAGGCGCAAGAACCATGGCACTGTGAAACCTTTCTCCGCTATCTAAACACTGAGCTGCTCTAGGAGGAAGATCCCACCGACGGATATTTATTTATTTATGAATACTGTTCACCCCAAGTACGGGTCTTTAACAGGTGTGGGGTATAAAAGAGCACTGAAACATACAACATCAAGACTACAATACAGTACACATTCAGCGACATTCACTTAAAATAAAGGGGTTGAAATAGAGCAAACATTAAATATATTTTATAGCACTGAACAAAATGAATTCTCATCACTCGAAATCTACTACTTAGCAAAATATTTAACTTTTATCATTCCAAATCAGTCATATTCAAAAGGACGCTCTCAAAATCATCTAAACAGTCCAATGACAATATATTTTGTGGGAGATCATTCCAGTTTTTTTTACAGTTTTAGGGAAAAAAGAAAACCTATAAGCGTCAATATTACAATTGGGCACTTCAAACTGATTAGTACTAACGTATCTGAGTTCTCTCGATGCGCGATGTGTTAATCTAGAATCCGGGTTAATGTTATAAAGGTGATGAGAAAACATAAAGAATAAAGAAAAACTTTAGTCGAGCAATTTTTCGACGGACGGAAAGTAAGGGGAGATTGAGGCTGTGCAGCATATCTGTGACAGAATCAAGTCGCTTGTATTTGAATAGAATAAATCGCACTGCCTTCCTCTGAACGTTTTCGAGTTCACCAATTTGCTTTTTTCTATGGGGTCCCATACCGATGCAGCGTGCTCCAAGGTAGGCCTAATATACGTTGTGTATGTCATTAACTTCACTTTAGGCGGAGCACTGGCCAGATTCCGTCTTAAAGACCAAATCTTTTTCATTGCTTTGTGACATATTTCATTTATGTGTTTACTCCAACTTAAGTCTTTAGAAAGTGTCACCCCCAAGTATTTAAAACTATCAACGTATGTTTCAGCTAGGTGTGATAACTCTAGAAAAGTTTTTGAATATTCCTATAAAACAAACAGCTTCTGTCATTCTTTTTTTTTGTAAAGACAATTAGAGAGTGGAACTTGCTGCCTGATGATGTGGTGAGCACCTTGGACAACAGTGTATTTTTTCTCGGCTGTATATCTAATCTGTGCGGACAAGTGATCACTTTGTGTTTTTTATGTATGTGTGTTATTTCCTGCCCCTCCTACAATAATGCCCTCGAGGTGATGTAGGTACTCTGTAAATAATAAATAAATAAATAACTTCAACCAAAGGACTTCCATCAAGCTCGTAAGTAAAAGAAAGGACATTCTTAGTTTTGTTAGTTATTCGTGCAAACACAGTTTTTTGTGTATTAATTTTCATCTTCCATTTCGAGCACCAGTCCTGAATAGACCCAACAGATGCACTTAATCTGCGCTGGTCGTCTTCCTTCTCGATTTTTGAATATACCAGACAATCATCCGCAAATAGCCGCACGGTAACCCCTTGATTTATTTCCGCCGCGATATCATTAATGTAAATTAAAAATAATACTGGCCCGAGAACTGACCCCTGGGGGACGCCCGAGGGCACGTCATATACAATTGAACGGTCACCGTTAACCTCTACATACTGCACCCGATTAGATAAATACACCCTAATCCAGAATATCAAGTTCTGATTTGCACCGTGCAAAGAAAGTTTATGAAGTAGTTCAGTGTGTGGTACTCTATCAATTTATCAAACGCCTTAGAAAGGTCTAGGCATATCGCATCAATCTGTCCTCTCTCATTTGAAAAAGCTGCAAAATCGTCAAATGTTTCTATCAGTTGCGTGACCGTCGATAGTTTCTGGCGAAACCCATGTTGGTTAGAATGAAAAATGTTGGAGGATTCAAAATACTTCTATAATGCTTCAGAAATAATGTGCTCAAATAATTTGCATACTATGCACGTTAAAGATACGGGGCGGTAGTTTTCAATATTATGCTTACTTCCTTTCTTAAGGATTGGTACGACCCTCGCACTGCGCCAATCGGGGGGTACTTGGTGTTGTTTTAGTGATGTTTGAAAAATGATGGTAAGGTATTTTGAAACCCATTCTGCATATATTTTTAATACCTCGTTGGGTATTTCGTCTGGCCCGGTTGACTTTTTTACGTCTAAGTTTAATAGTAATGAAAAGACTCCCTCTACAGTGATTAATATATCCCCCATAGTACTACTTGTCGCATTCCAGCTCAAGTCCTTTGTAGCACCATCTGTATTGACAAACACACTATAGAAAAAGTTATTAAACCTATCGGCGATATCTTTTGGATCGGTCACAATTTCATTGTTTTCAATGATATATTCTAATCGTTCTTTCCGAGGTTTTAAGTGACGCCAGAATCTGTCGGGTGCATTTCCTCATAAAATTCGGTAGGGTTTCAGAAAAATAACGTCCCTTCGCTGAACTCAACTTTTGCTTTAAAAGACATGAAAGCTCTAGGAACTCTTCCTCGTGTTCCTTTCTTCTACGACGTTTGCGTTTTATTTTACGATTGAGTTGTACGATCTCTCGGGTTACCCATGGATTCGATTTCTTTATTGATTTCTTCCGTTTGGGTATAAAATGTTCTAAGCAATAGGTAACAATTCGTTTAAATTCAGCCCATAAAAAATCCACGTCACCTGTACGATCGAAAGTTGAAAACAAAGAAAATGACATATCGAGGTGATCTAGCACAGTTTCGTCGTTCGCTTTAGAAAAATTAGGCACTTGGATAGAACACTTCGTTTGTTTGCAGATTTTAGCAGTTTTGAAACATGAAAATACTAATTTATGATCAGAGATACCCTTGTAAACAGACACTTCATACTCGAGTAAATGACTACTTACAAATATTAAATCTAACAACGAGCAGCTGTTTCCAACTTCACGAGTGAAAACCGTAACAACTTGCCTAAGACAATTGTCAAACGCAATATCGAGAAGTTCGCTATTCATTACATCCATATGTCCTGCATCAAGCTCATCACAATTAATTCCAGGCAAGTTAAAATCCCCAGCAATAGTTAGTCTGGTTCTGAGTCTAATGTTAGTACTAAGGTAATCGTGTAGTGCTTCCAAGACTGAATTAGGAGCATCCGGAGGCCTATAAAGTGCACAGACGACGTAGTGTGTATTGTAAAAGTTCACTTTGCACCATATACATTCAACGTCCTGAATGTCTTTCATTACTATACATAGTCGATATTATTTTTAAGAATAAATGCTACGCAGCCTCCTCTCGTCTTTCTATCTTTTCTTACCATCTTATACCCCGGTGGCAGTAACTCTCCATCACTTATTTCTGGGTGCAACCATGTTTCTGTTACTACGACAACAGGGGGGTTATAAAGCATTAGTACCTGCTCGAGTTCAATAACTTTATCAGCTAAACTGTGGGCGTTTAGATTTATGACACGTAATTCCGCGGTTTTTTGTTCAGCGAGTCACCCTTCTTTATTGTCGGATCTATTCCTTTTAAGTTTAACGCGGCAGTCATCCTCGTCATGCCACGAGTAGAAATCATCGTTTATCTTCATCTTATCCCCAACGAGCTTTACCCGGGCGCCATCATCCCTCTCTGCTCTCGCACTTTCCCAGAGCATCTTTCGTCTGGTTATCGTGGTCCGTGAAAAATCATCTGAAATAGAGATTCTTGAGCCCTTCAATTTTTTGCAGTTACGAAAAATTTCTATTTTTTCATTGAAGGCTGCAAAGTTCATGATTACTGGCCGAACTTTGTTGGGTTGCTTCCGTCCAATTCTGTGGGTTCGTACGATCGACTTTACTGTAACTCCAAGGCGGTTTTGGAAAACATCTGTGACTACTTTTCATTTTAAATCTTCGTTTTTTTTCGTCTTGGTTCTCAGCGACACCAAAGATTACCAAGTTGTTTCTTCGACTATAATAGTCTAGGTCGACAAGTTTCTCCTGTTGGGTTTGAATGGTCGCATTCAACTTTTTAACGGTATCTTCAAGGCCACTGATTTTGGCGTCGCTGTTCTTGACAGAAGTTTCAAGTTGTTTAATGTTTTTTGTGAGTTCGTCCATTCTTTTATGGAAGCTATTTTGGCTTTCTTTGATTTCTTTAATGTTAAGCTTATTCTTTTCTGGGTTTCTAGCATTTCGAACATCATTTTTTCAGTCCTTGTTTCTGGGCCCGGGTTTAGCTCGACATCACCTGACAGCAGGAGCACCATCATTTCACAGCAATGCAAGACACAACCGTAAAACACTTTGGGGCACGGCAGGACAATTAGGCACCGATTATCACTTCTACAAGTTGAGTATGTTTCAGTACTAACCTGAATGGTAAACAACAGTGGCATATCAACCGACGTGATCCTTGCAAAGTTGCCGTGCCCACTGAAGCTTGTCGCGTCTGGTACAGTTCTTATAACAGCTGGGCCGTCGTTCCGCAATGCCGTAGGTGCAGCATCATGCCAGGGCGATGTTCCGCTGACGATGACCGGTGCAGCATCATGCCAGGGCGATGTTCCGCTAACGATGACTGGTGCTGATACGGGGCCTCCGCTGAATCATATCTTCGTTTGGTTTGCTTTTGCCGCCGACGAAGAGCACTGGCCCAACAACAGCAGCACCTGAATGACAAATAACAGTGGCATATCAACCGACGTGATCCTTGCAAAGTTGCCGTGCCCACTCAGGTTATCCTGATGGATAACCTGATCTCTCCCGAAGACCCATTAAAACTATCTTGATGGGTAACGTGCTTTTGTGGAAAGGATTATGAGACTCCACAGGTCTGTGAAAACAATAACATACCCCTGAGGCACTTCGAAAGTTTTTTTTTGAAGGTTACGCCAACACTTGTCATGCCTCTAAGACCCTTATCCTTGGAGGGTGAGTAAAGACCGTCATAAACCCTGGTGGGCCAGACAGATGATTTTTAATAAACCAATGTTATTCGCCTTTTTGAGAGAGTCTCAACGCAGCATGGGCTTCTAACGAGCTAATATCAAGTAATTCATTCTCTGTTTGAGAGATCACATCTAACCGCGCATTGTATATCTTTATACAATCTATGAGAACTTGATCTGTTACCCCTAGTCATATATTTTAGAAGCACTTCGAGTACCCAGAGAGGAGTTTGCTGATATGCAATTTTTCACTCTTAACATTTTAAATCTTAGCCTAGCACAGTGCCTTGTCCGGAATGCTTACCAAAAGTCTGCTCTACTTAAGCATTGACCCCGTGCATAAAGGCGCTCAAGAAATGAAAAAAAAAAAAGTTTACAAATCTCGGTAATGCGAAATTAGAGAGCAGCTCTTGAGGTATTTTAATTTTGCGATATACCATGCAAAAGAACTTGAGAAAAAATATATATTCATGTACAAATATAGACTTCATGTTAGTATATAAGGCCAAGTGATCACTTAACCTTACGTGATCACGTAACTTCACGTGATTACGTAACCGTCTTTCTGCACCTAACCTTACGTGGTTACGATCACGTAAGCTTACATGATTACCATCACTTAACCTTACGGGGTTACGCGATTACGCAACATTACGTGATCACGTAACCTTCTTGTTGCACCCTCCTGCTCTTCCCTGTCTTCCTTCTTCTTCGTAGCCTCCTCCTCCATATCCTTCCCTCCTGCTCTGTACCCTCCCCTCCTCCTCCTGCATACCCTTCCCTCCTGCTCCTGCGTACTCTCCCCTCCTCCTCCATACCCTTCCCTCCTCCTCTGTACCCTTCCCTTCTCCTCCGTACCCTCCTCTTCTCTTTTATACCCTCTCCTCTTCCTCCTAACCCTCCCCTACTCCTTCGTACCATTCCCTCCTCTTCCTCCGCACCCTCCCCTCCTCGTCTTGCATATCCTCCCATCCTCCTCTGGTTACGCCGACTGCGACGGCGACGCGGACGGCGACCAGAGATGGCAAAATTACTCTCACAAAATAATTTATTACATTAGTAATTACCTTTTCGTAAACTGCGAAAATGTAAATAAATTACATTACAAATTACCACAGACTAAAAGTAATGACATTACATTACATATACTTTGCAAAAGTTATGATATTAGTTTAACATGACCTTTTTAATACCTTGAGGCGTTAATTCGTGCTTTTTTATTTACAGTGTGTGCACTATAACTCATATCTTACTGTTTACGCCATACTATTTTTATGCGCCTCAAAGTGAATCACACTGAACAGCCGTTCCGCTGGTGCACACGACGGAAGTGTTAAACACGATAAAGAGCTTTTTTAGATGTAACTCTGGTTTTGGCTCTAAATTCAACGGAGAAGGTCCTCAGTTACACACTGTGTCATTAGTTACGTGCAGTACAGGCGAAGCCAACGCCAGGCGAGGGGGAAAAAGCAAGCAGTAGGACAGCGATTTACCTGCACAGCCCTAAGGGAGGGGGGGGGGGGGGGTGTACACTCTTTCCTTGTTTTTTCGAAGGCACCCCCATTATTCGCTACGACTGCTCTATTCTTAATGTCCGCCCCCCCCTCTGAAAATTTAGACCTTCCTCCGCCCCCCCCCCCCCCCCCCTAATTTCAATTCTTTGGGAAACCCAATGCACTACGAAGTCCGGGGACGAGGAGAGAAACCTCCTGTTCTCTCTAACGTTCCTAGTGCTTTCCATGCTCCCCAAGCCCTCCATTGTCCTCCTCTTCCGTCCCGCCTTCCTAGTTCTCGCCCTTTCTCTCTTCGCCTGGCGTTGCCTTCGCCTGCACTGCACACAACTAGTGACACGGCGTATAAAGGGTGATATGATTCCGTCGTTCTGATTTTGAAGAAGTTACAGTCAGTGTCAGTAGCTTTAGTCGGGCCATAGGAGCTCGTTCTCACAAGTCGTCATGTGAAACATTTCTCTTCCGACTCAGACGCAATGTAATGCTTTTCTCCCAAGAGCACTAGTTGACGCATACTTAGGCATCCTCTCGAGGAGTATTGTTTCAAGAGACCCGATTAGCCCCAGTTCTTGCACGTTGTCGCACAAGAAATGTTTGTTGGGCAGAAGCGTCGCCAGTTGAGAAACGGGTAACGCGAGTTTCCTAAAATGTCTACTTTACCAACAAATGCGCGATTCCCGTCATTTCCGACCAAAAGCATCTTTAGTTACCAAGGCCAAGACTACACACAAAACGTTCTAGGGCCTCGATAGGGCATCTGGGATTAACTATTTATTCCGGAGCGAACGGTTTGACCTTGCTTGACGAAAGAGTAAGAAGGCTGGTGATCTGCGTGTCCTAACAGTCCTTCAAGGTTTTAAAATGTGTCAACCTCACTGGTGATGTTACCCTCGCAATGTAGCTCATATGTCGTTCACCCTCAGGCTGAAAGCACGGTGGAAGCTACGGGTTCGTCACTTCAGTTACGCGTCTACATTTCGCCACGTAACCACGCTCTCGTTTACACCCACGCGCAGAGAAGGAGTCAGGGGTAGAAAATGAAGGTGGTTGATCGGTTACGGTGAGCCCGTAGGTCCCAGCGCATTGTCAGCTTAGGAATGACCGAAGTATGATAGAAGTATAGTACCGTCGTGATGACGAGGGGTCCGTGAATATATCTTGTCTGGAGTTGTTGAGCCGTAGCCTTCCAGCGATGTCTTGACACGAAATCTTTTCTCCACCTCCTTCGCCTCTCGAGCCACCTTTGTGCGTCTGCACTCTCAAAAAAATGGGGGCAGGTGGTGGATGGTACACCCTTTGTATGATATGTAACACCCCAAAACAATATTTCGACGTTAAGTCCACCAACGTGGAACGGACGATACCAATTTTCACGAGCGGCTTGATAGTCGAGCGACACAACTTATTAAAATAGCTACTCATTAACGGCTACAGTAAAACAAGTTCTTTTTCTGACCCTGCTGCAAAACCTTCGTGTTTTTACAGCAGAGCTGTTATGTGCTAGTTTCCCCAGTGTCGTGTCCGTCAACAAACAAATGATGACACGAAACTATGGACAGCTACCGCCATCTATGAGCGACGGCGGCAACCAGACAGCCGGCTTGCCGGATGTCCGGTTGCCGCCATCGCTCATAGATGGCACGACCGTTCCAGCCTTCCCACTCTGGCTTGCCGACTTGGGGCCGGCGATTACTTCATACCCACTATAGTACGGCTTCGCTGGTCTGCCTTCTTTACCAAAGTGGAAAGTCTGAAGGTTTTTTTCCTTTGTAGTATTTGATTCGCACATTAGCTATTTAGTACGTTATATCCAACAGCTATCAAGCCGCTCGTAAAATTTAGTATCGCCAGCTTGACGTCAGTGGACTGAACGTCGAAATGTGGTTTTGGGGTGCTACATATGGGACAAGGGGTGCACCCCCTATCCCTGAGAGTGTGGCGTGTTCTTCGTACAAGGCTTGCTCTCATATGGCCTTCGCTTATTTGCTCCGATGTCTCTCTCACGACATTTCACCATGAAAAATGATTTTTCCATCATTTTTTCTAAAGGGATACCTCAACAAAATTTGAAATATACCCGTCGTGGTCAAAAATAGGTTGAATATGATTCACAATACCCGTAAATGACAATCGTACGTTTGTATTTTGAGCCTTGTGACTGTATTTGTCGTTATAAACGGCCCACTCTGGCAAACACTCGAAGAACAGCCAGCGGACAACACGTTACATCCAACTGAGGTATCAATTTCTGAGAATCTCAGAAACTGACATACATGAGATACGCAATTTTTAGTGGCACGTCTGCATCCAATTTAGTTAGAGGAACATCGGGCTATGAGCCAATTCAAAAGTATGTACCATGTCCACTTTTTTGCGTGCATGTAAATATAATAGCTGGTCATCTAACTTTTTATAGTGATGCGAATTTATTGTTAACGGTATTTGATGCAAGCTTTTTAATATCAATATTTTGCAGATTAGCAATACACACGTTCTTTCGTGTATAACGGGATTCGCAATGAATTTTCTTTATTTTACCAGCAAAGTACTGTGAAAACTTTGTTCCTTGGAAGTTGCGCAGATATTATAAAGCGTCAACAAGTAATTGATTACGCCCGAGACGCGTCTTCCTGTCATGTCGTACAGCGTATGTAACACGCACCAGTCAAAAATGTTAAATGGCCACGCCCGATGTGTACTGCGTTCGAGAAAACATACTCGTATCTGGCCTTCCGCGGGGGCAGCACAAACACTTTAAAATATGTATTCACCTACCGGTAATGAACTTGAAACAGAATCCCAATCGCTCAAATGAGTCGTCGACTTGTCGGCTCATACCCGAGGAGGCCTTTTTAGAACGAAGTTACATCGTTGTTCAGAAGCGCACGTCAAATTAAAACAACAAGCGGGGCTATAGCCGAAAGAAGAGGCCTACTAGAAATTGATATTCGCCGAGAAATAGCCGACAACGGTAACGTTGAAGTTTAAAAACTACACTTCGGACGAGGGGACAAACACTGATATACGTCGTCTCCCGACGACGTATGTTGTCACGAATGAAGGCGACGAGAAGGCGAACAGTGAACTCAAAAGAAAGGTTTAATGGGCAAACTTGTGCCAACCAAAAATAAGTAACGAAAGAGCGTCAAAGCAGCAGAAAAGCAGGCGGCGATTCGGCGGCGAATCAGAGAGCTCGAGCCAGACTGAGAGTGACTCGACAAGGTCGCGGCCAGCTGCTTATCCACCGTGCGTCACTATCTCGAAAGTTCGGCAAAGGAGGTTCGAGCGTCGCGCGCTCGGGGCGAGGATGAACTGACACTTTCGAGAATAATAAAGCAGAGGGAAAGTTACGGTCTGCTGCGAGAATGACCGGAAATCTTCTAGAAGACCGTGACCAAGCGTTGCCTTCTCGGCTCTGCGGGCGGCATTATCCCCCTTTTAAAAGTGCATCGCCCCGATGCAAAACGAAAGGAAAACGGAAATGGCTAAAACAATTACGGCGAAACAAAACAAACATGCAGTGTCACAATCCTAACGCGCGTAGAACGGCTTAAGTCGAACTACGTGGACGACTTCGGGTCGTGGCTGGCGGCATCCTGATGGGCGAGTTCCGTCGGGGAGCACCTCGTAGTTCAAGTCCCCAAGGCGGCGGATGACCTTGTAGGGTCCGAAGTAGCGTTTTAACAGTTTCTCGCTGAGGCCGCGGCGGCGAATGGGCGTCCACACCCATACCCCGTCTCCGGGCTGGAACTGCACATCGCGGCGGCGAAGGTTGTACCAGCCAGCGTCCACACGTTGCTGGTCCTTTATTCGAAGACGGGCTAGCTGGCGTACTTCTTCTGCTCGTTGGGTGACCAGCTGGGAGTCGTCAGTGCCGTCGTTCGTCGGGTCGTGGGGCAGCATGATGATGTTTGGGGGTTTTATGGCGCAACAGCTACGGAGGCCATACTGCGCCAAACAAAATTTAAGAAATCAGCTGTTGCTCTTAACGAGCTACAGAATAATAATTACCGATGTAGGGTTAGATCTTATTAATAAAACCCGCGCTTGTGATAAAAGACAACACACGGTCGAATGGGATGAGGGGGTATTCTCCCAGCAAAAGAGCAGGATGGAATGGGATTTGGAAGTGAAACAATTCAGGAAAGTGAATACGACGTTCCTTGTCCAAAGCTGAACACAGCCACAAGATATGCATGATGGTAAGCGTATCCCCACAATGTTCACACACCGGTGGGTCCTCTCCACTAAGAAGATATTTGTGCGTTACGTAAGAATGACCGATTCGAAGACGGCACAATAGTACTTCATGGAATCGGATCCTCTGAGAAGAGTTCTCCCAGAGCCCAAGAACCGGCTTTATAATATGAAGTTTATTACTGCACTCCATGTTCCATTCAGACTGCCAATATCGAAGAAGGGATGACTTTGTTATAGGTTTAATGTCTTGGGGTGGCAAACAGGCGTGAGACGGCGGAAGATTACCTGAGGATGTAGCGAGTCTGTCTGCTTCTTCATTACCTATTATTCCCATATGACTCTGCACCGAACAAAATTTTATATCAAGGCCTCCATGTACCGCTTTATTAAGCTTATATTGAATTTGCTGCACCAGCGCATTCTTAGTAACTCTAAAGGAGCAGATTGCGGTAACCGCACTCCGAGAGTCTACAAATAGGACAGCCTGTTTTATTTTAGCCCGGAGAATATGATCTATGGCCATAGATATTGCATAAACTTCAGCTGTAAAAATGCTAGAGAAAGCATTTAGGCGTTTCACTTTAATAAAACAATCAGAATGCACGGCGCTGCCAACAAATGACGACGTATTGGCGCCATCGGTGTAAAAATGAGTGCAACCTTCATACTTCTTCTCAAGCTCAGAAAATTCCTGTTGCATGATAAGGGCAGAGACGCTATGTTTATTAAACCTTGTGAGAGCCCAGTCACAAGCAACTGGCACTATGTCCCAGGGGGCAACACAGTCTACACTCTGCAAAAGATTAACTTCGTTCAAACACAGATCAAGTGAGGAACATAACTGCTCTACTCGGAAACTCAAGGGCCTCACAATGCTTGGCCTATTCTCAAAAAGGCGGCAAAATCTAGACTTCTGTAGGGAGTGGTAGGTTGAATGATTACGGTTAGCAAGCACCTTGAAGTAATAAGTTAAGCTTAGATGATGGCGTCTTTTCTCGAGTGACATCTCATTTGATTCAGCATACAGGCTGAGGACGGGCGACGTCCGAAAAGCACCTGTTGCGAGTCGCAGTCCAAGGTGATGGACTGGATCCAACATCTTGAGCGCGGACGGTCGTGCAGAACCGTAAACTCAAGCCCCATAGTCGAGACGGGATCGAACAAGAGCGTTGTACAGCTGTAGAAGACATTTTCTGTCAGATCCCCAAGTTTTATGGGATAAGACTTTCAGAATATTCACAGTTTTGAGACATTTTTCTTTGAGTGACTTGAGGTGAGCAATATAATTGAGCTTTTTGTCAAAGGTAACACCTAAGAACTTGTGCTCTTTCCTGACAGGGATGCAGGTTCTTTGCAGTTTTAGGGATGGATCCAGTGATAGACCACGGCGTAAAGAAAATGGGACACAAACACTTTTCCCGGGAGAAAACTTAAAACCATTTTCGTCCGCCCACTTAGCAAGCTTATTTATGGCAAGCTGTAGTTGGCGCTCGCAGCTCGAGAGATTGCACGACGATGCTGAGATTTGGATATCGTCAACATAAAGTGAGTATGTAATGGACGGTGGCAAACCTGAGCGAGAGAATTCATTTTGATTACAAAAAGTGTAACGCTGAGGATACCTCCCTGGGGAACCCCATTTTCTTGAATGAAAGGATCTGACAAAACTGTAATGACTTGAGCCGAACACATCGCGGTCTTGGGTACGACTGGTAGGTTTTACTTTGCTGATCCGGTAACAAACAGATAACAAGGTTGACAACCAAAACACAAAGTCCGCTAAACATAGCTAAAACAGTGAAACTTGTCACTACATTACATCCCTCCCCTCTTAGTAAGGTGCACAGTCTCGTTAGTTAATACACATAAGGTCCCAATCTGGAGACTGGTCGACGCAGTCCTGATGATCTTCGAGGAGGAGGACTTGTCGGCTGGTCATGGACCTCTGCATTTGGTGAAGGCACTTGTTCCATTGGCTCTTGACGACAGGTGATGGGTGGCAGTTGAACAGCCTTGTCCCGGCTCGTTGGGTTGATGCTCACGTCCAGCCAAGCCTTGCGCAGCTGGTCACGGTGGCGTCGATGAGTCTCGCCGTTCTCCTGCTGCACTTTGTACGAGACTGGGCCCATTATGGTAACCACCTTTGCTGCTTTCCATCGCGGGCCAGGGATGAAACTTCTCATGTAGACCGCATCTCCTAGTTGGAACTTCTTCACCTTTAGGTCTGGTCTCTCCGGTTCTCTAATCCGATCCGGATGAAGCCTGTCCAGGGGCGAACGCAACTTCCGTCCCATCATGATCTCAGCTGGTGTCTTGCCGGTCACTGAGTGGGGGGTGGTGTGCTGTTTGAACAGAAATCGAGAGATTCTGCACTGGGTATCTCCCTCCGACTGCTTCTTGAGTGTCGCCTTCACCTCCCTCACCATCCGCTCTGCCCTGCCATTGCTTGCAGGGTGGTATGGAGCTGTGTACACAAAGCGGACAGCATTGAGCTTGAGGAAGTCCTGCATCTCTCGGCTGGTGAATGCAGTTCCATTATCGGACACAATGACGTCCGGCAACCCATGTGTTGCAAAACACTTGCGCAGGCTCCTGATTACGGCAGTAGAGGTCATCGATGGCATGATATCTACTTCCACCCAGTTGGAATAAGCATCGACGATCACCAAGAAGACCTCGCCCTTAACTGGACCTGCGAAGTCGACGTGCAACCTGCTCCAGGGCTGCTCTGGTTTAATCCAGAAGTGTACTGGTGCCTTGGGGTCGCTCTGACGGTTGGCTTGGCACTTGTCGCAGTAGCGCACAAACTCCTCTATCTCTTCATCGAGTTTCGGCCACCAGATTAGGCTACGAGCCATTGCCTTCATCGCCGTCATTCCAGGATGATTTGCGTGCAAGAGCTGTAGGACTTGGCTCCTTGCCGCCTTGGGGATCACGACACGGTTACCCCATAACAAACAGTCTCGATGCACTGACAATTCTGTTTGCCTCACTTCGAATGGTGCGAAGTCTCCACCAGAACTGTCATCGGGCCATCCGCTGAGCACCCACTGCTTCACCCTTGAGAGCACGGTGTCCTTTCCAGTCAAGCCCGCAATGTCAGTAGCCAGAAGTGGAGGGTACTGGATGGCTTCAAGCAACAGGATGTCACCGGGTGGTGCTGGTTCGTCAACATCTCCAGGCAGTGGCAGCCGGCTTAGACCATCCGCGTTAGAGTTGTCTTGACCCTTCCGGTACTTGATCTGGTAATTGTACGCACTCAACAGGAGTGTCCACCGTAGCATTCGAGGTGACAGGACCTCAGGCATGCGCTTGTCTGTGCCAAACAATCCCAGTAGCGGCTTATGATCTGTTATGATCGTAAAACTTCTTCCTGCCAGATACTGGTGAAAGTGTCTAACCCCGTAGACAACGGCAAGACCTTCTCGGTCGATTTGTGCATAATTCCGCTCGCTCTTGCCAAGAGTACGTGAGGCATATGCGATAGGAAGCTCATTCCCGTCGTTGTCTTGGTGTGCCAACACTGCTCCAACCCCCACTGGTGAGGCGTCACAGCATAGCACCAGAGGACGACTGGTGTCGTACTTCACCAGAAGTGACTCGGAAGTCAGCAGTTTCTTGAGGCTTTCAAAAGCGTTCTGGTGTTCCCTTGTCCAGGTCCACTTACGCCCGTCGTCTAGCAGGCGATGCAAAATCTCTGCAACCTCTGCCTTCCCTTCCAGGAATCGACTGTAGAAGTTCACCATGCCCAAGAAGGCTTGTAGTTCTTTTTTGTTAGTTGGAGCTGGAGCGCTGTGGATTGCTGCAACCTTGCTGGCACTTGGGTGAATCCCCGAAGCATCGATCTTGTGTCCAAGGTACTCTATGCTTGTCTTGCCAAACTGGCACTTGTCCTTGTTGACCCTCAGTCTGGCGTCTTGTAACCGTCGCAACACAGCCTCCACACGCTCGTTGTGCTCTTGTTTTGTTTTTCCCGAGATGATGATATCATCCAGGTACGCCACAACACCAGGGATTCCAGAGATCAGACTGTCGACGACACGCTGAAACAGTCCCGGCGCTGCCGAAACACCGAAAGGCAGTCGTCGGACTCTGTAAAGTCCTTTCAAGGTGTTGATTGTGAGGAGCTCTGCAGACTCATCGTCCAGCGTCAGCTGCTGGTAGGCCTGCGTGAGGTCGAGTTTTGTGAAGATGCAGCTGGTGCCTATTGCTGCAAACACTTCGGTGGTGGTCGGTAGAGGGTAAACATTGCTTTTCACTGCCTTGTTCACCGTACTTCGATAATCCCCACACAGTCTCAGGGACCCGTCTTTTTTTCTTACCACTACCAGTGGCGTCGCCCAGCTGGCATACTGGGTAGGCTCCAAGATGCCTTGCTTCTGGAGGCGGTCCAGCTCGTTGTTGACGTCTTCACGAAGAGCAAATGGCACTGGACGACACTTGAGGAACTTCGGCTCAGCGGTGTCTTTCAGTTCAATGTGAAGGGGTGCTCCTGTGAATCCTGGCAAGTCGCTGCCGAAAATCTCCTGAAAAGCTTCCGTTAGGTCCTCCTCGGAGCTACTCAGCTGTTGGATGCCTTGCACTCCAATCCCCAACGCTGGAAACCAGTTCCTGCCCAACAAACTGTTGCCTTGCCTTCCGACCACTAGCAACGGTAATGTTGCAACGTGATCTCTGAACACGACGTCCACCATCGCTTTACCGAGGGTCGGCAGCGTTTCACTGGACCATGTGACCAGCTTGGTGCTCGATTCCACGATAGGGATCTTTTTTCTTGAGCTTGCTTCAATTTTTCTGAACGTGTCTTCGCTGACTATCGAACAGGATGCACCAGAGTCCACTTCCATAGTGACTTGCTCATTTGCAATGGAAACCTCGACCATGTACTTCTTTGGTGCCTCGGTTAGCTCGCAGATGGAGAATAACTCATCCACTTCGTGCACCTGTTTTGCGTTTCCACGCTTGCTTCCCGTCGCTGGCTTCACCGCCTGTTTTTTCGAACGACACGCTGCCGCGATGTGCCCTAGCTTCTGACACTTATAACATGTCGAAGTCTTGAACTTGCATGAAGTTGGAAGATGCTTACCATTACAACGGTAGCAACTCTCTTTCTTTTCGTGAGGCGAGCTCTTCTCTGCGGTTGCATGCACGCTGGCGTCCCCTTCCACGACCGTCCTTCGATCCTCGTTGATGTCCTTCAGCTGCCTGGCTGCGGCTTCCGCCGTGAGCGCCAAGTCATACGCCGCGTCGAACGTCAACTTGTGTTCGGCGAGCAGCCTCTGTTGTATCGCCTCGCTGCGAATTCCACACACAAAGCGATCACGGAGCATGACATCGAGCGGCAACTGTTTGTCCCCGAACTCACAGTCGCCCGCTAGCTTGCGGAGAGCTGTCACGTAGTCAGCGATGCTTTCCCCCGCCGCTTGATTCCGTTTGTAAAACTTGAATCTTGCGTAGAGCTCGGAAGGCCGCGGGTGCATGTGCGACTTCACTGCTGCCACAATGTCTGCATAGTTCGCTGTCGTCGGACGACTAGGCTTTACCAGCGTAACTATGAGCGAGTACGTTTCGGCGCCGCAGCAACTGAGTAAAACCGCGCGCTTTTGTTCTTCGCTAGTCAGCTTGTGACACACGCAGTACATCTCCAACCTTTCGACGTACTCTTCCCATGCGCTCCCTGTTCCGAGCTGGTATTCTCCGATGCCGTTGGTTGTCATACTGCCGCCGCTGTGCCGTCGCTGTGGCCGCTTCTGCCGCCGTGGGTTTTTCTTTGTTCTCTAACGGACGTCGCCGTTTAGGCTTAGTTTCTCGTCGCCAATTGTAATGACTTGAGCCGAACACATCGCGGTCTTGGGTACGACTGGTAGGTTTTACTTTGCTGATCCGGTAACAAACAGATAACAAGGTTGACAACCAAAACACAAAGTCCGCTAAACATAGCTAAAACAGTGAAACTTGTCACTACATTACAAAAACAGTTCCTAATCTGACCTGAAACGTTCTGTCAGTCAAAAAATCTTTTATGCACTGCAGCATACGCCCACGAATTCCGTAGCCACAGAGGTCTTGGAGGATGCCATATCGCCATGCTGTATCATAGGCCTTTTCCAAGTCAAAAAAGACTGATACACAGTTCTGCCTATTCACGAATGCTTCACATATGGCCGTTTCTAGGAGCACCAAATGATCCAAGGTGGATCGTCCTCGGCGGAATCCGCACGGATTATTATCCAAAATGCTTTCCTTTTCTAGAATGTACACCAGCTGCCTGTTAATCAATCTTTCATTAGTTTTCCCAAGGCAGCTGGTTAAAGCGATCGGACAGTAACTAAAGGGCAGAGATGGATCCTTACCCGGCTTCAGGAGAGGGATAATGTGTGCCCGCTCCCAAGCTGCTGGAAAGCTAGCCCTTTTCCACAATGAATTGAAGAAATTAAGACGGGATTCGAGAGATTCTGGAGAGAGATTACGCAGCATTTCGTAATGTAGTCCATCGGGTCCAGGAGCAGAGAGTTTTTTATATCAAGGGCACTCTTTAGTTCGTACTGTGTGAAGGGCTGATTATAAGATGCGGCGTTTGATCCCGTTGTAACTATATTATGCTGCTCTGCACGTCGTTTAAACAACTTGAAGAAATCAGAATAATTAGAGGAGCTGGACACAGAATAAAAGTACTCCCAAGGACGTTAGCCGTATCTTTCAGTGAAGCAGATGGAGGATTGAAAACGGGAATCGTAAACCCTTTGTAGTCCCCTTGGATTCTCTTGAATCTATCCCAGACCTCCTTAGCAGTTACAAAACTGCTCAGAGACGACACATATTTCATCCAGGTTTTCCTTTTCGATCGCTTACGGGTCCACCGCGCTTTAGCTTTTCGTTTTCTAAACTCAACCAGGTTTCCTGAGGTGGGATACCGCCTGAACTTGCCCCGTGCCTTATTTTGCTCCGTGCGCGTCATGGCACACTCCTTATTCCACCAAGGTTTGCACTTACGAGGCAGCTTACCGGTAGTTTGGGGGATTGACTGCTGAGCGGCGTTAATTATCTGCTCTGTCACATACAACGTGGCTTCATCCGCAGTCATGGAGGAAAACAAGGATGCATCCAGCGTGGAGCTTAACTTAAAAAGAGACCAATCGGCTTTCTCTAACTTCCACCGAGGCATTCGTTTTAGCAGAGTGGGAAGACAAATGTCGCTCTCTAAAGTAATAGGGAAGTGGTCACTCCCAAAAGGGTTATTAAGAACCTGCCAAGAAAAATAAGGCAGTGATGAAGGTGATGCAATAGATAAATCAATAGATGTAAATGAATTGTGAGCTGAACTAAAGAATGTAGGCTCCCTCCTATTAAAAAGACATATTTGAGATGATAGTAAAAACCGCTCAATTACTCTGCCTCGAGAGTCGAGACGAGTACTGCCCCACATAGGATGATGGACATTAAAATCGCCTAAAATTAAAAAGGGTTGAGGAAGTTGTCCTACGAGTCCCTGGAGCTCAGAGAGATGCAGGGGAACATTCGGAGGCAAATAAATAGAGACAACCGTTATAAGGCGGTCTAAAAGAAGACGTACCACTACGGCTTCCAGTGGGGTGCAGAGTGGTACCTCGGAACAGGCAACCCCACTCTGTACAATCACTGCCACGCCCCCAGAAGCGGAATTAACACGATCTTTACGAAAAACTTGATGACGCCTTAAAATTTGTGTATGACGAGCTTGGAGACGAGTTTCTTGTAACGCGAGGGCAATAGGCCGAAGATCATCCATAAAATAGTTAACGTCATCAATATTGGGTAAAAGACCACGACTGTTCCACTGCATAAAATGCACATTCTTCATTTATCTAAAAAGGTGAAGTGTAAAATTAAAAAGAGAGAGGCAATGAGAAATTTGAGAGTATGAAATTAATGGTTATTTGGGAGGGACCACTGGTTTTTTCCCTTTAGAATTCAAAGTCTGCCACTCCATGTCACCCTCGTCGGATGCAAGAGTGGGTGACTCAGCGGTATCATCCATCACCTCTATTTCTGGAGGCGAGCTTTTACCTGAAGGTTTTGGCTGGCTCGTTGCACGGGGTGGCTTGCCCCGGCCACGACCAGCCGAAGAGGCACCGGAGGTGCTGGGCAGAGTGTCTTTAACACTGCCTCCTCCGGCCCCTTGGGTACTGGGGCAGCGGCACGAGGGTTGTGCCGCTTTTTCGAAGAGGAAGTCCTCTCTGAGGAGGTCGGGCGGGAGTTTCGCCCCCCCTCCCCGGGAGAGGACCGCGATGTGCGGACAGGTGCGGCATTTGCCGGCCTGTCTAGAACCAGCGAAGCAGCATGTGCACTCCCTCCATGAAGAGGGGGGCACTGCTGCCCTAGCTGGGGGGTTGGGGCCCTGAGGGCTGCCTCTAAAACCTCAGGTGAGACCTGGGTAGCCCTCGACTCCGAGCGTGGCACAAGACCCCTCCGTGCCACGTCGGCGTATGATCCCTTCGACATGAAGGAATACCTTTTCTTTGCTTCGCTATAGCTGATATTTTCTTTGGCTTTAATGGCAATGATTTCCTTCTCTTGCTTCCATATGGGACAGCCACGATAGTAGGTAGGGTGTGGTCCATCGCAATTAACGCAGTGGGCCACATTCTCGCAATTGTCAGAGATGTGATCCTGACTGCCACACTTTGCACAAGCCTCCTTCCCTCGACAGCTGCGTGTTACGTGACCAAAACGCTGGCAACGGAAACACCGCTGGGGGTTGGGGACAAAAGGGCGGATGTGGCAGTTCAGGTATCCAGCCTTGATTGTTTGTGGTAGTGTATGCCTCTAAAATGTAAGGATGACGTGTTTCGAAGGGATTTCTTCATCTTTTTTGAACATAATCCGTTTTACGGCGACAACGCCGGCACCTCGGTGTCCCTTGAGGAGTTCTTCCTCACTAGTATGAAGGAAGTCGTCCTCAGAGACATGGGCGTACCAACCGGGGGGGCAAGGGGGGCACTTGCCCCCCCAGTTCTCAGAGTGGGGGGGCAAGGCATGCGTTTTGCCCCCCCTGAAACGGCCGCCACTGGGCAGAGCAGACACAGGCCGGCGGCGCCCAAGGAATACCAAGGGCACTGCCCCCCGACCCGCGCGGGCATATTTTTAACGTGCAGGCGATACAAACCGTAGCATCGGTGCTCACGCACGCCGGATTGGCTGGTTTGTGGAGCCTTGCCCACAAACCAGCCACGCGCTCCCAGTGGGTCTTTCATATTGCCGGAGAGTGTACCTTTTTGAAAACCGTGCTGCTGTTTAAAGAAAAGAAATGGGATGATAGGTGCCTCATGATATTGGAGTAGAGAATATGCTCAAGTAGTTTGCAAGTAATTGAAGTCAATGAATTAGGGCGATAATTAGATGCGGAAGAGCGGCTGCCCTGTTTAAAGACTGGGAATTACCCTTCCCACCTTTTGGTCAGATGGAAGGCACCTTTGAGATAAGGACTGAATAAAGATAAGTTTTAAATACTCACTCGAAATAACACTGGTGTTTCTTTTAAATTTTAGAGTTGATGTTATCGGTTCCAGCGGACGAAGTAAGTTTTAGTTTATCAATCAATGTTATAATACCGGCGGAGTTAACGTTAATAGGATGCATGCGCTCGTAAAGCTCTTCAGGGAGAGTGGGGACGGAGTCCAAGCACTCGTTAGTAAACACTGATGAAAAATATTCGTTAAACACAGAACTGTCATGGTCGACGTTGCACATCCGACCATTCCTAACTCTCCGCATCTTCCTAAACGTCCGTGTGTGTCCGAACACCAGAAACCGGAATTTTAAAGGTTAAAAACGGCACGTTGCGAATATGGAACGCGCACTTTCATGCAAAGCTGACGTCGTGACTCAAATCGAAAAACATGCATATTTACAATATTGTTATCTCTTCTGGTGAAGGCTCAGCAACCGTTGCATCCGTTTTCGCGCACGAAACGGCGACTACCAGAGAAAGTAAGAACGCAGTGATTGCCTTTATTTTAACAATGTAAACACACTTGCAGGCGTGCGCTGATGAAGCCTCAAAATCAAAGCTCTCGTAGTGTGATTCGTGACTGTGCCGGCTACTACCCAACCTCGTTGTCACGCCACTTTCTGGAAGCATACACAAAAATTACAAGTAGACACACAAAAGCGACATCGATACAATTATCTTCTAGAATATCACCTTATTTAGTCATAACTCTTTCAATAGGCACTACAAGTTGTATTTATTTTAAGAAGAAGAAGCAAAATTTTTTTCGTGAGAAAAAACAAAATATCAATGTTAAGTCTGGTAACGTTGTATTTTGCCGAATCATTGCCAAATCTTTAGAAAAGTTGGACGAAAGTTGCGCCGAATTTTCGATTTGGGGGGGGGGGGGGGAGAGGGTCTGGTTTGCCCCCCCACTCAAAAACAAGTTGGTACGCCACTGCTCAGAGAGGATTCCACGGATGGTGTTCAGTGTGCGGTGAGGGCTCACCGACACTTTCACATCAAGTATGGTGTTCAGCTTGAGAAGCGCTTCACTTTGCTTTTTATTATTTATCTCAACTAGGAGGTCCCCTGAGTGGAGATTTTTAGCCTTGTAGGAAAACCCTACAAGCTGTTCAAGTACTTTGGCTACGACAAATGGTGAAAGCTTTGACACAGGTTTCTGTTCATCGAGGGAATGAACAGCGAAAAATTTCGTGGTTTTCTACCTCTGGTTCTTTTTCAATAGTCTTGTGTTCAGGGCAGCGCCTTTTAACGGCTTGCCCCGAACGGGGTTTGGAAGAGGGGGGCGCCATAAGAGGGCAAGGAGTGTTCGGAATCTGTGGCGCGCCGCCCACCACGGAGCCCAACGAGGGAATAGGTAACACCCCATAACAAATATGGCTTTGCTGGAAGCATTACTCTATTAGCGCTACCCAGAAACTATAACCAAGTGTGGATCTGGACGAGAGTATCTGTCACCACCCAAGGTTAGCCCTTGCCGCCAAAGGAGTTGAAAAAGGAAAGAAGGGAAATAAGAAGAGTGAAAAGAAAAAGAAGACAAGGGTGAAAGAAAGGAGGGGATAGTAGAAGTGGCGACTAGGCTGAATCATCCTGGTCGGGCCAAGCCAGGACTCCCGTCTACGGGAAGCGGGGGCCAAAGTGGTGTATTGCCTCTCCCGGGGGGCCCCGAAGGGTCCAAACCTACCCCGGGCTCAGCTCAACTACCAGAATGCCCTTTTCCCCCGGACACGGGAAAGCCACGCACAGCCAGACGCGGGCGGGCGAACCCGCATGGCTCGGCGTCCGTGGAGACGCCACTCTCCAAACACCTGCTTTCACAGGTGCCCCCTGCGGGGGTGGGGCAGCATGGCGTCGAGCATCGTCATCACCTTTCTGCCGTGCACCAGCTGAAAGGGTGTAATGCCGGTAGTCTCTTGAATCGCCGTGTTGTATGCAAACGTGACGTAGGGCAACACTTCATCCCACGTCCACGTCCACGTACATCGAAATCATCTCGGCGATGGTCTTGTTTAGTCGCTCCGTCAGCCCGTTGGTCTGCGGGTGGTATGCCGTGGTCCGGCGGTGGTCGGTGTGGCTTAGGCGGAATATCTCTTGTGTCAGTTGCGCCATGAACGAGGATCCTCGGTCCGTAATCAGGACTTGGGGAGCGCCGTGTCGAAGGACAATGGACTCCACGAAGAACTTGGCTACTTCCACGGCGGTCCCCGACGGGAGTGCTTTTGTCTCGGCGTACCTGGTGAGATAATCAGCTGCCACAATTATCCACCGGTTTCCCTGCGTCGACGATCGGAAAGGGCCGAGAAGATCCATTCCAACCTGCTGGAATGGTGCAGTCGGGGGCGCGATCGGTTGCAGGAGACCTGCCGGCTTCGTCGGTGGTTTCTTGCGTCGTTGGTATTCGTGGCACGAACGGACGTAGAGGTGGACAGTCTTCGGGAGCTTGGGCCAGTAGTATTTTTCTCGGATCCGTGCAAGAGTCCTACTGTAGCCAAGGTGACCAGATGTTGGGTCGTCGTGGCAGGCTTGAAAGATCTCTTCTCGATGAATAGCAGGCAGTGGCGTACCAACTTGTTTTTGAGCGGGGGGGCAAACCAGACCCCCTCCCCCCCCCCCCCCCAAATCGAAAATTCGGCGCAACTTTTGTCCAACTTTTCTAAAGATTTGGCAATGATTCGGCAAAATTACAACGTTACCAGACTTAACATTGATATTTTGTTTTTTCTCACGAAAAAAAATTTTGCTTCTTCTTCTTAAAATAAATACAACTTGTAGTGCCTATTGAAAGAGTTATGACTAAATAAGGTGATATTCTAGAAGATAATTGTATCGATGTCGCTTTTGTGTGTTTACTTGTAATTTTGGTGTATGCTTCCAGAAAGTGGCGTGACAACGAGGTTGGGTAGTAGCCGGGACAGTCACGAATCACACTACGAGAGCTTTGATTTTGAGGCTTCATCAGCGCACGCCTGCAAGTGTGTTTACATTGTTAAAATAAAGGCAATCACTGCGTTCTTACTTTCTCTGGTAGTCGCCGTTTCGTGCGCGAAAACGGATGCAACGGTTGCTGAGCCTTCACCAGAAGAGATAACAATATTGTAAATATGCATGTTTTTCGATTTGAGTCACTTGACGTCAGCTTTGCATGAAAGTGCGCGTTCCATATTCGCAACGTGCCGTTTTTAACCTTTAAAATTCCGGTTTCTGGTGTTCGGACACACACGGACGTTTAGGAAGATGGGGAGAGTTAGGAATGGTCGGATGTGCAACGTCGACCATGATAGTTCTGTGTTTAACGAATATTTTTCATCAGTGTTTACTAACGAGTGCTTGGACTCCGTCCCCACTCTCCCTGAAGAGCTTTACGAGCGCATGCATCCTATTAACGTTAACTCCGCCGGTATTATAACATTGATTGATAAACTAAAACTTACTTCGTCCGCTGGAACCGATAACATCAACTCTAAAATTTAAAAGAAACACCAGTGTTATTTCGAGTGAGTATTTAAAACTTATCTTTATTCAGTCCTTATCTCAAAGGTGCCTTCCATCTGACCAAAAGGTGGGAAGGGTAATTCCCAGTCTTTAAACAGGGCAGCCGCTCTTCCGCATCTAATTATCGCCCTAATTCATTGACTTCAATTTCTTGCAAACTACTTGAGCATATCCTCTACTCCAATATCATGAGGCACCTATCATCCCATTTCTTTTCTTTAAACAGCAGCACGGTTTTCAAAAAGGTACACTCTCCGGCAATATGAAAGACCCACTGGGAGCGCGTGGCCGAGGCGGTGGCTGGCGGGGGCGCTGCGAGCCCTCCGGGCAATTCCATTCTGCTTCGAGGGGAGGACGCTCACTCGGGCTCAGATAAAGCGAAACGCGCTTATCAGTTTGTGCCGAGTGCCGAATGAGCGTCCTCCCCTCGAAGCAGAATGGAACTGCCCGGAGCGCTCGCAGCGCCCCCACCAGCCACCGCCTCGGCCACGCGCTCCCAGTGGGTCTTTCGTATCGCCGGAGACTGTACTTTCCTGCGAAACACAACTCTGCGACTTCATCCATGACTTGCACACTAACCTTGAACCTTGAACCTTGAAATGAAAAAACTGACGCAGTTTTTTTTTTTTTCCAAAGCGTTCGGCCGTGTTTTTTATCAACGCCTTCTTTCTAAGCTATCATCTTTTTGCCTCGACCAAATAACCGTTTGCATAGATTCGTGACTTTCTTTTTTCCCGTGTACAGGTCACGTCCATGATGATCATGAATCTTCCTTAATAAATGTATCTCCTGGTGTTCCCCTGGGGTTCGTACTTGGGCCCTTACTCTTTTTAATATTTATTAATGACATCCCCATTGGGATTTCTTCAAAAAACCGCTTTTTCGCCGACGACTGCGTCATCCATAACAAAGTAACTTGTGTGCAAAATAATAACCAGCTTCAGGAAGATCTAGAGAAAATTAACAATTGGTGCAAAGAGTGGATTATGTCATTAAACAAGTATAAACGCAAACTAATCCACTTCACCAAGAAAAAAAACAAAGACTGTCATTTAATTACTTCTTGTACTCCGATCTGATTGAGACCGCTACTGTGTATAAATACCTTGGTGTAAGACTAACATCTGACCTTCCCTAAAATAACCACATTGAAGTCATTACTGCCGATTCATCTGGAACTCTTGGACTAAGCAGACGTAACTTAAAAAGGGCTCCACCCTTTGTTCGTAAGCTAACCTTGGACACGTACGTCAGACCGAAAATAGAATATGCTTCAACCATCTGGAATACCCATCGACTGTACCTCATCAATACCCTGTAGAGGCAGTTCAGAACAGAGCTGCTCGCTTCATTTCATCCACTTATGACTTTTTTTTTTCAGTGTCTCAGCGCTAAAAACTTAACTAACCATGTCCTCTTTGCAGCTTCGCAGAAAAGTCTCTCAGCTGTGCTTTATTCACAAAATCTACTACCACATTCCCGACCTCAAAACCACTTTGTTATTACCCCCCGACCGAACATCTTCTCGCCTCAACAACGTCTGCACCATCAAGCACATTTCTGACTCTACTAACGCTTTCAATTGGTCATTCCTTTCTCAAGCCATCAGCCACTGGAACAGTCCCCCATCCTCCATTGTCACCATCTTGGACCCTGCTGATTTCTCCTCTGCAGTAAAACTACACCTTTCTTAACCCATGTGATGGTGTGCGGGGCTAGGCAGATAGGTGAAAACCCTTACGCAGAGCGCCTGCCGGGCCAGACTTGTACGTAGTTCAACTACTTTACTCAAGTTACTGTAGTTTAACTACTTTTCTGGGTAGTTTAGTAACTTTTAATTACATTTATATTCTAGTAATTCGTAGTTTACTTTAACTACTTTTCCGAGTGACTTCCACTCAAATTACAAATTACTTTTTAATTTTAGTGGTTGTTTTGCCTATCAACACAGAAAAGATGTCGGAAGGTCAGCTGATATTTGCAGAGGGGGAAGCATGCGGAGTAGAAAAAAGGGGGATGGGAAGGAAGAAAGTGATTTAGATAGTCCAAAAAACCCCAAAATTTTAACGAGCCCCCCCACTGCAACAACACTGCTACGAGGCGCGGGGAGCGAACAGACACGACGCAAGAGAGGTCGAGTAACTGTGAGATTAGCTCCGAATAGTGGCGTTTCTTTGTATTCCGAAGCTCAAGGAGACTTGACGCATTTGAAGAAAGGGCTTGTCCCCGCTGCTCTCCAATGTAGGAATTCTTGCCCACTACAGGAGGTGCACACACTGCTCCTTTTACGGTGCAAGCGATAGAACCCCTAACAACGACGCTCACGCCGGATGGGCTGCTCGTGTATCACTCGAAGCGCGTTAACCCACCCCCGCGCCTGCGTTCACGCCGCTTCGCGGTGACGGTGTGCGGCTGCTAATTACAAATCTATTAACCCACCTAGCCCCCCCCCCCCCCCCACCCCCCGTACACGCCGCTTTGCGGCGTCCGGTCGGCAACCCAAGCCCCGCTGCCCCCCATGCACTTCCGTAAATAGAGTCGATACGATTTAGTTTAGCGATGTTTCGTCAACAACATTCGTTTTTTTAGTGTTAATGGTAAAAAAGAAATGTAAATATCGCCAAATGCCTCGACAAAACAAAATGTTCGAGAAAAAAAATAAAAATAAGTAAGCCGGCCCACACCATAAATAGAACCCGGGTCTGACACGTATGAGGCAGACATCTCACCACTAAGTTACGCTACCTCTTCCGAAACTCGCATTGCATCCGCTGCCTATGTTGACGGCGGCAGCGCCTATCTCCAAGCAAGCAAGCAAAACTTTATTTTGTGTAAGGGCCTACGTCCTGGTCTGGACGGCCCGTCCGGCTCATGTCCCGCGGATGGATTCCGTTAGGTTACCGTGTAACCTTGTTCGTGGGGCAAGGCTCCACAAACCAGCCAATCCGGCGTGCGTGAGCACCGTTGCTAGGGTTTGTATCGCCTGCGCGTTAAAAATATGCCCGCGCGGGTCGGGGGGCAGTGCCCTTGGTATTCCTTGGGCGCCGCCGGCCTGTGTCTGCTCTGCCCAGTGGCGGCCGTTTCAGAGGGGGCAAAACGCATGCCTTGCCCCCCCCACTCTGAGAACTGGGGGGGCAAGTGCCCCCCTTGCCCCCCCGGTTGGTACGCCCATGATAGCAGGAATGACCAGGAGCCACGTCGAATTGTTGTACCCGGAGTTCTCTTTATAGAGGAGACCTCTCCGGACGGCGAATCTTGGCAGGTCACGCGAGAAGGCTCGTGGAATCGTACCCCCTCGTCCCTCCAAGTGGTCGATCAGTGCACGCAACTCAGGATCGTCCCGCTGGAGCGCTGTCATGCCGTGAAGGCTCACCGCGCCAAGAAAGTGGTCGTCGTCGTCGTCTTTGGCACATCCGGTAGCTGACTCGACAGGGGCTCTGGACAGGCAGTCGGCGTCGCTGTGTTTTCGGGCTGACTTGTAGACCACGGTCACGTCGTACTCTTGCAGTCGTAGGCTCCACCGAGCGAGGCGTCCCGATGGGTCCTTCAGGCTCGCTAACCAACACAGCGAATGGTGGTCGGTGACCACCCGAAAAGGAGTCCCGTACAAGTATGGGCGGAATTTTGGTGATGGGGGGCCCAGACGACGGCCAGACATTCCTTCTCGGTCGTCGAGTAATTGCGTTCCGCGTTCGACAGCATCCGGCTAGCGTATGCGATCACGCGCTCCCCACCGTCTTGTCGTTGGACCAGTACCGCTCCGAGTCCTGTATTACTGGCGTCCGTGTGGGCCTACGTTTCGGCTGATTGGTCGAAGTGGCCGAGAATCGGTGGTGACTGGAGCCGTCGCTTTAGTTCGTCGAATGCCTGTTGTTGTTCTGCACCCCATTCGAAGTTCACGGCGTCTTTCGTAAGGTGCGTTAGCGGCGCAGAAAGCTTGGGGAAATCCTGAACGAATCGCCGGTAGTATGCGCGAATCCCAAGGAACCTTCGGACGGCCGATTTGTCGGTGGGCGGTGGAAAGGCCGCTACGGCGCGAGTCTTCTCAGGGTCAGGACTTACACCTTCGTTGCTAACAACGTGGCCTAGGAACTTCAGTTCGCCGTAGGCAAACCGGCACTTCGTCGGCTTGAGGGTGACCCCTGCGGTCCTGATTGCCTCTAAAACGGCCCGAAGGCGTCGCAAATGCTCGTCGAACTGGGCCGAGAACTGGGCCGGGAAAAAGTGGCAGAGCTGTCTCGTTTACCTCGACTTCGTCGAGGTAAACGAGACAGCTCTGCCACTTGAGGCCTGCCAGGACGGTGTCCATGACACGTTGGAACGTTGCCGGCGCCGTGCACAGTCCGAAGGGCATCGCCTTGAACTCAAAAAGTCCGTCGGGCGTGACGAAGGCAGTCTTTTCTCGGTCCCGTACGTCGACTTCAATCTGCCAGTAGCCACTCTTAAGGTCCATCGACGAAAAGTATCGGGAGTGGCGCAGCCGGTTCAGCGTGTTGTCGATGCGGGGGAGCGGATACACTTCTTTCTTGGTGACCGCGTTGAGCTGCCGGTAGTCAACGCAGAATCGAAGCGTTCCGTCTTTCTTCTTTACAAGCACGACTGGAGAGGCCCACGGGCTGCTCGAAGGCTGAATGATGTCGTCGTTGAGCATCTCCTGTACTTGTTCATGAATGTCCTCTCGTTCCTTTGGGGAGACCCGGTACGGCGGCCGATGCACAGGGAGCGCGTCCTCGTTGGTAATGATGCGGTGTTTCGCAACAGCTGTCTGGCGCACCCTCGACGTCGTCGCAAAGCAGTCGTCGAACTCGGCGAGGAGGTCTCCGAGCAGTCGTCGTTCCGTGGCGCTGAGCTTGGGGTTAACGTCGAGCTGTGGCGGCACTGTACTGGATGGCTGACATGGCGAGGGCTCGTCGGAGATCGCGGCGATCTCGGCGTCGGCCCGGAGTTCCTCGACGTGTCCTATCGTGGCACCTTTCGTGAGATGCTGCGCCTCCGGTCGAAAGTTCGTCACGAGGACCACACAACGTCCATCCTGCAGCTCTGCTACGCCCCATTGCGACGCCTATTCCTCTTCCGAGAAGCAGTTGGACGTTGCCTTCCAGAAGGACTTTCCCACTGGCAACTGCGTCGGTAACGACGGGCACAAGAACACTCGACCGTGGCGGCAGGTTCACGTGGTCCGCAATGACTCGGACGGCGGCTGGCGACGTTTTGGATCCCTCTGGAGGTAGCACGGGCTTTCGCAGCGTCAACATGTTTGCTCCAAGGTCGATCACCGCACCGTCACAAAGGAACTCACGCTCACAAAGGAACTGGCCTTCGTGTACTCACAAAGGAAGTCCATGCCAAGGATGACATCTCTCGAACAGTCTTTGAGGACGACGAATTTCACGGGGCAGGTCTCTCCGTGGATGTCCACGCGCGCAGTACACCTTCCCACTGGTGTGATGAGATGTCCGCCGGCGGTTCGTATTTTCTTGCCATCCCACGGCGTCATCACTTTCCGAAGGCGGCGAGAGAGCATCCCACATAAAACGGAATAGTCTGCTCCGGTGTCGACGAGTGCCTTCGCGTCGTGGCCGTCGATGGTAACGTCGAGGTTATTCGACACCATCACAGAAGCGTCGCTCTGATGCGTCTTGTCGCTAGTGTGGGAGCCCTCCGGCGTTTGTGGAGGATATTCGCGTCGTTCGTCCTCGGCAATACCACCTCCCGGTATTGCCGCACTTAGTTTTCCCGACGAGGGGCGAGGGGCAACAGGCTCTCACGGCGGGATCTGCGTAGAGGCGATGCTGGGCGGTGGGGTGACGGCGATCGGAAACCGCGACGGGGAGACGGTCCCAGGGATGGCGACCGGCGGAGGTATTTGCCGATGTCCCGAGGTCGCTCGCCGTAGCGTGGTCGCGGGTCGTCGGGGTGGAAGCCGCGTAGCCCCAGCTGCCGGGACGGGCATCGCTGGTACACGTGGTCAGCTTCCCCGCAGTGGAAACAAAGCGGGCGTCGCTCGGTCGTTCGCCACATGTCGGTTTTTCTCGGCGAGGGTCTCTCCGGGTGGGCGTGCTGGACTTGTTCTTGGCGTCGAGGGTTTTGCGGCGTTGGATGGTCCCGTCGAGATGACGCCTGGTATTGAAGGGCAACAGGCGGTGGTCGGCGGGCTACTGCGGCGTAGCTCAGCGTCGGTTCCTCGGGGGCTGGCACGTCGACTGGTGGTTCAGGCTGCAAGGCCCGCTGTACCTTGTCGCGTACAATCTCGGCGACTGACAGCGACGCCGGACGCTCAGCAGCTGGGAGCAGCTTTCGGAGCTCCTCTCGGACGACGTCTCGGACGATGTCGCGAAGCTCGTCGCTACCACTGCTGAACTCGGAGCGGGCCGAGGCCAAAGTTGAGACGTTGCTGCGGCGATGGTAGTGGCGTGCTCGGGCCATTAACGCCTGCTCGATGTTCGTTGCTTCGGCAACAAATTCTTCGACGGTCGTCGGGAGGTTTCGAATAAGTCCGCCGAAGATTTCGCTTTTCACGCCTCTCATAAGGAAGCGTAACTTCTTCTCGTCGGTGGCTTGCGGGTCGGCACGCGCGCTCAGTAGCATGACGTCTTGAACGAAGCTGGTGACGCTTTCGTTGGGGCCTTGCGTCCTCGTCCGAAGGAGGTCCTCGGCTCTCTCCCTTCGGTGAGGACTGGCGAACGTCCCCCGGAGCTCTCCTTTCAGCTGGTCACATGACGTAATCGAGGTTTCACGATTCTCGAATCGGTGTCGCGCCGTGTCCTCGAGGGAAAAATAAACGTTTTGCAGACGCTGTTCGGGAGTCCATTGGTTGTGAAGCGCCACCCGTTCGTATTGCTGCAACCAGTCTTCGACGTCCTCGTGGATCTCGCCATGGAAGGGAGTCGGCGTACGAGGAGCGACGGTCAGGTAGACGACGGCAGGAGCGGCGGGGCTCGGTGACTGGTTGGCCATCGTCGTCTTCGCTTGCCTTGTCCTCGCCGGAAGTGGTCCGAATTCCGGAGCTTGGCCTTGAAGATGGCGGCTGGCACGATGCTTCGGGTCTTCAACGGAAGGTTGTCGGGAAATGGGGCTTGCTGATCGAGTTCTTTGTAGGGGTACGCTGCACGGGTTTTGTACCCCGCACCTCCACCAGAAATGTCACGAATGAAGGCGACGAGAAGGCGAACAGTGAACTCAAAAGAAAGGTTTAATGGGCGAACTTGTGCCAACCAAAAATAAGTAACGAAAGAGCGTCGAAGCAGCAGAAAAGCAGGCGGCGATTCGGCGGCGAATCAGAGAGCGCGAGCGAGACTGAGACTGACTCGACAAGGTCGCGGGCAGCTGCTTATCTACCGTGCGTCACTATCTCGAAAGTTCGGCAAAGGAGGTTCGAGCGTCGCGCGCTCGGGGCGAGGATGAACTGGCACTTTCGAGAATAATAAAGCAGAGGGAAAGTTACGGTCTGCTGCGAGAATGACCGGGAATCTTCTAGAAGACCGTGACCAAGCGTTGCCTTCTCGGCTCTGCAGGCGGCAATATCAGTGTTTGAAGCGTTTGCTCTGTTGCCCGGTCAAATGTAGATATTCTGTATGCCTAACCCATATACAACTTGAACTGTCGGGAGACGTCGAAATGAATCCTGGCCCTACAGAGCTGGAAAATAATTTGGCTATCGTAACAAGAATGGAGAAAAATCAAGGTGACATGTTTGCTGAAATTAAAATCCTTAAGGACGACGTACGGGAAACGCACGGACGCGTAAAAGAACTTGCAGACAGAATGACTACTGTTAAAGGTAAAATTGCGTCGACGAAACTGTCCCAAAGAGACGCCGCTGCATGCATTGTTGAATCCAGTAAAATTGCAATGGAACTGCCCAAAGTAAATGCACGTTGTGATGACGCTGAAAACAGACAGCGGCGGTCAAATTTGCTTTTTCTCGGTATACCAGACTTGCCGACGGAAAAGTGGAAGTAGTATGAGGAAAACGTAATTAAATTCCGCTCTGAAAATGCAGACATTCATATCGAATCCAGTAATGTAGAACCTGCACACCTTCTGAGTAAGTTTTCGACAAACAAATGTCGACCCATAATTGTTAAGTTCGCACATTTGAAAGACAAGCAAACCATTTTATCCTAAAATTCTAAACTAAAATATACGAATTCCGCAGCGCGTTCGTTCGGTTCGTTTCGCACGCAATCAGCTGTTCCTTTTTGGGCAGCCTAAAGGAATGATCCGTTTGGATAAGCTATATGCTAATAACACATGCTACTACTACCATACAGTACATGAGACTGTCAAATAATTGCATAGATAACGACGAAGGACCGGGAATAATTCTCGAAATACTGCTAGCGTTTCGATAAAAGAAACCACTGTTTATTCTGTCACCTTCGCGAACATACGCAGCCTCATGCCGAAACGTGATGAAATATATAGCTATATCAACGATAACAACCCCGACATCGTCATCCTAAGTGAAACGTGGCTGAAACCGGGTATCAATGATAGCGAAGTTTTTCCGCTTGAAATGCAGTTTGAGGTTTATCGATCCGATAGAAGTACGCAATGTGGAGGGGAATTTTTTATCGCAATCAAAAAAAAGTATTTCATGGTTTCGAATTAATATTAACTCTGGACTCGAGGTCGTGTTTATTTGTGCTACTTCGCATTTCACTAAAACGGTCTTTGGTGTTTGTTATAGGGCGCCGCACGGTGACACTGTATTTTCCACTGACCTATATACCGTTTTGTTCGAAATCCAGAAACGTTATCCGAAGGCCAATGTTTTTTTAGCTTTTCTATTTCGAGATTTTAATTTTCCGAACATTGATTGGGAACGGCTGCTTACGACCGGCCCAAACGAGGCTGGCCGATTTCTTGATATGTGCCTAAACTATAACTTCACCCAAGTTATTGATCAGCTTACTCGAGGTGGAAACATCCTTGACCTGGTACTAACAACCTGTCCTGATCTTGTCAAATCTGTTAATTATATAAATGGTCTCAGTGACCACAACTTGTTGCACAATGAATTGTCCTTTCCTACTATTACTAAAACCTAATCTCAAAGATAATACGTGACTGCAAGAGAGCAAATTATGCAGCCATTAGCGAAATTTTGTACTCCTTCTTTGAGACCTATGCTAGTAAGTTTTTCTCTAGGTCTTTTGAAGAGAACTGGCAATTGTTTAAAAGTAAATTGAATAACCCTGTTGACGCGTTTCTGCCGCTTGTACGAATGTGGTGATAGTAATAACCCATGGTACAATAAGTCACTTAAGCATTGCGCAATAAAAAAAAAAAACGCCTATTTTTTAGCGCAAAGCTCAAAAACACAGATTCTGCATGGGATGCCTATGATGTTTGTCTGAAAACATATAAAAGTGCTCTTCACTTATCAAAAGAAAAGTTTTTATTTAAGGACTGTCCATCGATGTTACGAGATAACCCCCGAAAGTTCTGGAATATCCTATCCTCGCAAAAAATTATCGGTCTATCCACCTGATGGATGAAAATGTAAGTCCTGTCTGTGAAGCTGACATTTCGAGTGCACTGAATAAATATTTTTCGTCTGTTTTTACTAATGAAACAGAAAACAAAATTTCCTTGTTATGTCATTTGGATTTAGAGCCCATGACACCAATTGAGATTTCCCCTGCTGGAATTTCGAAGCTCATCGAAAGACTTAAACCCACTTCTTCTTGTGGGTCAGATAATATCTGCTCAAACATTTTTACTAACACAAAAATTATTTCAAGCGCGTACCTCCACTTACTATTTCCGCAATCATTGCCCCAATAACGTGTTCCGGCTAATTGGAAATTAATCAGAGTTGTTTCCATTTTTATACCTGGCATTCCCTCCCCAGCTTCGAACTATCGTCCGATATCATTAACCTGCATAGCATCAAAACTCCTAGAACATGTTTTATTCTCAGACATTGCGTCGCATCTGAAATGTAACAATATATTTTATAACTATCAACTCGGATTTTGGAGAGGGTACTCCTATGAGACACAATTTCTGGAATTCACGCATGATCTGCATATTAAACTTCAAGCGCGTATCCAGACTGATGCTGTATTTCTGGATTGTGCAAAAGCATTTGACAGTGTTCCTCACAATCGTCTCATCGTCAAACTCTCATGCCTTAATATTCACCCTCTGGTTCCGTCTTGGATTCGAGAATTCCTGTCTTCACGCTCGCAATTTACATACGTTAACAATTATGAATCTATAACAGAACCAGTAACATCAAGAGTTCCCCAGGGATCAGAGCTTGGACCTTTACTCTTCTTAATATGTATTAATGATCTCCCTGTATCTGTCGTTTCCATCATTCGGCTTTTTGCCGACGACTGTGTACTTTATCACAAAATTGTTAATCAGAATGACCACTATGTGCTACAAAGCGATTTAAACAAAGTTAGCACATGATGTAATAACTGGCTTATGTCACTGAATAAATCAAAATGTAAATTAATTTATTCTTTATTCGTAAACAGTCATTATCAGTATTTTCATACTCAATAGAAAAAACGATCCGATTGAGGCTGTAGACGCCTATAAATACAACGGTGTGAGAATGACAGCTAACCTTACCAGGTCTGACCGCATTGAAAACATTACAGCTAAAGCCTCCCGAACTCTGGGTTACATTAGACGCAACCTAAAAGCCTCTCCATCTCGTGTCAAGAAAATGGCATATAACACATACGTAAGGTCAAAACTAGAATATGCGGCATCGATTTGGAACCCTCATCAGATCTACCTTATTAACAATCTGGAATCAGTTCAGAACCGGGCAGCGATAATTATCTTGTCCGACTATGACCGCACCACCAGCGTATCTGCTCTAAAAAATCAACTGAACCTCCCACCATTACAAGTCCGCCATACGGCTTTCAGCCCTTCACGAAATTTACTATTATCATCCTACGCTTCGCGACGCCTTCCTGCGTTCGCCCCTCCGATCATCGACCCGACAAAGAAATTCACGAACAATCGCCCCCTAGAATGGTAGCACGAACGCATTCAACCACTCTTTCTTTCCCCAGACAATTGTCGACTGGGACAACCTGCCTGATGCCGTCGTAACAATTGCAAACTCTGACGCATTCAAAAAGGAAATTATCGAGATTATTTGATTACATAACAGGGTTTAATCTTGAAACGTGTTTACTATGCCTAATGTTTTTTGTTTTTTTTTGCCTGTGTGCTTTTATGTGAACTCGTGTTAATGTGTGTATATTTATTTTACCTTGCTTGTACAATTATTACATGTAACTTAACCATGTCGCTTCCCCCCCCCCCCCCCCCCCCCGTTTTATGTAAAGGTCTCACGAGGGCCTTTAAGGGTATATGAATAAATAAATAAATAAATAAAGCTATAGTTCCCCGTACTCAATGAGGGGCGCTGCCAACACTCGATTACCGGAAGTGGCCTTGAGTGGGACCACTGTGCACGATTTTATTGTTGCGGCGACTCTCTCGGCTCTCCCTTCGACTCCCCGACACCGCAGGAGCGTCAAGAGCACGTCATTCGCAAGTACAAATCGCCTGACGAGGATCCCGTCGTCGTCACGCTTCGGAGTGCCCTTGGCACAATTATTACACCTTTTTAATTGATTGATGTGGCACCCAAACGGCTGTTCGGGCTAGAGGTTAGTCAACAGCTTGTGAGACGTGTGAGACGTGACTCACGCTCACTTGAATCGTCAAATAAAACTCCGAAATTCCCTTCATGGTGGTCTCTGCCTCGTGTAAAGTCCGCAGGCACGGAACTCTCTCACAGGGCACGCCCTGACAAATGCCCGCTTTATTACCTTACAAGGAAGCGTGTATCACACAGATATCGCCATACTCCTTCATTCTCGTACTTCGTCACTTCTCGTCATAACGAACGTTTTAGAAAAACAAGTCCTCGTACAGTTCGCACCTGTAGATTATCAGCACCGCGTAAAATTTCAACTTACATTTTTTGGTCCGTAAAATGAAGTTGGAAGAATCGTCGGGTGGCACTAACTTACAAAGAACGCAGTGTCAAGTGTTTGATGTTGCTAGTTGTTTCCTTTCTCTGAATGCGCGAAAACGCTTCACAGTATCGAACTAACCCTCCACCGTTTCCACTTTTTCAACGACGCATTGAACGCGACGATTGGGGCGACGGTTTTTCGACGACGCATTGAACGCGACAATTGGGGGGACGGGCACAAATTCACAGTTCCTCAAGTCCTTGACCAATCACACCATCGGCTCCTTCCTCGGGGACGGAACAAGCCCTGGCTTCACCCCTTGAGACTTCTTTTCCGTCTTGTCGCGCTGGATTCAGATTCAGTGGCGAGCAAGGAACAACACCGCGTAGCCATAGAGTTAACCGGCAGCCACAACAAAAGGGATGCTTGCGCAAGGATGGGCATCCTACATGATCCCCCACGGGAAGCGAACCGTGGATGATTGTGAACTGGTTCAACGTAACAAACATGGAAGCAGCGTTCAACAAATCGTTTAGCGAGGATAATCAAATCCGTTGCGTCGCTAAAGCAACAAGGAAAACGCGACACAGGTAGTTCTGATTTAAAGATGATAAATCTGATTTCGAAAGAGCGTGACTATCAGAATCATGGAACATAACAAAATACGGATTACAAACCGGTTTGTAGCCCAACACGCAATCCACAAACAAGTCAGCGTTTTCCCGGCCCAGAGGCTGTGAGTGCGCAGAAACCAGATTTGCGTGAAGTGCAGCGTCTGCTCATGCGCTGTGGGGACAACAGCTCTACCGCAGTGGTGTGACGTCATATCCGCCCGTCGGTGTATTATCTAATTTCACTTTAAAATGGAACTTAGGTGGTTTCTTCCTGGTCCCCGATTTGCGTGAAAATTTTCTAAATGCACAAATAAACTTGGTAGGTGCAGAGCCATATATAGGTGAGAGTTGGTCGAACTGGCGTATCCCCGTTGACACCTCGTCAACTATACATAATCGACACGTTACACAAACGCCATGGCCACGTCCATTTCGCCATCTTCGAACCCCACCGTCTGCGAAGAACTGTGTACGTAGGTTCGGTTTTCGGTTTCCTCCAACGTTTAGTTGTTCCATTCGGTTTGAAAGCCATCCGCTAGTTGTATTTGTGGTGTGTCGTGCTTATCCAGGAGACATATTAAGTTAGTCTCCGGATACCTTGTCTATATTTCCTCTGTACGCGCCGCGACACCAGCCCGTTCGTACGCTTCGCGAACGATTAGTGCGTCGCGCAAATTAGGCTCGCGTTAATTTCGCAATTTTCAGTTCGTGTTGACGCCTCTTGTTATTTTAGCGGTGCGTAACGATAACAACTTCTAATTCGCAGCTGAGTGGCTTCACGCAGAGTGCTCTGATAAGCGAACGTAGAGAATGGCAGCCAGTGTTTTGGGAAGAAACTTGTCTGATAAATTTTAAAGAGAGCTAAAGCCCTTCGTCTGAAAGCTACCAGGAGCTCTATTTCTTCCTGATTGTATCTTCTCTTGACCATGCGTCAGCGTGTCAAACGAGAAGGCTTGATCGAAGCGATCGCTACTCCTGATATAGGATGGTAACGTCGTGCATGCATGCTGCCTGCCTTCACCGAACTTTCTCATCGTTCAAACAGCGATCTTGTTCTCCAAACATCTATGAAACCGGACGTCTACGAAGTGAGAAATAAAATAAATACAAGTTGTGCGAGTTTGAAGGCATTAAGAATGGCGCTGGCACTAACATTTCTCGTAACCTTAGAGCCGTAAGGTTATATAACGGAAGGTTACGAATTAGACATTGAGCGACTCAGCGTCAGGCGGCTCTTCGGGGATGATACGCTTCGTCGTTTCAAAAGATTTAAATTCAATTGATTGGCCGTTCTTAACGCCGCTGAAATTCCAGCATCCATCGTCATGTCATTAAATAAAAATTATAGGTAGGTAAAAAAAAGCCAGCGTTTCTATACAACAAACTATAAAATAGAGATATTGGTAGAGTGGACGTCTGAATCCTGTTAATGTTTAATATATCTGTTCAATGTAACATTTTATTGGAAGCATCATCAAAATACTTCGGAAAAGAAAAAAAGTACTTACTATTGTTAAAATTCGCAGTTTTTTTTTTCTTTTGCATTAGCCGAAATTGTTTCAATGATTTTGGGCGCGCTGATTAACGGCTGTCCAGCCACTAGTCACGAATATTCCTCTGGCGGAAGCAATGAGCTTAGCTTATATATGGAAATCGCAATTTGTAGGTAAGGATAAGGCTTGTACAAGATACCCACTAAAAGTATTTAAGTTAAGTTACGGAGTACCACGAAAAATGGTTACTGAGTAGAGTAGTAAATACTCAAATTTGTAGAGTAATTGAGTAAAGTACAAAATACTCCAAAAAAGTAACTCGTTACTTTCAAGATACTCTCAAGTTACAATTGTCTCTGCAATTCATTGCCAAGCATAACCAAAGTCAGAAAAAATTCCCGTTTTTTTGTATGCTGTAGGGACGTAGGGGCGGACGTTGACTGTCGAGGAGTTTGTAGAGACTTTCAGAATGGAAAACTCGACAGGTTGCTACGCTCGCAACATTCGCGCTAGCAACGTCGCTCATTGCTGTCTTCTTTTGGAGGGGGGGGGGGGGCTGCTGAGTGCAGAACCACTTGAGCCCGAACGGGAGCCCTGGCTCCGGAGCATCGAGTTGTGCTTGCTACGCTCGCTTGAGTTACGGTAATTTATTTTATTTATTTATTTATTTTCATAACACTGCCAATTCCCATTAGGGGATTATAGCAGGTATGGTACAAATAAAAACAACACACAACATTTTTGAGGCGCGCAAAACTGTAATTTTTAGAAATCTTCACTTTCTATCATATCGAAACAACAAAACAGAACATAGCAGAAAGAGCTAACTCATGAACTTGCTAAGAAGGTCTTGTTCAAGAGCTTGAATGAACGCAGTCGCATTTGTGTACTTAAAAAATAGCGGATCACGGCTGTTCCTATCTCTTACAGTTGAAAGACAAAAAGAGTACCCAAAAGTATTATTATTGAAAGAGTATTCGGTTAATGTATTGCAGTGTTTATGTCTTGTTGTTCTTACATAGTAAAAATTCACGTACTTGTTCTTGTCTATTTTAAAGGCTTCGTTTAAAAGGACATACAAAAATTCAAATGTTTGCCTCGGTGAAAGCGTTCGTTGAAGGTGCGGCGCTCGGCTCGCGAGGTAACCTATCGTCTTGATTATCGTCTTTGTTCGAGCCTATCGTCTTGATTATATCTGCCTCGTGTGATGTGCTATTGAACTCGGCTTGGGGAATACCTGTGCCATCAGATTGCGCCAACCAATCAATTTTGGAGTGGACCATCCCTGAAAAAAGTGGGTCACCTTTCCATCACGCTTATCATATTGAAGTTCAATGTTTTCCAAGCTTCCCATCTCTAAAGCAAAAAATATAGAAAGTAACTTAAAAGTAACTTTAAAATGAGTACAAGTTACATGAAAAAAGTATTTAAGTTAGAGCACTAAATACTGACGTTCGAAAGTATCTGCAAGATATCGAGTTACTCACAAAAGTATTTAAAATACAGTAACTTGAGTAGAGTATTTAAGTTACGTACAAGCCTGGTAAGGATATATTCAAGTATATCATTTCAGTACGCTAGAGTCGAAGTTTGCGTCACTTCGTACGTGAAAGCAACGTTATTAGATTAGCTCAGTTACAGAACTGCTCATAGACGTTTGCACGGGCAGTACCTCCCTCACTCACCACGACTCGCCGTCCCTGTCGTTCGACGGGGTGTTACCTCATAGAGGTAACACCCCTCCCTACCCTACTCCACACGCGGGTTGGCCATGAGGGGAACGCGCAGCGCACTGTTCTTGTCCACACAGTCAGCCGGCTTCTTCGTGTTGCTTCTGTTTTGAGCAACGACGTTTCCCCAAAAATACAAAAATCTGTCCTATTTTTCTTCAACGGCGTTTTTTTTTTTTTTTTTTTTTTTTTTGGGGGGGGGGGGAGGGGGTGGGGGGTGGGGTGGAGGTCAGAGTAGCCACGAAGGTCGGGTAATTGCTTCCGCGTAAAGAGCCGAACGCGAGGCGGGGAGACGGTCTGCGCGAGAAGGAAGCCCTTCTTGAACGGAGGCTGCGTATACAGACGTAGCGAGTTGAGGAGGGTGTAGCCCGAAACAACCCATTCCCGTTTGAACCCGTCCTGTTTTGACCCATTCCCGAAACGACCGTCCCGTTTGAACCCGTCCCGTTTCGACCCGTTCCCGAAACAACCTTCCCGTTTGAACCTGTCCCGTTTCAGCCCGTTCCCGAAACGCCCTTCATATTTGAACCCGTAGCCAAGACATATTTTACGTTTGAATTCGTCCCGTTTGAACCCGTTAATTGGTATAAAACCCCGCGCATCTCAGCCTCTTCGCCGAAAGTGTCCATCGTTCTAATCCTGGTTGGCGCAGTTTTTCTGCTTAAGAATATGTCCCGAAATCATGGTAATGCAATTAATACAAAGGTGAAGGCGAGCAATTCAGTTATGTTGGGAAATATTTTTGCTTGTAAACGTATTATAAAAATATACAATACTTTCAGACAAGCTTCAAGGAAATATATTTCTACTGGAACCACTTAAAATGTTTCTTTCAAGATGGTCCCCAAAATGTGTAATTACGAAATGGACTATGTACACTGCGCGACTACGTTACCACAAGCACGATCTTGGCGATTTTTCAAATTTTACTTCGAAATGGCATTAGAAGGTATAACATTTTACCGCTTAGGTTAGTGGCCCAGATAAGCACTTTCAAACACACTAGTAATATTGATGGCAGTCTTCTGATTTTTTTGTAGACAAACAGCTAAAACCAAGAATCACTTGTTCGCGCTAACGGTTTCGCGCTCTGTACAATAACAGGGAGCTTTCGTAGACCGTTTTCGAAGTCACGCGACGCTCCTTCGCAACCCGCTACGATACCCAGAACTCTACAGTCAAGGCCATCGGCGCGCAGGCGCAGTAGCGGCTTCTTCGTTGCGGAGGGCTTAGCGAAAAAGGAAACGCGGTCTACGAAAGCACCTAATGAAGTCTTACGCAGGCAAGCACTTTGAGTAAGCAAAAATTAGCGTTGCCTAAGTTTTTGTATCGCGACGCTACTTTTAGGTTACCCAAAGCGCTTACGTACGTTATTCTAAAACTTCTTTATAGTGAACGGGATACTTTTTAAAAGTGATAAATCAGACAGGCTAACGGGCGTATGATTTCGACTTCATTTTTTTACAAGTTCAAACACGGAACCGTCGCGTACACAGCCAAAAATCCTAAACCACAAAATGCTGTCGCCTTGGTTGAGGAAGTCGAGAAGGAAAATCGCGCCATCAGAAAGGCGGCACTCCAATTGTGATAGTTCGCGGCGATCACCTGGCCCGCACGGCACCACCATTTGCAAGCTGCTGCAGCGATGTCCTTCTCGAGGATCATCCCGTTTGCAGGTTGATGAAGTTGAAAAATGGTCGGGTGAGCCCTCCCTGACAAAGCGTTTATCTTACGGTGCCATGTCTCCGAGGTTGTTTCGGGAGAGAAAGAAGTGATGTGAGCAAGGAGAACAGGCACTGGATACTTGAACCTAATCAACTGTCAACGAACAATACAAACGAACCGAACGATGGTCGAAGCGGGAAGGTCGTTTCGGAAAAGGGCGAAATGGGAAAGGATGAAACGGGAAGGTCGTTTTGAGACGGGTCAAAACGGGAAAGGATGAAACGGGAAGGTCGTTTCGAGACGGGTCGAAACGGGAAGGTACAAACGGGAAGGTTGTTTTGGGAATGGGTCGAAACGGGAACCACCTGTTGAGGAAGGCAAGAGAGGGGCGACACAGGTTGTAAAGGGAGACATCGCACTGCAGACTGTGTTGAAGCGCTGCTACCACGGTGGTCGTCGGAGACATCAAAGAATCGCGGCATCTTCGCCGGTATTTCTGCGTCTTTGTTTCCGAAACGCAATTTTGGGTCTTGGCGAGCCAGCCTTCGATGTTCAGGCGGGCGCCCTGTTATGCACCCAGGCGGTTTCAGCCTATTTTCAAAGACGACCATAAAAACAAGAAACATGCTGAAATAAAAAAAAAGGCATCGCCACTGAAGGTGCCGGAACGAGAGGGATGTTTTTTTCCTTTTCTCACAGAGTCCATCTGCTTCCTCTTCCCCAGCCTTCCTTCTCCTCGCCCTGTCATTCCACTGAAACTGCGGTTGTAGATCTGTCACTGTGAAATCCGCGGAAGGTTTGTTTTGACATCTCAACATCAAAGGATGTAGGTTTTTTTGTTGTTTTTTTGACGAGTGCAACGCTAAAAATACACAGTATTTAAAGTTTTACACTTTTAATCATTACGGCTACCAAAAGGACGCTCCTTGATGCGTGGTTGCGGGGCCCAAGAAATTGGCAGTTTGTCAGGGAAATACCCAAACCTTCGGCACGGCAGCAGCGGACCGTATCATACCAAGAGTCACCCAGAATTTACAAAAACATCTGGTAGGTTTTGTTTCAATTTTATGTGTGTGCATGCGTAGCAAAGCAAGAGGGAATTGTCGAATCTTAGCTTGCATAAACTGCATTGCATGGAATTCACAATGTTCCGTTGTTCTATGAAATAACCGCATAAAACAGTTTTGTAATATATTGCGAAGGTATTTAGCACACAGACGTAGTTAGATGGTGGAAGTAATCAGTAAAATTTTAATAAAACTAGTTCACTAAGCAAAACAAAACAAAATCTTATTTTTTTATTTTTTATTTTGCGTATGAACACCAAATAATATTTTGGGCCACTGTGGCGTTAATTCTGGCGAAATGAAGGCTATGTTATGTAATATTGTATTTTATTTTTATTCCACCCATGTTTTCAGTCATAATAAACGCCTCAGTTTCCCAGAAAAATGTTTGATAGTTTCGCGAAAAAGAGATTTCGCGAAAATTTACCCATAAAAAACTGCTTCTTTTCTCCTTTTCTTTATTTCACTAAAAAGGTTTATTTCTTCATTAAAAAAAATAATCCACCACGTTCGGGCATCTCTGTAGTAAATCGTAACATGCACGTCAACAAAAAAATTTGCGCATAGAAAAAATTGCAGGGGTTCAGGCGAGCTGGTGAATATTACAAGGTCAACGGATGTACCGGGACACTAATGCTAAGGCATTAAAGGGATACTGAACGAAGGAATTTAGTGTCCCTAATAAGTGGCGCACGTTCTTTCCACGAGCCAGCAGCCGCCGGTGTGCGCGAGCACACGCAACGAAAATGACGTCAAAGACCTCCATTCGCGCTTAAGCGGATAATAGAGAGTTTTAGTAGCTCCGTTCCGATACCTCCGATAGCCCCGATAACAGGGAATTGTAGTAGACCGTTTTTCTCCTCCGCTACGGTATCCCTGAAGAAAACGACGCAGCTGCGCAGGCGCGCCGCCAGCCTTATCTGCATAGTTCAAGGTCTTCTGGGAAATTACGGAGCGCTATCCGGGTGCTTAGCGGGCCGCGGAAACGGTCTACTACAATTCCCCAACGATACTATGCATGCGCGAGGGAGGCGGTGGCGGAGTGTAGGGATATCGTTATCGGAGTCATGGGAACGATCTACTAAAACTCTCTAGTGAAATGCATGGGCTTCAGGCCAAAGGAGAATAAAGACAAGTTTTTCATCTATACAGTGGTGTCTGGTGTTAAAGGTAAGCGATTCATTGGTCTAACAAGCACGTAGCTTTCATTTGTAGAGACGAAAAGCGTGTCTTTATTCTCCTTTGGCCCGAAGCCCATGCATTTCACTATCCGCTTAAGCGGCCGGAACCCGTAGTGACGTCAGCGCTCCCTCCGTACGGGTGGTGACGTAATTACGGCTTCCGGCTCCCGGATAAAAGAGTTGAAAAATTTTCAACTTTCTCCTTCCCGGGTCGTGACGTAGGTTTCCGTATTTCCTCCGCGGCCAATCAGCGCGGCGCGCTTTTCTCCTCCGCCCTCCTTGCCACCGGCGTTCACGTGGTTCCGCGTGCGAATGCCTCTCGCTCCGTGCTTGCTTGCAAGAAAAGCTCCGGCGATGAACTTCCCGCCCGTCTCCGACGCGAGGAAAGCAGCTCAAGCTGCAAAGAAGAGTGCCGCTGCGTTTGATGTACCCGAGAAAGCCTATGGATTAGTTCAACTAGTTCAGCGGTACCCCTGGATCTGCAACAGGGGTATCATAGCGACCACAAGGACCGGGACAAGTGAAAGAACTCGATACTGCTTTTAATAATTTATTGACACGGTTTCGGAGACACGGGAGGTGGTTGCAACCCGATGAAACGGCATCTTCAATGCAAATAAGAGTGGCCGTTTGTAGATGCAGGCAGTGGTTGGCTTGCTGGCTGCTAAAAGACCGGAAAGGCAGTGGGATGTTGTTAATAAGCAAATGTGCCAAGCTTCCAGCTTTAAGGGCATGCTTGTTCACTACAATTGTAATGAAGCAACACATTGGTTCATTTTGTTATTTTTTTTATACACAATGTTTTACCAGCCTCGGACACTCTGCGACCGACAAGATCTCCTTCCCCCGAAACAAAATTCTGGCTACGTGCCTAGCTGCAACCATTGTGCGTGCGAGCTACATCCGACACTTAAAAAAGGTTGAAAAGGTCAACGACACTGGTACGCGCTTTAGACCAGTTTTTCGGCAGTACTGTACGATCGCTAGCCTAGGGTCTTTAACACCCGTCACGCAGAAGTGAAACACGAAGGTCTGCTGGTACGATGCTCATCCAGATCGAAACGGGCAGGGGTGGGGATTGAACCCAAGATCCCTGGGTTCTGCAGCGCGAGCTTTCGTGCAGAAAGCTTGTAAGCACACATCCTAGCTAGCACAAAGGACAATGAAGCACAACGGGCTTCCCTCATACATGCACTCAAAGGAGCACAACACCGTGATTAGATTTAGTTGACCGAAAGAGTGTGTCGTACGATCTGCACATGTGCATGCCATTGCTATTTTTTATAGCACAGACGCAGTAAAAATTGACAAGCATGTGACTGTTACGAAAGCTGCTCTCGTGATCCTGCCGCGTTAAAAATGATATAAACGTGCTTTCACTGCGGAAGTGCACGGTCCAGGGGGGCTATGTTGCGCTTTTTGCACTCCAAGGAGACTAGGGAGAAGGAAGTGACGTCAACAACGCAGCAAATGCAGATTGGATGTTGATTTTGTTTTCTTCTGTCAACATCCAATCTGATTTTGCCGTATCGTTGACATCACTTCCTTCTTCCAAGTCTCCTGGGACTGCAAAAAGCGCAACATAGCCCCCCCCCCCCCCCCCCCCCCCCCCCAGGTGAGTATTCCTGCGAGCGACGCGCGGGCCCATCTGGAACGCCACTTGATATATAACATGAAAATAATCCAAAATAACAAGCAGCACACCCTACCTGGCTCGTGACATTCGGAAGCACTCGAAGGATTCCCGGCCGTCGGGGTCTTCGAACATCTGTCTCACGATGGTGGCATACGAGCATTTTTCGAGGCTTCAGGAGCTCGCGGACGGCCTTTCGCTTCTTTTTCTTCACGCTCCGTAGGTACTGCTCACACGCAGCCGCAAAAGTAGTCAGCCGACGCCAGTTGATAGTTATTGCTTTTGTGACGCACCTCACTACACAAAGGTTCATAAGTGAGGCAATTCGAGCTTCGTAGCCGGGATCCTGCCGAGACGACGCCATCACGAAACAAAGCGAGTGCCACTCTAGACGGAGCGCGCCACGCGCGCCCGGGCTGCCCGGGTGAGGACCCGGCTTGACGACAGCCGCTGATTGGTTGCCCGGGGAGTCGCCGTGACGTCAGCTCTTGTATACGGGGACCCGTGCCGCGCGCCGTTCAAATCAAACCGGGACGTCAGCTCCCGTAAACGGGAGCCGGAAGTGATTACGTCAGTACGGGTTCCGGCTCCCGGGTTCCGTATTCCGAGTCTGTTTGAAACACGCTTTACGTGTGCTCGCGCACACCGGCGGCTGCTGGCTCGTGGAAAGAACGTGCGCCACTTAATATAGGCACTAAATTCTTTGGTTCCCCTATTGAAAAAGGCCAATATGAACTCGGCTTATTGGAAATATTGTATTCCAATGAAGTTGATGGAAACCAATAAAAACTTATTGTTATCCCATTAACCCAATACGCGCGACGGGAATTCATATCGGAGCACAATATCCCGATATAGTATGCGGTTATTGGTATACAACAGGATATTGAAGCACAATATCCCGATATAACTTGCGGTTATTGGTATACAACACGATATCGAAGCACAATATCCCGACAGAACTTACGGTTATGGGAATAGAATACGACACCGCGTGCATATTGGTGACCGACATGGACATACTGTGCGGCCACACGATATATAAATATCGGTCGTCGATCACGGGCCCAAAGGAGAATACAATATCGCGTGGATAAATCTCAGAACGAATTCCAAGTTACCAACATGAATTACGTCGGCATATACCGCGGATACGTAACACAGTATTGATCGCCCGTGAAGCAACATGTGGATATCGGTACGCCCACATATACGACATCGCGTGAATGATATCGTAGAACAGCAGGGGGGACCATACGGCAATACGAGAGAGAACGATATTGGAGGTGGATACACACAGAACACAAACGTTCCGCGTTGCGAACACATTCACATTGATCGAAAGCGCAAGTGTACGTACGGCACACAGTACACACAGCCTCGAGCGCTTGAAATGCTAGACAACCACAAAACCATTCAGAATAACTAGGTGGGACACCCGCGACCTACCTTTCAATGAGAAAGCCCAATAACGACGTGCTCATTGGAGTGATCGTTTTAAACAAATGTTTATTGCAGTTTTAATGCAACAAAAGTTAGGTTACCGATGTAGGAACCCAAATCGAACGCGATACGTGACAATGTCAGTTCGCACGATAAAATAATGAGGATTAATGGGCTTGACAGGTCACGTGCTTCTTACCCGCACATTTATCGATATTGACCCACCTGTCTGGGTAATCCTACGTCGTACACAAAATCCACAACCACACACGAGCACATTTCACCCACCACTCTTCGTCGCCTGTTTCGCAAGATTCACACACTGTAAAAAAAAACGACGGGAAAAATACGTGCATTTGCGCCATCAAACGATACGTTACAGACTCGTTTTATGAGAAAAGTTTCCATCGTCAACCCGCGCGCGCGAAAGCTCGAGCGCTCGAGCTTCGGAGGCAGTTCGAACTCCGAAGGGAGGCGAGCCGAGCGAGCCACAGTTTATCATACACAGTTTGCCCACTGTAGAATAAGCCTGTGGTAATCGCAAACCACGTGATCGAGTGCCTTGTGTGAATAAAAGTGCATTGTAGAACTAAACTCATTTCATATTACTCACACAATATAAATTATATTGATAACCTAATAATTCAAAAAGAGCGAAAGTTCCTTAAACAATTATTGAAACTCGTAAAAGCGCCCTCTCACCACGGATGGGGTAACTAACCACATTTTATGCTTCGTTTTTATTGGTTTGCTTTTCAAGATGGCGGCCCCCATGGTATTTTGTGTACCCGCTTCTCGCGTCCGCTTGCGTTGCGTTTTGCGCACCACTGGACGACGATCACAGGTAATTTGTTCACACAAGTTATTTCAAGCAGGCAAATGTTTATTTTCGCTCTACATAGTACAATTTATACGAAAACGTTACAAACAGCACATGCAATGATGTGGTTGCTGACGGGTATTATCGAACAGACACGGTAGTACAAACAGTTTGAATGTTAGCCTTCAAGCTATGTGCATAAAAAAATGATAAACCTAAGATCAACAAACATAGTCTAAGCAGGTAGAAATAAAGTCGCGGTAAAGGTATTTCAAAACAGCTATTCATAAACCATGCAAAAAAAAAACTGCACAGACGTGACACTGTTTTACATAACGGGTGCGATTACAAACCATATGCTTTAACAGTAACTACATGCTAATGTGGTAAAGAATAAAGCTGTGTTTAGAGGTGCATTTGACCTGCCCGTCCTTTTCCCCCCCAAAGATGAATGTTCAACACACCAGGGGGGCTATGTTCGACGAATGTTTCGTTTCTCCTAAAAAGGAACGGAAGTGATGGAAGTGATGATATTGCGTCTGATTGGTTAGGGGCTCAAATGATGAAAGTTCCCTCTTTCGTCATTTGACCCGCCTCCGGCGAGCGACAACATCGGCAGCGTTCACCGTTCGCACGACAACTTCGCGTTTGGCATAGTTGTCGTGCGAAAAGTGCGCGATCGGAGTCCAATCACGTTTGGTTTTCCAATGTTTGCTTCCTAAAGAACAACCTTCCTGACTTTAAAGCACTGAAGTAATCTTTCCCGAATACAATATTCGCTGTGTGCGAGACATGGCTGGACGCCCGTCTACGGTGGGTAATTAATGGGCAATTAATCAATCTCACACAGTTCTCTTTATTCCAGCAAGACCGTCCCTCCTTGGGGCGAAGGCGTCCGTCCTCGCCATGCCAAAACGCCTGCCCTGCCAACGTCTCGACCACCTCACCCCTCCGGGTCTAGAAGCCATCTTTGTCGAGGTATTTTGCAAACATGGAAAGCTTCTTCTGGCGTCTACCTACTGCCCAACCTCCCTCCGTGAACAATCGTACGCCCTCCTCCAAGAGAGCCTACAGCGCATCGACCCCAGCAAGTTCTCTGCACTGTTCATCTGATCCACTTGATGACATGCTGCTAGACGTATTGGAAACTGCTGGCCTCACCCAACTTCACGACGCCTCATTCTACATTTCTCAAAACAGCAACGCTACATTCCTCGACCTCGTCCGATCCAATAATCCCACCTTATCCTACCACTGCACAGTGAAATCCAGCCTACCAGGCAGTGATCGCAGTGCTCTTCTCACCAATATCCATTGCTCAGCCCCTAAGCGAGGTCATCAAGCCAAGAAGTTCCAGCAGTTCTAAAAAAACCGATTCCCCTCATCTCAATCAGCTCATCCACCTCGCTCCCTGGTTCATTGTGTTTGATCACCCATCGGCTGACGAGGCCGACGACCTCTCGCTCAACATATCAGCTTTTCAGCACAAATGTGTTCACCCTAAGGATTGTGGGGACCCTCTCCCTGGCTCCTCCGCTCTCCGTGACCTTGCCGGTCCCCGCCGCCGTACTGTCGGGCGCTCCTTCGTTCCCCGTGACCTTCCCGTTTTCCGTCGCTGTCCTGTCGCGGAACGTCCGAGCTCTCCGGGAGGAACGGGGCAAGCGCCCCCTCACCCAGCGCTGACGTCGGAGGGTCGGCTCGCAGCAAGGTTCCCGATTGGACGGTCGGCGGGACAAGGACTTGGGAAGGTCTTAAAAGGGGAACGGAGACAAAGGAAGGGGTCTTTGGCTGGCGACTTCGAAAGGGACCGGTCAGGGAGGTCATCGGGACGACAGCGACGAGCGGCTCTTCAACGACGTGAGTTTCAGTAAACTCTTTTGAACACGCACTGTGTCGGTGACTTCTTGGGGAGCGAGCGAGGCACGTCCCGATCGGGCGTCGATCAGGTAGCGACCCACATAATCTGGCGCCCAACGTGGGGCCCGATCGGTTGGCCGTTGCTTTCGCTCCTCCCTGAGAGGTCGCGCACTTTGCGTTTTCGCGGATTTTGGAGGTTAGCGTGCTCGAATTTTGCGAATTGTGTTCGAGTTGGTAGAAAGTGACAATGGTCGACACCAGGTCGACCACCGGCGCGAGTAAGGACGGTTCGTCGGAGGACGAGCCTGGGCGAGATAGCGCGGGGGCTGCTCCGATTAGCGGAGACTCGGGCTCACGCGCGCCCCCGGAGACTGGGACTTCGCCCCCAGCTTCACCAGCGACGGAAGGCGTGCTAGACGCCGGTGAACTGATGCGCGCAATGACGCGGATGATGGACGCGATGTCGCGGCAGATGGGGACAGCCCCAAGCGTCGCGAGTGCCGCGCCTTTGCCGATACCCCGCCCGCGGTTGAGCGTGCGTACGCCGACGTACTCGGGGTACTCCGACGGGAAATCGGTGCACGATTTCCTGCAGGATTTAGACGCGTACGTAACCGCTTTGGGGGCATCGGACGCAACAGCCCTGCTGCAGATCGTGCCGATTGCACTGACGGGCGACGCCGCGCGTTGGAGACGGCTGCAAACGCCGTTCCAATCAATGGCGGACTTCCGGGCGCGGTTTCGGGAGGAATTCCTTCCTCCCGACTACGAGATGCGGATTCGCGTCGAGCTGGCGAGCCGCACTCAGCACCCGGATGAGAGCCTCGTGGAGTACGTCCGTGCACTCCAGGAGCTCTACTCGCGGGCCGAACCCTCCGCGCCTAACGCGGAGAAAGTAGAGAGGGCGATCCGCCAGTGCCACCCCAGATTTAAGGCGTATCTTCGAGGACGCGATTTCGCAGACCTCGAAGCACTGGCGAGAGAGGCGCGCACGGTTCAAGCGGGCTTGCTCGCTGAGCTGCAGTATCGGCCCCCTCCAAGAGCCGAGGAGTCCTTGGAGCCGGGTTGCGCGTGGACGAGACGCGCCGCGGACGGTTACGTCGAATCGCAGACGGCGTACGTGGCCGTCGCGGATCGCGGGAATGGCGGAGCCATTCCACCTCGGGCCCTCGACCCATTCCGCTTCGAGCAAAGGCGCAGGGTAGCCAGCGCAAACTCAGCCGGGGCGCAACCCCGTAGGGGGGGCGGCGCGGTCGAATACCGCGGAGACGTGACGCGTTACGACGCTCGCGGCAGCGACAACAGCGCTCGGCGAGGCGGCGCGCCGCGTGCCGTTAGCGACAGATCAACTGTAGCACGCGACGACCGCGCCCAAGTCAGGTGCTTCAGGTGCCACCAGCCTGGGCACATCAGGCGGCAATGCACGTGGGCAGCGGCCGAATCCGGATACTCGGAAAACGCGCGGGGCCGGCGCCAGTAATCGGGTTGCCCGACTCAAGGTTGCCGGCCGCTGCCGAGGCCCCGGGTCAGTTCGCCGACGGGGCGGAAGTTGCGGGCAGCGATCGGGTAGCGTTCGCGCCGTCGGCATGTCGGGCTCAGGACTCGACACCTGAAAGGGGTCCGTACGTGCGGGTAGAGATCGGTGGTTAAGATTATCTAGCATTTGTCGACACCGGCTCAACCCTCTCTCTCATCGGAGACTCCGTGTACACGGACTGCCGCAAAAGAAACCTGTACATGCGCGAAGTTGCAACTCTGTTGCGTTTAGCGGCGGGATCGGCCGAGGCGCAATGCGCAGTTCGCCTTCACCTCGGCCTCGACGGCAAGCGAAGGAGGCAGCGCTTTGTTTACCTGCCGGGCATGTCAATCCCAGTTATTTTGGGACAGGACTTCGTTTGCCGAGAGGGGATCATTCTAGACCTAAAGAGTAACGGGTACCACTACAACCCGCTGACCCCTCTCATCCCCTTTGTAGCCCCACCTAGTTTGGGGAAGGGATCGGAATGTTCGCTCGCTAGGCTGCGCGAGGAGCAGGTGTTAGCTGCGCGGGCCGTACCACATAACGTTGAACAGATCGTGGCTTCTTTCGACGGGCCGGCCGAACAAAGGCGATCGTTAGCGGACGCTTTGTCTAGACACGCAGCTATGTTTACTGAGAGGCCGGGAGTCACGCATGTTTTATAACATGAGATAGACACGGGAGACGCTAGGCCGTGGGGTTGTAACCCCAGACCGCTGAGTGTGCACAATCGAGCTCTCCTAGATAAGGCTCTCGATAAAATGTTGGACACGGGGGCCGTACGGCCGTCGCAAAGCCCGTGGGCATTTCCGGTAGTGCTAGCGCCGAAGAAAGACGGGACAGCCCGTCTTTGCGTAGACTACCGCCGACTCAATGAGATGACCAAAAGGGACGCGTATCCTTTTCCATCTATTGAGTCCATCATCTACTCGCTGGGTAGCGCGAAGGTCTTTACCACGCTGGACTGCAGCAGAGGCTTCCTGCAGATCCAGGTAGCACCAGACGACGTCCAAAAGACAGCGCTCACTTGTCACAGGGGGTTGTTTGAGTTTACCCGCCTGCCGTTCGGATTATCGAATTCGCCGTCTAGTTTTCAGCGGCTGATGGACATCGTGCTGGGGGACGCGAAGTTTAACTTTGCCATGGCTTACATGGACGATGTCGTAGTATTCTCGAACTCGTTCGAAGAGCACCTAACTCATCTCGAGATCGTTCTGAGTAGAATGTGGGAGGCTGGGTTGACGATCAACCCAGATAAGGTACAGCTCGCAGCCTCGAGGGTTAATCTCTTAGGCTTTATCGTTGACAACGGTACGTTGAAGCCGAACGACGATAAGTTGGGGGCCATCCTCAATTATCCAGCGCCTTGTGACGTAAAGAGCCTTCAGAGGTTTCTAGGGATGGTCGGTTTTTATCGGCAGTTCATTCCGGGATGCGCGGAGCTAGCACAGCCATTGAACCAATTGCTGCGGAAAAACTCAAGGTGGATCTGGGGGAGGGAGCACGACGCGGCTTTCGCGTCTCTCGCGAAGGCAATAGCTGATACAGCGAGCTCACATTTACCAGATCTAAACCGGCATTTCGACGTACAGACGGACGCGAGCGACTACGGTGTCGGAGCGGTGTTGCTGCAGGAGCACGATGGGCAGTTGCGCCCTGTGGCTTTCGCGAGCCGAACGCTTACACCGCCCGAGCGCAACTACAGCGTAACGGAGAAGGAGGGGCTGGCCGTCATGTTCGCTTTGAAAAAGTTCGATCTCTATCTAGAGAGTACGACTTTTATCATACAGACGGATCACGCTGCGCTAACATGGATCCAGAGGTTGAAGGAGCCAGCGGGAAGGCTGGCTCGCTGGGCTCTGACCCTGCAGCGCTACTCCTACACTGTCGAATACCGAAAGGGCTCGAGCAACAAGGTTGCGGACGCGCTCTCTCGGGCGCCCCAGGACGGTGGTCGGGAGGAGGAGACGCGTCCGTTGGGGGGCGAAGAGCGCGGGAGAGGAGGGAGAATACCTCCGTGCGCGGGGGAGAAGCCCCCCGCGATCGCGGGAAAGCGAGAGAATGGCTGGGAGGAGGGGAAGCAGCCGGAGTTCGTAGCAGCGGTGGGTCACTCTACGAGGGAGCAAAGGATCGTGGCTTGGGGGGAAGTGGGAAGCAAGGCAGAGCTTGTCGAGGCCCAGGGAGCAGATGGATTTTGTCAGCGAGTGTTGGGAAAACTTGCGGAAATTGCGGTTGACACCGGGAACACTGACGAACGAATCGGCGCGCCGTTCGATTCGTATCTGCTGGGCGAAGATGGGTTATTGCTCCGCTATATCCCCGCGATCGACGATGAGGAGGGGAACGACCCTCCCTTCAGGGTGGTGATTCCTAGGAAGCTACGCAGGAAGTTTATCAGATACTTCCACGACTCGGCTCTGGCCGGACATGGCAGCGGCAGCAAGACTTTTCAAAAGTTATGTCGCGTCGCGACCTGGCCGGGAATGAGGCAGGACGTATTTCGGTACTGTCGTAGCTGTCCAGCTTGCCAGAAGGCGAAACCGAGAGGCGGGAAACCTCCGGGGATGATGCAGCCGGTGATGAGTCACTACCCGTGGGAGATAGTCGCGTGCGACATCGTTGGCCCGCTGCCGAGGAGTCCTCGGGGAAATCAGTACCTTTTGGTGGTCACTGACCATTTCTCGAAGTGGGTGGAGCTGTACCCCCTGAGAAAACTGGTCTCGGAGCGAATCTGGGAAAAGTTGTTAGACACTTTCCTGCGTTTCGGAACGCCCAAGTGTCTAGTCAGCGATAATGCTAGTTATTTCACTAGTAAAGTCTTCGTGGACTCCTGCTTGGCCCTCAATATTAAGCACAAGAGGACGACACCGTACCATCCTCAGGCCAATATCACTGAGAGAGTGAATCGCAACCTGAAGAGCATGCTGATCGCGCTGACGGAGAGACACCGGGACTGGGACGAACACATCGTCGAGATGGGTTTCGCCATTCGGACGTCAGTGAACCGATCAACCGGGTTTACACCAGCGTTCCTGAACCTGGGTAAGGAGCTCCCGTCTCCACTAGAGAACGGGTTAAGAAACAGCGACGGGGGATCGGGTCGCCCACTCTCTACGTACGCGGCCGGGCTCAAAAGCCGCTTGACGGGCGCGTTGCACGACGCTAGAGAGAACCTCGATGCCGCAAGGATCGAGCGGGCGGCGCAGTACGACAAGAACCATCGCCACCTGGAGTACAACGTCGGAGACCTGGTTCTGAGGAGAATGCACCCACTGAGTAATGCAGCTTGCGGATTCGCAGCATCGCTGGCTCCGAAGTGGGATGGGCCCTACGAGGTAAGTACGCGAGTGTCGCGGCTTACGTACAGACTCGCTCGGCCGAACGCAACCGAGGAGTCTGGCCCTGTTCACGTGACCGATTTAAAGGTGTACTACCTTCGCGACCAGGACGGCAATGGACGAGAAGCGGCTGATGAGGACGGGGAAAGCCCCGTCTCGGCCGGACGGCAGGCGCAGTCCGGAGCACGGATGGAGCGCGGTGGCCGGACGGTGCATGACACAGTCGGCGAGCTCACTTCTAACAGGAGTTTCTGCCGTCACTACAATCTGCGGTGCAGGGTTTAATCCATTTCTGTGTTTTTAACTGTATTTCCTTCCAACAGAATGCCTTTCTGGAACGACGCCGGACGCCGAGCACGTGCCGGTGCTGGACGGGGACGACCCCTCCCAGGAGGCCCGCCAGGCCAGAACGGGGGCGCTATAGCTCCCCCAAGTACACGGGGTGGGCGCCCCGGGTCGAGGCGGCCCGACTCCCGAGGTCGGCGACCATGGAGGTGGCCCCACGATCGGGCGTCGGACGCTGGGTCCGGACAGCGCCAGGCGGGCTCCGCGGATTCCGCGAGCCACCGCGCTGGCACACCGCAGAGTGGGTCGGGCCCGCCTGCGCGGGGAGGACCAGGCTCGAGCAGGCCTCTTCGCCCCGCACGATTTCCTTCCAGGAGAAGAGAGGGACCGTCACCGCAGGGGGGACGGGCCTGGAGCCGGCGGCCATGCCACACCGTGGCAACCTGGACGACATGGGACGGGCAGCGGGACCTCCATTTCGTGTCCCGCCAGCGTTGGCGGGACCAGCCGAGACCGGTCCACGACACGCCCGGTGTCGAGGTCCCGCCGCCCTTCCTGGGGCACACGCTGCCCGCCTTCGAGTTGGCCCCGGACCTGCAGGACCCCTGCTGGCTCTGCCGGGTGCCGGTGGTTCACCGCGAGACCCACGAGGCCAGCCCACGCCACCAGGAGCTGCTGAGGGCGGTGGGCCCCCCTACGTGCGTCGAGGCGGCGCTGCGGCTCCTCCAGAGGGACCGGCCCGACCTCCTGGCCCCGGCGGCCCGGGAGCTTCCTGAGGAGGGGGCCACCTCTGCAGCCGCTGCCGCTGCCTCCACCGCCGCTGCCTCTATAGCTGCGACCGCCGCCACCGCGGTCTCGGACACGCTGTCGCCCCCGCTGGCGCCGCGCGCCTGCCCGGCCGAAACCCTCCCGCCTCCGCCCGCCGAGGACACGGTGATGGCGGAGCTGGAGGAGTTCCTGGCCGGGGACCGTCCACCCTCCGCCGACTCAGGCCCCCCGGGGTCCGAGCCTTGAGGGAGGGGAGGTGTGGGGACCCTCTCCCTGGCTCCTCCGCTCTCCGTGACCTTGCCGGTCCCCGCCGCCGTACTGTCGGGCGCTCCTTCGTTCCCCGTAACCTTCCCGTTTTCCGTCGCCGTCCTGTCGCGGAACGTCCGAGCTCTCCGGGAGGAACGGGGCAAGCGCCCCCTCACCCAGCGCTGACGTCGGAGGGTCGGCTCGCAGCAAGGTTCCCGATTGGACGGTCGGCGGGACAAGGACTTTGGAAGGTCTTAAAAGGGGAACGGAGACAAAGGAAGGGGTCTTTGGCTGGCGACTTCGAAAGGGACCGGTCAGGGAGGTCATCGGGACGACAGCGACGAGCGGCTCTTCAACGACGTGAGTTTCAGTAAACTCTTTTGAACACGCACTGTGTCGGTGACTTCTTGGGGAGCGAGCGAGGCTCGTCCCGATCGGGCGTCGATTAGGTAGCGACCCACAGGATCAACAGGAGGCACGGCAGCCTTCCATGGATGACAAAGGAGATTGCAGTCTTAATCAGACGTAAACACTAACTATTCAAAAAAGCACCTCTAAATCCCACTCATCTTAACCAAGCCCACCAGGCACGTACCAAAGTCAAGCATCTCATCCATATCTCCCATAACGATTACCTACAGCAACTAGGAGCAAAAGCAACCTGCAAAAGCAACTCTTAAGCATGTTTTCAATATAAAAAAAAAAATTTTCCCTTGCGCCGGTCTTCACACATCACGGCAGGCCCTATTCTAATCTTGACGACATAGCAGAGCTCTTCTCTTACCACTTTTCTCAGGCTGCAGCATTACTTGACCCTACTGCACCTAACCTTTGTCCCACCCAACCCACAACTCTGCCAGTCAAGGCCACACCAGCAACCACACTCTCTTCCATAGTCATTCTTCAAAGTGAAACCTAAGAAGCCCTTGCCTGTGTCAACTCCTCTCAACGCCCTGGGCCAGACAGCCTCCACCCTGCACTGCTTAAATCCTGTGCTGGCCGTATCTCCCCCGTCCTCACTCGCCTCTTCAATAATTTTCTCTCCCACAGCTCTGTTCCTAAATCCTGGAAAGTTGTGTCAGTAACGCCTCTCAAAAAGGGACGCGGTGCCCCCTCAAGTCTAACATCCACTCATACTGGCCAATCTCCATAACCTCCATCGTATGCCAAACAATGGAGCCCCCACCAATATGGTTTCCCCCTGGCAGGAGCTGCGAATTGGCCCTGGCAGCTTTCACCCATGAAAGCACCAGCCTCGACAACCGAACTTTGTGCGAGATCGTCCAGTTAGACTTCAGAAAGGCTTTTAACAGCGCAGACCACAGCTTGCTCCTATCCAAACTCCAACAGATCGGAATCTTCGGAATGAGGAATTAAAAGATTTACTTGTTCACAACACTACCTTATTCTTCAAGGGCTCTTTTCATGAATTAGCACAAACTGGAAACACTACTAACAGATAGGGTGTACAATGAGATAGGTTATGTGTGCCATTGCATGTCAAAGGGGCTTTGAGAAAACTAATTGAAGAACACTTTGTCCAAGCTCAAGAGAAAAAATCTTGTTCTTGACCACTGGCTAACACAACATGATGGCAGCAACTGGTTATTGTTGTTTTCTTCTGGTGACTTCAGAACGAGGTCTACTGGCACGACAACCAGCTGTGATTGTCGTGCTGATGGGAGCAGTTCCAGTATTCAGGAGCCTGAAGTTCCAATTGCCAGAACTGCTCCACAGCTTGCATGCCAAATGCCGAGACAACTCGTACAAAGCAGGACTTGATCTAAGTCGTCCTCACAGTTTGACCTGGTTTGCAACTTGCAACTCATAGATGCCGGAAACTACTATGCGTCAGCGGTATCCCAGAAACTCCCTTTCAGACTAATGACTTGAAAGGGGTTTTCAAGACAGCCCACCCTAAGACAGATCGAGATGAGGAAGAGCTAGAGCCCTCCCAGCCACTGCTTTTTCCCAGACATGCACAAAATACTCAAAAAAGGTAGTTAAGTTAATGAGTATTGACGCCAAAAGTAATTGGAGTAGAGTAGAAATTACGCATTTGTAATAGTATTTGAGTAAATTACTCACTACTCTAAAAAAGTAGCGAGTTACTTTGAAGTTACTTTCTAAGTTACTTTTTTATAATTTGGTGGTAGCAAAATGAACAGCAGTATTGATCAATAAAAAACCCTGGGAGCCTAAAATAAAGGCAGTCTATTTATGGCTTGCGTTTTCGCCAAAATAGTTTATTCGCTCGCAGAAGCAATTGACTTTTAAAGTTCTTGATAGGAGAGTTTTCCCCTTTTCCTTCTTAAGACGTCCCCAGCTAAGCTAAATAGTCGTTCCAGCGACGGGCTGGATGGAACGGCAGCGTTGAATTTGAGAAACAGGCTGTGCAGGGTCAGGTAAGCGAGTGTCGGCATCTTAGGTGTCCATGACGAAACATGTGAGGTTTGCCTCGGGTAGAGGATCTTTTATAACAAACTTTCCTCCTTTTTTCTTTTTTCTTCGTCAAGTTGAGATTGTTATGACTGGCCTCTCTTTATTCCGACGTCGTTCTGAGAGTACGCTGAGCGAGTGCACCAGACCGTCAAGGGTTCAAGTCTCGCGATGAGATCATCCGGACGACTGCGCGTCCGTTGTAGAGCTAGTGCTACGCTACTGAAAAAAAAATTGTTTTGGTTTAACAGAAGATGAACCGAAATATACTTCGGCGCTGACGCCGGGTCCAACAAAAGGATCTCCCAAGGGCAACTCGCAATCCTCGCCGGCGACTACAATATTCTGACGCGCCTGACACGCCTGACAAGTAAATAGTTTTTAACGAAGAGGAGATCTCCCAGGCATGGATGGTCGGAAGGACGCGAAGGATTACGTGAACAAGCATCGTAGCTCGTATACAGTTGCAGCTGGAAGCGGGAACGTGCTCCCATGAACGGATTATCCGTGCCAGGGTTTGTGCGCGGGGGAGTACGGCTTTGCAAAGGCGTATGCGCTGACGACAAGGCGACCATGGGAACAGGCACCCAGCTGCGAGGTCATTCCAGTGGCGCCTCCCGTGGAACCTACAACTTGAGTCAGAACTCACTAAAGACAGACAACACGAAAACAACAACAACTCTCCGAGTGTCCCCGTCTTTCACGGTTGCAGCTGGAAACGCGGCGCCTTCGAGCATTACCGGATTAGGTCAGTACCCGACCAATTCTTGTTAAGCATCTCTTCCTGCGTTCGTGCGTGCCGGTGTTATGTTTTGGCTGCTCGTCGCCACCTTGGCCCAAGGACGCCTTCCCGAACAAGGGGCCCCCTTGTTCGGAGAATGCCACTTCATCTGCCGGCGTCTTATTCATTTCTGCACTCACATTTTCGTGATGGGAAAAATTAGCACTATATAATTTCGAAAGTAGTTAGTAATTTGAGTAGAAGTTACCTGAAAAAGTAGTTAAATTAAACTAATAATTACCCAAATCAAGTTGTAATTGAAAGTTACCAAGTTACTCGAAAAAGTAGTTAAACTACAGTAGTTTGAGTAGAGTAGTTGAACTACGTCCAAGTCTGCTTTTTCCCAGATATGCAGAACTGCCGTTACTGCACTTACCCAACCATTTACGCAGTCTGTAATATGACGAGTTGCAGGTTATTGTCAAGTGATCACTTGTGGCTGCGACATTCATAATCGCATAAGAAATCATAGAATAGATGCCAAAACCCTCATGAGGAATGTATGTCGCAATGTCAATTTCGGTGCCCACATTACAGCTATAATTTGTTTCAGCCTAATTTTACAAAGAAAAAAACACTGCCGCCCTTGGAGCTAATCAGAGCAATGAAGCAAGTTTTGTGAGAGCTCTCCGTAGGAGGAGTATACTCCCACAATATGTTGTCCCATCCCTCAGCCAAATGTTCCGGTTGTCTCGTTGGTGCCGTAGCTTTGGTAACGCCCTGTACGCTGCAGAAGGATGAGTCAACCTAAATCAAGTAACATCTTGTAAACCCTGAGATGGGGAACCATAAAAAAAAAAAAAACGGACGAACACAACAAAATCTCAAACGCAGCTGAAGTTGTATTGATAGGAGCATACCAATAAATAGACTTTTACACAAAAGGAAAAGAGAAAGGGCAACAAAAACTCAAAAGCAAAAAAAAGACGGCCAACACGTTCACCCCCGACGGCCTAAGCCACTCCCCGGCTCCAACAAACCCCGGAAAGGGCGCCGACCACTCGAACAACAACCCCACGGTCACCACACGTGGTGACCTGCAAACCGCTAAAGCCTAATCCCCAAATTTCTTACTCGATTGGGATTAAGCTTTAGCGGTTTGGAGGTCACCACGTGCGGTGACCGTGGGGTTGCTGTTGTTCGAGTGGTCGGCAAATACAACATGGACTTACGCCTAAAAAAAAGCACAAATAGAAAAATTAGCTACATTGTACGCCACGGAAAGTAGCATTATCTAACTTGTCAACAATTATTTTAGCTAGTCATTTCTGCTATATTTATCAATTGAACAGTCTACTTTTATTGCAAAGATAGCTTTTATTTTCCCTGAGCTGTATTTGTTACCTTTATTGAAGAATAAGAATTTACTGTAAAAAACCTGTTAGCACTATTCGGAAGCTGGGTGATAGAGGGCAATCGCACCAAGTGTTTAATGCTGCTGATGAAAATGCATGCACATGACTTTGTTTTCAAAGTGCACCGCCACTTGCGTGTTGCCTCATAGGCTAGTAGACAAATTACGTTTGCAGGATAATCCGGTGTTTTTGTAATGCAGGTCTCAGCGTAACTATACGCTGTTTCAGATATCTGCATCCACAACAATCAAAAGGACAGGAGGCAAAAGAAACCACGGCTAAAAATGGGGACATAAGATCCTCCACCTTGCATGGTCACATGCAGCGCAAATGAACTTCCGAACCGCGTAAGCGGAGTGATGTTATGAATGAAAGCTCGCTCTCAAATTGGCTGGAGAAATCGGCGCCTTTATGTAACAACCTCAAGCTTTCACCAAAAGTGTTTCATGGTGTAGATTTATCTTGCAAAACTCTGACATCTCAATTCACGTGAAAAGAGATTGACAATTGCAACAACGAACAACACCGTCGATCGAGATTTCCACATTGCAAAAAATCGACGTAAATTTAACGTGTCTTTCCCTCGTCAAAAAAGACGGGCACGCTGATTGTTTCAAAACACGAGGTTGCCCTCATTATTTTTGTGCCGCGAGAGCCGATCCTTCCAGAAAAGCCGAAATACCAGCGGTGCAAGCATGCGCTGATGAATCAAAATAGCCTTGGCGACAAGGGAGAAATTGCTTGAGATAGTTTCGGTTTTACACTGAAAAAGAAAACCGAAAGTTTAGATAAAACCTAAGATAAACTAAACGTTTTGTTAATTTTTTACGAATATAATAAAGTGATATTATTATTATTAATATATTGGTTTGCTTAGTTTTGTCTTCAAAAAGAAAAAAAAAAAAAGAAGAGACTTTTGAAAACTGCGCAAGACCATCGCTATTGCAATCAGCTTCCGCGGCAACCGTTCGGCCGCCGTTGGAGTTCCGGAGAGTTCGAGCATCGCTTCCTTTTTACGTTTTAGCCGTTTTTGCGGATATTTTAGATACCTTACTGACGAATACCGTGTTCAATAATAGCAAGCGATTACTGAGAGCTGTGAGACACAGCGTCGCAAGTGGCGGACAGTCATGGCCGACTGGTGCAAGCGAAGGTGAGTAAGTTCCTTTTGTTTCTGCGAAGTGCGCCGCTGTTTCAAACTTTGTCTTGTACCGTGTGCTTGCTAAGCTATGCTTGACTCTCACTATGCTCTACCCGGTTTTCTTTCGTTATTTGAAAAGAGCGTATCTTCAGAATTTATGGCTCTCTCCGCAGAGTGAGAAAGATTCGCGTGCGGCGGAACCGAGGGCCAGCCGAGGGCCTGTCCTGGGTGCCGTCCCTACGACGGTCGCCCGACGACGCTTTTGCGGAGCGTTCAAGTACAGTCTGACGGCAGTTCAAGCAATCACAGTACATGCTAGTTCTGAGGTGGGGTTCCAACAGTCTCTCGTCAACGATTTGTTTCATAAAGCGGGAGCGAGAAAAACGTTACAAGAGCGAGCAGCATGATTTCTTGCCCGTGCTGATGCCTGTGCCGTAGAGACGGACGATCTCTTTGCGTATGCCGAAGCGGCACGCTTTCCAAGTTTGCGATTTTGTCTTGTGAATAAAGTGAGTTTGGATGTCACGTTTTTTAGTGGCGGCGAAAGCCGCTACAAAAGGCAGAGAAGTTAGAAAAAGCAAAAGCATGAAAAAATGTTAAAAGGATCTGAATATTTGATGGAGTTGAAAGACTACCAACGTACCAACTCGCCCAGTTATTCTTTGTCAAAGAATAATAGCTAATACTAATAAATTAAATAAATGCCAACTTTTAATTGGTTAGAAATTTATAATTGATGCAGTACAGCCCTACCCTGCTCTAGTGCTTTTATGATATCAGATAATGTGTAAATGTGTGTAAAGTTCATAGCAACCATTTATGTGTAAAGTTCATAGCAACCATTTATGTCCGACCCATTATATTGAATCTTTTCTCTAAAAGCTCGAAGTTATATAAAAAATAAAGTGCTTATCATAAATTAAGCCGCGCCACCGAATGTGCAATAGCGTATGACTTGTATGTGTGTTCACAGCAAAAGAAAAGGAGGCATTAAAAAATGCCAATCATTTTGTTTGCTCTGTGTTAGAGCTTCTTTCAGGTATCAGGCTTTCAGAAACGATATTGTCCGATTTTCCTCGCCCTTTTGTCAGGATGAAGTTGTTACTATCTTGCCTTCCTCACATAGTGGTCCTTTGAGTGAATTATGTGATGTTATATCATAGAGTGGCATAGGGTAATTTTCTCTTCTCTTTTTACGCAGGATGTAATGGCATACCATCATCACAAAGGAGAGTGTACAGTGAGGCAGGCCCGGAAACTTGAATAAAGTGATAAGTAGGATTTCAATTTCTGTCTTATCAGTTACGCGAAGAACACTGATCATAATGTTTGTATGCTACACATACATACTTTCAGTTGAAAAATGCAGTGCACCTCTTCTTTATGGCTTTTCTCACACAGTTTCAGAAGACGCCGGTACGTCATTCTCACGAGGAATAGAGCTGCCAAAGATTTCCTCGTTAATTTCCTGACTCATTTTTAAGAGTGCATCTCCCGATGGTGGCGCCTCTGCATTATCATCATCAATTGAGTTGTCAACGGCGTTTCTTAACATTTCACGAGAATGGAGCTGTGTGAGATGAAATTTCACAGGTTGGAATACAGCCGTTCAAAAAAAAAAAAAAAGACACCTTTGAAAAGTTAGCTTTTTAAATGCAGGCGCCGATTTTTCTGGTCAATTTGAGACCGTTCTTTCCATTCAGAACGCCCGACATACACGGCGTCCCAGATAACCTCTGCAGGAGTGAAATCAACTGTCGTTAGCAAGTGTCTTGAGAAAGTGCACAGATTTTTTTTTAATGCGCCTGGTTATGTAAATAACTAAGATTAATGAGCTAACCTTTCAAATATTCTTTTAAGGGCCAAGATATCAATTGCAAAGTTGCAGGGCGCATTGAGAAACACCCAATTAAAGTGTTTGAAACATAATACGTTTTCGTGCTTTTTTCCGGTCTTCAAAGAACGCACATTCGCGGCGCGCTCGCACGCCGTGATTGGGGAAGCGAGTTGTCTCGCGGTATTTTTTTGTATTTCACGGGCGTTTTTTTGAAGGCTAGGGAAAAGGAGCATGCGAAGTGCACCTTGTTGAAAATGGTTTAATTGGGTGTTTCTTAATGCGCTCTGCAACTTTCCGTTTCACATCTCGGCTTTTAAACGAAGATTTCAAAAGTTAGCTTGTTACTCTTGGTTAAATAACTAGGCGCACTAAAACAATTTCGTGCACTTTCGCAAGAGACTTTCTAACAGTGTACAGTTGGTTTCACTCCCGCAGAACGCTCCCTTTTTGTTTTTTTTAATGTTTGGTGCAAGTTATCTGGGACACTCCGCATATATGTACTGGTAGTGTACATTTAGTACACTAAAAGCATGCATGTAGTGCACTAAACGTGCACTTATGGTATGCTAAAAGTACACTCGAGGTGCACTTATGGTATACTACGTATGTACTTGGGGTGTACTAAAGGTATACTATTTTGTTTCATAAAAGTGTGAAACTAGTACGATTTCAGTACATACTCTAAGTTCACTATTAGTATACTTTCAGTATACTGATTTTGAACGACTTTTCGCTAAGGGTGGCTTTTGTAAGTGGGGAGGGAGCGCTTTTTTTTGTTTCGGGTAGATGCGCCACTAAAACTTTGCGTGAGAAAAGTCAAGAATATGAGTCTTTTGACGCGTCACGTTTTCACGACAAAATTAAAAAAAATGTATCCTCAAATTGAGCAGGTACTATTGAACTTGCTAACTCTTTCACTCAGTTCACGTCACGCGCGTACTTTCTTGACCGGCACAAGCGGCTGCAGGAAGAAAGGGAAATAGTCCCCTTTCTTCTTCGCGATTTCTACGCGGCTAGGGGAGGGCCGGAGGGGATCATTTTGTCACGGTGTCGCTGAACCTGGCTTTTTTTCCGTAAAGCAGTATTGTCCGCGAAGACGAAGCAGAACGAGCATACAACCGCGGCGAGAGGACCTGCTTTCGAAACACCTTTGTCTTTAGGTGACTTCGATTTTCCTGGAGTCACGAAGAATTAGCGGGCTAGCAAGCAGGCCATAGGCAAATCGCCAACATCTGAACGAAAAAGGCAGGCGCAAAAACGATCTGAGTGGCGATGTGTGTAAACGAAGTTATCCAGGATCTAAAAATCGCTGAGCTTATGTCCGGAGAGAGAGTATACGGCGAGCTTTTTACAGCGAGGCTTTTTATGGCTAGGGTACTGTGAATTTGTTCGTGTGCGTAACCAAAAACTTTACGCTCGCACCGCCGCACGCGCACGCCTTCTCCGTATAGAAGATTCGAAGCAAATAACCAAGATAAAGCGTTGATGAACGCGCGTGCAAGGAACCATTTGTTTCAGGTTTCTGCTTTAGAACAGTTACTGCTGCAGACGACGGCACGTGCGGCGCCTGGAACACCATTCCCTCTATTCTCCTTCATGCTTGGGTAATAGACCGTTCTCACCGGCCAGTTTGACTACGCCACCACTGCTGCAATGCATCAGGGGAACTTTAATCTTTCTGCACGTGCGACAACCTCGCAGAAGCTCTGCACGTGAGGAGCACGAGACAGCACGAGCCCTCTCGTGCTCTGCCGTTTGCCTCCTGTGAACTAAAGTTATGGTGGCGTCACGCATGGGCCGAACGCTCGGTGAGATCGGTCTATTAAATTTATCAATAGGTCTATTCAGTAGATGTTATCAATAGGCACCATTTTCAAGATCAGTAGACTCTCAGGTAGGTAATAAAGGTTTATCAAAGATGTGCCACTGTGCGACCTGCGAGGTGGCGGAGCAAACCTCACCGGAGAAAAGCTCACCGGAGATAAGCTCACTGGAGAAAAGCTCATCACCAAACTGTCCGATGCTGAGAAAAGCTAACCTACGAATCTAAGAATCGAGCGTCGACTCAAGTGAAATACGCTCACTCAACTGAAGTATGCAGTGATGGCTTATGCGCATGCGGTCATTCTGCCCTTCACTAGCAAAATATATTCTTTTAAATATTATAACATCGTGTAACACGTTAGACGTTGCCCGACGAAAATAAAATAAATAATTCCTATAGAAGGATAATTAAAAAAAAGTAATAACAGAACAAATGTCGATAGAACACTAATTAAAAAAAAATCGTATTTCCTCTGTCCTGGCTACGTCAGAATTAAATATGGTGACACACGAAGACGCTGTTGCATAACACGCAATCGCGAAAAATATATTTGAGGTTTGTGTTTATTCAGTGCCAGGCCGGTTCGCCTTTGAGGAGCGCGGCGACACTGGTTTACGCTGTAGACCAGAAATTTTTTCAATGCAGTACCACTACAAGCCTATGGTCTTTAACGTGCATCACGCAATAGCCATACATGACTGCACGCACGCCACTACAAATATGTAGTAGGTTTATGATAATGTCTGACTCATCATGTGGATATGTTTTCTGGCACCGCCATTGCACTAATTCAAAATTACGAAAAATTATTATCAGATTTTTTTTCTTCCCGCGTTTAAACTACGTTCCACTAAAGCTACTGTGCAGCCGACGCTACGAGCTGACAGGACCCATTAAGCAATGGTGAAAACAAAACGTATTCATAGCGTGCGTCGACTTTTTTGTGCATGTTATTACCGGCTAGTCCAATCGATCACAGAGTGCCTCACGGCTTTGCACTTTTAGTGTGCGCGTGTGCATTTGTGTAGTGACTTTCAAGCTAGTACAGCGCACAAAACTCTTGGGAAATTCCTGCGGTAGTCAAGCATACAGCACGAAGAGATTACGTTGGTCACCAGCCGATTGAAATGGAAAACGCACAACTCCGTGACAGCCACCCATTTAGGATCCCAAAACCTGTCGTTCCCGAGGTCACTGCATCATCTTCTCACATCATCATTTTTTTTTTGCTTTGTTATTATTTGCGGGATCCCAACTCGTTGCAGTGCAGTGACCGTCACCCCCTCCTAGCGACCCAAAAACCGTAATTTATTGTTGTTTGGCTTTTATTTCTTTTCCTGCTGTTTTTGTTAAAACTTTCCTTGAAGCCCTCCACCCCCCCCCCCCCCCCCCCCCTTTTCCCCGTTATCAGACAGGAAGTCAAGTCAAAAGGTCCAATAATGGATCTTTTGACTCGTTGGATCTTTTGACTCGCCCGACACGAGTCAAAAGATCCAATATGGGTCAAGAGGTCCAACGAGTCAAGAGGTCCAACGAGTCAAAAGATCCACGGCGAGTCAAGAGGTCCAACGAGTCAAAAGGTCCAACGAGTCAGAAGGTCCAATAATGGATCTTTTGACACGTTGGATCTTTTGACTCGTTGGACCTCTTGACTCGGAATCGAGCTTGACGGGGGGGAGGGGGGGTCTCGACGCATGCTGAACGACAGGTGCCAGATGCTGCCATACCCACAGGGTATCCTGACAAGAGAGAGAAGACAGGTGTGAGTCCAGGAAATTCGCATGTTTGAGCAACACTTTCTTTAGAGGTGCCTTCCCGTTCATTCCCTTCAAGGGACATCCATCTGACTAGTTAATTTAGAATTATGTTCAATGTACCCAGTCAACTTGTTTAGCCTGTTTGCAAATATATAACAACTGGTAAATGCACTTTTTATAATGTTGCGTTTTTTTTTTGGACGAATCTTATGCTATGATGCCAACTTCTCATGATTTTACAGATTAGGAAATCCCAGGTTCGGTCCTGATCCGCGTCACTTGCCACGATATTTATATTTTTCCAGTAAAGTGGCGTGAAAGTTCCGATACGCGGAGGCTGCGCGTGAACAAGCAATTCATTACGTTCGACCGTTTTACATGTCACGTCCGACGTACATACGTCTAAGAAATTAACCGAGTCACATACACTGCGTTGGAGAAAAGATGATCGTGCCATGGCCTGACGCGAAGGACACCACGAGCACTTTAAAATGTTTACACTCACCAGCAACGAACTTGAAGCGGAATCCCGGAATCTCGAACGGTGAAGCGAGTCCCCGGCTTTTTGGTTTCTTGCCTGAGCAGGCCCATTTAGAACACATTCATAGCGTGATTCGGTAACTCACGTGACATTAAAACGCCAAGCGAGGATCCAACCGAGAGGAAAATGTACTAGGAAAGAGAAATTCGCAGAACAGCAACACCGACAACGCCGACAACGCGACCGGCGATGTTTAAAAAGGGTCCATATCACAAGAGCGAACGACATTTTAGCGAACGGCGACATTTGAGCGAATGGTCGTTTTAGCGAATAACGGGGGCGCGCGTTAACCCATCCGTCGCGCTGCGCTTTACGCCGCTTCGCGGCGACAGTCTGCGGCAACTTGTTACAAAAATATGAACTCACTTGGCCCACCCCAAAACGCCGCTTCGCGGCGTCCGACTATTCGCTAAAGTGTCATTCGACGAAACGTGGGCGTTCGCTAAAACGTCATTCGATCAAGTGAGTGCCTCCCGTTTAAAAACATGGCTTCGGTTAGGGCAATGAACTTTTTAAAGCTAACGAACTGCTCGATTTTTTCTTTCCATATTGGTTTATCATTATCACTTAGCTTATTATGTTTTCTAAAAATATTAACATTAACGCACTCATTTTAGTTGATTGCGATTCTTTTTTACTCTGTTTTTTTATTTGTTTTTGTTTTACACCTTCAGTTGTCGCCATCCGGCTTGAGGAGCGCTGTGTATGCGCGATTACCGGAAGTGGCCTTGAGTGGGACCACTGGTTATGATTTCACTGTGGAGCGAGCCGCGAGTAGCCCATCGAGCCAGACGAGTGGCTGAGCGAGCCTCCGAGTGGCCGAATCCGCCGATCCAGCCAAGCCTAGCCGAGCCGCCGAGATTGCGCGATTGCGCCATTGCGCAGCGACCGCGACCGCGCCAACCTGGCGAGACGGCGGCGATGGCGGGACCGACGGATGACAACTCGTCAAGTTCGTCGCGCACTTTGCTTGTGGGTTCCAAGTGAAACCAACGCACTTTCAATCGCTTTGAAAGGTACGTATAGACGACTTTATTACTTGCAGCCTTGAGTGCTTTGGTATACACAGATCAAAGTGAACACTGAAGGACAGAAGGGAGACATGATGTTTTGAAATCGCAGCTTATTTGAACGCATGCGTCCCCTGCTGAAAGCGTCTGGCTGTGCTCTGTTGCAGACGTCATTTCGACTGCGTGTACTCTGATGTAACGTCAGTCAGTGTTTACACTCGGCTAGCTTCGCTATCTTGTTATCTCATGTTCGAAATAGACGTAGAAACCAGCGCCTCGTCTCTTTCGGATATTCAACCTCCAGCCCCCTGGCTCCCAGCGTGCTTACCGGCGTAAACCGTTCGACGTGTTGGATTCGCGGGCTCGTTCGAAGAGGCGTTGTTTAACGCTCACGAGTCGCCGAAGTGTTACCGGAGCTTCTCTTTACGAAAGTCGCGATCGACGCTGGGCTCTGAGCTCGTACTTTTTTCTTCCCTGGTAGACTACGAGTGCCGACCATTCATCTGTGGTGCCGACTGGCGCCGTACGAAGTTGAGAAAAGCTAGCGACTCTGTCAGATTTTCGTGACGCCGCCCAACTGCTCTGCTACCGGCTGCACTCAAAGAATAAGGTAAAAAAAAAAAAAAACGCGTTTTTTAATTTTTAGTTTTTTTTTGCCATGTTTCATTTCAGTCGCCGCAAAGTAAATTGCGGCCGTACGTCGGTTGACTCCCGATTACTGTCTCTACATCGTAGATTGTCTCACCACAATGGTGCCTCGTTGGTGTGATCTTATTCTGATATCGTTACATCTTGCTTTTTCATCTTGGCACACTTCTAGACGACCTTCTACACGTTGCACTCCTTGTCGACATGTCGCTGGTGTTAAAGACAAATCTAAAGTCGCTGTTTGCTCACTCCTTGGTGCACATATTTCATGTTCAACATCAGGTATCTGAAGGAGGCGCCATGAAACCCTGGAGTTTGTTTAGAGGTACCTCAACATACTGTATTCAAGTGTCGTTTTGTGTGTTATAGTTTCCTACAAAACCAGATTGCACTTTGTTCGTAATATACCCTATAACTGTTCACTACAATTAAAGTTGCTATAAAACATTGGCCACGAGAGGTGACTCGGCCAACGCAGCCTGAAAATTCCTCGCATAATTTTCTTCATGGGCCATTTTGGACATTGACAAATTTTCTTGTGAATAATGAGTGTTATGCACATGTGTTCTACTTTTCGTACAGGTACTTCAGTTAGATAAACCCCAGCAAAGGCAGCAAGACAGTCTCATAGGGTCACACCAGGGATAACTGCATTCCTGCTCAAGTCCCGAGTCTTGTCACCAAACTTCACTGAACATAATGGTACATTCCGTTTCCTTAACTTTTTCTTCTGAAATGTGTTTTTTTTTATTGTTGACTTTTTCTGTTGAAAAAAGGGTAGTACAACGTTTAAACACCCAATGTTTTTTTTTCTTTTTGTAAAATGTGTAGTACATCGTTTAAACATCCAAGCGTTCATAAATGGTCTCTGTACCAGACAATAGGGCGTCTTATACTCTGTTTCATACTTAGCGTGCAACGCTGTCAAAGGTACTAAAGTGGTGCGCATGAAAAAATAGAAAAAGTGTTACTCCGCGCGTTTCGTGGACGAGTGGTAGAAGGCGCTGCTCTGGCGATATTGACGTCTCGGTGGCCGTGGTTCGAACCGATTTTACGCGCAAATTTTTTTTTTTTCTTTTTTAGCCATACTTTTTGTGCAAGATTGTGCGCATTGACGAAGTGCATATTTCAGTTCCTCCTCCTTGATTTTTATTTATAAGTCGCCGAGAGGCCAGATTTCTACCATCTGGTCTGCCGATTTGCAAGTGTTATTTGCCTCCAGCACCGAGTTATATTTTTCTTTCGTGCAGCGTGGAATGAGGAATCGCCCTGATAGCGGCCTTGTCCCAAAATTTATAATAAGACATTAATCGACAATAGTTGTGTCCTGTACAGTTTATTTTGAAATAGCTGTCAAGAAAAGGAATCTCCCTCTCGGAGCACTTGCGATGCACCTTCAGGCGAATGGCGTTCTGTGTGAACTCGTCATGCTTGACGGTCCCCGTGCTCGAAACTTTCACGTTGCGAGGTCTTTGCTTCGGGGACGCCACCTTGCCAGATAGGCACTGCGCCTTGCACTTCGCGACAGTACAGGGCACACTCCAGTGTCGTTATTGGCCGTCTCCAGGACTTCACGACCGAATTCTCCGGGGAATGTGTTCTTATACTCCCGTACACAATGGCGATCATCTGCTTGCACTCTCTCAAGATTTTTGCACAACGAATCTTCGAAAACATCCGAGCAGGAGAGGTACTTGAGCTTGCTGCGTAAGACGCCCTCTTCTCAAAACCAGCCAGTGCCACACAACCCGAAAACCCACAGCGGCTGCCACACGGATGAACACGAAAACAACTTAAGGTGGTTTACATTATCTTTTCCTTTTTTTTTTTAAAAACATTTGTGCTCCGTTGAAATCATAACGCCACTATCAGTTACTAGCCCCGAGGAGGCACATTTTCCGACTTTTTAAAAAATTTTTGCAGGGGACGCACTATCTTATGGGGCGAACATAGGCACGGTCAGCAATGCAAACCGGTGCGCTAGCTTTGACTGCGTTGCACTCTATGTATGAAACAGAGTATAGGATCGCTTCAGACGGGGCAACCTTTCCAGCAATTTTGGGGCTGCTGGCGGGTTGTTCCCTAGTTTTCCCTAGAGCGACACGAATTGCTGAGATCAGGTCCGGCTCGAAGCAGACGAGCAACTCTGACTACTCGGAGATGTTTGAAGCGGCAGCAGCCAATCAGGAATGCAATATTTTCACGTGACACCCCTGTGGTCGTGATGATGAGAACTGAGGACTTAGTTCTGGTTTGAAATGGATCATTTTTGAAAATAAACTGTTTCAAAAAGATGAGTTAGTATTCTCAGCGCAATTTAAAGATATAAAAACATGTTTTTAGAATATAACTGTGCCTCTAAATACTGTAAGAAAAATAAAATTTCATGATGATGATGGCAAGTCGTAGCAATTCGGTTGCTGCATGTGAACGCGGGCGGCCCGTGTTGCTGGTGTTGCGACATGAAGTTGCTGGGCGAAATTGTTCCGTCTGAAGCAGGCTTTAGGGAACTGAATTCAAGGGCCGTGGAGCTCTGGGTGCAAGCCCACCTGGAAACATTTTTTTTTCTTTTTTGCCTTTTTTAGTATTTAAATATATATATATATATATATATATATATACATATATACTTTTTTAAGTTTTAACATATAGATGCATAATTTACACACTAATTCATTTTCAGAAGTGCTTTTATTCACTCTGTGGCTTTCTAGTGATTGCAATAGCTTCTCGGTGAGCTAATTTCAGCTCTGCAAAGGGAGAGGGATCTTCCCAGGCTTTGCAGGCTGTAAAGCTGGCTTGCACAGCTCTAGTGTGTCACACCTCGCTCACTGGCTCCATCGCGAAGCATAGGTGCTGCATGAGTCGCGCCACACCGTAAGCCCATATACGGTCGGGTGACAAACCGGGGACCATTTGTATTGTCACTGCACTCAGCTATGGTATGGTGGCATGGTCGGGGCATGAAGCAGGGGTACAGCTTGGAGATGCTGATCTTCATGACATTTTAAACACATTTTTCATTACTTTTGTGTCGAGTTGTCAGCATTCTAAAGGTGAGAAAGCAAGCAGCAGCGACAGCAAGAAAAGAAAAATTTAAGACCGCTTTCACCAAGAATCAATTACGAGCACTAGAAAGGCATGGAGTGTAATTAAAACGCTTCTAAAGGTGAATTAGCGTATAAATTAAGTACTTGTGCCTCAAAAATACAAAAAACAATGTAAATATAGTTATAAGGATAAAAATATACACCAGGAGGGCTTAAACCAAAACTACAGTCTGTAAGTTTGAAATTTGACACCTTAAACCACGTGGCCACCACCCAATTTTATTTCCAGGTCGTTCATCGAGGTATATGAATTTTGTTTGCAGCTGTCGGCTGCAAGAGAGATTGCCTTATTTTCATTTACTTTACTATTCCCACCAAATATGACAAGTGATAAAGAATAGAACCTCATTTGGTTGGCCGAGGCACTGTGCTTGCATCAAGGCAAACTATACTTCGTTTCAGCTTCGGTCCGAGCGCGGCCGATGTTATGAGCCAAAGGGCCAATCAAACACCGCAAAAAGCGCAGCGTCATGGCGTGCTCTCTGCGCTTGATAAGACTAGCCGGCGGAAGGGTACGCACGGAGAGACGGCGAATATCGGCTGGTCCTATCAGCTGCAGAGAGCACGCCACGAGGTTGTGCCTCTTTCGCTGTTTGATTGGCCCTTCGGCTCACAACATCGGCCGCGCTCGGACCGAAGCTGAAACGAAGTATAGCCTGTCTTGCTGGGTTCATATTGCCGCGCGCAGGGTCACAGACTTGTAGAAAGTTCTCGTTTATTCTTGCTGCGGACATAGCTATCGTTTATCCCTGCTTTTGTTGTTCTAGAAAGTGCTTGTTCATTCTCGCCCGGAGCGCGCTACGCTCGAACCTTCTCCGCCGAATCTTCGAGATAGTGACTCCCTCTAGATAAGAGGCCGCCCGCGACCTTGTCGAGTCAGTTTCGCCCCAGCGCTCGACTCTGCTGTCTCGCCGACCTCGACGCTCGCGACGCTTTGTTATTATTTTCTATTCTCTTTTTGTTTTGGCACAAGTTCGCCACATTAAACGTTTAGTTCTTCCTGTTTATTTATTGTTATTCTGGTCACCACCCGTGACATTTTGGTGGAGGTGCGGGGTACCGCATGCCTGTGCAGCGTTCCCCTCCAAGAGCCCGCAGTGCAAGTCCGGTGCCAAGCCCAGCGAGAAGACCACTCCCCGCGGAACCCGAAACGCGGACCAGCCGGCGCATCAAGGGAGAGGATCCTGAATACGGTTTGCTAATGGACAAGCCCAAGCCGAAGAAGACGACGATGGCCGACCAGGCGCAGGCCCCGGCCGCTCCTGCTGTCGTATACCTGCCCGTCGCACCCAAAACTCCGACGCCGTTCCACGGAGACGCACACGAGGACATCAAGGACTGGCTGCAACACTATGAACGGGTGGCCCGCCATAACGGGTGGTCAGCCGAGCACTGCTTGCAGAACCTTTACTTTTCGATGGAAGGAACTGCGAGGCACTGGTTGGAAAACCACGAGGCTTCTTTGACGTCGTGGGAGGTGTGCAAGCAAGAATTGAAGAAGACGTTTGCCTGCCAACACCGACGTGAGAGGGCCGAAGATCTCCTGCGAACAAGAACCCAAGACCTACATGAGAGCGTCACCAGCTTCGTTGAGGATGTTCTCCGCCTTAGCGCCCGCGCCGATCCTCAGGCTACCGAGGAGAAGAAGCTGCACCACTTGATGAGGGGCGTGAAAAGTGAGATATTCGGAGGCCTCATTCGCAATCCCCCGACAACCGTCGACGGGTTCGTCACGGAGGCGACGAATATGGAACGGGCCCTACAAGCACGTGCCAGACACTACCAGCGACACCCCGGCGTAACCACTCTGGCGACATCCGGATCCGAACTTGGCACCACCCTCCCCGGCATCCGTGAAATTAACCGTGAAGTCGTCCAGGAGGAACTCAAGAAGCTCCTGCCCGCTGCAGTACGCCCGGCCTCACTCTCCATCGCCGAGGTTGTGCGGGAAGAAGTCCAGAGAACCTTCCAGAAAAAGGCTCCTGTCGTCGTTGCAGCCCCCGAGGAGCCCACGTTGACTTACGCCGCAGTGGCTCGACGGCCACCGCCTCCTCCTCGTCGCAACTATGCGGCGCCGCCCCGACGTCAGTCTCCTGCGCCGCAGCACGACCGACACCACGACGACCAGGTCCAGTACGCCTGCCTGGAGCCTCGCGCTCCCCGCAAGACCGACGTGTGGCGAACGCCCGACCGACGCCCTCTGCTTCCATTGCGGGGAAGCGGACCACACCTACCGCCGATGCCCATACCGACGACTCGGGCTTCGCGGGTTCCACCCGAACGACCCGCGACCCCGTTATGGTGAACGCCCTCGGGAGATCGACGAGTACCTGCGACGACCTCAGTCCACCGAGCCTACGTCCCGCCGAGAGTTCCGGTCGCCGTCGCCACGACGTCCAGCTTCGCCGATGCACCGACCCCGACGTGAAAGCCTGTCGCCCCTCGCTCTTCGCCGGGGAAACTAGGCGCGGCAACCCCTGGAGGTGGAGTTGCCGAAGACGACCGACGCCAAGATCCTCCACGAACGTCGGAGGGCCCCCACTCGAACGCTACCAGAAATCGAAACCACGCCCCTGCAACGGTGTCCAATAACCTAAACGTCGTCATCGACGGCCACGACGCATCAGCGCTCGTGGACACTGGAGCAGACTACTCAGTCTTGAGTGGGAGGCTCTCCCGCCGCCTTCGAAAAGTCACGACGCCGTGGGATGGACCTCAGATACGAACCGCCGGAGGGCACCTCATCACACCGGTCGGGAGATGCACTGCTCGCGTCGAGATCCACGGTGAGACGTGCCCTGTCAAGTTCGTCATTCTGCAAGACTGCTCGAGGGACGTTATCCTCGGAATGGACTTTCTCTGCGAGTATGGCGCCGTCATCGACCTCGGAGCAAACCGGCTGACGCTTCGAAAACCTGCTCCACCACAGGAGGACCCCAAAGTGACGTCATCCGCGGTACGAGTCCTCGCAAACCACGTGAACCTACCGCCGCGGTCAAGTGTTTTCGTACCCGTCGGGGTCGATGAGACTTTCTGCGGCGACGTTTTGCTCGAAGGAAGCCTCCAGTTGCTTCTAGGAAGAAGGATCGGCATCGCAAGAGGCGTCACGGAGCTCCAAGACGGACGCACTATCGCACTCGTAACGAACTTCCGACAGGAGGCCCAGCACCTTACGAGAGGCACCGCTGTGGGCCACGCCGAGGAACTCCCGGACGCAGCCGCAATCGCCGGAATATCAGAAGACCTCTCTTCGTGGCCACCTAAGACAACGCCGCCTTCGCAGTTTGACATCGACCCAACCCTGCCTACCCCACAACGACGACAACTCAGTGACCTTCTCGCCGAGTTCAATGAGTGCTTCTCCACGTCGTCAAAGGTGCGCCAAACGACAGTTGCGAAACATCGAATTGTCACTGAAGACAACGCGCTTCCTGTTCATCGGTCGCCGTACCGTGTTTCCGTGAAAGAGAGAGAAGTCATCCAGAAGCAGGTCCAAGAAATGCTCGATGACGACATTGTCCAGCCCTCAAGCAGCCCGTGAGCTTCACCGGTAGTCCTGGTGAAAAAGAAAGACGGGACTCTTCGGTTCTGCGTGGACTATCGCCGACTAAATGCCGTAACGAAAAAGGACGTCTACCCGCTGCCACGCATCGACGACACTCTGGACCGGCTGCGCCATGCCCGATACTTTTCGTCGATGGACCTGAAGAGTGTGTACTGGCAGATCGAGGTCGACGAACGGGATCGTGAGAAGACTGCCTTTGTCACACCAGACGGACTGTACGAATTTAAAGTGATGCCGTTCGGACTGTGCACAGCACCGGCGACGTTCCAGCGCGTAATGGACACCGTTCTTTCCGGCTTGAAATGGCAAAGCTGCCTCGTCTACCTCGACGACGTCGTGGTATTCGCAAGCGACTTCGACGAGCACCTGAGACGTTTGCGAGCCGTGCTACAGGCTATCCAGAATGCTGGACTGACACTAAAGCCGTCAAAATGTCGGTTCGCTTACGGCGAGCTCAAATTCCTGGGCCATGTCGTGAGTGCTCACGGCGTAAGCCCTGATCCTTCCAAGACATCTGCTGTTGCAGAATTTCCCAAGCCATCAGACAAAAAATGAAAGCCGCTTACAACTCCCTGTAACGCCGAATTAGAGCGCAGCTCTTGAGGAGGAGGGGGGAAGGGCACTGGGGGGGGGTTAAACTAACCAGGGGGGGGTCACGTTACCTTGGGGGTCACGTGACCCCCAATGCCGATAATGTCATCACTGACGTCACTGATGACGTCATCAGTGACGATGACGATGCGGGTACCGATGACGTCATTAGTGACGTCACTGATGACTTCACCAGTGATGATGACGATGACGATGCGAATGTCGGTGACGTCATCAGTGACGTCGCTGATGACGTCATCAGTGATGATGACGATGACGATGCGGATGCCGGTGACGACATCAGTGACGTCACTGATGACGTCATCAGTGATGATGACGATGACAATGCGGATGTCGGTGACGTCATCAGTGATGATGACGATGACGATGTGGATGCCGGTGACGTCATCAGTGATGATGACGATGACGATGTGGATGCCGGTGACGTCATCAGTGATGATGACGATGACGATGTGGATGCCGGTGACGTCATCAGTGACGATGACGATGTGGATGCCGGTGACGTCATCAGTGATGATGACGATGACGATGCGGATGCCGGTGACGTCATCAGTGATGATGACGATGACGATGTGGATGCCGGTGACGTCATCAGTGATGATGACGATGACGATGTGGATGCCGGTGACGTCATCAGTGATGATGACGATGACGATGCGGATGCCGGTGACGTCATCAGTGATGACGATGACGATGTGGATGCCGGTGACGTCATCAGTGATGATGACGATGACGATGTGGATGCCGGTGACGTCATCAGTGATGATGACGATGACGATGTGGATGCCGGTGACGTCATCAGTGACGATGACGTCATCGGGGAGTCACGCGACATCGGCGGGGGTCACGTGACCTCGAGGAGGGGGCCACGTGACCTCAGGGGAGTCACGTGACTTCGGGGGGTCACGTGACCCCCCACGAGGTCACGTGACCTTGGTGGGGGGCTCGCGCGGTGCATTATGGGACATTTCCCATGATGCACCGCGCGGTTACGCCGACGCCGACGGCGACGCCGACGCCGACGGCGACGCCGCTCAAGCCGGAAACGGGCCCCTAAGAGCTGCGCTCTAAAAAGCCGTAAGAAGATTTCTTGGACTGTGCGCTTACTACAGGCGTTTTGTTCGCGATTTTGCCAAGATTTCTGCACCGCTCACGCATCTGACCAAGGACGACGTGAACTTCCAGTGGGGGGAGGAGCAAGAACAAGCGTTCAACGAACTGAGGGAAAGACTCCAGTCCCCCCCTATCCTCGGACACTTCGATCCATCAGCGGAAACGGAAGTTCACACGGACGCCAGCAACGCCGGACTCGGCGCGGTACTCGTCCGAAGACAAGACGGAGCAGAGAGGGTGATTCCTTACGCAAGCCGGGCACTGTCCAAGGCAGAGAAAAATTACTCGACGACCGACAAGGAATGTCTCGCTGTCATCTGGGCGTTAACCAAGTTCTGCCCGTACCTGTACGGGATCCCGTTTCGCGTTGTCACGGACCACCACGCTCTCTGTTGGCTCGCCAACCTCAAGGACCCGTCAGGACGCCTCGCTCGCTGGAGTCTGCGACTGCAACAATTCGACGTGACCATTGTGCATAAGTCTGGCCGCAAGCATAACGACGCCGACTGTTTGTCTAGGGCCCCAGTCGAATCTCCTCCCGAAAGCACTGACGACGACGACGACGCCCGTTTTCTCGGTGCAGTGACAGATGCCGACATGGGAGCACTTCAACGAGACGACCCGGAACTTCGCGCCGTGATCGAACACCTCGAAGGCCAAGGAAGTTCAGTTCCGCGAGTCTTGGCCCGAGACTTGTCAAGCTTCGTTCTGCGGCGAGGCGTGCTCTTCAAGAAGAACTTCGGAACGAGCAACCCTGCTTGGCTGCTGGTTGTTCCGGCGAGCCTGCGAGAAGAAATCTTTCAAGCATGCCACGACGACCCGACGGCTGGACACCTTGGCTACAGCCGGACGCTCGCCCGGATTCGTGACAAGTACTACTGGCCGAGACTCCCGAAAACAGTCCATTTGTACACAAGGTCGTGCCATGAGTGCCAACGACGTAAGAGGCCTCCGACGAAGCCAGCCGGACTCCTGCAGCCGATACCTGCCCCGACTAGACCTTTCCAGCAGGTCGGAATGGATTTGCTTGGACCGTTCCCAACATCGACGCAAGGAAATCGGTGGATTATCGTCGCGACCGATTATCTTACACGATACGCCGAGACGAAAGCCCTGCCATCGGGAACAGCCGTGGAAGTCGCCAAATTTTTCGTCGAGTCCATTCTCCTTCGACGCGGCGCACCCGAAGTACTGATTACAGATCTCGGGTCATCCTTCATGGCCCAGCGGACGCAAGCAGTCCTTCGTCTCTGCCACACCAGCCATCGCCGCACCACGGCGTACCACCCGCAGACCAACGGGCTGACGGAGAGACTCAAGAAAACCATCGCCGACATGATTTCCATGTACGTCGACGTAGAGCACAAGACATGGGACGAGGTGCTGCCGTACGTCACATTTGCGTACAACACAGCGGTTCAAGAAACCACGGGAATGACACCGTTCCAACTGGTACACGGCCGGACGGTTACCACGACGCTCGACGCCATGCTGCCTCACGTGCCAACCGGTGATGGCAACGACGACGCTCAACTGATCTCCCAGCGCGCGGAGGAAGCTCGTCAACTGGCAAGAGTCAAGATTCAAGACCAACAGCGAGTCGACGCACGCCGGTATAACCTTCGTCGCCGGGACGTCCACTTTCAACCCAGAGACCGGGTATGGGTTTGGACACCAATACGGCGCCGCGGTCTCAGCGAGAAACTTCTGTAACGCTACTTCGGACCCTACAAGATCATCCGACGCCTCGGCGATCTTAACTACGAAGTCCTTCCCGACGGAACGCGCCCATCTGCAAGACGTCAGCCGCGACCCGAGGTGGTGCACGTCGTCCGGCTGAAGCCGTATTACGAACGATAGAACTTTCCACACTCGTCGACGGGTGAACTGTGAACGGTGAACTGCGGCTCGCGATTCTGCTGCCTTTTTGTTTTAGATTTGTTTTTGTTTGTTGTTTTTTCGTTTTGTGCTGCATCGGGACGATGCACTTTTTTAAAAGGGGGTGGGTAATGCCGCGCGCACGGTCACAGACTTGTAGAAAGTTCTCGTTTATTCTTGCTGCGGACATAGCTATCGTTTATCCCTGCTTTTGTTGTTCTAGAAAGTGCTTGTTCATTCTCGCCCCGAGCGCGCTACGCTCGAACCTTCTCCGCCGAATCTTCGAGATAGTGACTCCCTCTAGATAAGAGGCCGCCCGCGACCTTGTCGAGTCAGTTTCGCCCCAGCGCTCGACTCTGCTGTCTCGCCGACCTCGACGCTCGCGACGCTTTGTTATTATTTTCTATTCTCTTTTTGTTTTGGCACAAGTTCGCCACATTAAACGTTTAGTTCTTCCTGTTTATTTATTTTTATTCTGGTCACCACCCGTGACGATATTTTGTTTCATCACCTGTTTAGGATTCTGTTGTCGCTCATCAAAAGAAGAAAAAAAAAAAACTGACTAATTCTGTCTTATTCTGGTGTGCAGGTACCCTTAACAGTAAACTCTGCTAAATATAGATACTTTTTTTAGCAAATATGCATCGTTTTAGCAAAATGAACTACACTATTTGACTAACGTAAAACAGAACGAGCCTCTCCACTTGGGTCTTTTTTCACCTCTCGCAGACACTATTTCCTGCTTTTTGTGGTTTGTATCAGACTTTTGTATTCTGTCCGGCCAAAGCGTCTGTGTTACACTAAGACTGGGTTCTTTAGGATATCTACAGGTATTCTTCGCAGCAAATGGCTTCCAATCAGGAACACGAGTTTGTTTTCGGCCACTGAGAGCAAGTATTTTCAAGGTGAGCTATTGCCCGCCTATATGAGTTTTGTATTTAATTCCTCTTGAATGTCATAACCTATATGTAGTGGTCTTGCATTAGTATTTTGTTGTCTCTTCTGAAAAAACACCCAAGTTTAACTAAGACCGGATTCTTTCTTATACATGCAGGTCTTGGTGGCAAGCACCAGCCAATCAAGGCCAGAAGTTTGCTCTTTGCCGCGCATGGCAAGTGTTTTCAAGGTGAGTGATTGACGCCTATCTGAGTTGTGCGTTTCATTCCTCACAGACACTATATTTCCTGTCTGTATAGTGGTCTTGTTTCAGGCTTTTGTGTCTCTGTCCGGTCAAAGCATCTGTGTTAGACTAAGACTCGGTTCTTTAGCATATCTGCAGGTATACTTTGCAGCAAATGGCTGCTAATCAGGAACACGTGTTTGTTCTCGGCCACTAAGAGCAAGTATTTTTAAGGTGAGCTATTGCCCACCTATATCAGTTTTGTGTTTCATTCTTTTTAGATGCCATTTCCTATGTGTAGTGGTCTAGCATTAGTATTTTGTTGTCTCTCCTTCTGCAAAAGCACCCAAGTTTAATTAAGACCGGGTTCTTTCTTATACATGCAGGTCTTGGTGGCAAGAACCAGCCAATCAAGGCCAGAAGTTTGTTTTTTGCCGCACATGGCAAGTGTTTTCAAGGTGAGTGATTGATGCCTATCTGAGTTGTTTGTTTCATACCTCACAGACACTCTATTTCCTGTCTGTATAGTGGTCTTGTTTCAGGCTTTTGTGTCTCTGTCGGGCCAAAGCATCTGTGTTAGACTAATCTTTAGGATATGTGCAGCAATTCTTGGCAGCAAGTCTGCCAATCAGGAACACGAGTTTGTTCTCGGCCACCAAAAGCAAGTATTTTCAAGGCGAGCTATTGCCCGCCTATATGAGTTTCAGCATTCATCAAGGAGCGCAAAATCAAAGCCCGGGGGTTGGCCATTGCAAAAATGTTGACTCGGAAGCGCATAGGGAGGAAGCTTTATAAAAGTACCCACCTGTTTCTACAAGACAAACCAAAACTAAGAATTTGAGTTCCATTTGAAAAAAACAAACAAAAAAAAAACATTGTCAGCCAGAATTAACTCGGGGAGCGGCACGGAGCAAACAAGCCACGGTACGAGTATGCTTGGTTCAGGCGTTTGTAGGGGTAGTAGATGACTCGGTGTTTTCTAAAAAAAATATTTTTTTTTCTAAAAGTGTGGTGGTCGAATATTCAGGGATGGGCATTGAGTCGGGATGTTAAGGTAAAAATTTCATCCAAAATTTTGAAGGCCTTGTCCCCCTAGCGAGGGGGACAAGGCCTTCAAAATTTTGGGTTCGCAAAAGGGGTGCGTCAGTATTGACGTCTCATTTTACATCATGCGTCTCAATTTAAAACGCACTATAAATGACATGCCTGAGATTCGTTTGGGTGTACGTCCTCTCAGCAAGTATACGGTTCTTTCTCAAAAAGGTCTAATCTGATGTTGACCGTTCCTCAGGTCTCCACCGACAATTCATCAGGACGAGACCCAACCGGGACACTAGTAAGGAACGGTTTAAGCAAGGGAGGCTACATATACGACAGCCTCTTGCGGACAAGAAACGAAAATAGATAGATGGTGGGTGTTTAATTTGCTATGCCTTTTGGCGTGCACATTATGTTTGTTATGTTTCAAGATTCCTGCAGAGTTCGGTTTCAACTATTGTAAAATACCGAGCATGCGCCCAGGTCGCATAAGCGCCTACCCTCTGATTCGGAACGATCCGCAAATAAGCAAAGGGCATACCAGACACCCATCCACCTGTTTTGAGCCGTGCTCAAAATATTGAAAGAGGACATCAAGCGCCAGGTGCTGTGGCGTCTTTGCCACAATAGCGCCAGTCGTAGAGCTGACAGATCCGTGACTGGCGCAAGCCATGGCATGGCCTTTGGGAACCAGGGAATCGAGATTAAAGAAGTAGCGCAGAAATTGGAGGCGAGTGGTGAAGGTGAGCAGAGTTAACAGAAAACAAGGACGAAGGGAGTTCCGTCGCATGAGGCATCTGTGCCCCGTGCATGTAATTTTGAGTGTGCTATAGTTGGCGACTCAAAAAAATTGTTATTTGGACGTAACTAATCGCAAATCTCTCTTGCAGTTTCCATGGCCCACAAGCCAGCCGGCGCCAGTTCGTTCTCGTTCAAAGGTGAGGATTCTAGATTTTCTAGATTGCTCTGAAGCAGCAATACTGAAGCCAGACAAGCGGTACGGCATATTTAATTGGCAGAACGACTGGGGACGCTTTCACTGAAGCTTGTTTTGCTGCAATACACGTGTGTATTGCAGCAAAACAAGCTTCAGTGAAAGCGTCCCTACTCGTTTTGAGCTCCGTCAATTAAAGGTGCCGTACCGCTTGTCTGTCTGGCTTCAGTGTTGCTGTAGGCGACAAAACGTGTGCCCAGTTTTGTCACAAGAGGCATATTATGTCACGCACATGTAATTTTGAATTTATCCGGCTTAGTGTGCTGTAGGTGGCTGGTCAAAGAAATTGATACTTAGACGCAGCTAATCGCAAATCTTTCTGGCAGTTTCCACAGCCTAAGAGCCAGCAGGTCCCAGTTTGCTTTTCTCCAAAGGTGAGAATTCCAGATTCCCGAAGCAGGAATACCGAAGCCATACGACCGGTACAGCATTTTTAATTGACGGAGCTCAGAACGACTGGGAGCTCCTGCATTGAAGCTTATTTTTCTGTAATACAAGCGGGCGACATTGACACGTGCCCAGTTACGTCGCAAGAGGATATCTATGTCCCGCGCATGTAATTTTGAATCTTTCAGACTTAGTGTACTTTACGTGGCTACTCAAAGTAACTGCTACTTGGACGCAACTAACCGCAAATCTCTCTTCCAGTTTCCACAGCCTGCAAGCAAGCAAGCACCACTTCGTTTTTCCTCAAAGGTGAGCATTCCAGATACTCTAGTTTGGTGCGAAGCAGGAATAGTGAAGCCAGACGAGCGGATACGTATATTTAATTGACCGAGCTCAGAATGACCTGTGGCAGTGGCATTGAAGCTTATTTTTCCACAATCAAACGCAGACATAATTTTGAATCTTGGTGAAGGATTGCTACTTGTCGCAAACTAATCACAAATTTTTATTTTGCAGTTTCTATATGGCTACAGCTAGCAGGTGCTGTTTTCATTAAGGTGAGGATTTCACATTGTTTTCAAACATCAAGTTTTTGAATGAGAGTCCTAAACAATTAACTTTCTTTTGCAGTAAATGCCAGATCCTCCAGTTCAGGAATATGTTAAATATATTTGGTATGGATAAGTCCAGAGTTTCGCTTCTTTATTCACAATTTGTCAACAGCAACATTTTTTAAATTTATCACTCAGAAATACACACAAGAAGAGACTGCGTTGCGGAGAAATGTTGCGCTGAACGTGATATTCCAACTCGTATATAGTTTTATTGGTAGCCGATATAATATATTGGATTCCAATATCCATAATACGCTGACTATATTGGAATCGTAAACCCTTATTGGATCCCCATACGACACATTGGGATCCAATAAGGGTTTATATGGTGTTGGATTCCAATATTTTCAGCGTATTATGGATATTGGAATCCCATAACAAATCCTTATTGTAATACAATACAATAAATGTAATGTTTTCCAATACACTGTGTATATTGTATTGCAATACAATAAAAGATATTGTTTACCAATATCCATAATACGCTGTTCATATTGGTGTTTTACAATAGGGTCAGTATCCCTTTAAAATTAGACTGCGTTCGAGTCGGGAGAACGAAATTTCGGGCATTTCCCAAACTCGATGCAAATTGAATTTGGGAACTTTGAGCCCCGTTCGCTAAAGGCCACATAAGAAGCAGTTTAGCACATCCCATTGCAGTCGTTACGACTTCTTCTGAAAACAGGCTGCATCGCCCGACTGCCCGAAATGAATGATGACTTCTCTAAAATCAGAGGAACGGAATCACATCAGCCATGAACCCAGGTAGCACAGGTGGCACATGAACCCAGGTAGCACTTTGGTCTCCACACGGGCAAAGTGGGCAGGGGCAGCCTCCGCGTCCCCTTGGGTCACACGTATGTTATGCGAAGGCAAAATAAGCGTAGTTGTGGGCAAAGCGAGGCACGCCCACCTAGGCTGCCGACGCAGTACACCCGTGGTTCCCACTTCGACTACGCGTGGCCATGCCCGACTTGGGCCACCCCTGCAATGCACCTGTGGATCCCACCTCGTCTATGCGGGGCAGAGTTAGCAAAGAGGGGGGCTCCATGGGGGCATGTCCAATTTGGGCTGCCCATGCAACGCCCCCTTAGGTACCAACTCGTCTATGCGTGGGCCGAGCTGGCACAGAAATGTGCTCCATGGGGGCACTGCTTGGGCATGCCAAACTTGGGCCACCCCTGCAATGCCCCTGTGGATCCCACCTCGTCTATGCGGGGGCACAGTTAGCAAAGAGGTGGGCTCCAGGGGGGCATGTCCAATTTGGGCTGCCCATGCAACGCCCCCTTAGGTACCAACTCGTCTATGCGTGGGCCGAGCTGGCACAGGAATGTGCTCCATGGGGGCACTGCTTGGGCGTGCCCAACTTGGGCCACCCCTGCAATGCCCCTGTGGATCCCACCTCGTCTATGCGGGGGCACAGTTAGCAAAGAGGTGGGCTCCATGGGGGCATGTCCAATTTGGGCTGCCCATGCAACGGCCCCTTAGGAACCAACTCGTCTATGCGTGAGCCGAGCTGGCACAGAAATGTGCTCCATGGGGGCACTGCTTGGGCATGCCTTACTTGGGCCACCCCTGCAATGCCCCTGTGGATCCCACCTCGTCTATGCGGGGGCACAGTTAGCAAAGAGGTGGGCTCCACGGGGGCATGTCCAATTTGGGCTGCCCATGCAACGCCCCCTTAGGTACCAACTCGTCTATGCGTGGGCCGAGCTGGCACAGGAATGTGCTCCATGGGGGCACTGCTTCGGCATGCCCAACTTGGGCCACCCGTTCAATGCACCTGTGGATCCCACCTCGTCTATGCGGGGGCACAGTTAGCAAAGAGGTGGGCTCCATGGGGGCATGCCCAATTTGGGCTGCCCATGCAACGCCCCCTTAGGTACCAACTCGTCTATGCGTGGGTCAAATTTGGGGGTTTTACGTGCCAAACCTACGACGGGCATCTGGCACGCCCCAGCGGAGGACTGAGGATTAATTTCGACCACCTGGGGATCTTTTGACGTGCAACCGAAAGCTCGGTTATACGGCGCCTTCTCCGCAATAAGCCTCCGTCATATTGCGGGCACCTCGGTCGGGATTCGAACCCGCCACCTGGGGATCCGTAGGCCGGCGCTCTCGCCTCGGAGCCACCGAGGTGGCTATCTATGCGTGGGCCGAGCTGGCACAGAAATGTGCTCCATGGGGGCACTGCTTAGGCATGCCTTACTTGGGCCACCCCTGCAATGCCCCTGTGGATCCAACCTCGTCTATGCGGGGGCACAGTTAGCAAAGAGGTGGACTCCACGGGGCATGTCCAATTTGGGCTGCCCATGACACGCCCCCTTAGGTACCAACTCGTCTATGCGTGGGCCGAGCTGGCACAGAAATGTGCTTCATGGGGGCACTGCTTGGGCATGCCTTACTTGGGCCACCCCTGCAATGCCCCTGTGGATCCCACCTCGTCTATGCGGGGGCACAGTTAGCAAAGAGGTGGGCTCCATGGGGGCATGTCCAATTTGGGCTGCCCATGCAACGCCCCCTTAGGTACCAACTCGTCTATGCGTGGGCCGAGCTGGCACAGAAATGTGCTCCATGGGGGCACTGCTTGGGCATGCCTTACTTGGGCCACCCCTGCAATGCCCCTGTGGATCCCACCTCGTCTATGCGGGGGCACAGTTAGCAAAGAGGTGAGCTCCACGGGGGCATGTCCAATTTGGGCTGCCCATGACACGCCCCCTTAGGTACCAACTCGTTTATGCGTCGGCCGAGCTGGCACAGGAATGTGCTCCACAGGGGCACTGCTAGGGCTTGCCGAACTTGGGCTGCTCATGCAATGCTGTGTCGGTCTCATCTCGGCTGATTTATGCTGAGGTTAGCATAGAATCTACGCTAAGGTTATCATAGATGTGAGCTTCAACACATATGCGAAGGTTAGCACAGATGTAGGCTCCAAGGGAGCATAGCGTGTTCATATTACCGCGCGCGCAGCTACCCAAGTAGGCAGCGCGCGCGTGGCCTAATGGTTATCGCGCGCCTGCCTCCCACGCGAAAAGCCAGGGTTCGAATCCTGGGAGCGCTGCATCTTTTGTTATTCCTGCAATTTAGTTTTCTGGTAGATTCGAGAATAATGTTGGCGCATTCGAGGTCCGAATGTTCTACGCGTCGAACATTCTACGCCGATTATTCCAGAAGCTCACGCATGTACATAAGGGGCGCCGCGTGGTGAACCGGACTGAGTTTCGCCTCAGCGTTCGATCCTGCTGCTTCGCCGCTTTCGACACCCGCGACGCTCTGTTGTTATTTTCTTTTGCCTTTTATTCCTGGGCACAAGTTCGCCCCATTAAAGGTTTCAGTTTTCTCAGTTATTTTGTTGTTTTGTCACCTTGTCATTCGTGACATTTTGGTGGAGGTGCGGGGTACTGCATGCCCTTGCCGCGTACCCCTCCGAGGGTTCGCAGTGCAAGTCCGACGGCTAGACCACGAAGAACCGACGAAAGCACTTCCGAGATCCGGTTCAGTCGTCGCACCTAAGGCCTACACCCGGAATTCGGACCCCTGCCGCCCAAGACTAAGCAGCCAACGAGGCCAAAGATGGACAGCCAGTCGTCTCAGAACCCGTCCACCGCCAGCATCGTATACCTGCCCGTCGCGCCCAAAACTCTGACGCCTTTCCAAGGAGACGCCCACGAGGACATCGAGGACTGGCTGCAACATTATGAACGTGTGGCCCGACATAACGGGTGGTCAGCTGAGCACTGCTTGCAGAACCTTACTTTTCGCTGAAAGGAACTGCGAGGCACTGGCTGGAAAACCACAATTCTTCTTTGCCGTCGTGGGAACTGTGCAAGCAAGAACTGAAGAAGACGTTTGCCTGCCAACACCGACGTGAGCGGGCCGAGGAACTTCTTCAAGCAAGAAGCCAAGGGCCAAACGAGAGCGTCACAAGTTTCGCCGAGGACGTTCTCCGCCTCATGAACCGCGTCGACCCAAACGCTCCTGGCGAGAAGAAGCTGCGGTTCCTGATGCGAGGGGTGAAAGAGACCATCTTCGGAGGCCTTGTCCGCAACCCCCCAGCCACCGTCGAAGATTTCGTCAAGGAAGCCACAAACATCGAACGGGCCCTTCAAGCACGGGCCTCCCATTACCAGCGACTTCCTGGCATCGCTGCCTTCTCGACTTCCAGCTGCACCGGCCCGGACCTCCGCGACATCATCCGGGACGTCATGCGGGAGGAAATCAGGAAGCTTCTTCCTGCTGCCGCAAGCCCGGATTCGCCCTCAGTCGCCGAGATTGTCCGGGAAGAACTTCAGCAGGCGCTGCAGCCAGAAGTTCTCGCCAGCGCCGCTCCTGAACCACCGAAGCTGAGCTACGCCGCAGCTACCCGACGACCACCGCCCCCTGCTCACCCGTATACGGCGCCACCTCGACGTGATCCTCTAGCGCCGCAGTATTCCTGACGCCACGAAGATCGGACGTACGTCCGCCCAGAACAAGCTGCTCCACGAAAGACCGACGTGTGGAGGACGGCCGATCGACGCCCGTTGTGTTACCACTGCGGTGAGGCCGGCCATATTTACCGTCGATTTCCCTACCGACAACTGGGGCTGCGCGGGTTCCACCCCAACGACCCGCGCCCAAGGTACGACGAACGCCCTCGTGACATCGAGGAGTACCTCCGACGTTCGCCATATTCAACGCTGCTCCGCCGTGAGTCCCACTCACCGTCGCCCAGACGTTCAGCGTCTCCAGCGCCACGACCCCGCCGAGAAAGCCTGTCGCCCTTGCGTTGCCGGGAAAACTAAGTGCGGCAACGCCTGGAGGTGGCGTTGCCGAAGACGCTACGCATCACAACGACGTCCCTGCATCGGTGTCCAACAACCTATACATCATAATCGACGGCCACGACGCATCGGCACTCGTGGACACCGGAGCAGACTACTTAGTCTTGAGTGGGAGGCTCTCTCGCCGCCTGCGAAAAGTGACAACGCCGTGGGAAGGCCCTCAAATACGAACCGCCGTTGGGCACCTCATCACACCAGTCGGGCGATGCACTGCTCGCGTCGAGATCCACGGTGAGACGTGCCCTATGAAGTTCGTCGTTCTGCAGGACTGTTCGAGGAACGTTATCCTAGGAATGGACTTCTTCTGCGAGTATGGCGCCGCCATCGACCTCAGAGCGAACCGGCTAACTCTGCAAAAACCTGTTTCACCACCGGAGGAACCCAAAGCGACGTCATCCGCGGTCAGAGTCCTCGCAAGTCACGTAAACTTACCGCCGCGATCGAGTGTTTTCGTGCCTGTCGGGATCGCCGAAGCTTTCTCCGGCGAAGTTTTGCTCGAGGGGAGCCTCCAGTTGCTTCTGGGAAGAGGAATAGGCGTCGCAAGAGGGGTAGCTGAACTTCAGGATGGCCGCACTGTGGTCCTCATGACGAACTTCCGAAACGAAGCGCAACACCTCACGAAAGGGGCAGCCGTTGGCCACGTCGAGGAACTCCGAAACTCCGCAGAAATCGCCGTCATTGCTGACGAATCCTCGCCACCTGAGCAAGACAGTACGTCGCCAGCACAGCTCGACATTGACCGTAAGCTTCCGGGCCCGAAACGACGTCAGCTGATTAACCTCCTCGCCGAATACCGCGACTGCTTTGCGACGTCGTCGAAGGTGCGCCAAACCGCCGTTGCGAAGCACCGCATCGTTACCGAGGGCGACGCGCGCCCTGTGCACCGATTTCCATACAAAGTCTCCGTCAAAGAAAGACAGGTGATCCAGGAGCAAGTTCAAGAGATGCTGAACGACGACATAATTCAACGCTCAAGCAGTCCTTGGGCCTCCCCAGTCGTACTGGTTAAGAAGAAAGACGCAACGCTTAGGTTCTGCGTGGATTACCGGCAGCTGAACGCAGTGACGAAGAAAGACGTCTATCCACTCCCCCGCATCGACGACACGTTAGACCGGCTGCGCCATTCTCGATACTTTTCATCGATGGACCTGAAGAGCGGCTACTGGCAGATCGAAGTCGACGAACGGGACCAAGAGGAAACAGCCTTCGTCACACCGGATGGGCTGTACGAGTTTAAGGTGATGTCCTTCGGACTAAGCACGGCGCCAGCAACTTTCCAGCGTGTCATGGACACCGTACTGGCAGGACTGAAGTGGCAGAGCTGTCTCGTCTACCTCGACGACGTCGTAGTGTTTTCCGGCGACTTTGACGAGCACTTGCGACGACTCCGAGCTGTTCTCCAAGCCATACGGACCGCCGGACTCACCCTCAAGCCGTCAAAGTGTCGGTTCGCCTATGACGAGCTGAAGTTCCTAGGCCACGTGGTTAGTAACGAAAGCATTCGTCCAGACCGAGAGAAGACTCGCGCCGTCGCAGCATTTTCAATGCCAAGAGACAAGAAGGCCGTGGGAAGGTTCCTTGGGCTATGTGCCTACTATCGGTGCTTCGTTCGAGAATTCGCAAGGATTTCCGCACCGCTCACAAACCTCACGAAGGACGCCGAGAAGTTCGAATGGGCCGAGGAGCAGCAGCAGGCATTCGACGAGCTGAAGCGACGACTGCAGGCGCCTCCTGTTCTTGGACATATCGACCAGGATGCGGAAACCGAGATTCACACGGACGCAAGTAATGCAGGACTTGGCGAGGTACTGGTTCAAGTACAAGAAGGCACCGAGCGAGTCATCGCCTACGCAAGTCGGACATTGTCCAAGGCGGAGCGAAATTACTCCACGACTGAAAAAGAATGCCTTGCGGTCGTCTGGGCGATCACGAAGTTTTGTCCGTACTTATACGGAAGCCCGTTCCGCGTAGTCACGGACCACCATTCGCTCTGCTGGCTCGCGAACATCAAGGACCCGTCAGGACGCCTAGCGCGATGGAGTCTCCGACTGCAAGAGTTCAACATGACCGTAGTCTACAAGTCAGGCCGCAAGCGCAGCGACGCCGACTGCCTGTCCAGAGCTCCCGTCGAAACACCCTCCGAGAGCAGCGACGACGATGACGACAAGTGTTTCCTCGGCGCAGTGAACACCGACGACATGGCCCGACGTCAACGAAACGATCCTGAGCTGTGCGCACTAATAGAGCACCTGGAAGGGCATAGGAGTGCCATACCACGTGTTTTTGCACGAGCCCTGCCGGCCTTCGCAATTAGACAAGGTGCTCTCGACAAAGAGAACTTCGGCAACAACAACACGACGTGTCTGCTGGTAATCCCGACCGACCTTCGAGAGGAGATCTTCCAAGCCTGCCTCGACGACCCGACGTCCGGACACCTTGGTTACAGCCGGACACTGGCCCGTATTCGTGAAAAGTATTGCTGGCCCAAGCTCCCCAAAACCGTCCACCTATACACACGATCATGCCATGAATGCCAGCGACGAAAGAAACCTCCGACGAGGCCGGCTGGACTCTTGCAGTCAATTCCTCCGCCAACGGCAGCCTTCCAGCAGATCGGAATGGATCTAATTGGCCCTTTTCTGCCGTCGACGTCGGGAAATCGCTGGATCATCGTCGCCACAGATTATCTCACGCGGTACGCCGAAACGAAAGCCCTTCCCTTCGGAACTGCTGTGGAAGTTGCCAAGTTTTTCATTGAATCCATCGTCCTCCTGCACGGCGCTCCCGAAGTCCAGATCTCAGACCGTGGTTCATGGCCCAGCTGACACAAGAAGTCCTTCGTCTCAGCCACACCAGCCATCGTCGCACCACGGCGTACCACCCTCAGACTAACGGGCTAACGGAAAGACTCAACAAAACCATCGCCGACATAATTTCCATGTACGTCGACGTGGAGCACAAGACATGGGACGTGGTGTTGCCGTACGTCACCTTTGCCTACAATACGGCCGTGCAAGAGACCACCGGGGTTACACCCTTTCAACTGGTTCATGGTCGCAAAGTGACGACAATGCTGGACGCAATGTTACCCCACGAACCGGCTGTCGACGGGAGCGACGACGCCCAGGTGGTTGCCCAACGGGCAGAGGAAGTCCGTCAGCTCGCCAGACTCCGAATTCAAGCCCAACAACGTATCGACACTGGCCGCTACAACCTTCGTCGCCGGGACGTCCACTTCCAGCCCGGAGACAGGGTGTGGGTGTGGACACCGATCCGACGCCGTGGTCTCAGCGAGAAACTCCTGAAGCGCTGCTTTGGGCCCTACAAAGTGCTTCGTCGACTCGGGGATCTGAACTACGAGGTGATGCCCGACGGAACACGGACTTCATCACGCCGCCCTCCACGACCAGAAGTCGTCCACGTCGTGCGCATGAAGCCGTACTACGCTCGATAGGACACTGGACCTAACGCATTCCGAATGACTTTTTAGTTTACCTTTTTTTTTTTTTTTTTCTTTGCTTTGTTTTGTGCTGCATCGGGCGATGCACTTTTTAAAGGGGGGAGTAATGCCGCGCGCGCAGCTGGCCAAGTAGGCGGCGCGCGCGTGGCCTAATGGTTATCGCGCCTGGCTCCCACGCGAAAAGCCAGGGTTCGAATCCTGGGAGCGCTGCATCTTTTGTTATTCTTACAATTTAGTTTTCTCGTAGATTCGAGAATAATGTTGGCGCATTCGAGGTCCGAATGTTCTGCGCGTGGAGCATTCTACGCCGATTATTCCAGAAGCTGACGATGTACATGGGGCGCCGCGTGGCGAACCGGACTGAGTTTCGCCTCAGCGTTCGATTCTGCTGCTTCGCCGCTTTCGACGCCCTCGACGCTCTGTTGTTATTTTCTTTTGCCTTTTATTCCTGGGCACAAGTTCGTCCCATTAAACGTTTCAGTTTTCTCAGTTAATTCGTTGTTTTGTCACCTTGTCATTCCTGACAATATGCCTAACCTGAAATGCCTGTGCAACCCCGAAAATGGCACTTTCCGCTTATGTTGATTATATTTAGTTCATATTCTGGAAATATAACATATAAGATCGGCTGAATGTGATACCAGATCACTAAAGGGTAAATTAACGCGTGAGCAAAAAAATGTAGGTTCGCTAAACTTTATTATTAACTTCCTACTCAGCCCTTTCATAGAGAAGGTCGTTTTTCTTGGGGTGAAATTTCGTACATATAAGCGCCAAAAATCAAGGGAAAATAAACGAACGACGACAAAACAAAACGCCGTTTTTGGCTTTGTCGTTTTTTTTTTTTTTTTGTGGTTAAAGGTTTCTGAGGTCATCTAAATATGGGGATAACTCACTCTGCGGGCTCTCAGCATCCTAGAAATACAGAAATCATAACGATGCGCAGGCGATTTCCCTATTTAAACAGCAATCAGATATCATACACACCGAGATCATCTCCGGCGATGGGAGGAGCATTCTTCAATGCAGCCAGGACGACATGTGAAAAAATAAAACACTGCATTTCGTTGAGATTGCAAACGCTGTCATTACAAAATGTGCATGCGTTTTGTATATGGCAAACACAAATAAGAGTAGTCGGAAAATGTTAATTGTTCGCGGAGAGGGAATATAATACTGCGATAATCGTCTCAAAAACAGAGCACAAATTTGGTTTTGTTTACAAATATACAAAAAATAATTTGTAGCATGTATGGTGCTCGTGTAGCCTTCGGAAACACTTGCTTGCCTTCCAAGACGCCATTGTCCGTACAACGCGTCGAGGGAGCCCCAGTACATTAAAAAACTCCGTGGCCGTCCTTCCATCTGGTTTCAATTAGAAGAGACCTCAAAGGGACCGCCAGCGTAGACAGCTTTGCTGAGGGTAAGAGGCAACGCTTACATTTTGTTGCTCTAGCACAGGTTTCTACAACGAGCTCACAAACACCAGCTCGTCATGCCTGTTTCCTCGTTGAGGAAAAAAAAAAAAAAAAACGGGGGGGGGGGGGGGGGGGGGATGGCACGACGTCAGAGAGCCAGGGTCCAGAGGCTCCTCTGAGTTTTGTTCCTCCTTTAGGTCTGAGCTGTTCTGAACGAAAACCAACTAGTATTTTGTTTTCTTCAAATTTCCGGGGGCCAGCACGGGGCCCTCTGTGGCCCCGGGGGAGAGGGAGGCCTTGAGCCAAATGCGCGGGGCTCAGCATTATGCCCAGCACCCCTTGGAAAATGTCAGAGAGTGCTCAAGCCCCCGTTGCCCCCCCCCCCCCCTCCCCCCCCCCCCCCCTTCGGTTCCGGGGTCCCTGGCGGGGGCCCGACTTCTCCCGCTGCTTGAAGTTCTGTTATGTGGAGTTACATTGAATTGAAGGGGGCAGGACGCTGTCAGGCTTCCCGACTTTTCCTTTGCCCCCTCCGAAATTGTTATCCGGGAATAAAAATAATAAAAAATACGCCAACGCAAGCGGGCCCCCATCGCCTGCTCTTAGGGCTGAGGTCCTGGGCTGCAGGGCAGCCTCCTTAATCCCCCCCCTCTATCCAGCGCTGGGCTGGACAGGCTTGAGACAGAAGATTTGATATGTAGAAACATAAGGGGGGGATTTCCCTGCCGAATCGAGATTTGTGCCCGCTGAGAATTTTGGTTTTCGAGAACTCGGGGGTGCACGAGGGGCAGTTTTTGGCGTGAGCCACAACTGGATGAAAGGAGTCGGGAGAAGGGGACGAGATCTCCTTGGCGTGTTCCCGGAGACGGTCGTTCACGCGCGCCCGTATCACCGATGTACTCGGCTCCGCACACAAGAGGAATACTATACACCTTCTCCCTCTTGCAAGGCCGGAAGCACTGCGCGTGTTTTTTTGTGCATGTGGGTGGGGGTTCAGGGTTGGTGACTTGCTTGCACATGCCTCCCAATTTAAATTTACATGTGAAAACAACCCTGGTACCGAATCGATGGGCAAGTGCGCGCAGTCGGTGTGCATGTTGTGGGAGTAAGGGATGCACGCAGGGCGGGCAGACCGGGTCCCGGAGGGGGCCTTGTTTGGGCGGCTCCTAGACTCCAGGATCAGTTTCTTGCAGATGTTATCTAGGAGGTCCACCTGGAACCCGCCCTCCGTAGCCTGGTTGCCTGCAGCGACAGGCTCTCTCTGACCTTGTGATCGCAGGACATTTTGGAAGAGGAGGAAAGGAGAGACTGAAGAATTTCGGACTTTCCGGTTTCTGGACGATGGCTAGAGATGTGGAGGACAGGTTTCTGGGAGCTCTTTTGAAAAGACCAGCCTAGACAGTAAGCGAGTGGGTTAGTCGAAAATCAAGAAATTGGAAGCCCTCCTGAGTAGGGTCTTCCCTTTTGAAGGTGAGGCCGCTGGCGTTAGTTTTGAAAGCCTGAAGACCGAATTTCCGTATCTTCTGCTCATTGTCTTCTCCGCGCCCCTCCCCCCCTCCTTCCCTTTCCTTTCTTCCCCAAGAGGGCCCCCCCGGTGCATCTTCTCCTCCTCTTCTCTGCACCCTTCCCCCCTCCTCCCTTCTTTCCCTAAGAAGGCACCGTCGACACTCGGGCCTGCGTGTAACGGCGACGTGTCGATTGACACACAGCAGACACCACCTTCCACCGCGCACGCGTAGCTGCGAGCAGCGCAGTGTTGTGCGGAACGGCGTTCCTGGAACGCGTTTCTTTTAGGAGGAACGAAGGAACGCCACCGTTCTATTTTTAATTGGTGGAACTGGAACGGGAACTCGTTACATTTTTAGTGGAACGGAAAGAGGAACGGCGTACCTTTTTTTGGTCCAGTGTGGTGATTTTTATTTTACAGACGGAAATTATAAAACGGTACAAAAACAATATCTTTATGAAGAGCAGGATCTCGTTAAATTTTTTGTTACTTAGGGTTTATTTTGTGTGGCGCTCGCTTGGCAACAGTTGGGTGCAGGAGAGCTAGCGAACACCGATTCTTTTTTCAGTGCCCGAGACTGCGGTACGAAAAGCAAAGCCTTTAGTCAATGAAAACGACACAGGAGAGACATTTCAAACTCAGATACTTAATTTGCTTCCACGAAACCTCATACACTCAGAAATTTAAAGCCGACTACAGCCATCGCTGAACTTCCACAAAAAGACCTACAGCTACGACAAAAGAACAGAGGCCAGATTCACGAATAGCTTCTTAGTTTACGACAACTTAGCTAAGAATAGTTTTGTTTAACCCGAGACGGGGGTATTTCGGAAAAGGGACGAGAAGAAAAGAGGCCACAAGGAGGCGACGTCTCAAACACAGCTAAGGATTTTATTCCATCGTATGCACTTTTATACACACCACGTCCAAACACCACCAACCAAGTCGACCAATGACAACATAACACCCGGAATACACTAAGCCAAACATAGGCCCAAAACATTACAAAAGAAAAATCTTTCAGCCAGACAAAAGGACAAGATAAGCCTCCGACTACACAAAGTCAATAAAGAACCGTTAAAAGGTTTTTTCAAACCCGCAAACACACGGAACCAAAGGGAAAGAGGGCATACAAGACCTAATTACACAAAGCCAAGCAACAAACCATTAAACTAGCCGATACTTAGCCACCGTAAAAAAAAAAAAAAAAAAAAAAAAAAAAAAAAAAAACCGGCAACCGGTCATTCTAACCCGGACTACACATTGAAGGAAAGCGGAAGAGGGTAACCATGAACCAAAATACACAAAGGGGAGAATGCAAAAGTTCCAACCTCAACTACACACTTGAAAGAAGTAACAAGGAATACTAGAACAAACAATATGTCCTGCACCTGTACTGCATCTTTGTAGGCAGCGCACAAAGTGCTGGATAGCTAAAAAAAAAAAAACAACAACAACAACAACGGGGGTTTACATTTTGAGGAATTTTCTTGAGCTTTCTCCTAGATGCATTGATGGCTGGCTAATACAATTTCCTATCGACTTAATTCGGACTGTTTCCTTCACTACCCTTTTCATCTCATTTTCCTCTCGATGTATTACCTCCGTTTCCGACCAAAACACCTTACACTTGTTGCACTCAGACACGTGCTTGGCGATCTCCGAGTTCGGTGCTCCGTTTTTTACATTTCTTTTATGCTCGGTCAGTCTGTCATTCACGCACCGCGAAGTTTGCCCCACATATCTAAAACCACATGCTAAGGGTATCTCATAGACTACACCTCCTTTGCAAGCCACTGACCTGTCCTGATGTTGCCTTCTGCATTCCTTTGGAGGTGCAAAGAACGGAGTCATCCTGTTTAATTTGTAATCAGATGAAAACACTACGTCAACTCCAAATCTGTGAGCACTCGCTTTAAGGTTATGCGAAACACTGTGGTAGTACGGGACTACGGCAACCTTTTTACTTCTTTCTCTCGTTGTTCCATTTCTCTCGCCGAAACTTGGGGAGAGCTGCCTCGTGATGAGAGAAATGGAACAACGAGAGAAAGAAGTAAAAAGGTTGCCGTAGTCCCGTACTACCACAGTGTTTCGCATAACCTTAAAGCGAGTGCTCACAGATTTGGAGTTGACGTAGTGTTTTCATCTGATTACAAATTAAACAGGATGACTCCGTTCTTTGCACCTCCAAAGGAATGCAGAAGGCAACATCAGGACAGGTCAGTGGCTTGCAAAGGAGGTGTAGTCTATGAGATACCCTTAGCATGTGGTTTTAGATATGTGGGGCAAACTTCGCGGTGCGTGAATGACAGACTGACCGAGCATAAAAGAAATGTAAAAAACGGGGCACCGAACTCGGAGATCGCCAAGCACGTGTCTGAGTGCAACAAGTGTAAGGTGTTTTGGTCGGAAACGGAGGTAATACATCGAGAGGAAAATGAGATAAAAAGGGTAGTGAAGGAAACAGTCCGAATTAAGTCGATGGGAAATTGTATTAGCCAGCCATCAATGCATCTAGGAGAAAGCTCAAGAAAATTCCTCAAGATGTAAACCCCCGTTGTTGTTTTTTTTTTTTTTTTAGCTATCCAGCACTTCGTGCGCTGCCTACAAAGATGCAGTACAGGTGCAGGACATATTGTTTGTTCTGGTATTCCTTGTTACTTCTTTCAAGTGTGTAGTTGAGGTTGGAACTTTTGCATTCTCCCCTTTGTGTATTTTGGTTCATGGTTACCCTCTTCCGCTTTCCTTCAACGTGTAGTGCGGGTTAGAATGACCAATTGCCGGTTTTTTTTTTTTTTTTTTTTTTTTTTACGGTGACTAAGTATCGGCTAGTTTAATGGTTTGTTGCTTGGCTTTGTGTAATTAGGTCTTGTATGCCCTCTTTCCCTTTGGTTCCGTGTGTTTGCGGGTTTGAAAAAAACTTTTAACGGTTCTTTGTTGACTTTGTGTAGTCGGAGGCTTATCTTGTCCTTTTGTCTGGCTGAAAGATTTTTCTTTTGTAATGTTTTGGGCCTATGTTTGGCTTAGTGTATTCCGGGTGTTATGTTGTCATTGGTCGACTTGGTTGGTGGTGTGTGGACGTGGTGTGTATAAAAGTGCATACGATGGAATAAAATCCTTAGCTGTGTTTGAGACGTCGCCTCCTTGTGGCCTCTTTTCTTCTCGTCCCTTTTCCGAAATACCCCAGTCTCGGGTTAAACAAAACTATGGTTAACTTCCACCAGCTCGCCTGCACCCTTACAATTTTTTAGCTAAGAAGTTCGTAAGTTAAGAACATCGTAACAAGAGGAGAAGTCGGTATTCACGAACGTGTTCTTAAGTGAGAGGAGGAAGCGACGTTGTCGTACGGAGAAACTAAAACTTACCGGTGCTGTTGCTATAGCGACTGCGTTTTCGGCAGCACGAACAACCAATCGGAGAGCTCAGCATTTGTTCGGAGTCGTTCGGAGCACGTGGATTTTTCATAACAAACACAGGCGGCCTTTTTGCCATCGCTTGTCTGAGGTTCGTGTCCGTGCAGTGATATGTCGACGAACCGCCCCCATTGACTGCTACGAACTCGATCGCTACGAAGTCAACACAACTGTCATCGTTGGTAAAAGACGGCCCGCAGGCGTTTGCAAAGCGACGTAGATGGAAACAAATTGCCGCGGCGTTTTTCGCGGCCTCGGAGATGCAGGAGCGAGCCGACGTTAAACAAGATACGTTTGAACTACGACAGTGTCAGCAAGAGCCACGTAAATGCCTGTTCACACTACGCAGCGGACGCGCGCGTTTGATCCAAGTGCTGGATTTGCGCTGTCGGACCGCGAATTGATAAGCGCTTCGGGACCGATCCTTTACAATTGCAACTCGATGCTGACGTGACACCCAGGAAAGAAAGGTTGGACCGTCATTGCGACCCACGAACTGTTATAGCGATCAACAGTGAGGTGCAGTCGTGTCAGAATAAAAATGGAATACTAGTAAGAAAGTGTACATACCGTGTTGCGAAGGTAGTCCATACGGCGTTTATTTGAGCTCGATATCACTCAAAACAGGGATAGAATCGATGAGAGCCCCTTTTCGACGACAGCGTTCGTCACCGTCGCCTCGGAAGACAAGGAGATGACAAGAGGAAGAGACTGACCTCTTAAGGTGCAACCCCACCGTGCATGACGTTTTGGTGCTTTTCCGACGGCTTATAACTTTCTTTTTATGTATCTTGCAATTATAAAGTTAGTGTCAAATTAGAGAGCACTTTTTCAACAATGCTTTAATGTCTTGATATCACGATTATTTTTAGTTGTTAGTTAATTAGTTGGCTTTTAATAGACCACAGTCTCTGATTTTGAAAAAATTATTTCTCGAGTTATAACGTCCCACCGTCCACGATATTTTACGTGAGCGTTCGGTTAGATGTAATAAAATAAAAAAGTAAGCAACGAACTGTACAGATAATTTATATTTTAAAATAAAAAATAAAGTTTAAAATAGTAATATTTTATGGCGCTATAAAAACGGAATCACGCCATCTAATCAAAATAACGAGACATTAAATTATGAAGCATCGTTTGATATTACATTTTCCTGAACTTCCATATCCATATATTACACGTTAAGAATGTTATAAGACCTCAAACTTTTCCCATTCAGTTAAGGCGAATTGCAGTTTCTTAATATAAGGTACAGATGGCGACACGCGTTCAAGAACAGCTTGATGTGCATTTTCCGTCGTGTGCCGCTTGGAACGCCACGTGAAAGACAGAAAAAGCGCCAGATGTCAGGCTGTCAGATGCCTGGATGCCCGCAGTGAGCGAGCCAGAGATCTCAGAACAAGCGCGAGGCTGCGGGTGCACCACAGCTACTTTTGCGCGCGTTTTACTGTGCGTCGGTACACATGCCCGACGCGATCCAAATGAAATGGGCGCCATGAAATGCATTCTGCCACTTCAGATTCCGCCACGTATGCGAAAACATTTTAATGTTTTTATCACTTGCATAAATCATTTACGATATCAAACTGTGCTTGTCGGAATGGTTCGACTATATTTTGTTTCAAAAACCACCTCGGTGGCTCTGAAGTGGCAATGACATTAAAACGTCTCAGTTCCTCTCAGCCAACGGGCTGGCCCATGAATCTATATTTGTCAGGTTTAAATATCGGCCGAGGTGCCCGCAATCCGACGGAGGCCAATGTGAGATTTCGGTTGCACGTCAAAAGATCTACGGTTAGTCAAAATAAACCCGCAATAATAATTTTTTTTATTTGGGCGTGTTAAGTGCTTTTTGTTGGTTTGGCTTGTGAAACCCTAAAATCTCAATATTTGCTTTGCCTTACCTTAGTTCGGAGCGCAACCAACGCAAAGGGCTGATGAAGCCACTGAAGCAGTGCCAAGAGCGCGAAGTTAAGCTGTTCGTTCTCTTTATGTGCCTATGCGGTCGGGCTAAACTAGACCCACTAAATAAGCTACGCTTCATACAGATATGGATGCTTAAAATGATGCAAAACTTGAAAGTATAAAACAGAGAGGACGAGGACGGGAACAGGACATCTTTCATTTAGCAACACCATAGAATGGCACAACGATAAAACCGCCCCCCAAGGGTCTCAACGTTCTCAAAGAGGGAAAGGAAATACTAGTTATAAAGGAAAGGGAATACACTAAAAGAAAAGTTTGAAAACCGCATCAGTAATCTAGTTATTTTCGATTACTTAGAATTAACCTTGGTCATTGTCAGTGATAATGCGGAATTATTCTTGTTTGCAGTCCAAAAAGGGAATTGTACTATAAATATAAAAGTTTAAAAAGCTGTAGCGTCACGACGAGGTGTCAATATTCTAGTCATCTCTGGTGTTAAGAATTCGACCTCTGTCTTTGTCAATGATAATGAAGGTGCAGAAATGTTGTTTTTAACAGTCCCCATGGCAAATGACTCGATGATTTCTCTCCCAAATCTGTTATTGTGCCCGCCCAGTATATTAGTATTAGAAAAATGAGGTGTACAGTCATCGCATGTGCGGCTGTGAACGACAATGGGGTGATACGACTCAGTTGAAGCCTTTGATGCTTCCAAGTTATGTTCTCTGAGTCGGTGGTTGACGCATCTCCCAGTCTGTCCAATGTACTGACTGCCACAGCTTAGTGGAATTGAATAAACCTTCTTTTCTTCGCATTCTACGAACTTTTTTGCATGTTTTACATTGCACCCTCGGGGACTGTCGCTCCCATTAACCTTTTTGCACATCTGTTTGAGGCGCATACGACAAGAAAAAACCACCCTCGTGTCAAACTTGGACGCGATAGACCTTAAACGGTGCGCGGAATTGTGCATGTAGGGAATCACAGCGAAACGACCTTTCTTTTTTGAAACAACTGGCGGAAGTTGTGGTTTGATAATGAACCTCTCAAGGGTGGAGCGAAGTAGGTCAGCAGGAAAGCCTGCTTTTTCTAACCTCTGCTGCTGCAACTTAAGGCTACTTTCCGAGAAATGCTTGCACGACTTGGAGAATGAGGACTTGAAAAGTGACCTTACTATTCCATGCTTAACGGACTTGGAGTGAGCACTGGTGAAAGGGAGGACTGGCTTCTCCGACCTCTGCTGGAAGGCCCAACAAACACCTGAGGAATGAGGATGCAATCGCAAATCCAGAAATTGTAATCCTTCCACTGAAGGATTTTCCCGGGTAAAAGTAAGCCCTGCCGCACAGTCTTTGAAAACTTCAAAGATGCTGTCAGCGGACGCAGCGTCTGGATAAATGACCAAGTAATCGTCAACATACCTAAAAACTAGGCAACCCTAGAAGGACTTTTTCAACTGATCGTTGATAGCCCTGTCAACAAAGAGAAGAAATATTTCACTAAGGACAGGTGCAAGGCAAGAGCCTATACAAACTCCCTTCTTTTGTCTGTAAATATTTCCTTCGTATTCCACCAAAGTGGACTGTAAATAAATATCTATCAGGTCGATGAAGCCCTCAACCAAAACACCGGAGGAATTTTGAAAGTCGCAAATTCCGTGTTCATGAATTGCATGAGTCACAGAATCTAAGATGAGTTTTGGTTCTAGGCTGTAATACATATCTTCAATGTCGAAAGACATAACTGAGTGCGGGATGGAACAAAAATGAAGCGAATCGAAGCGGGGGATTAATTCAAGGGAGTTTTGGACTCTGAAAGGCTGAGGGAGGATGATATTAGACAAATGTTTTTGTAGATAACGACCCAGAGGCTTTTGCCAACACCCAATTTCTGAAATTATGCTCCTGAAGGGAACTCCATACTTGTGAGTCTTTGCAGTAAAGAAAACAGACAAATACTGTTTGGCAGGACTACCAATGACGTTCTTAAGAGAGGTCAAGTTCAAGGAGGAACAAAGTTCCTTTGCCCTCGAACGCAGTCTACCCGAAGGCCTAGTTTTTAAGGGCTCAAAATTCTTTGACAAGGCATCAAGAACCTTATCATTAAAAGCACTTTCCTCCAAAATTACAAAAACACCCGTTTTGTCCGATTCAAGTAATTTTAGGTGTTCTTGGCGAAGCTCTTGCACAGCCGCACGTAGTGGAAGCCTGCTTGGCCGAGGGGGTGGATGGTGACACACTGCACGCACTGCCGAGCCCAGAAAGTCTTGCCTGTTCCCGTCCTCGTCCTCTCTGTTTTATACTTTCAAGTTTTGTATCTATTAACCAACACGCTCGTTTTCAACTGTAACTGTTAAAATGATGGTTGTCAGTTATCTGAAGCTTTATCTGAAATCACAGGAAACGCTTTTCCGTCCTCCACAAATGTTTAAACAGTTGGCGACAAAGCAAAGCAATATTACGCGAGCTTCCTGACACCGAAACGATTGCTGAGGAAGTCGCACTTTTGAATCATGACGACCTGCAGTTGCATTTGATTTGTTACTAACCACCAACATGGCGGCGCCCAAAACAATATCGGGGGAAGAATTGCCGATACTCTAAGTGTAGCTCATTTGGTCTAGCTCACGGGATAAATAAAGTGCGGTGGGGATCGTTGGCCGAATGTGCTGTGGCACCGCAGATAACAGTACGAGGAGAAATGCTCGAGTGCGAGCTCCATTCAAAGCACGGAACTCGCGCTTTCAGAGCGTGTAGGGACTAAATCCCCTCGATGTATTTGCGTTGGTCTTTCAAATAACCTCAAAGATGCCAGTACACGAGGCCCGTGTCTCGACCGGCCCTTGGACACAAATGGCGACGCAGCACTAATACATTCGAGTTGCCCTTGTGGAACGCGCGCCACACGGGCAACTCGAATGTCATTACAACGAATGACATTCATGTGATCAACGAATCGGCTCGCGATCTGTCGCGCGTGGAACGCCCCACGCTCGGAGTGTCGCGCGCTGATTGTCCGATCCTTCAAATGTCATTCGTTGTAAATAGAATTCGAGTTGCCCGTGTGGCACGGGCACCGTCGGCACGGGTATATGACTGGCCCTTGAAAGCGAATGGCGGCGGAGCGCCCGCCCGTGGCACGTGTCTTGCAAAATGGTTGGCGCTACTTGTAAAAAACGCCTTTATCAAGGGGCTTTAGCAGGGACCCTGCGTTCAGTCGCCCATCTGCATCCTACCGTCGTGCGATCGTGTATCACATATACGTGTAATGCACGTTAAAGACCCCGAGCTAAGAGTTGCACTGTACTTTTTATAACCTTCATCGGGTAACAATGGCATCCTACAAAATTGCTGCTCTCTAAAAAACTAACGACTAATTTTGAATGCGCCGTTACATCGCATTTTTAATGTGTGTTCGTGTTTTTTTTATTTTTATTTTTTTTGTCTATATCTTTAATTATGTGGCTCTTGCTTATAATGAAACAGACTATTGTTGTCAGACTTCTGGAAAAATATTACCTATATAACTAAGAAAATGGCACGTGAACGTTAAAGTAAGAAAAAACAAAAAAAAACGCATAGGCGCACTTAATAAAAATAATTGAAATAATAGATTTGATTATAATTGTGTTTTCAAAGGTTTGAGCACCCCAAACACTATAAAAGCGAGCTCGGTGCTTTGGGTGGTGCGCTTGTTCACTGGAAGTGTAGTTCAGGAAAGTATGCTCGCACTTGTATGTTCCGCTTCGCTCGCAGGATAAAACTAAATACTTTATTGGTAATGTATTTAGTGAAACAAAGCTTACCTTCTGTATATGTGCAATGCCCTCAGTTTTCGCGTGATTACACGCTTGTTTATCATTATTGTTTTCGTCTCCCACAGCGATTCAGTTCGTGCTCTTTTGTGTGCTTCATGAATTATTAGAGACCAAGGTAACCCAAGAGCATTCTTTTTCGCGAATTCCCCCCCCCCCCCCCCCCAAAAAAAAAAATATATATCCTATGCAACTTGCCACGTGTGCCATAACCAATAGAAAATATTCTAAGCTTCACATATGGTCGCTTGCCTGACTAAACATTGTTGTTTATCAAAAACAATTGCGATCATGTGAAATCACGTGGGAAAAACTCGTTCTAACACGCGACCGTTGGCATGCACTGAATACTCATAATCGGCGCCGAGATGATTGGTGGCCATCAGCGGGTGGAGTTTTTCTACCAACCCAGAGTTAGAATGTTTCCTTCTTTCTGTTGTAAGCAATCAGGAGACAACTTACACCAAATCTGAGGGTAATAAATTACTATGAGCATTCAAACACAATGGCCTGAGCAGTATATGTGTACAAGATTTAGCTTTTGATGCACCCTTAACTTTCGACACGCTAAACGCTAGTGTAAAACGTAGGGCTGTTTCATTATTAATTAGCGTACCATGTGCGTGCTTACACTATAATTTATACAACGTCAAAGCCTACCCGTTTGCATCGTTTTCATTTTTGCACACCACCGCTTGCGCGCATGAATCACCAAAATAAGACTGGCACAGGATGTCACAAAACAATTTACAGGGTTTTTTTTACCGCAAAAATAAACTACGCATTGCCTAACCCTCATCCTCCGCCCAAAGGTAGCGCTAGGTCACAACCAGATGCTGAAGTTTCATCCCGAACGGACACCTTATTCAAAAGTTATAAGTGATTTTCTGAAAATTCCAATGGGAAAAATGGAGCCCATTTTTGGCCTGTTTTTCGTTTCTGGTGCCCATAGAGCTCCATGTATTCTAAAACTCCGTCGGCCGCTATTTTCCCATTGAACTTTTCAGAAAATCACTTATAATTTTGGAAGAAGGCATCGTATAGGGCTGAAACATTGACATCTGGTTGTACCTCTAGCGCTACCTCTGGGCGGAGAATGAGCGTTCGGCGATGCCTAGTTTATTCTTGCGCTAAAAAGAAACCCTGTATTTTTTTTTCTTTTGTGACGCCCTGCAAGTTGCTTAAACTATGTGCAAAAGCTATCAACAGACCCAGAATCTTTGCCTGGTCAGTCATTGAATTTATCACCGAATTCGTATTAAAATTAATAATTATTCTTTATTGCTGTGAGTTTATTTTTAACCTCGGCATTTTTTATTAGGACCCCCGCACCAGTCCTACTTTGGGTTTATCAAACTCAACATCTAAACCTGAGTGTCATTTTTTGTGTTTTCAAGTCTCGTGGTTTGGGTCAAAATAAACACCCAGCTACCTAAATGAGACACCTGACCGCCCAAAAATAGTCGTTTCTTTTAGGTAGTTAATTCCTCAAGCTAGAATTTCGGAAACCAGACTATGACGTCATCAGGTTTTGCTGGAAATCCACAAAGATCCAAACACCTGCACGATAAAAGGGCCGGCCCGTCATATTGCCGCCCGCAGAGCCGAGAAAGCAACGCTCGGTCCCGGACTTCTGGAAGATTCGCGTTCATTCTTGCACCAGACGGAACTTTCGCCCTGTTTTCTTGTCCTCGAAAGTGCCAGTTCATCCTCGCCCCGAACGCGCGACGCTCGAACCTTCTTTGTCGAACTTTCGAGATGGTGACGTGACGCACTCTAGATAAGCAGCTGCCAGCGACCTTGTCGAGTCAGTCTCGCTCTCGCTCTTTATTACGCTGCCGAATTGCCGCCTGCTTTTCTGCTGCCTTGACGCTCTTTGTTTACTTTTTTTTTTTGTTTGGAACAAGTTCGCCGATTAAACCTTTATTTTTCAGTTCACTGTTCGTCCTCTCGTCACCTTCATTCGTATCAGTATAAATCTGATCACATTGAAATATGTGTAATTGTCCTATGAAATCTCCGATAACGGCGCACAGTCAATTTTATATTTCTCAACGCGTCGGTAGTTTTGTTGTGCATGTGTCTCGCCATTTGGCTCAGGACGATTTTCGCGTTTTGTTCTGCCTACATTTGCTGGAGACGTGAGCTCGGAGCGTGGCAACTGGCCCCCTTGCACGAGAACTGGCGCAGCCGTGCGCGTTCCAAAGAAAGCTCGTGCGGAGAAAACCAAGCAAGGGACCAGGGATGTCAAATTCTGGATATAGAAGAATATCCAACTGTATCGAAGCGCCACCACACACGATTTCTCGCATTGAAGTACAGGCCTGGAAGGCGATCCCACCGACATCTGTTGGTTCAGAATCACACTAACCAGGGGTGGGGTTGCACCTTAATCTAAAATTGAGGTCAGCGATCAAACTATAATACGGGAAGGGTTCACAAGGGTCGCGCGGACATATTCCATTCAGCACGCCAGCCGGTCGTGGGCAGACGGTCTTCGCCAAGGACCGTCAGAGCATCGCTGCGCCGAGTCGGAGTGCCTGCTAGGCCTATCTGCCGATCGGTCGGAGTCCGTGGAATCGTGGCCGTTGGGGTTTTTCCGTGTGTCTGTGGATCCAGCGTCCTTGTTCGTTCGTCGTGGTCTGTTTCAAGCACTTTTTACGTTTTTCTTGCTGCTTGAAGTCGGGACGCGTGAGAAGCGCACGTAGAGAAATAAACGTCCGTTGGTTGTCGCGACCAACTGAGCGACGCTGTCGTCCCCACTGATTTGATCGTAAGAAGTGCGTAAGACAGCTTCGGAGCTGTCGTAGGATTTCGTCGTAGCCTGCGCAAAACTTACAAAAATTTCGTTTCGTAAATACGAATTTGTTCTTAAGTTTTGTCTTACGCACATTTTTGGTGTAAGATCGTTTCGTGAATCTGGCCTAAGGTTACCAGACATCGAGCGCATCCTTGTATGCTCTATCGGTTACATCATCGCCAGCAGGCAACTTGGCAGTACACTGTGATAGATGCGGTTGCAAACCCGTTCTTGCTACTATGAGTATCTTAGGACGACACGGTAAACAGATGACTAGAGAAATTTTAGAGGCATTTTATATTTCGAAGCAAAAAGATAGGTGCGTCAGTTAGACTTCCATCGTATTATTTGACAAACAGTTGGCATTATTGAGCAAATTTGACTCGTGCGGGGGAGGGGCGGTGATTTGATGTGCTTTTATGATCCGTGATGCTTGTAGATTTGTGTTTTCTTAAAATTAATCAGTTGAAGGTCAACGCTCGGTTTGTACCCTTCGTCTTCTTGTCCTCGGTTGGTTTGGGGCTGTTTAACTTTTCGTTAATCAATCCCGCCTGTATCCCGAACATCGGTAACTTAAGAAATACACAAAAATTAACCTTCATTATCCCCCCCCCCCCCCCCGGCTTTCAAACTGGACAACGAATCCGACCTTTACGAAGAAGGACCAGTAGTTTTCAAGTCTGACCTTCTAAAATCCCTCTCCTTCACTTGCTCGCCTTGCCGACAGGAACATGGAGAAGCAACTGTTGTTAGGTTCGAACAAGGAACTTTGTTAGATTGAGACGTGTGAGGATGTTGTATAACGATCGTGCAATTTGGGGTAACAGTAGATTTGGCTCGTCTGAGTCGCCCACCACAAACGTGAAATATACCGACAATTGAAACTCTGCTTCATTTTGTTGTCTTCTCCTGGTGCCCTTCCGTCAGGGCGTTCAAATTCGTATGTTGCCATTTAATGGGATAGATTACAAAAAAAAAAAAAAAACTTCGCTCGATTTAACCAAATATGGTGCAAAAGTAACGTATATGTAACGATACGTTCCTTTTTTTACTGTAACGGGAACGAGTTTCTTTTTCACGTATAGAACTTGTAACGGGAACGCGTTCCAAAAAGCAGAAGGAACGAGGAACGTGTACAACACTGGAGCAGGGCCACGTGGTTCACGCTTCCCTCACCCACCACCGTCCCTCTCAACCTCCCCGACGCCCCCCGTTGAGCATCAGGAGGCGAAGTCGAACCAGTAAACGTTTTGTTGAAAGTCGAAAGTCTGCCTTGTGTGTTGGTCTTCAATGCCCCTCTTTCCTTATCGTAAATTAGGTTTTTTGTTGCGTCCAATTTGTCTCGGTCACACTCACTGCCTCTTCCAGAAAACGCTCCATGTATGCCAGTTAGGTTTTTTGTCTTTGCTAAGAGATGAAAGTTGTTAAACTCAGGGCAAATGATACTATTTGTTTCCACGTGTCTCATTGCTCAATACTTCACGACGTATCGCCAGTTTGCAGCAGCCAAGTTAGTATTAATTTCTCCTGAACGTCCATCCTGCCTCAGTACTATTATCGCAGGCTTGTTCACACTTTGATAAAACATAATTAGACTCGATATATTTTTATTCTATGACCTTTTGATATGAAATACTCTTTCCTTATGCGTTGTTTATTTTGACTCACCCTCCCCTGTCCGTTTGTTTCCGCTACTACGACATTTCAAGTGCTGGGGCTTTAGAAGCCACTTCAAGTTGCACTTTAAACTTTCTCCACCTGTTACACTATCTTTTATATAAAATGAAGCTGGTACTGACTGTAAATTCTGTGCGGAACTCCAGAACCCACGGCGACGCAGCTGAAGCTGAGCGGCGCAGATAAAGCTGAGCGCCGTGACGTATTGCAACGTACAGAACATCGTGATCACAAATGTGAAAGGTGAGCATGTGAATGACTTGTATCGGCGAGCGACCGAGTAAGTTCTGCCTTGAGCTATTGCTGATGCTCGAGACATTGCTGAATGATGGCTGTCAGCTGGCTTAGCCTTGCCGCCATGACGCTTATTTGAAGGTGGCAACGGATTGAGTGGTCGATCCCGTTTGGTTTGTTAAGGACTGACAACGGGTCACGGACAGCTGCCACGAAACCGAGTTTTTGCGCAACTTCGTCTTTGTTTCTTGTCTAACCACGGACCGTTGCGTGTTTCTAGGTTTGTGTATTATATTTTGCTTTGAAGGTTTCCTTCTCCGGGCGTTCATTCGTGTCCCTCCGAAATGCGCCGTAAAAAAAGACGGCTCAGGAATCACCAAGTGGACGTCTCGCACGTGACCGACAAGAGACCACCAGGCAAGTAACTGCATACAGACTCCTTGTTACTACCGCAAAAGAAGTGATCACCGTGTAAATATTTGGACGCTAATCATCTCATTTTCGCTGGTCTTTATCCCTAGTCAGTAATGACAGCCTTCAAAGATGACGATTTTCTGGAACAGCCAATGTACATGGAGCTGTGATTTGATGGAATATCAAAGGCACAGTTTACTTAGCATTGCACAATGATTTTTGTTTTCAGATACAACTTGGTTCAACAGGTAAGAAGTGGCATTTTTTGCATCAATTTCTAAAATTTATCAAATGCGCCCAGCAGTTCGTTGAGCATGGTCTATATCATTTGAAGACCGTGCAGCATAGAGATGTGTATATTGTTTTGTGACGCACTTCGAAAAAGAAAACACTATGAGTGTTCTTACAAAATATAAAGCAAATTTGTAACGAAGAAAACAAAAATAGGGGCACATAAGAACTTAATATTAGTGTTTAATAGGGCGAACATGTACCTCCAACTAAAACAAAAAGGGCACCGTAAGTCCAAAAACGGAAGTGGAAAGGCGACCCACTGGATGCAGTCAGCCACGGCTACTTTTGTAGAGGTTATATTAATGGGAACATTCCAAACTGTAGGAAATCGCGTACCGCCGCCGATTCGCCATTTCCCACGTGGTCCGTCAACAAACCGAGTCCAGCCTGGTTCTTTCACGGGAGCGGGATTCCGCTTCCCATTTATTGGTACAATAAAGCGCAACGCTACAAAACACTCAATAGAAACTACAAATACGCGCGACATCACACAAATATTTACAAACGCACGTTAAGCCCAAAGCTAAACACAAAGAAGGTCCCCAGGCCTCGTGTCCCGCGATTACCCTAGATCCGGTCGCCCCACACTTGCCTGGGCTCGGTGGCGTCCGAAATTCAAAGAGACTCTTCACCCCCTGTCTACCGAGTATATCTCGATCAATGGGCGTGAAGGTTTCTCCTCGCCCGCCATGGGGCGCCTGCAGCGCCTTCCAGGGGCTAGGAGAGAGAGAGCGGCCCTTTGGGAGCCGAATTCAAAATCCCGATCGACCCCGCGGCAACACGACCATGTAATCATCTCTGAGGCGAGGCAACTGCATAGCTGCCTCGCGGCCAAGATGGCCGAGTGGTTTGATGGGCGCCCTCGTGAATGCACGGTGCACCATAATACAAGAACATAAGTTTTCAAATTGAACTGGAATGTTCTAGAAGATCAGCGAAGGATAAACTGGCAGCCAGGCTGGTGGGGTTCAGACTTCTCACCTCAAGAGGTGTAGTAATGTTATTGACCGCTCTTTACTCGTGACCCCTTTTTGCTACTCTGAGAGCCATTTCAGACAGACACGTGGCTATTAGCCCCGAGAAGTTCACGTGGCGCCCCCTTACGGCAAACCGGGGTGACGTCACGGTGAGGAGAGAATTTTTCCCTGACTCGCACAGGTAGCCCTGTGGAGGCTGTTACGATGCTAGCTGTCGGCGCGCTTGTTTCTATTTAATTTTTTTTGGCGTGTTTCTCGTAGGAAGTGTAAATTTTTTTATGTGCTTTTATTGAGGTATGGCCTGTAGCTACAGGTGAAACTTCAACCAACATTGTAAGCATGATTGACAGGGCCGGCAACGCATAAATCACAGTTGGTATACGAAAATAAATAAATATGGCCAGAATTGCAGGAGCATCACTATAGATTTACATCTCGCACAATACATGCTGCTGGTGTTCTGAATGAATTGGCAGGTTAGGTATACTATTTTTATTTGTATCTCTGTTTGTAAACAAGATCGCCGAAGCAGAAAAGCTGCATGCTGCTCAAGCAGCATACTAAATACAGTCTGGGCCAGAGAATCACAAGTAAGACAGCCCAAGTGCAGGGGCAAAGTAAAAAAACAAGGAACATTTATAATATACATTTCTCTCATTTACCTTTGCTGGATTTGGATAGTGATTAAACGGGTGGTATCTGTGAACTTGTTTGTGTCAACCCTCAATTAATGTATAACAAACGTAAGCGAAGGTGTCTAGCTCGTTATTAGTCCCTTTAGCCCCAAAATTGAGATTTTACTTAAATCGAATTGTCCTGAAGCTAAAATGCCGAAAGTCTTTCTCATGCAGACTGTCGCCCTTCACAGGCTTCACATTTTCTGCTACTAGTGCTGTATTTACCACTGGACAGCCGTTCGAATGCTTGCTTTTACTCCTGTTTTCCTCTGTTGTCAGAGAGTCCAGCTGTAGGGAGTTTAGAGGCTGAAGAAGCTTTTGGGGACCTGCAGCAGTGCTTCTTTTAATTGGAAATGACAATTCAGACTAAACGGTGTATTTTCCGAATACCCAAGGCTGGAATAAAGAATATCAGGAAGAAGCATAAACATTCCAAATTACGGCACTATTGCTGTGCATATTTTGGGTAGTTCAATACATATCGTACAGGCAACTGGAGGCAATTCGGCCGTTTTTGCTGTTACCATACAAACTAATTTCCAGTAATTGTGCATCTTCTGAGAAATATGAGTGCATACGTGTATAAACTATATAATTAATTCACGAAGAAGCTACATTTATGTAAAACAACCCTGTTCCACGAGCACTTCAAGGATCACCAGACGCAGGGCCTTTAAAATATCTGCGAACCAGCGCATGCAGAGTGGCAGCGCAGAGTCGGGGTCGCGAGCTAATTTGACGACCACCCATGATATAAATGCCACTTCAAACGCCTACAAAGCGGGATGTAATATAATTCTAAATCGTGAACATGCAAGGAACAGAATTCCAGCGTCTGAAACACCTGCGCCACCGCGTCACTGATCTCTCGCAAAATTGCCTTGTGTTGTGTGGACGCACGGGGAGGTTCATCGGCGGAATTGCCTCCGCCAATAGCTTTCGGGATTTGTAACCCAATTTTAAAGGTAAAAAGGACAAGCAGGCTTATAAAATGTACGGAAGCACGTCAATATCAGCCTAATTCAATGTCTTGTACACCAGGTAAACGAAGTCCAGCTCCTCGAAGAGCTTGCGGCGAACGAAGCCAAACGAAGAAACCGGTGCTGGGAAGCGAGCCGATGCGAGATCGCGGAGCGGAGTCCTCCCCCTGACGTCACGGTACACCTTACCCAATCAAGGCGCGGCGACCGCAGCGACGCTTGTGTTCGCTCTCGGGGCTAATAGTGTTCACAGCCTTATTGTAAAATATAAAAAGTGACAAGCGTCACTGCACGCTTCTTGAAAAAAAAAAAAAAAAAAAAAGACTCAATTTCTGTTTAGAGGCAGGGTTATTTATATTGTATACGAACACAAACCTCTAAAACCCGGGTGATGCTTGAAACCCTGCTTCAACTAGACCGATCCGGAACGTCTTGGAGCTGGTGATTCCTTCCTCAGCTGCCTTGTTTTAAGAGTGATTATCCAAAATCAATTTTATTTTACCAATAACGACACACACTGTAAAGTAAAACAAAACAATAATTACGTGAATAAAATTAGTTTTAGAGGTGGTGACTTTTATCCTCCTGGTGATCGCTTGCAAATATGCAAGGTTAGATTCATTCCAACGCTACGTATTGTCTGCGACCTTTGTATGCTGCATAGGCAAGTCATAAAGCGCAATTTAATATTATACCCTTTCCAAAAATTCATCAATCAACACTGGCGGCGTCCATATTTTGGGTGCCGCTTCGTGCACGAAGCTTGTGATTGGGCTCCAGTTTTCGCCGAGTGCTGAAGCAGTACTTGTGTCCTATGCATGCTTAAAAGTGACGCCAAGAGAAAAAGGTCCTGGATAATCGACGCAGCAGGTTTTGGACGCTCTACCGCTTTATTTTCATCCATGTATTCCGGAATATGTATTGCTCTTTCTTGGAGACAGAGCTTGCTGTCACGACTGTAACTTGGCGATGTTCTTATAAATCCAGGCAGTGTAGGCTGACACCCTGGTGTAGATGACCGGAACCAAGCCACAGGGAGCGCCGTACGAGACCACGCCGACAAGGATGGATGAACCGCTTTCCTTCTGCACGGCTGGACCGCCGAAGTCACCCTATATACATTGAACAAACAGTGAGTGCGCAGGCGAGCTGGTGGATGTTGATCGTGATGTAGAATACCATAGACTGTGGTAAAAGCTGGGAAACTTGGTCGTAGATATAGCTAGACGGGGAAAAAGAACGTCTCAAACTCATCTACTGCGCCCATTTCCTCAAAACCTTATATATCCACAACCTAATCACCGATCACCGAAGTCACAAAGTCAACCTTTGTTATACAATCCTACACAGCTGTGTTTGAGACGTTCTCCTTCTTTTCCTTGTCTTCGTCGTCTGTCATTACCTCAGTCTCGGGCTTTTCACTAAAATGTTTAATCCAACACACTCTGATCTTCACTTGAACCGTAAACTGTGACCTCAATTCCAAACTGAAAACTTTGGGATCTTGAACAAACGAATCCCACCGACCCACTTCCCTTCCAGGGGGAGTCTGAAAGGGCTGTGCTTTATCTAAACGAGAACTGATATGTCCTCCGATTAAACCCTTGCCCGCAAAATGACTCATTGCACGTTCACCTACAACTGCAAAAAAAGAAAGAAAAAAGAGACAAAAATATTACATTTAAAGAAACTTCTTGTAATTACTTTCGAGTTGCATCGAAGCATGGCTTATACAGTTACCGATGGATTTGCTACGAATGGCCTTTCTCATGAACCTCTCAGTGTTGTTACGCTCTTTGTGCACAATGTCAGTGTGCGACCAAAGTGCCATACAATCGTTGTACTCACTAATGTTTTAGCAATCTCTGAATGGGGTGCGTTTACTTTTACATTTCTTTCGTGCTCTATCAATTTATCATTTACGCTCCTTTCCGTTTGACCACTAGAATGCGGTTTCAAGTATGTCGGTAAAACGGCAAGGTGTGTAAATGAAAGATTGTTAGAGCACAAAAAAAAATGTAAAAGCAATCCCCTGTGTAGTTTGAACTAGGTTATTAGTTATGAGATAAAAACAGCAAGAACCCGGAAAGTATCCTTTGCTCTATGTCGTACCAAGGTTATAAAATACCATAGCATCACGTGTGTATTTTAGAAAAACATGCTCTGCGTACATCCAGTTCGCCCATTCATTTGGGTCACCCTTCGTATATACAGACCGATATACCCTTAGCAAAAAGAGACCGTACTTCAAACGAAGTTGAAATATATTGAATATGAATATTAATTTTGCATTTATTATGTATAATTTTGTCCGCATTCGAAATACGCGCGTAAGGTGTTCAAATATATCATAATAATGAATCAAAAAAGATTTTAGATATACCAAAAATATAATTCCTTCCCACTCAGGTTGCCATTTGTGTACTAAAAACCGGCTACACAATTTTTTTAATTCTTTATTTTTGGATTTTGTTAGCAAATGGTGTCCCTGTGGCATTTGAAGGCACTACTAAATACATCCCACAACTACACATTAGAAACGAACGCAAACACCATGACGAACTGAACACCTGATCCACAGTCCCGTTGACTGCTCCAGAGCCTTATATAGCCTACATATTGAAGGTAATCATTTGGCCGGTGACCACCTCTGCACTTATTAAGGTCCCAAGTATTCGACCTTCTCCTCGGGAGTCTGTGAAAAGGCAACAGTGTTTTGAAGTTCGTGGACGATATCTCTTACTAATAGGCATTGGTACAACTAATAATAATTCGGCGCAGTCGCTAAAATAATATCCCCACAAACGGCTCCTGGAAGAAATGTTATGGCTTCTCTGTGTAGCCCCCCTCCGGAAGAAGCGAGTCAAGTAGTTTCCCTTTAAAATACTGTAAACGACTTCATTTTCGTGCGGACCTAATTTTCGCAAAGTTCGCGAATCGCCTAAAATTCCGAAAATTAGGTCCCACTAACAATTCCGAGAAAATGTAAAAAAACATTAAAATCTATATTGCGATCCCAGCGCGTCGCGAAAATTAGAATTTTGAAATATTCCAAAACTGCAACTTTGACCTAAATCGCGAAATATTGAGCCCGCAAAAAATAAATATTTTACAGTAGTTATTTTGCTTTTTTTACTAGTTGACTGTTTAATATGGTCGTTAATGTCACCATAATAAAGTCACTACTCACATCACGTAGAATGGTGAGTATACACATTCAGTCAACAAACATTGTGCTAACAAAACCACGCCAAACATATCTGCTCACAGCACTTGTTGAAGCTTTGCAGCATCAGCAAGTGTTGTGGTTGTAGTTCCCGAACCCGGTTTGTGATTGGTCTGCAAAAAACTCATCAGGTGTGTTCTTGATAGAAAAAAGGAAACGAGAACATTAAACGGGCTGATTTATCGGTGCGATGCTGCGCAACTCAATTGACAAACTAATCAAATGTTGTATATAGGCGCTTCAGTGTACTCCACATCTGGTTGAAGTGAACTTCTAGAAGGCGAGCTTTTCAATAATACTTTGGTAGTTTAAGTCAAACAACACGTATTGCAGTAAAAAGGTACTTAGAGTATAACACAACAGTATTTACGATTTTCAGGTATTTAAAGAGTATTCTGCACGTATTTTTGATCGCTCCATTTTTTTTAGGGTTGGAGTATATTTTGCATGAATTAAATAAATATATCAAGAAATCTATGTGAAAGGTATTTTGTGCCTACTAATTTAGTATTTACATATTTCAGAACGCATGAAGGGAACTTCAAATGTATTTTAAAAATATTTTTAGAAGTATGTTTTAGTACTAAGTAAAAAACAAACAAAACAAGTTTATATTTTCGGTCTATTTTTCGTGTACTTACAATTATGAACTGTATTTCAAATACACTCAAATTAGAATGGGGTATATTTCAAACGTATTAATTTTCGCTAAAGGTATCCAAGTCACTGCATGAATAACGCGTTACTTAAAATGGTATCATTGCATTTAAAACCTCATCTAAAGATTAACCTTGAATTAACGAAATGTGCCTGCTTGCAGTTAGATATTCGACACTGTAGCCCGTCATTTATGTGTAGGGCAGACCGTCGTAGCCCTCATTTGGAAGTTTGATATTTCATTCAAGAGAGATTCGAGAACCCTACACTACTGCAATTCGCGCGAGACAAGCCTGAACCTGCCAGAAGTCCCTCACCTGGCACGAGTCCCTCCCGGGGCTTGCGGCGCAGAACATGATCTTGGAATTGTAACTTTCCTGAGTTTGCCGGGTACATATCATAGGCGGTCTTACAGGAACTGATAGAGCGAGCAGATGCGAAGAAGTTGGTCTGCCTGAAATAAGAGCACTCATGATTAGATTTATCTTTATGTAAAAAAGTCTATGAGAATTTATTTTTAATTTTTATACTAAAATGTTAGCAAAAAAAGTGAGACATGCCTGCCAAGGAATAGCCAGAGCTGGCAGAACATTTCCCTTAATCTAACCTTATATTTGATTTTTCCCAAACGCTATCGATAAGAGTTTAAGGAACTGTTTCACGAAACTCTATTTTATAGCTGCTGATTCATTTTGTTGCCCCTCATGGTCAGCAGGAAACTGTGAAAGCAGCAATCACGCTTGTAAATACAGTTCGGTCTAACTTTCATGAGAAAGGAATAGATCCGTGGAAACCAAGGACCCACAAATTCCTTCACCAGTATAGCCCTAAGGAAATACCAGACTCTGGGAAGGATCCAAGGTTATGGAGCGTTCACTTATTGTTGGCTCGCAACCTAAAATACTGTTCGTCTTTGCTTTATTTTTTAATTTCTTAATCGCCAGATTTGTATCTGCTGTAAAATTCTGGAAGAATTCTCGTTCTATGAATGATGAAATTTAATGTTTATTTTGTTCCTGCGAAAAATAAAGGCTGCGTCTTAAACGGAAGGAAAGATATACAAGATAGTGAGCGATGAGAAACTGAGTTGGTCAAGAAGAAGCCCGTCACGAAGTACGGGCACTAAGGGTGTGACGTGTTCGTTTTGCTTATTTTATTGCTTTTAACCAACAGCTTGACCTACACTCTTATTCACAAGAGTAAAATGCAGCTGCAATTTACGAAATACACAAATAAAAAATCTTAACCAACAAATCAACATTTCTTTCTTTTCTGTTCTTCTCTAATAAACTAAGTAAATGTATAAAGGAGTGAGCGAACGATTAGTTAAAACAAGTAAATGATAAATAATTTAAATATTGCATTTACTATACATTAATACAAAACTAAATCATACGGGTCTACGCAAAAAAAAAAAAAGCCTGAAACAATGATGCTGATACGACCCGTAAAAGAAAAAAGAATACATAACTGTTGGAGGGCAAACAAGTCAGTAATTCCAGCAAAGCGAAGCTACTAGTTAATGTAAATAAAACATGTCAAGGCTATAAACTATACCAGCCGGAGCAGTCAGCTCGATAAAAACGGAAGCTTCTAAAATCGGTAAGCAAAATAAGCATATTACATGAAAGAGAAAGCATCATAGTACCTCGGGAGAAACATTTTCGAGTAATGTTTCTATACGTATTAAATTTTAGGACGTCGTATAGGACGACGTCGAGGACGACCTAAAAGAGGACGTCTAGGACGACTTCTAGGGCAACCTCGAGGACGACACCTAGAGTAACCTCAAGGACCACTTCTAGGACGACCTTTAAATACAACGCTTAGAGGACGACGTTTAGGATAACGTCCAAAACTACAGCCAGGACGACTTCTAGGACGACCTCGAGGACGACCTCAAGAACGACGTCTAGGGCGACCTCAAGGGTGGCCTTAAGGACGACGTTGAAAATGATGCTTAGAGGACGACGTCGAGAACGACGCCTAGAAAAGGACACCTAAGGAGGCTGTGGCTTATATGCGTGAGCAGCCACGTTTGCCTGCGGAAGCCGCCGTAGATGTAGACACTGCTGCCGATGTCGAGGCCGTATATGTAGACGCGGTCGCCTCACAGTACATCGCACGACGCACACAATAAGCACAGATGAAATCCGAAGAGTGCCTTTTGCACATGGCGCTCCGGTGGTGACATCACACTGATGACGTATGATGACGCTTGCTGACATCACGCTAAACGACGCTTGATGACCTATTTTTACGGCCATCTTTCGGGCACAACACCGGCGCCGCCGTTTGTTTTTCACGTACTGTGACATGTGAGGTCGTCCTAGATGTCTCGGACGACCTCTAGGACGACATCATCTTAAAGTCCTAGAGTTCTAGGACGACTTCTAGGATGAAGCTAAGGATGGTGTCGTCTTTGATCACACGATTGAGTGGTGCGTGCCGCGCCATTGCATTTTTACGGCCCTTTACTTTGATCTTCCACTCAATGGGGCAAGTAAGGCTTTCGCGTTAAAACGCGTGAGCAATCTTTGAATATAGAAATAGTTCTTGCAAGCAAATATGGCAATACCGCGAGCTGCAGCAAAGTTTTCAGTATAACTAAATAGGACTGTATATTTCGTTCTTCAAATGAACGTGGTTGCAGAGTTCACTATTAAATTTCTGCTACACGTATTCTAGAGCTTTGAGAGTGTGTATAGTCTAGGCAGTATCGTGTTATACGAGAAAAGTCTCCATTTTCCAAAATTAAAAAGAAATTCGAACTGCAAAACAAACGAAAACACAAAGCACATGTCACTCTACTACGACAACACACACTGCTCAATAATATTTCCACAAATGTGAGTGACGAGAGGATGAACAGTGAACTGAAAATAAAGGTTTAATCGGCGAACTTGTGCCAAACAAAACAAAGAACGAGCAGGCAGCGTAAAAACGGGTGGCGTAACAGCGGCGTAAAAGCAAGCGAGAGCGAGACTGACTCGGGGGGACAAGGTCCCGGCGGCTCCTTATGTAGTCTGCGTCGGAATCGCGAAAATTCGGCCCAGAAGGTTCGAGCGTCGAGCAATCGGGGTGAGAATGAACAGTCACTTTCGAGAACAAGAAACTAAGACGCTATGATAAAAGTGACGCCCTAAGTATGAATAAACGCGGATCTCTTAGAATTTCCTGACCGGCCGGAGCTTGCTTAGCCGTGCGCGCGGCAATATCCCATTGCTTCTCAAAACTTTCGCACGCAAATTTTACACTAAACGTCACCCTTTTAATTTCTGTAAAAAGCTACTAATTTTGCTCTTTAGCTAATTTTAAAGTCTTAAGTAATCCTAGCAAGCAGTTGATTTCATAAAAAAGTATAGTGTTTCATTTATTCTGTAATCAGTTGTCAACAAAAGAATAAAAATGTGAAAACTTTACTAATGCGGTTTGCGAGGGGGAGTAACCCCCCATTCACACCGGAAGCGGATCCGCGTTCGCGAAGCGGTTGCGAACGCGGTTGTATAAAGATCCAGTGCAAATGCACGCGCATCTGATGTCATCAAATGCGCGTGCAATTGTACTGAATCCTTATACAACCGCGTTCGCAACCGCTTTGCGAACGCGCATCCGCTTCCAGTGTGAATGAGCCCTTAGGCAGCCAGAGAGACATAAGATGGCGGGCTAATGGTAACGATAAGTCGAATGATTAAGTACAACTTGTTTATTATACTTCTAATTAACGAAAATAAACACATGTTTACAACTATAAAATGACTAAGAGGCATTGAAAGCAACTATAGAAGTCAATTTGAAAAATAAAAGTGTTACGCGAATGAAAAGTGCTGTGGGTGCGCTAAAGTTACCACTGGTGCAACGGGCGCAATGCTGGTGGTTGGAAACTGCGGATGGTAGGAAACGGGACAAACGCGCGGGTGCGTTTTTCCACCACTAGCATTGCTTTCTTGCACTGGTGGTGGCCTTAGCGCACTACCGCGAAACACATGCGCCCCAAATATTTCTATAATTAGCCATTTAGTGGTTATCGATGACGTTTAGCAAGTGTCTGTATGGAACCACATCTTTATCTTCAGTAATTGGGAAGTTAAGGAAAGAATTTTAGTTAATTAACCGCCTTATCATCACGATTATTTCTTATATTATGTCCCCCTGGCCCTGATCGCATAACTCACACAGATCGTATTACTATAGAAGGCATACACGGGACGTCATTTTGTTGGACGTTGTTCGCTACGTATTCTCGAAATTACGCCGGTCGTGCTCAAAATGATGCTCGAGGAGAACTTTTTTTGGGATTTCAAAAGAAGCGAACACCGCGCCGCGTGCTGAGCTTTGATCGGTGCTGAAGCTTCGCGAGTGCACGGGTAGCCATAGCCTCGACTTCACTGCCTGCTAGGAATGCACCAGTGTGCACGTTCAACGTCAGTTCTACACAATCACAATCGTTGTTTCTGGGAGTCGATAAATGGGATCATGTTCTGAGGACGAGCTGTCAACAACGTTCAGCAATATGGCGTCTCGTGACCTTTAAAAAAAAAAAAAAATGAAAGACGTTTACAACACCCTGTAACGCCGAATTGGAGCGCAGCTCTTGAGGAGGAAAAGGGAAGGGTACTTACTGACAGGAGGGTATTCCCCTCCTCCCTCCTCTTCCTGCTCCTTGACCTTCTTTTCCCTTCCTCCTCCTCTCGTCCTCCTTCACCCCGTCCTCCCTCATTCCTGAAGCTGCTCCCCTCCTCTCCTCCTCCCCTCCCTCCTCTCCTCCCTACTCTACCCCCTCTCCTCCCTCCTTCCCCTCCTCCTCGCCTCCCCTTCGTCCTTCTCCTTTTTCTCCCCCTCCCCCCCGTCGTCCCCGCGCTTTTCATCATGGGACATCTTCCATAATGCACCGCGCGGTTACGCCGACGGCGACGGCGACGCCAACGGCGACGGCGACGCCAACGGCGACGGCGACGCCGCTGAAGCCGCAGCTGGGCGCTTAAGAGCTGCGCTCTAAAAGGTCTCCTGGTCGGTTCCATTTTCAGCGCTCGTGTGTATGGCGCGCGTTCTGCTTGCTTTCCGAAGCAAAGAACATGAGCGTGCTGGGCTGAGGACTTGTAAACATTTCAATGTTGTTCTCGAGCAGGGAGTGCAAGCGCGTCCGCAAGACGCGACCATCTTATGCTGGCTGCACCATCCACGCGATACGACCATAAAAGCGGGGCTGGAATGTCCGATTGTGCGCGTGCCACGTTCCAATAAAAGCATGTGTCAGCATCTGTAAATTGACGATAACAGAAAGTCAGAGGAAAAGGAAAAAAAAGAAAAAAGAAAAAGGAAATAATTATGCAACTCAAGGCGTCAGCGCCCCATCAATCATACCTTTCTGCTTTGTGATCTGTATTGCTTTCGTTCATAGCCTCCGTGAGCAGGCATGTTTCCCTTAGCGAAGCCGAAGCTACTTGCAAAACGTGTTCCCCTGAACTATGCTCGCACTGCAGGAGCGCACGCACTTGGCAAAAAAAAAAAAAAAAAAAAAAACTTTTAGCGGTTTTTAGTTGACTTTGTGTGGTCGGAGGCTTATCTTGTCCTTTTATCTGGCTGAAAGATTTTTCGTTTGTAATGTTTTTGGGCCTATGTTTGGCTTAGTGTATTCCGGGTGGTATGTTGTCATTGGTTGACTTGGTTGGTGGTGTGTGGACGTGGTGTGTATAAAAGTGCATGCGATGGAATAAAATCCTTAGCTGTGTTTGAGACGTCGCCTCCTTGTGGCCTCTTTTCTTCTCGTCCCTTTTCCGAAATACCCCAGTCTCGGGTTAAACAAAACTATGACTAAAAGCTCGGAGCTCTCTCTCTTGTAGCATCCGCTCGCTGACACTTATAGTGATAAGGAGTTAAAAAAAAAATCTATTGTTGTGCATGGACCTTTTTCGAAAAGTGTTCTGCGCACGCGCGAGCGCCCGATGCCAAGCGGCGGAACTCGGCACCAAAAAATCGAGAAAATTCGGAAATAGGCTGTGGGATCAGCGAGTAGAACACGTAATTGCTGCATGTATATAATTGTGCTACACAAACAAAGAAAGTGGATAGAAGAAAAAACACGACGTTTGGGTGGACGCCACGGATGCTCCTCTTTAAAGTCACGTTGGGCACGCGCCGCAGCTAAGAGAGCGAAGGAACTGATAGCGTAGCTCCCGTTATCGATTGGTAGCGCAGGTAGGTCACTTCCTCCATTTTTTGTTCGTGCAGCCCCCGCCTGGTGCCGTCGGTATGTGGAAAAGGTCCGTTGCAATGACGCATGTTTGAAACGCAAACCACACATATTCTATTTTGCTTGCCTGGCTGAACTTGAGAGTTACGGGCTTATAGCCTTATTTTTTTAGTGGGATTATAAAACGATATCGGGTTGGAATGTTCGTGACTTTGCAGAGGCGTACTGGTGCTAGTCTGACCCAAGTATACTCGCACTAACCGCGCCTGATTCAGAAGCTTCTTTTATGCGGTGAAATATCGAGAATAAAAGTGGAATATTTCTTTCAACCTTGGCTTCGCAAAGCTTGATGACGTAAATGTGGGGTTAAAACCACCCGCCTGACGACAGTCGAGCATGGCTCATGGATTGGACCATAAAGTTATTACAATAAACTCTAGATGCTCAGCTGGCGCTAGTGTCTACGGGACTTCCGGTTGCAAATTGAAGCATACAGCAAACAGTCTACTTTACCAGTCTTCCTGTGTATTCCCATGGGAAAACGTAGGTGATATGTTTCTCTTCGCCAGGGAAAAAATAGAAATCAGCGTAGTTCCTTTACTCGTAACGGGTACTATGTAGCTTTATTCAGATTATAAGAAGAGTAATTTATTCAGTTAATGCTTTTTGTTTATTACTGAGCAATGTTTAAGTTACTAAAAATTGAGGCCTAGGCCTATGTTGTACAGCGTGATAAGTCAATACAAGCCCGAAATTCAAGCAAAAAACATGAAAGACTTTTACAATTCTCTGAAACGCCGAATTGAGCGCAACTCTTAAGGAGGAGGAGGAAGGGGAAACGAAGGGAAGGGTTTGCGCCTCCTCCTTCCCAGCTAAATTTAGTGGGAATACTGGCAATGTTAGATGCGTGGTCGTCACGTAACGCCACGCGTGACGTCACACGTCACATGTTTCTCATAATGACGTCGCACGAGGGAAACGTTTTGACGTTACCCTCGTAACCACCGTGATATGCCATCTCCATTCTAGGCTAAGCCCTGACAAAATTTAGCCCCCGTGAGGGTTACCCTTAGAAGGGTAACCATCACGAGGGTAGCCCTCACGGGGGTAACCCTCACGGGGGTTACGCTCACGAGGGTAACTAGTGAGGGTGACTCTCACGAGAGTAACCCTCTGGGGTAGCCCACGCGGGGGTTATCCTCACGAGGGTAGCCCTCGTGACGTCACGTGTGATGTCACACAACCCATAATGCAACGCGCGTTTACGCCGACGCCGCTTAAGCCAAAAAGGGGCGCCTAAGAGCTGCGCTCTAAAAGAACATTTAAAAAGTGCGTAGAGTTTATTCAAGCTGTAATAGCATTCAGACGGCTGAAACGCAGTTTGTTACTAATGCACAGTTTGTTACAAATGTAATAAGTGGTCTTCGTTCCGTAACACCATGTTTCGTTTTTGTCTGTTTTGATTGTTTCATTTGGCATATATTAGCATTCTTTTGGTATTTCGTCAAGCTGATTCACTCTGTGTACTTCATAGCATAGGCTATACGCAAAATACGTGCCCTCTAACAGCAGTCCGCAACGTCATCATGTATTATACAAGTGCATTGGGCTATTTTAACGCAGTGTTCAACGCCATGAATTCCAAAGAAAAACGCTCTCAGTGAAACATATTTTTGTGCATCCGATGGTAAAACGTTCCAAACTATTTATTCTGTCACAACACTAAGCAAAATTTGCTCTTATAATCGAACGCGAAGAGAAAACGCATTTGCGTTTTTCCGTAGGAATGCATCACCGGAAGTCAAATTTAGACTGCTTGCTGTCTGCTTCAAAATGCAACAGCACACTAGCGCCACGTGAATCTCCAGCGTTTATTGTTACAACCCTATGGATTGGACACGAGAACTGGGTGTCTAATCGGGTACTGGCTCGTGTCCAACCATTGCAATGATGAGAATAGCTGAACTCTAACAATGCGAGCCTAGCACGGTTTTTTTTACTCTGCCAACCCTAGTGCTTGGTTATGATTAACGTTGGGCGGCATAGGAAAAGCACCAGGCCACGTGGCCGCTTGTTGTGGCTCTGATTTGAGGGGATGGACGATGCTCATATTTCTCGAATTTTTTTTTGCCGACTGCCAGTTCCTAAAAAGGAACACTAAGGCAAGTTTATTCAGTTATTAACGTTACGGAGTGATTCTAAGTAGTATTTAGCGAAAGTAGTAAAATCGTTTTATGGCTCCTTTAATAAAAGGAGCCGACGCCGGGCATCAGGCGATTTTGCCCTCGTCATATTCTATTTTGTTAATCGCTTTTGTTTGTTCCTGGATGTGCTACTTGTTGATACTTGTCATGAAAGGGATCGGTGGCCGAGTGTGGCAGCGGAGCGCACACCAGCTCGGAGCACGGGAAGCGGAAGCTCGCGCTGCGGCCGATCTCACCAAGCATTGGCGCATGCGTGACGCCGCCATAACTTTAGTTCATAGGGGACAGGCGGCAGTGCACGATACGGCTCGTGCAGTCTCATGCTCTGATCGCGCAAAGCTTCAGCGAGGTTGTTGCACGTGCAGAAAGACTAAAGTTCCCTGGATGAATCCCGGCAGCGGTGGCGTAGCCAAACTTGCTGGTGAGATCGGTCAATTCCCTCCTCTGCCCGTTTCGATCTGGATGAGCATCGTACCAGCGTGAAGTCGTGAATCACTACTGTGTAGTGCAGATTAAAGACTCCAGGCTAACGTTTATACAGCACTGGCTAAACGTCTCGTCAACAGCTGAGAGACAAGTCGCTAGTTGAGGCAGACTAACTTCAGGCTGCGTAAACATGCACACGAAAACGCTTCCTTTCATGAGTAATTGAAAGCTCCTAAAGGGCTGATCTTTGTCAACGCTTGTGCCCCATCCTTCTCAAAACAATACTGAATTTTTAGTGTTCTATCGACATCATAAACTACTGAAATGGTAGACGACCAACTGTCATTCAACTCACGTTGGTGACAGCTATACTTCGTTTCAGCCTTAGTCCACTAGTCACTAGATTTTTTCTGTTTATGATTGGTTCAACGATGATAGAACGCGTGCAGAAACACGACGAACATCAGGATGATGTGCTTCTGACGCTGTCTGATTAGATCAATCGGCTAGTAGCGTCGGCATAGGAGCACAGGGCTGACCCAAAAGGGCCCTCTTATGCCAATTGTGAAGAAGCTAAGCGACCAAAACAGTCAGCAGCAAAACCTAAGGGCCAGTTGTAATTGCATCGAAATAGAAATGCCTAAACGTGTCCATACCCGGAAGGAGCTAACTTGAGTGTGAGCCTTTGCATCGCACGTTAGCTCTGGCGAAATTTTGATAGTCACTGATTTCCTTCAAGACTGCTTCAGTGCATTTATAGACAGATTTGAACTACTAACGCACATTTCCAGTCACAATATTTTTTTTCGCGCATTCATTGAAGTTTGCAAACCGTCTGAGAGGCTGAGAGGATATATCATTTCGTAATATGGGGCAATATAGGAGCATCGCAGCTTCTTTGCGACGGGTTACAATACGTTCGGTGGTGTAAAACGGATGTTAGTTAAACTAACGCCAGCAAACAAAAATAATAATAAAACATACACGCTGAAATTAGTGTGCTTTTCTAGGGCGCCTACTCGGCTAGCCAGTTATACAACATCATCGTACTGTAGAGAGAGGGAAAATTGCAGCAATGTTGGCGAGCAAGACACGTGATCATAATAGGTCACGGCCCGGTGTTCTTATGTCGTCAGGGACTTAATAAAAGGTTTCCAGTCGCACAAGTGTGAAATTCGGTAGTCCTTAATGGTGAGAATTGTGCACCTGCCGTTGCCGATTTTGTGGCGTTCGAAAATATTGTCTTAAGCAAAAAGCAAGAAGAAAAAAAAAAAAACATTAATGAGTAGTTCTGAAGGTGCTAAAACTGACCTCAGCGCTGTCTCAATAGGCACCAAACCAGCAGCTGTAACAACTCGAGCCTCCATTACCGTGTGATATGGCTCCCCAGCCGGTGACTACAACGTTGCCCTTTAACGGGTGATCCTTGGCGGGAAGACAGACAGCGCCGATGTGCCACTGGCTCTTGGCAAAGTCAAAAGGGACATCCAACTTGAGCAAAGCTATATTGTTGACCAGGAATCGATACGACTCGTGAATGGCAATTTTTCGCACCTGCGGGCAATGACGAAAACGGTCCATTTATTCGTTACAATCGCATAATTCTCACTGGAGTATTAATTGATCAGTCCGTCCATTGAAATGAGATCTCCAGAGCCACTTCAAGTGCCGATAAAATTCTTGGTAAGCTATCGCTAGCAGACATGTTCACGTTACCCCCAAAAGTAATTAAATATCATTACTTTTTACTCTCTCAAAAAGTAAATAATAGTTTACTCGTTGCCGATTCTCAAAAAGGAACGCTTTACTTTACCTCAAAAGTAGCGAGTTACTTTTAACATTACTTTGGCGACCAAATAGACAACTGCTTTTGTTTTATGGTCTTTTGATATCTTTTTTTCAGTAGCCATTACACTTAAGCAGTAGTTGCTTCACGAAATTTTAATAAGTTATGTATCCCCGCTTCTTTGCGAATACATCTCCGGCGAGGCTGAAGAGCCGTTCTAAGGACGCGCTCGAATGAACGCCCGTGTTGTGCTTCACCAAGGCCTGGTGAATCTAGAAGTCCCCTCTATCAATTGTTCTCTCCTCTTCAAATGTTCGAAGTTCACAATGAGTTACGTGGCTTCCCGCGTTTGGCAACCTCCGGATTTACATTCGATCTGTAGTCAATTCCGGATGGTTCAACCGACGAACCGTATTGTGCTCGCTGGGTGAAGGATATTCCCAGGTGTAGAGTTCGACTGACGTGCTCAGCGATGAACGTTGCTATACTCTCATACTGTTTAATTGTTTTTTCGCGTTTTCCCATCTGCCTTTGTCGAAATAGACACATACTCATTTTAAGAATTAAAAACGAGTCTATTTTGTCGCCCACGTTACCCCTCAGACGTAACGAAATAGCGTTACTCGCTACATGGCCCTAAAATTAGCTAAGAACGTTACACGTTGCTGTCCTAAAAGGTAACTAAATGCGTTGCTAGTCGCCAAAAATGGAAACTAGCTAGAAAAAACTCGTTACTAGTAACGCGTTACGTAGATATCTAATCGGAAGTAAGGACATGGCTGGACCCTAGAAGGACCCTCCCACTCCATTCGCTAGCGTCAGACGAGAGGACCGAATTAAGCGGAGTTGTTCCGAATAGGTCTTGTGTTCCCAAGAAGAGTGGTTATTTTAATCATGGCTCGATTAATATTTTGTCCCGGTATATATAAATGATTTACTTATTTTACACTCCTCCCCGAAATGTCTTTGTATACCTAGACTCGCTTTCATCTGCAGAACCGTAGTGAAAACAAAGTCTGTTTCTGTTTTCGCTGAATGTTGCTAATTTGCCGAGTCACTTGTTGAATTAAGATATATGTTGGTGCATCGTATTAGGTCAAATGTATGTCATTCTATCAAGACATAGACGTTTCAAACGCTGCTGAAAGCATCATTTCCTCCTTCAACGACCAAATCTTGTAAGAACTACTGCGCGCAGCCCAACAATGAGGCTCAAGCCTGCCTTTTTACTTGACGTCACAACGAGAATAGAGCAAGCATAACTTCACCTCTTGTTGAACAGAGTGACTAATGGACACTCAGTCGTACAGTATCTCTCGCGTGTCCTAAACCTCAAAACGAAATTAACACTCTAAAAAGACGCCATCATTTTATAATGCTGTGACACTTACATGGCGCAGTTCGCAGTATATGGGCGGGTTATTGAGGTCCAAAATTCCAGCCTGGACTACAATATCCGCTGGATCTTGCCTTGGAAGGAAAGTACATTGCTCAGTGACATTTTCTTACCATGCAAACCGTATACGTGCCCGTTTACACAATATGCAGCTGTCACAACGATGTCGGGTTCGATGATAGATCCCCCACAAAAATATGTCTTGGTCTTGAGAGACACCTGCAGTGGAACAGAGAGCGGGGTAATAGTCTCGTTGATACCGACACCTCCATCACTCCTGTCTATCTCCCCCTCCCCCTTAAAAAAAAAAGAAGTAAATGTGTCCATAATGTAAGTTGCTCGTAATAACGAGGCAAAAAAAAAAAAGACGTTTGCAAAACTTTGTAACGCGAAATTAGAGCGCAGCTCCTAAAGTGGAGGTGGGGAGGGTACGGAGGCGAAGATATGCCCCTCCTCCTCCTTCGTACAATTCAAATTGGTGTTGAGGTCACGTGACGTCAGTTTTTCCGCTAAATCAAGCCGAGAAACTGGATTTGTTCATGGGTGACGTGACACCAAGTCATGTGACGTCATTTTCCCCGCTAAATTTAGCGGGAAAATTTACGTCACGGGACCGCAGCACCAATTCAATTTCTCGCTAAATTTGGCGGGGTGGTTACGCCGACGCCGCAAAACCCGGAAACGGGCACCTGAGAGCTGCGCTCTAAAAGCACACGTTTACCCAGTTCGTCGCCAAAATCGTTCTCTATACAAAGGGGTATTTGTGTTCGCATTAACGAGGCATGACTAATTCTGCATACGCCGTTATAAAATACCAGACGAGTCAGAAAACCGGCTAAATCTGTCGGATGAGTTCGATTGGGACGTTACTCTTCTACAGTTCTACGCGATGTACGCGTACTTCGAGAGATAACAAAAATACGGTTGCCGCCAGCTGAACAAACGCAGGTCGTTGCTTGTTATCATCACGGTTCTTGTTTCATTCTTCGCCTTTTTGATCGGCTAACGGCAATAGATAAAGCCATCATCGGCTGTGGAGCGATGAGATGGGACTCTGCATGACCTAAGATTCTGACGCTTCAAAAACGTATGATATGGCAGTGCCGAGCATCTTATTACGTCTCCGATGAGTTTAAGAACAAATCACAATGCAAGAGCTGTTAGGACATCCCACCCAGAGCTCTGTAACCTGCCAGTGACTCTATAGTTAGTCTTACCGTTCTCCTTTTCCTACAGAATAGGATAGGCATAATAATTCATTTAATGTATGAACGTAATTTCTGTATTATACAGGCTGCGCGCAGTCACACGCATTCACTCCTTCATAATTCCGAGTAAATTATAAGAAGCGACAAAGGTGATATGGAAGTTGTCGGTAATTGAATTTGTCCTTTATTTCGGAATTGCCGAGTTGTTTAAAGAAAATAATTAATTCACAGCTACCTATTTAGTGTTCGTTTCGTAAAGATGCCGTCGGTCAGCCTCTTCACGTTTAGAGATGAAACACTCACCGGTATGAAGAAGTGTACGCGTATTGTACTCAAGACTCTAAACAGTAAAGCAATAATTGTGGCCTCGCATGGGACAAGCAGACGACTCAAACCACGTTAGAACAGTGCCCGATACCGGTGGTAGTACGCTTACCTGCCAAGGAAATTCCCCTTCACTGGCATTGCTATATCCTGGGAGAAAGCGTCCACCTTTGAAGAGGCTCGCACCACATGTGTCACCTAAAATTTCAACAGGTTGAAGCAAAAAAAAAAAAAAAAAAAAGAAGATGAATTAGCCTAAACCTATTCATTATTTAACGTATGTCTTTAAAAAACGGTTAAAGTGCAGGCAAGCTGGTGTAAGTTATACACGGTGATTGAAAACCTGAACTTCATTATCTGCTGATTTTCAAGCATCTTTCAATACGCACCCTCCCATGGAGAACGAAGAAAAACATTCTCAGGACATACAGAGAAGGCCCGACCAAGATAATCCACAAACTCCGGAGTGCGTGCGATAGACTGTGGGACATTCTCCGGGGCAAGGAATTTATTACAAGTAAGGAATATCGACACCGGGAAAATGTTAAGAAGGCGCAGTAAAACCAGGTTTGGTATGTGAAAAGATCGCATGTTTTGAGCTCGACCAAGATGATGAAATTCGGAATGTAACTGTGCCCGATGTTTGGATGTATGGTCAAATTGAGTCGGAGTATCAACCAGGTGTAGTGAACTTTTGTAAAGAACCGATTTCGGAGAGAACAGAAGCAATCCTGAAAAAAGGTCCCAAGTTTTGTATGAATGTAAAGCCTTCCAGACGATCTGTTTTCCGCGGTCCAGACCGTTGCGTTGTATGTGAATCACGATGAAAGAGTTTTATTTGTCGGTCGAACTGTAGGGAGATTAGGAAATGTTAGAGGGGCCGCATACCCGTCGGAGAGGAGGAATTTCAAAGATGTAAACATGGTGAAGAAGGAGCTGGAATTAAAGTCTTTGAAACTCCTTCAAACGGTTGAGTCCGGACGATTTGCTGTCATCCCGGAGCAGGTATTCCGGAGAAAGACAGACGATGCTTTAAGGTCGTTGTACAAAGAATGAAAGGAAATTTAGGAAAGTTGAGGAGAGACATTTTTAACGTACTAAAAGATAAGGAAAATGAAAGTGTAGTGAAGAGCATCATGGCCCAATCCAAGACGACTCTATGTTTGAAATTCTTTTTAAAAGACCACAAGGTTGACATGCCTCTCCCATTTGTTATAAATGGAATTAGCACTTGGCAGAAGATCGTCTCTTCTTTTCTCCAACGTGAATTAGGACTAATCTCCTTGGATCATTCTCTATCCTTAAGAAATTCAGAAGATCTTATCGATGTCATGAATAGCAATCACGGTAGAAAGTGTCCAGTTTTCTCAATAGACATAAAGGATATATTATTCTCTTGAAAAGAAAAGACTTATGCCGGCGGTGGAGGAACTGTTAGGGCTAAATCTAGTGAAATTCCAGTCAGAGTTGGGAGTTTCAGTAGATGGTTTTCTGATAGTTCTGGACCGATACCTGCAGTCAACGATTATTGAGTATGATGAACGGATGTAAGTACAGCAGGAGGGTTCCCGGACATTTCATCGAACGCCGTTTCATCAAACGCCGTTTCATCGTAAAAATGGACGTTTCATCGAATCGCTGATGCCGTTTCATCGAATGTCTTTCAAATAAAAAGTGTGAAAGGTGTTCTTTTATGCACGGATCGAGTGCATTTTCGTGTCATTCACCCATTTCATCGTCAGGTTTTTTAATGTCCGAACTTGTAGCTGTTACAATTTATTTTGATGCAAGTAACCCATGAGGACATTTGTACCGATCTTTATGTTTGTTTCGCACATTGTACTTATCTGTTAAACCCCTCTGTATTGCCCGATGGGCCTTGAGGGTATTGTAACAAATAAATAAAAAAGTGAAAGCCGTTTACAAATCCCTGTAACGCCGAATTGGAGCGCAGCTCTTGAGGAGGAGGAGTGAAGGGTACTGAGGGGAGGGTAGACCCCTCCCCCTTCTCCTCCTCCTCCCCTCATTCTTTAATATGCTCCGGGGGGGGGTGTCACGTGACTTCGGGGAGGGGGTCACGTGACCTCGGGGAGGCGTGACCTGGGGGTGACCTCAAGGCCACGTGACCCCAAAGGTGACCCCCAGGTGACCTTGGGGGTCACGTGACCTGGAGGGGTCACGTGGCCTCGGGGGGTCACGTGACCTCAGAGGGGTCACGTGACCTCAGAGGGGTCACGTGACCTGGGGGTCACGTGGGGTCACGTGACCTTGAGATGACCTTGGAAGGGGTCACGTGACCTTGGGGAGGCGACCACGTGACCTCGGGGGTCACGTGACCTTGGGGAGGCGACCACGTGACCTCGGGGGTAACGTAACCTCAGAGGGGTCACGTGACTTGGGGGTCACGTGACCTTCAAAGGGTCACGTGGGGTCATCTTGGGGTCACGTGACCTTGAGATGACCTTGGAAGGGGTCACGTGACCTCGAGGGGTCACGTGACCTTCAGGGGGTCACGTGACCTTGAGATGACCTTGGGAGGGGTCACGTGACCTTGGGGGTCACGTGACCTTGGGATGACCTTGGTTACGCCGACGGCGACGGCGACGCCGACGCCGACGGCGACGCCGCTCAGGCCGGGAACGGGCCCCTAAGAGCTGCGCTCTAAAAGTCGCACTCCCGGTAAGAGCACACTCCAACTCATGGAGGCCAGAAGGCGACTTAGGTTTTGCGCAGGCGCAACAACTTTAACCATGTGAGCCTCCTAGCCTCTCAGGTCTTTATATTGATACTTTTTTACTGCCCGAAGCTTGCAGTACCTAAAGCTGAGGTGCTATTTATACAACTACAACGAACCATTGTTTCTTTTTCTTTTTTTAGTTTTAAAACTTAGTGAAGTGAAAAGTAAGTACGTCACTTCAAATTTTATTTGAAAACTTTCGGGGGTTCATGTGTTCGTGGGACAGCCATTTGCTGTTTCAAATGATGAGCCATTGCTCTCAAAAAGTCCCCCACAGCCATGGTCCGTCGGTTCTCATAAAAAGACGGACCTTCGCCTCCAGCTTGTCTTCCGTCAGTTGATGTTCTGTGGCGATGCAAGTCAAAAACTTCCAGAACCTGGGATGGGCACCTCCGACCAGTTTCAGGAAGCGGGAATGCCACCCTGGCGTTTGATAAGATGGCGTTTGATAAGACGGCGTTCGATAAAACGGCGTTCGATGAAACGGCTTCGATGAAACGGTGTTCAATGAAACGGCGTTCGATGAAACGGCATTCGATGAAACGGCTTCGATTAAACAGCGTTCGACGAAACGGCGTTCGATGAAATGTCCGGTCCCACAGCAGGAGGGTGTCTGTTGTGTTGTCCCATCAGCCCCCATCTGGACGATAACCGGAAGCCGGCGCCTGGGGACTCCTTTTCTGATGGCGCCGTGGTGAAAGCGGCGCTTTTGAAGCTTGGTGCCCGAGTGCCTCCTACCTCGGGGCCCATCTTGAAGACGTTGGCGGTGTCGGCGGTGGACATCCTAGGACCCCCCTCCCGGACGCCGTCGGCGCCCGAGGCCCTGCACGTGCTGTGGCAGAGCCAGACGGGGAGCTCCAGCGAAAGACCGCCCACGATAGGAGACAGGAGGCTCCCGCCTGTCTGGTGCGCGGCGACCGCGGGAACGAGGGAAGCTGACGACGGACGACGGGAGATGGGAGAGGGGACTCTTGCGCGGGAAACGGGCCACGACGGACGTTCGCGCTGGTGGCGACCAGGACGCCGGCTGGGGCGATGGCCCAGTGACATGGTCCGGACTTAGACCCCGGATTAGACCCTCGACGGCGACGTCCACAGGATGCGGTGTAAACTAGCACCGCCGGGACGGTCGGCATGCAGCAAACAGTGGCGGCGCACCCCTTCTATGCTTCCTCGATCACCTGTCCCGATCCCGAAACTCCCCCCCGCAGAATGTGAGTGGAATAAACCCCTTCTGCCGAGAGCTATGCATTGCTGTGTCACGTTCATCCGGAGACAGGGGCCCGGGGAATCGGAGGGGAACCCTAAACTGTATAGGCTCGTCGGTCGCGCCGCTTTTGGCCGAGTTTTATCTCAACACACTAGACAGAGTTGTGGTTGACAAGATGAGAGAGTTGCCTTCAGATGTAGGTTTTGTTCGAAGATGTGTAGACGACATAATTGTGTGCATTCTAAAGATAACTTTTCGGATTTTCTACAAAATGTAATACGTTCAGCGGCCCCGGAGCTGCGTTGCACTGTGGAAAAGCCGGAGGAGAATGTCATTCAATTTATGGATTTACGCATTCATGTGGGCAGTGTGGGCTGTGTTGGGAATATGGGAAGCAGGCGCCGATACCCGTCCTATCGAAGCAGAGTTGCCATTCTAAAATTGTAAAGGCAGGGGTAGTGAAGTCTCTGACTCAGAACGCTCTAGAAGGGTCATGCACCCATCACATGGAGCAGTCTTTAGAAATACAATGGGGAAGACTGGAGAGGGCCAACTATCTAGAGTCCTTCATGAAACGGCAGCTTGCTCTACAGATCAAAGATAAGCAAGATAAGCGAGGTGTCAAGAACCGACGGGCTGCCATTCCATATTTTCACACCATTTTGCATAACTGGAAGGCATGTACATAGAGATTTGGGGTTAACACTGTTTTCACATGTTATTTCAATTTAGCTGAGGCAGGACAAAAAGAATGCAAAAAAAAATGCATCGCGACAGATCTGTTTCATGTGTCAGCGGAGTAGTGCATGAAATTCCTTTGGAATGCGGCTTTAAATATGTTGGTCAGACTGCAAGGTGCATTAACTATAGGTTGACAGAACACAAACGGAATATGCGGATTAGCGCTTCAAACACTGAACTAGCGAGGCATCTTCAGGAGCGCAATGCATGTACAGCGAACTGGTCAGAGACAGAACTCGTACACAAAGAGCGTGAGGAGATGAGACGTGTTGTGCGAGGAACTGTTCGCCTAAAAACACCGGGAAACTGCATTAGCCTAGCGTCACTGCAAATCGTAGGTGAGTCAAAGAAGTTTCTTCGACTGTAAATACCTACTGTAGCTTCCCAGAGTTGTTTCCCTTGTTGGGTTCGGGATCGTAATGAGGGGCATTGTTGGCGACTGTGTGTGATTCATGATTCAGTTCAGGGGAAAGGGGGGTAAGTTAGGGTACGGTTTTTGTGTGTTTCCAATTGCTGGTGTTACATTGTCCGCGTCAAAGTCCCTCCGGGTGCGGCGGTGACGACCTTGTGTTTCTGTTTCTATCACGCTTCTTTTTTTATGTATTTTTTGCGGTTCGGTGTATTGTGATTCTGGTGTATTGTTTGTAATTCAGTGATCAACCGTAGTGATGGTGGCGACGTTTGACATTCGGGGGAGGCGTATATAAGGCGTAGAGGCAATAAAGTTTTTAGCTGAGTTTGAGACGTTGTCTGTCCCTTTTTCTTCCTACTTGACAAGTTTTCGTTTTTCAAACCACAGTCTCAGGCTTACAATCATCATGTATGTCATAAGTTTTAAGCGCGCACTTTGGCTAAATGTATATCTCACTGCGATGCACGCTGAGTGCACATCCCACACTCTAAAACAGGTTTGTGCGTCTTCTACTTTTTCGCAAAAGAATCTGTAAGTTTTCAGAAACCCCAATAGATCGCTCTTGATATTATGCTTAAATTATGATTTATGGCTGCTCTTTCGCTAGCATTTCATCACTCCTGAAATGCTAGCGTATGCAATCGCGCGCTGTCTCACACATATATAGATCCTGTTAATAGATCACCTTCCTTTCGTAGCATGCTTCATCAGCCGCGGGTAGATCGATCATTATTTTAAGCGGATAATAAATATATCCCTTCGCCGCAATCTCAGCCATGTATTGAAATTAGTAGAAGTGTATTGTTCAGAGGAAACGAAATCCAGAATTATGGTCTGTCTCCCACGGGGGATCATTTTCGTCACCCGAATCGCGTTCCATCGGCTTTTTGAAATCAATAATAGTTTTTGATAGTTGATCGGGTAGCCAGCTTTGATTATCTTCTTATAACTGTGCATACTATTAGATTATATTATCGCCTATGATAACAATAGGGATTAATCGGGAAAGCGGCGAACACAACAATGGTTTGCCAGGCCGTGTGGTACCTTTTATTTTATTAACAGAAAAAAAAAACCTGCATCGCCATGAGGCATTATTGCATTTTTCAAACATTTTTCATAACACAAGTAGTACACACACAAACACAAAGCACTTTTCTGTGAATCATATATAACATGAAATAAAACATGCTGTCTATAAAAATATTACACAATTGAACAATTAAAAAAAATTTGCCGCAAGCATATCTTTTGGCATCCCATTCCATTCTTCGATGGTTTTCGGAAAGACAGAAAAAGCTCACCGGACAAAAGCTCACCGGACAGAAGCTCACCGGCCAAAACCTCACCGGACAAAAGCTCACCTATTTTTTCACAGACCCGGACAAAAGCTCACCAGGAGAAAATTTCATGTTGGTCGTCACACGAGTGCGGACAACTTAGGTGTATGTGTGCGACACAAAAATTCAACGATAACTTAAATCTGACAGGCGCGTGTTTTTTTTTTATTTGAATAGAAACAAGTTTATTTATCGATTGGTCAGTAGCGAATGTTGTCCCTTACTAGTTCCATCAGTCTTGGTAGATCTCGGTGTACCTGGAACCCCTGGAAAATATTTTTCGGACAATTCTGCTGGCGCAGAGTGGTTTTTCGCACCCGCTTCTCTGGAGGTCCACCTCTCCGGGCTTGTGTCAATGCCGTGGCAACGAGCGCCTGATTTTGCTGCAGGCATTCGATCAGCTTCCAGACGCTTGGATGGGCGTGGCCGACAAGCTTCTGGAACCCGGTATTCTATCTTGCGCAGGTTTTGTTCGTCCGGTATTTATCTTGAAGAGTGGCACCGTACATATTTCACCGTTCTGGGGTAAACTACGGTAGTCGTCAGCGCACAGTCGGGCAAAGAGACGATTTCGCTCTGGGTGCCGCCACAGAAGGAGCAGTAGCTAAACGGAAGGGGCCATTGACATACGTGTAATCAAAGTAGTCCAACATGTTGCCATAGTCCTTCGGGCACAGGATGTGGTGGAAGGAACGTTAGCCTATCCAAAACGACGCACAGCTTTCTAAAGTGGACATCCGTCTTTTACTTGCCCCAAAGGCCCAACTCCCGTTCCCTCAAAATATTTTTAGAAGTTCCCAACTCAATGGTTTGTATATTACAGTTTTGCTTCAGTTTCCCCGTCATATCACCCTGAGATAATCCTTGACCTAAATATTGGTCCCAAATCGTTGCTTCCCTGCCTGTTAGGGCTTATCTATCTATGCCTTTGCAGAGATACCAGTTCTCCTAAAAATGGTGCAGTGTTCATCGCGTCCGCCCTTTTTTCCCAGCACGTGTTTCCCCCAAATAGCAAAAAAAAGAGGTAAGCTTTTGTCTGGGTTTCTGAAAAAATGGGTGAGCTTTTGTCCGGTGAGATTTTGTCCGGTGAGCTTCTGTCCGGTGATCTTTTGTCCGGTTACCGAAAAAGCAACGGTGTCGGTACGGTAAGAGAATGGTCGGATTTTCTTGTGGTGATCTGCTCTTTCTGACACATAAAACTGTTCATGTAAAAAAAAGTATATCCGTTAGTTAATAGTCTATTGTTGTAGATATCATCTAACAATTCCAACTTTTGACGCTCCCCGAGTTTCTCCCAATGTAGGGCCTCTTTCATATTCCTGAAACTCGCTCCAAGTTTGTAATAGTTTATTACAGACCTAGCGCATGGATTTTGTACCTTTTCAAGTTTGTCTATTAAATGATTTCGTTGGGAACCGAAATAATCACCTCAAGGTGTGATCGCTGCACTAAATATCAGGTTCGTGCATAGCGTCTGCAGATGAAAAGTAAGTTGGTGGTCGGTGCTTCTTATGCGTTGCAGATGTATTTACCTTTATGAATTCTGCCTGGTTTATGTTTTTTCCTCCGTCTGGGTCATCGGTTTGTAACAACTAGGCGGGAGTTACGTAATCTTATATGGCTGTCACATTTGCTCACGCTTTATCTCATCAAACAAGAATGTATGACACATGTCAGTGTGTGCGCACTCTTGGGGTGGTCAAATTTAAGGAACTGACCCCTTTATTTCTTTGCATAACATTACACAAGAAAAAGAAAAAAAAAGCATTACCGAAACTCGCGCATGACAACTACGTCCAGAACACTCAAATGTGTAACGCCAACCATGTATTTTACAATTAAAAAAACAACAACACGTCTAATTGGTTTTACTCACAAGCTAGAAATAAATTAAGGTACTCCTTATGCTCGTTCATATATTAGGCAAATAATCTAAAACAGAGCAGTCATATCTCCAAAATGACGACTAGAGAAAACAAATTAAAGCATATATAAATTCGGCACAGGGCTCCGGTTGCTTCCTTTGTCTTTTTCGATTTAACTTCACTAAAACTCCGTCATTACCTTTCGCTTCCAACGTTAGCGTCGCAACATCCGAGAACAGGATTATAAGAACCGTCTTCGCAAAAGTGACGGTCGGAATAAGGGGTGCCGCTCCAGGTTGACTGGAGGAGGGCCAGCGAACCAGCTTGCCGCACGTGCACGCACACCGGCATTAGGGCCACAGCGGAGCAGCCTTCTCTCTTCGATAACAAACCGTACCGCCCCATATTCCAAGATGTGATAATTCATAAATAAAAGGAAGTCTTCAGATGTGCAGACACTTGCATTTACGGACTGCGTGCTAGAGAGTGGGGTCAAAAAGCAGCGGCACATGCCACAATCACTCAAGTAAGTGCGATGAGGGGTAAAAAAAAAAAAATACAGGGCCTAACTCACACCGAAGAACAACATATCACTACATAACAATTCAGAGGGTTGAAACTCCGATCAAAAAATGCTTTGAAACATTTAGTTTTTAAAGCAGAAGTGTCTAATTTTTTTTTAGGAGGTGTGCAGCACAGTGTTGCGGAGTCGCCACTCGGGAGTTGGAATGATTCCGGAATCATTCCGCATTTTCACGACCCCGGAATGGAATGGGAATGGAATGGCGGCAACATTTAGGGGAATGGAATGGGAATGGAATTAGGTGCCTTTTGCCCGGAATGGAATGGGAATGGAATGGGCACGGTTCTTCTTTTTTTTTTTTTTAGTGTTTACGGTCAGCTAAATCGAGCCGGTCAGTGAGTCAGTTGCTCAGAAATAAAATGAGTGGGAAACTGCTAGCCCGCGAGGAGCTCTAACAGACTTATACACAAAAAAATGCAATACAAAAACAAAGCGTCCAAGCAAAGAGCAAAGGGGGAAAGGGGGGTAGCCTGGCGCCTTTCACGGACGCGCAGGCGTCGGGCTTTGGTGGCGTTACACGAGACCGAAACAAGAAACCAAGCACCTAGCAAAAGAAAAGGGAGCGGCAAAGAAAGAAAGCGCCATGCACAACTCCTCATCGTACTTCTTTTCATGCTTTTTTTGTTGTTGTGGCGACGGTTTGTAGAATGCACGCGCGCGCACAAACTGAGATCTGGGAGCGGAAGCGACTCATAACTCGCTGAGCTCTGATAACTCGTTGACTCGGGTGCTGTCGAAAGATGATCAGGTATTGTTTTCTTATAGTTCGAGGCGCGTTGTTTAGCAGGCAGCCAACCCTGCTGCCTTCCACGTTCATTCGTGCGGACTCCTTTGAAGTGCGAAATGTGGGTTTGCTTCGACATTAAAACCCAAAGCGAGATTCACTTCCCTCTTCACCTTTTGCGCTTTGCTCCGAGGCTTGTTTTTTTGTACTGCCTTTGTAGTGTATGTCCGCCTATCACTTGGTCTTTGTTCCGATGCTTGTTTTCTGTGTTATATGTTTTAGGGGGTTGGGGTTACAAGGCAAGCTAGCGGATTCCCGCTCATTTCCTTTGACTGAAGTCTCTGCATACTTCGTTTCATCTTGCGATGGACCGCTGCGGACGCTACGAGTCACCCTAGGCCATCCAGCACCGTGAGCGGGACTGCAGGGTCACGCGACACTCAGAAGGCGCTGGATTGGTTTCGATGGCTCTCGTGCTGTCTGTTGAGGTCCATCGTAAGGTGAAGTAGGCTATCGTCACCGCTCTTTGTGTGACCGAACTGACTAGACCTGCAGAAAGACCGTCCCGCGTCAGACGAGGCGCGACCGTTGCTGTGAGGGCAACTGAGAAGGAGAGCTGGGTGCAACTGCCACTGAGGTTTTGGCTTCCGCGCGTCCCGGCTGTCCGGTCTGCATTCGTGCACCTTGTCCTGGACCCTATTTGAGGCAGTGAGAAGTCAGTTGGACGGTGTTGATGAGGAAACACGGGGAATGTCAATTCGAACAGTGCGGTATAACCCCGTTAATTGTATTTTGATGTGAAGAGCTTTGTCAACGCTGACTTCCCGACCCGTCGCTACTACGCGAACAACCGATACCGAGGTAGAAGAATGAATCGGTTGGTACTGTCTGCTGCCTGAACCCGCCACTCAATCAGCGCAAAGAGGAACATCACAATTAGGACGAGAAGACAAGATAAATACAAATCGAGTCATGGCATCGTAGAAGACATTTTTCTACATTAGTCGCGAAGAAAATAAACAAGCTGCACGCTTAAAGTTGTGAAACGAAACTATACACGGTGCAGTCGGCGTATATCATCGAACTTTATTCGCCATCTGAAGAAGAAACACGAGAATGAGTATGCGAAGGGTGCAAAAGGGCAGGCGAACCAGCCAAATATCGAATTGAATATGGTAAGAAATATCGAGATTCGTAAAGCAAGCGTGAACTTATGCGTTTTAAAACAGGTTTCGTGACATGGTCTATACGGTCCCTCGCGCTGCGCCGCAGACGTTGCATTTTGTCAGAGGATGTGTTCTGCCGCTGTGCATGGAGTCGCTCCCAGCAGTGTACTAGCCGTGTTGCTGTACTTGAAAAATACAGTAATATAGCGTATTCCTGCGCCACGCACGAACTGGATATTTTTTATGGTCTTATCAAACAAACACGCTGGCCGCGTATGTCTTAAAAGTCAAATGCAAAAAAGGTAAAAAAAAGGAAAGAAAATGAGTGGATTTAAGTTTTGCTGTTTGTTGCGAGCCACGTGGTCGCGAGACCGATATCTTAAACAAGCATGGACATACCAAGGGGCTTTCTCGATGTTTGCAGTACATTGTAAATAAACACTTTCTGCCACCAGCGGTCCGCTTAGTAAAACTCAGTTCCTTTTTTTAGGAATTTAGCGTTTTTTTTTTTGTTTTTTTGCAATTGTCTCTGCATTTGATAATGCAGAGACAATTGCTGCTTATGCCGGCAACAAAATGTAGCTGTCAAGTGCCATTTTTACGTTTAGGAATTAAAGGAATGGAATGGAACGATTCAGCCATTCCAGGAGTGGGAATGGGCTCAGTGTCTCCATTCCTAGGAATTAAAAGGAATTGAATTATGGAAAAATATAATTCCCCGGAATGGAATTGGAATGGAATGGGGGTGTCCATTCCGCAACACAGGTGCAGCACAAGCATGCACAAGGCTGAGGAATAAGTTGCATAAACAGGATCTCGTTTTGGGGGGTGCCGGACTCCAGACTCGCGAAAACAAAAACAATAAAACGGGACACAAACAAACTTGTACGCCGAATGTTCCAGAAGCCCACACGTGTACAAAGGGGCCTCCGCGCGGTAAGCCGCGGTCAGTCTCGCCCCAGCGTCCGATCCTGCTGTTACGCCGACTTCGACGCCGTGGGCTCTGCCGTTATTTTCTGTTCCCTTTTTGTTTTGGGCACAAGTTCGCCCCATTAGACGTTTCAGTTTCCTCAGTTATTCGTTGTTTCCTCACCTCTTCATTCGCCACCATATATTTCGTTAAAAGTACTGATGGCGAATTCGCGTGGTGAATCGCCGGCGAGCCTTTGCCGGTAACCAAAATGGCGCCGACGGCGCACCACGTGACCCTCTCCAACTGAACACAAAGCTCTGGCAACTGGCATTTTCTTTTGCTTGGATCAGGCGTAAGCTTTGTTAGCGTCTTCGAATATCTTATGATAAAATAGGCGCGCTGTATTCATCAGAAATATATATTGGGACTCTGAGATGGGGGCAAACTACACAGAAAGGAGAGGGCATCAAAACTTGCGAAATGCATAAAAAAAATCGATTTGTAAAAAGAGATTATTTATGGTCGCGCGCGCAAAAAAAAAGTTGTTGGTGGAGAAATTATATCTTCTCTCGCACAAAAAAAAAAAAAAAAAAGTGTTTGAAAGTCTTGGGTTGGGAAGGGGTGGCTCGTCTTCAAACCAGAAATATAGAATACATGTGACCACCGATGCCCCCAAATCCCGTGACATTCCTTTGTGCTAGAGGTCGAAGTTTAACACTTTGGGGGATTTTTCCTCGGATAAGGAGTGGTAGGATGTGACAGTCTATGCCTGCCTGAGATTAACCGCTTGAGCCGCATTTATCCATTTTGGAGGTTCTCTTCGGACTTAAACGCATTAGGATGTGGTTTAACTATCGATTGTTAAGTTTAAAGATCTCCTAGTGTCTTCAGCGTGTGCATCTAGAGAAGCTCAAGGGCGGAGAGGATCAGCTCTCCAACGAGCCAGCTGCAAACTAAACAGCCTTCCCGGGCTTTCATTAATGCCCTGGTTGAACGTATTAAACTTATAAATAAAATATGATTCTTTTTGCTCTCTTTCAATTTTTGTGCTGAAGCCTGATTCCAAAATTACAACAGAAATGTGCTTGATTGAGTGATTAGAAAGAGACAGGAGCTTTGAGAGCGGAAGGTCGGGGAGTGTTTGTGCGTGACATTTGTGGTTGTTAAAGCGTAGTCTGAAAGCCAGATTAGTCTGTCCGACGTACTGTTTATTACAGACACTGCAGTGCAGGAGATAAATCACGTTTGACGTGCCGCAATCGTAGCTACCCCTTATGTTCCACGTGAACTCTGAATTTGTGCTCGTGGCGCTCTTTGTCTCTAACATGTGCTTGCATACTTTACACCTGGGCTTTCGGCATGGTCGGCAACCTAGGTTTGCGGGAGTGGTAGTTTTTGATTTTACTAAGACGTCCCGGAGATTCCTGCCGCGTCGATAGACGACCCGAGGAGCGGCGGGAAAGATTTCTTTGAGGCGGTCGCTCTGTGACAGAAGATTGTAATTTTTGCTCAGTATGTTGTTGATGTTTGGAAGATTGCCTGTATACGTTAAAATAAGGTTAGACTGTCTGCTTTCTTGAGGACGCTCTATTCTGTTGCCAATGGTGTCTGAGCGGTCCAGGTTTCTTGCCTTGTTTATAGCGTCATCGAGTACATTTGCTGGATACCACTGCTGGGTTAGTACGCGTTTCAGTTCCTGAGCGTTTTGTTCAAAGTCGTTGTTGTCTGAGCATATGCGCTTAAATCTGTGCGCCTGAGAGTACGGCAGACTAGTCTTACAGTGTCGAGGATGGCAGCTGTTAAAATGGAGGTATTGTTGTCTATCGGTAGGTTTTCTGTAAAGTTTCGTACTTAATTTGTTATTGGCAATTTCCACAGTTACATCCAGGAAGTTTATGCACTTTTGTGACACGCAGTGAGTAAATTTTATCGATGAGTGAGCTAAATTGAAGGCGGGGATAAATTTCATGAGTTCGTCTTCAGCACCGGCCCAGATCATGAATATGTCGTCGATGTATCTTGTGTAAAACAGCGGTTGAGTGGGGCGTTCAGCGAGAAAGGTGATTTCCAGTTCTAACATAAATATGTTAGCGTAATTTGGCGCCATCCTAGTTCCCATAGCGGTTCCATTGGTCTGCAGGAAGTGCGTATTCTCAAATTCAAAGTGATTGTTCTCCAAAACTAGTTTCATCAGAATTGAAAGGACGTCCCACTCGATGTCAAGTGTGTGCTGAGCGTGTTCATACGCTTTGATCACTGCCGCAATTACGTCTCTGTGGGGTATATTTGTATATAGGGAAGCCACATCAAGGGTTACGAGAAAAGCGTTATCCGGAATGTCTAGTGGGGAAATTTTCTGCAGGAAATGGCTGGTGTCCTCAACAAACGGAGGGAAGGTTGGAGGAATGTCCTTGATCACTATATCGACAAGACTCGAGATGCGTTCGGTGACTGTGCCTATTCCTGACACTATGGGTCGCCCGGGGTTGTTGATCTTGTGTATTTTAGGAAGGAGATAAAAGCGACCGGGTTTGGAGTGGGATGGTTTTATGGCGTTAAAAACCTCCTTGGTTATTTTGCCACTTTTCTTTAGAACTACTAATTCCTTTATGATGGCCGTTTCAAGCCTTTGTGTGGGGTCTGTCGGTAGTTCGCGGTAAAATGATGCGTCATTCAATTGCCGAAACCCCTCATCAAGATAATCTTGTCTGTTCATAACAACTATGGAGGCGCAATTATCTGCAGGTTTAATAATTAAATCTGCCCTGGCACTGATTCTTTTCAGGCACTCATTCTCTGGCCGAGAATGGTTATGGTTTGTCGGTCTTTGCCTCTTCACAGCGGAAATGATTTCGCGTTGCGTGATATCAATGTACATGTCGAGATACTTATCTCTTCGCGGATTAGGCGTCCATTGCTTTTCTGGGTTGGTCAGAATCGTATGGTTAGGAATCGGTTGGCGGTCGTGAAAGTACTCGTGGAGCCTCATGTTTCGGGCAAACTTGTCCAAATCTTGGTACAATTGAAACTCGTTGTAGTGGCCAGTTGTGGGCATACCTCGGCAAACCTCACTCATGAGGGCCCTCACTCACCCTCACTCAGCCTCATCTTCACAGGTGAGGTGAGGGTGAGTGAGTTTCTGAACCAGGAAAATTCATGAGTGTGAGGGTGAGTGAGGGCTGTGAGGGCGGTGAGGGCCATGAGTGCGTGAGGAGCGTGAGGGCGGTGAGTGGCGTGAGGGCCATGAGTGCGTGAGTGGTGTGAGGGCGGTGAGTAGCGTGAGGGGTGTGAGGGCCATGAGTGCGTGAGGGCAGTGAGTGGCATGAGAGGCGTGAGGGCCGTGAGGGCGGTGAGTGCATGAGGTGTGTGAGGGCCATGAGTGCGTGAGGGCGGTGAGTGCGTGAGGCCCCCTTCAGATCGAGCATCCTTCTCAGCAATTTTGGTGTTAATGGCGGGTTGTTCTCTAGCTTTCCCTAGATCGACACGAATTGCTGAGATCGGGTCCGGCTCGAAATAAGCAAGCAACTCGGAGCAATTCGAATACGTTTGAAGCGGCTGCATCCAATCAGCGACGCAAAATTTTCACGTGATACCTCGTGCTGGTGATGATGACACCGAAAGACTTGGTTCTGCATGGTTTGAAATCGATCATTTTTTTGGAATTAAACTGTTTCAGAAAGGTGCATTAGTATTCTTAACAAGGTTTAAATGCATAGAAACACGTTTATAAAGCGTAATTGTGTCCAAATAGTGCAAGAAAAATAAAATTTTATGATGACGATGGCAAATTGCAGCAATTTGTTGCTGCGTGTGATCGCGGGCGGCCCTTGTTGCTGGTGTTGCGACGTTAAGTTTCTGGGCGAAATTGCCCCATCTGAAGCTGGCCTGAGTGGCGTGAGGGGCGTGAGGGGTGTGAGGGCCGCATGGGCGGTGAGGGGCGTGAGGGCGGTGAGTGGCGTGAGGGCGGTGAGTGGGCGTGAGGGCGGTGAGTGGCGTGAGGGCCGTGAGGGCCGTGAGGGCGGTGAGGGCCGTGAGGGCGGTGAGGGCGGTGAGGGCGGTGAGTGGCGTGAGGGCGGTGAGTGGCGTGAGGGCTGTGAGTGCGTGAGGGCTGTGAGGGCGGTGAGGGTCGTGAGGGCGGTGAGGGCCGTGAGGGCGGTGAAGGCCGCGAGGGCGGTGAGGGCCGCGAGGGCGGTGAAGGCCGTGAGGGCCGTGAGGGCGGTGAGTGGCGTGAGGGCTATGAGTGCGTGAGGGCCGTGAGGGCGGTGAGGGCGGTGAGGGCCGTGAGGGCGGTGAGTGGCGTGAGGGCGGTGAGTGTTGTGAGGGTTATGAGTGAGTGAGGGGCGTGAGGGCCGTGAGGGCGGTGAGGGCCGTGAGGGGCGTGAGGGCGGTGAGTGCGTGAGGGCTGTGAGGTTCAGTGAGGGTGAGTGAAGGGCTGAAGGTGAGTGTGACTGTGAGGGTGAGGGTGAGTGAGGGGCTGAAGGTGAGTGTAGCTGTGAGGGTGAGGGTGAGTGAAGGGCTTAGGTGAGTGTGGCTGTGAGGGTGAGGGTGAGTGAGGGCGACCTAAAATGCCGACCTCTGGTTGTGGGGCAGAAGGTTAATCCTCTAGAAAGGATGTTGGTCTCTTCCCGCGTTAACACTGCGTCCGATAAATTCACTATGTTGCCTTTGTCCACTGTTTTTAGAGCGCAGCTCTTAGGGGCCCGTTTCCGGCTTGAGCGGCGTCGCCGTCGGCGTCGGCGTCGGCGTAACCGCGCGGTGCATCATGTCCCATAATGCACCGCGCGAGCCCCCCACCAAGGTCACGTGACCTCGTGGGGGGTCACGTGACCCCCCGAAGTCACGTGGCCCCCTCCTCGAGGTCACGTGACCCCCGCCGATGTCGCGTGACCCCCCGATGACGTCATCGTCACTGATGACGTCACCGGCATCCACATCGTCATCGTCATCATCACTGATGACGTCACCGGCATCCACATCGTCATCGTCATCATCACTGATGACGTCACCGGCATCCACATCGTCATCGTCATCACTGATGACGTCACCGGCATCCGCATCGTCATCGTCATCATCACTGATGACGTCACCGGCATCCACATCGTCATCGTCATCATCACTGATGACGTCACCGGCATCCACATCGTCATCGTCATCATCACTGATGACGTCACCGGCATCCGCATCGTCATCGTCATCGTCACTGATGACGTCACCGGCATCCACATCGTCATCGTCATCATCACTGATGACGTCACCGGCATCCACATCGTCATCGTCATCATCACTGATGACGTCACCGGCATCCACATCGTCATCGTCATCATCACTGATGACGTCACCGACATCCGCATTGTCATCGTCATCATCACTGATGACGTCATCAGTGACGTCACTGATGTCGTCACCGGCATCCGCATCGTCATCGTCATCATCACTGATGACGTCATCAGCGACGTCACTGATGACGTCACCGACATTCGCATCGTCATCGTCATCATCACTGGTGAAGTCATCAGTGACGTCACTAATGACGTCATCGGTACCCGCATCGTCATCGTCACTGATGACGTCATCAGTGACGTCAGTGATGACATCATCGGCATTGGGGGTCACGTGACCCCCAAGGTAACGTGACCCCCCCCTGGTTAGTTTAACCCCCCCCCCAGTGCCCTTCCCTCCTCCTCCTCAAGAGCTGCGCTCTAATTCGGCGTTACAGGGAGTTGTAAGCGGCTTTCATTTTTTTTTTTTTCGCAGTGTCTCCCGGAACGCGCTGTGACTCGCGGCCGGCAGCCAATCGTGTCTAGAGCGGCGGAGTTATTTGAAGCCAGCGACGGTTCTGCGTCTGCGACCCGTGTAGGCCCTGGCGGTGGAGAGTGGGCATGGATAGTTGCTTTGGCTGCCATCGAATTAGTACTCATCATGAACGTCGGTTGGGGACATGCGTCAGATAGTTTGTCACGCTCGAGTTTTCTCTTTTTCGCTATCCACAGCTCGTTGCGTCTTTTCTGCTCATATAGCTCTATCTCGGCGTTTTCCTCGCAGCTTAGTGACCCGTCGTTTCTGATCTTAATTTCTGTTTGTGATAGCTCGGCCGCCTTCCTTCTGTGGTGTTGTTCTGTGATTCCGACTAGTTTTAGTGAGGCCTCAAGCGTGACTTCATTCCACTCTTTATGCTCAATGTGGTTAAAGGAATCTGATGATGGTTTCGGGCATAGACGGAGACCTTTGGGAGAGGTTTTGTTCTTTTAAGTAAAGAGCAAGTGTCTCTGCATGCACGGTGTGCTTGACGCGCTTGTTCACGGCTTTACGTACAGTAAGGAATGCTCGGGATTTAGAATGGTCGGGCGTCGCAGTACCTTTTTCCGACAGCATCGGAAAAGGTACAGAAGTTGCCCCGTAGGAGGTAAGGGCTTCTCGCCTCCGCTGGAGGGGTGCTCTTCCGTCGGGAGCCTGCTGGTGGGCGGCTGCGAATTAGATATATATATATATATATATATATATATATATATATATATATATATATATATATATATAGGTGAGGCAGAGTAGCTTGAGAACAATGGACCGGGAAAATGTAGTAAGTCAGAGATCCGTACTTCTGGAGTTGCTATGCTAGGAGTTTATTGCCTGTATTTCGACAGTTTCGCCGAGAGGGCCTCTCGGCGAAACTGTCGAAATACAGGCAATAAACACCTAGCATAGCAACTCCGCAAGTACGGATCTCTGACTTATATATATATATATATAATTTAAATATTGACATTACCACAGTTCGCACAGTTTACGGAGTCTTAAAATAGAAACTTAATAGGAGGGCAGATTCATTATGATAAAAGAGTTGCGCAAAGAAGATGGAACACAGAAGAAGTGGAACACAGGACGAGCCATGTAGTACGTTAACGACTAACTGGCCCGTTGATCCGCTATTTGAAAATTTTCGCATTAATGCATGTGTGTGGAGCACATGCGTCAAATTTTATTAGATATTGTTTGGATTTCCGAAAAATTTTAGCTATTTCACGAGGCTCCCAGAAGAATTCCCAGCGTCGCTGTTGATACATTATTTTATTGTTATTACCTATTTCTGGAATCCTCAGCCTTTTCATTGCGCCCACCCATTTGAAACTGTAATGCGCGTTCAAGTGTCCAGCTGCAACAACAGCAGCACATTTTGTTTTACAGCGTTATAATAACACGCTGTGTTCCAGAACTACTGACCTTGTGCAAGCTTCCTCTAAAATAGTATCACTTTATCTTCGTTCTCTTTGCTTTCTTTTCTCGGCGCACAAATGGGTGTAAGTCTCAATGGCTTCGTTTTCTACTCAAACACGTAATCGGTGCGCATTGTTTCGTATTATTTCCTTTCCCGATTCGTATATGACTATGCCGGATACAGTCCGGCAGAAAAGCTGCCCGGGTGCGAGGGCAAAACTTTTGCCGGTAAGTTGCAGGCACACGCCTGAGAAGCACCAGCCGAACGGCGTGCACTCGCCAGCCTGTTAACACGCGAACGCCATTGCCGAAGATGCGGCAAAATATTTTCTCGGGAAATGGCCACCCGAATTAGCTATACTTATCACAGTAATCTTGCTTATCGCGAGCCCCTGCCATTTGTTTTCAGCGTTCTTGCGTTCAGCAAGCCACCCGGTAGTGAGCTCATAAACCAGTGTGCAGACGATTTCTTTTTGTGTGTCAACTGTTTTGTGCGATTTGTTGTCACTGCTGCTGCTGAGGGGAAATGGGGACCTGTCAAGCAACTGTTCTGTTGATTTTCTTCTTTGTCTTCCCTCTTAAAATGGAGAAAAATAAAGAATTTTGATTTGATTTGAGGCTAGTATTGGTCATAGGAATGCACGGCTTCCGATTTTGATGGCTACGCCATTATTGCAAATGTGCAAACGAGCTGGACGAGGATGAGGATAATATTCCCTGGAGAAGGGGAACAAGGGGGACAAAGAACAAGCACAAATCTCTAAACACACCTAGGTGACTTTTGCGTGACCGAAAATATCCACCTGGTCCTGTTATCGAACCAGGGACCTCCCCACTGGAAATGGAGAGGTGCGGACATTTTCGGTCGCGCACTAGTCACCTAGATGCGTATGGAGATTCATGTTTGTCCTTTGTTCCCCCTTGTTCTCCTTCTCGAGGGATTCCCACCGTAATCCTTGTCCAGCTCGCTTGCACCTTTGCATTATTTGCGTAATCACCATAACCTTAAAAATGCAGGCCGTTTATCCTTGTTTGTGTTAGACTGGTTGCAGATGAGAAATCCCGTTTGCACTCTTGACGTCTAGCTCCCGGTTAGCTCATTTGGTAGAGCGCTCCACTTGAAATGGGGAGGTCCCTGGTTCGATGCCAAAGCCAGGCGGATTGTTTCGGTCGTGCACCAGTCACCTAGCTGTGTTTGGAGATTTCTGTGTGTACTTTGTCTCTGTAATTGTTATAACCGTCCTCCGAATATTGCTTTATCTTAAATACTTCACTACCTTAGAATAGAGCGTTAAAAAAATTCTCATAAAACTTGTCGCGAAACTACTTTCGCGTGCCCAATCTACGTTTGTAATTCGAATCTTGCTCGGCGTGTCAAATATGTTGGTCCTTACGGCCCACCCTGCATATTGTAAGACCTATTTGGTGAACTAAATTTCATAATATAAATAACGGCGAGCCCATTCCATCAGTTTATGCACTGCAATTAATTCGTTAGTTTAGAAACACAACTACCATTCAGCTTGTAATACTGCAATGCAAACTTGTACCAATCAGGGGTTTTGCAGGTGAGCTACCAGACTTCGTGACACCATTTCGAATCAGATAAAACATATGTCACCAAGATAAACAAATTGATGTTGAGTCGTATGAACACGACTTCCTGCACGCTGATATGGATTTTCTTGTACTGTTTTGTGGAAAAGAAACAACGCAATTTCTTATTTTTGGTACCTGAAAATAAAACTGGATTGTACGAACGATGAAAACTCTACCCCGTTCACACTTAAGCTGAGACTGCGGTGGAAGCTGCGTCCTCATTGGACCAGTCAAATGCCTCTCTTTCGCCACGTCATCCCGCTCGCACCCATTCCCAGGCGCGGAGAGCCGGGTCAGGTGGTAAGAGGGAGGCGGCTGATTGGTCAGGTGGGCACGTAGCTCCCACCGTAGTTTCAGCTTAAGGGTGAACGTAGTATACAAGATGTTTTAATGCGTTAGTATTAAAACGCTCGTCTTGATCGAAACACGGCGTTGTCTTTTTCCTCGTCATCGCCAGGGAGAGAGGGAAAGGGAGGAGTGTGGCTGACGTGTCTGACGCTCCCATTGGTCCGATGCGCTGACGTCAGCAGGCGTCAGCATCTCTTTATCTCGTCGGCTCTGGCAAACCGACAGACATATCACCGGGTTTTCGTCAACACGAGCCATTTTGTTTTCGTCAAAGTCACGCGCACAGCAGGCGCGGAGCCAGGGATGAGGAGGTGCCGCGCAACACCTCCTAGGCCGCTAAACTGGTTAAACACAAAGTTGGGGCCGAAGTTGACGCGGCGCACCGATTGGCTTATCACGAAAATGACTTCGCGCTTCTTCCGCCGATATCCAATTGGCGGGCTGAGCGAACTTTTGGCTTGAACTTTCTGGTTCACGAGTCCAGATCTCCTAGATAGCAAAGCCGTAGGGCTGAATGATATGGCTTAATCAAATGCGGCCAACGCTGGACGCAGATTGGCAACGAGTGCCGCGTCAGCACTGGGCCTCGAGTCAAGGTTGATCCGAATGTTGAAGCAATCGTCGTGTCCAATCTGTGCCCAGCGTAGGCCTTCTTCGATGACGCCATCTCATTGAGCAGAACGGCTTTGTTATTTAGGAGCTGTTACGTCGCGGCGCGGTGGAATGCGGGCTCAGTTGCCGCTCTGCCGTTGCCGGATATTCTTCGCTTTGGATTTCTGTAGAAGCGATGCGGGGCGGTGATGTGTGTGTGTTTAGCTAAAACGATAGATGCGGTTCCTCCCACAAGTGATATGAATGCGGTTCCTTCCACGAGAGGTATGGATGGGGTTCTTTCCACGAGTGACATGGATGACCGCATTCAAGGACGACGTCGTACACTGAAACGCAGAGTACGGCGAAGGGGTGAAAAGAATTACAGGAAGGTACGTTGGTGGATTTTTAGGGAATTCGTTAGCATGACCCTTGGGAAACGTCAGGCTCTTTGGGAGACGCTAACACTCCCCCCGTAACGAGGCCAAAAAGACGCAGCAAAAAATAGAGGGGGCAAAAGCGAAAGTAAAAACAGAGAAGTCAAGTCGTCAGCGTTAGGCGCCTTCCCAAAGGCTTTCAGATATTAATAAATCATTTTTCGCGTTTTTGAGAAATGACTTTAGAACTGGGCAAAAAAAAACCCCGGTCCCCAATGGGTCGTGAAAGGATGCATTTCGCCGACTTTTGTTTGATTGCCTGTTGAGTAGTGTTCTTTTAAATTTTCGTCTACCGGGTGCATACCCTTTTGAAACTTTTGCAATCGGCTCTATATATTTCGAAAGTGTAAAAACAAAAGCATCACAAAGCAATCAGCAAATTACAATGAATAACTTTACGACTTTTCACACTCACGAGCTTTTATGACAGAATGTTTACCTTCAATTTCTTCATGGGAGCAGTGGCCTCCCAAACCTGCAAAATTTGAAATAGAGCATTTTAACTCAACTTCCGGCGGCGGTGTTCCTTGAGATGATTGCAAAGTTAGTGTGTTACGTACGACTCACTAGAAGCAACATGGCAAGTACGGATGGTCCCATGATGAATCAGGAAACGCAATTATTTGACTGCAATTGCAAAAAGCACGAGTTGATCTTGCATGTCGCTAGACTAACGTTGTTAAACTTAAAAATGCTAAGGATAAAAGAAAAAAACAAACACTAATTAAAGTCCTCTGCAATATTTATTTATTCCAAATTACCCCGCAGCGCCAGATACAAACATTGCAGGAGAGAGGGTGAATACAGTCGTGTAAAATAATCAGCTCATTTTCAGATACATAGAATGAACCAGCAAAGAACATGAACACATTGGGCTAGCCAAGCCTGTCATGTTTCACGCGATGTGCCATGTCAGGTGACACGTGACGCCACGGACTATAACACGCACACACGCCTGCACGGCTTGGGAACAAGCGCGGGCTTATATGAGAAGTCTTAGAAAACGGGGGCCCAATAACGCTATCGCGTTCCTCTTTTAAAGGAGAAGGCGTCCTCCAAGGTTTTTTTTTATAAATTTATTAATCTGAATTTGTGCGTCGCATGAGCAGAAAGGGGGAGGGGGAAAGGAGGGAGGAAAAGCATTTTGGGAGCGTGGGTGAGGAGGGAAGGAGGAAGAGGGAAGGTGGGAGAGGGAGATGGGGGGGGGGTTGGCACTGTCGGAGGTCGTGGAGAGAGATTGCAGGTGAGGGAGGGTGAAGGAGAGAGAAATGGTAAGAAGGATTCGGTGTGTCACATGACGCATCATTCCCGGCTATATTTAGTGGGGATAACTGATTCGGTGTGCCCCACGACCAATGAGGGGATAGGGGGAAAGAGGGGGGGGGGGGAGGGAGGTATCGCAGGAGAATAGAAGGGAAAGGAAGGGGAGAGAAAAGTTATGTAATTGGAGGCAGATGGGGAGCGACGCGAAAGGAGGGAGATATTGACGACTTCCAACAGTGGGAGGTAGGGAGAGAGGAAGGAATGGGGAGAGGGAATTGATGCGTCACGTGAAGGATATTTCCTTGCTAGACTTAACGGGGAAACTGAATTGGTGCTCAGGTGACGTGACGTCGATTTCCAAGCAAAATCTTGCGGGGAAACGCAATTTATGTTTAAATTAAGAGACGTAAATTTTCCCCTAAATTTAGGAGGTGAATTGGATCAACCTATTGGTCACGTGATGTCAATTTTCCTACTGGGTTTAAGTCACGAGATTTTGGGTTACGTGAACTCAATTTTCCCGTAAAATTTAACGGGTAATGCACAGACGGACGGATGGACGGACAAACAAAATGTTGGGATTCGGGGGGTTTCCTTACAAAGCATTTCATGCTTGAAAAGGAATTCTTTGTGAAATCACCAACGACAAACTTGAGCTTCATAATATTCGTAATTTATTCTTGAATGACTGGCACCGTTAGATGGAGACTGAGCCGAAATTTCGGTCTCACAAAACACGTCTGGACGGATGAGGGGGACGCTGCAAAACCCGAAAGCATCACTCATACAGCGATATCTCTAACGGGTTGCCGTATTTAGGGAATAGAAGTGCGCGAGTGAACATTGCCAACGAGGCCGACGAGACAAGTTGCCGTCACGATTCTTATTCCCTCTTCTTCCCGTCCAGCTGGTGAACCGAAGCGAGGAGGAGAGAAGCGATGCCGCTTCCCCGGACTCTCAATTGTTCTTGGGGAATCGTGACGTAAGAGTCCTCGCTTGATCGCGCTTCTAACCCAAAAGTACGGCCATACGTTTAGGATATCGATGCACGAGTGATGCTTTATAGTTCGTATAGCATCCCGTTCAGCGGTTCTGCTGCGTTAGTTTACAAAATCCTAATTTTTGTTTAGTGTCCCTTTAATATAGGTGAAAAAAAGAAAAGAAAAAGAAAGAAACAATTACACGCGACGAACGTTTCGCTGAGAGGGTGGGGTCGTTACTGAGGCGGAGTGTTGGGACTGTGAAGGGTTCAAGATGACGCTGTGCCTCTGATATTGCGCACATCCTCTTGAGAGAACGGGCTAATAATGAATAAGGTTTATTGCAATAAATGTGACGGTGACTAACTTAGCACTTATTGCCACTACAAATACTTTTTTTTTTCTCGTTGATATCTCAAATGATCCATTCCTTAAGGTTCGTGGATTGCACCAGGTGTTGCAGGCGTTACCGAGACAATGTAACAAAATAAGTTACCTGTTGCTTGCCAATGAATGTAACGCGTTACCATCCTACCTTACTTGAAAATGGAAGGAACGCATTACTCATAATAAGTAACGCACGTTATTTTTGTATTACCTTTTTATATATGAATTATAACACGTTTTGCTATTTATTCGTTACAGGTATGCATAAACGCCATATTAAAAAAAAACACAAAAAAACATTATGTCCATTTAGAAACTGAACATTATTAGCTTATGTTTTTACAGTTTAACCTAATTACTTACAAAAAAAAAAGCAAAACAACACACAAAAAAGTAAAAAAAGAACTCAGAAATTTACAATATTTAGTGCCTAGAAACACGAAAATATTGGATGGTCTCTTTTTTAAGTCTTGGAAAGAGAAAAGAACAAGTAAGGTAACTACGTTGCACGTTAGCAAAAAAAAAATAAAAAAAAAATAAAAAAAAGATAGATCGCTACCGGCAACGCCGTCACCGCCAACACTGATTAAAGTAGCATTGATACAAAAAAAAATCACTCGATTTCTCCGTTCGACGTTAAATCCGACCTCAGCCGTCGCAACCCGCCGATGGAGCCAGTAGAGAGTTCCGATACTTCTCCCGACAACGATTCGGTGCGTGCGCAAAGGCGGACTATCGGCTATCGTTATCGGACTTAACGCCAAAGGGCTTTCTTCCCTGCGTGGTTGGTTGAACTGGCGAAAGGAAACCCACGGCTATGGCTGCGGTCAGAGGGAAACATCTCAAGGGCAATGCACACAGTTGCGTCGAGTCCGGCCGAGTGCTACGGCTTGGGATGTACGGGTTGCTATGACAACTACGTGTGATCCAACCTAGGTGGTTCCAACGAAACCGCCGTTTATCACTCTATAGGGAGTATTCACTGGCGGCCATAGCCGTGTGCGTGACTGCTGAGCGCGTGCTCATGGCGAGCTTCCACAGTTCCTTCGCAACGTGCATTCTACACCATCAAAATTGCCGGTCTTAGCAACCTAGAAATGTGAGTTCGTTCTGAGCATGCGCTCTAAACAGCACCCACAAATATGGCGTCCACTTAATACTCCTTATTGCAGTAGGCTGGTTCGGGAGCCCGTCGGAGGCACCACAGGCGGCCACTACTTGACTCCAGGCAATACACCCGAGTCTACGGGAGAAATACACAAAAGTAGGAATATTGAAGCTTGTACGCTGTGCTCAAAGTCGAGTATTTTGGCATCTCCTGTGATCATTCTATCGGGTGTTTTGAGACATGATCTGTATTTGTCAAGCGTTGGAACGCCGATTAAACAGATCAAACGTGCCAGAGTACCCACGCCTGAGCTGGCAAGCTTGCTCTCGTAGTGGAGTAAACAAAGGAACTTGCCGTCAATAAGACCGTCCTCGGGTAAGCCCACAAATTCAAAAATGTCAAAATTGCATCTTGTCAGTGGATTTTCGGGAGGGAGCCAATTCCGCGTAGTAAGGCCTTCAAGCTTCTCGTCTGCTAAACACCCAACTCACCGAAACCGACACCTCGGTTACTAGGTAACTCTTGTCTCATTGAGGTGCACTAGGTTTTTTTGCCCAGCGGAGTTAGTCTTGAACAAAAAAACATTCATATGGGAGAATACTGCGCGCTGCAAGTTTTAATGTTTGTGCCCAAGCTATTTGATGGCTTCCCGAAAAGCAGCAAAAAGTTCGAATGTCAACCACAGCTTTCGAAACGGGGAAACGTCATTTTTTTCTTGTTTTTCTTATAGAGTTTTATGCATTAGCTGGTGTCAAGTGATGGCTGCTCGTGGTGCCACTCGTCCCCAGCAACACAAGTTTTTCGAGCCAAGAAAGAAAGGATAATGCGCGAGAGAAATAGAAAATATTCCGGACCGTCAGTTTACACTGCTACCCAATAGATGGCGCCAGTGTGTCCTCTCGTTGTAAGACATATTAACAGGTTCCAGGGCACTAGGTTCTAGAAGGTCGCAAGTGTTTGAACGGGCCTTTAGACAAAAGCTCTTAGTTCTTACTAAACATCGATAAGTAACTGCTTATAACATATCGTACTAACCTTTTAGTAACTTAAGTCTTGGTAACAGTTACAAAGGGGTGTGTTGGTAACATATACAAACCAAGGAAATTAGTAACTGCTCTTTTTTTCTCTTCTTGAGTTAGTGCCACCCAGCTTAAGAAGCGTCCGTAGATAAATGGCCGTAGCTGCCGCCAACATCAAAGACTGCATAATATTTTGTTCTTTTTTTGCTCGCACGGACGCAGGGCTTTCGGCGATGTATCTCTTACACTTAATATTACACACACTCATTGTGCGCGTACTTTATGTTCTCCAAATATCTCATAGAGGGAACGCACACACTTTTTGTTGAATATTGTAGACGAAGAGGAGGAATGCGCGCGACGAAGGACTGAAGATGAGGAACGCAGGAAAAAGAGGCGCGAGGAAAGAGGACATCGAGACGATCGAGGCAGCGGTTAGTGTTGTACATATCTGCTAAGTAAACGCGATTTTCCATTTTTTTACAATTTGGACATCGTTCCTCTATCTATGTAAAACATTGGTGCCGAAACCTGGGACTCTGCTACCTTACTGACCCAACCGAGATTAAAGATCGGCACCATTAACGACATGGAACGCGTGAAAAGCAAGCGAACCACCCAGCGAGCTCTGCATACCCGTCTACGGACTGAAGCAAGGCAAGTCATCGACTCCAACCAACTTAGCCTTTCTGATTTGCGGGTTTTGCACGATAGGCTGAGGACTTGCAATGAAAGCCTGCAGAAGCTCAACGAGCATCTAGAGGCCTTCCTCACGGACGAACAGACTGCACAGGATTTCGCTTCAGTAAGCGAATACGAGGACAACGCAGCTGCGAGCTTGGTACTGTTCCGCCATCACTTTGAATCACACCAAGCTCCAGGCCCACCGGCCAGAGGAATCGATCAACAAAACGAAGACTTCCCATTTGCAACGAGCGCACGACCAAATGATCACGGCGATCACGGAGGTCCAGGGCGTATAGGTGCAAGACTTCCTAAACTGGAGCTTCCTCGTTTTCACGAAACCGTATCCTAATGGCAGCCCTTTTAGGATATGTTTTGCCATACTGTTCACGAAAACAACCATTTGACCAACATTGATCGGTACCACTACCTGAAGATTCTGCTTAGTGGGCCCGCAACAAAAGCCATTGCAGGAATTTAGGTGAGCGAGGCATCCTACGGCGTCGGAATCGAAATTAAAAAAAAAAAAAAAACGATTTGGAAGCGTAAAAATTATTCAGCAAACGTACCTTGCTAACCTCAGAACGCAGAAGCCAGTAAAGTCATCTTGTGACGTGACTAAGCTAATGGAACCTTTGGACAACGTACAGATTAACGTGAGAGGCCTAAAAGCGCTGGGTCTGGTGGAGCTGTCGTACGCAGCAGTGTTACTAGAAGTTCTCACCAAAGCAATCCCAAGTTACATCGTTGTCGACTATCATAAACGACAGAGTTTCCAAGAGAACATAGGAGAAAATCAGTCGTCAGAAGTAGAGATTGTTCAAATCTTATGCTATCTGCGTATAGAAGTAGAAGCCCGCGCAAAAACTGGGCTCGTCGTACTCACCGAACGAAGTCTGCCTGACGACACACGAAGCTCACACAGCAGCCATCTACCTTCAGCGGCGGTACTTCATAGTGACGCGGCTAAGCAGCAAAGTAACTGTTTTTTTTTTGCCTTTCGCCAACGCACACCACCGAGAACTGTTCTGAAATCAATCTGCAGGAGACGAAAAGTCGGCTAGCAAAGGCAGGTAGATGCATTAAATGTACTGCTATTGGACATCGGGCGAAGACTGCCGCCGTAACGTACATTGCTCAGAATGCAGGAGCAGGCACGCTACTGTTGTTTGCGATCCGATGTACAAACAAAGGAAAGCTCACGCAAAAAAGAGAGCGCCATCATGCACGCGGCAACCAAGGATGCATCCACGAGCTCAGTGGATAAGCAGGTGCTCTTACAGACATTTCGAGCCTGGTTGTTGAACGAAAGCCAGTCGTGCTACATCAGAGTCGTTTTCGACTACGGGAGTCAGTGAACTTTCATAAAAGAAGACGTGTCGAGAAAATTGGGAGGCACTACTTACCTTCATAAGAGACCCAAATGCGCCTCCAGTGAGGGACCGGCTCCTTCCGGCTACAGCCAAGAGGATACGGCCTCCCCCTCCCTCGTCGACGAAGGCCTTGAAGCCATTAAGTGTTGCCCTCCTCCTCCTCTCCTCTTCTTTGGTTCCCGCTCCCTAATCCCTTATCCCCTTTCTAACTGATCTCCGTAGCGTGCTCCTCGCAATATAAGGTCAATAGACGTGTTTCCAATTAATCGCACCGTAAAAGCGGTTGACTTGTCAATCAAAGCTTTCGGAGGACCATACCAAGCACCAAGAAGGAAAAACAACTTATTACAAGTAGCCGTGATGAGTAAGTTCAGTCATTTTTAACACAAAATCGAAGCAATTGAAGTTCCATTAATCTGCGAGGAGTTAATTGAAGCTCCCACTGTACATTCTTTTGTCCAGAGGCTGACCAAGGAAGGACGGTCTGCTATTTCCTTGTGGGAGCGGATCAGATATGGAAATTTCTCCTGAACGAAGTCTGTTTGCATGGCGAAGACAAGTGCCTGGCGGCCGTAAGCACGAAGCTCGGTTGGAGCCTCTGAAGACCCGGGACATCTGGCGGCGGCGTTTTCACAGAAGCTGGAACACATATCTGTGTTCTCCAAACAAACAACGTCGCATCGGAAGTTTCCGACACGCTCCAGCAATTTTGGGAGCTCAAAAGCATTCGAATATTTGACGATTCAACGAACTTCAGCCACGACAGCGAAGTTCTCCAACAATTCAGCAAGGAGATTGCTTTTAAATATGGAAGGTATGAAGTAGCTCTTCCCTTGGAAGGACCTTGGATCTGTCAGACAACCATGCGGTTGCAGTCATGCGGCTACACAGTTTGGTTCGACGGCTAATCACAGATACAGAGATGATCCAGCAGTATGACGCTGCTGTCCGGCATTACGAAATGAATGGACATGCAGAAAAGATAACTATCGGCCAAAGCATACCTGACAAGTGTTCCTACATGCCTCATAAGGCTGTGGTAAGAGAATCACCCATAGCGACAAGACTGCGAGTCGTCTTTCATCCCAGGGCAATTGGGGTAACTTCACTGAATCACCATCTGAAGAAAGGGCCAAATCTGACCAATGACTTGGTGAAGACGCTCGTGAACTTCAGGCTGAAAAATAGGTCTCACGGCAGATATTCAAAAGGCTTTTCTTCAGATATCTATTAGAGAAAACGACAAAGACGCTATACGATTCCTGTGGTTTGAGCACATGCCAAAGACAGGCCATCCCGTGGAAGAGTATCGAATGAGTCGCATGCCTTTCGGAACGACGGCAAGTCCATTTCTACTGACTGCCACATCACAACACCATTTCAAGCGTATGGAAGTAGCTTTTCAAAACATAACGTGGCTGCTCTGCGAGAACTTTTATGTGGACGATCTAATTGTCACGGGAGTTTCAACTTCAAACGAGGCATTTCGTGTCTACAGAGAAGCTAACGTTATCCTTGAGGAAGCTGGCATGACGCTTCAAAAATGGACCACAAACGGCGAGGCGCTTCAACGACACATTGGAAAGGGAGTAGCACCGTCTTCGGCTTCGGCAGCTGGAAAGGTTCTCGGTCTTTTTTGGAATACCGACACCGACGAGCTTGACCTTAATATCGAAACAGTGCTGCAGTTCATCAAAGACAAAGACAACGCTAAGCGCTTTGTTCTTCGAACGAATGCGCGACTGTGACCCTTTGGGATGATTGTCTAAGTTCGGTCGCTCACCAGTCACCTAGCTGTGTTTGGAGATTTATGTTTGTCCTTCGACCCTCTTGTTCCCCTTCTCCAGGGATTATTTTCATCATTTCTCATCAGGATTAAAATTTTTTTCAAAGGATTCGGGAACACGGCACTGACTGGGAAGAAGACATGCCTGGAGTATTACAGAAAGAATGGCACGAATGATGTGAAGAATTGAGGGCGTTACAGACATTTTCGATTCCCAGATGTGAGTAGAAGAACTTTTTAGATAACCCTGCACTCCACCAACTTCACGTGTTTGCAGACGACAGTTCGAGTTCCTATGGCGTAGTGGCCTGCCTCAGGATCAAGGATACAATCGGAAATGTGAGCTTCTTGCACTTGCACTTAAAGTGTAGGGTAGCTCCTATCAAACGTGTCACCCTTCCTCGCTTGGAACTAGTTGCGGCAGTTCTGGCCACTTGTTTAATAAAGTTTCTGAAAGAGACGCTGGCAAACAAGCATTGGAACATGATTTACTACTTGCAGACCGACTCAACTGTCACTCTATGTTGTATCTGAGGTTCTGCAGCCAAGTTGAAACAGTTTGTTTCTAACAGAGTGACAGAAATACAGACAGCAACGGATCCACCCCACTGGAACCATTGCCCTCGAAATGAGAATCCAGCGGATGTCTTGACTAGAGAACTCACTGCAAAGGAACTTTTGACTAACGACCTTTGGTGGAGAGGACCTGAATGGCTATCAAGAGCACACGAATTCTGGCCTGGGATAACTGCTGCCGTCGAGTCTACAGTAGTGGATAATGATCCGATATTAGAATTGAAACGTGAAGTTCCAGTTCTCGTGAGCGTGACAAATGAGCCGATTTTCAGCCCTGACAAGTACAGCACTTGGACCAAGATGACAAGAGTGACAGCTTGGATAAAGCGTTTCACAGGCAACTGCCGCTCGCAGACGACTCGTCGTGAAGGTACACTTACGGCTTAGGAACTTCGAGCAGCCGATAACATTGGTTACGTCAAGTACAGCGAAAAGCATTTGTGAATGAAATGCCACAACTAATGAAAGAAGAAAACTTGGAAAATACTTCGCCAATACGAGACCTCCTACCTTTTATTGACGACGAAGGACTCGTCAGGGTTAGGAGCCGCCTCGAAAACGCGGCGGTGTCCTACAATGAGAAAAGCCCCGTACTACTTCCAGGTGAACACTCTGTGACAAGACTGATTGTTCTGCATGCTAACAGAGCGGTATTTCACGGAGGGGTCGGTGACACCTTAACTGAACTGCACGCTAGGTTTTGGGTCACGCGTGCACGACAGGCTGTTAAACGGGTTACTGGAAAGTGTCTACTTTGTGCCCGGTTCAGCCTTAAGGCGGCAAGTACGTCGATGGCTCCCCTCCTAAGTGACCGAGTCTTAAAGGGATGGTGAACCGAAAGGAGATGTAGGCGGGACGCTACAATCCCTACAACCTACTCGTAAGGCGATATCTCGAATGCACGGCCGTACTCTTGGAAAAAGAGGTCGAGATTGAACAAGGCCGACGAGGCGCGTGACCGTGAAGATACCTAGTTTCCTCCTCTCTTCGCTTCGCTCCCTCAAGGCCGCGAGACGGAGAAAACGCGAGGCCGTTCCCTCTCCATCTCGTAGAAACGTTTCTGTCAAATGCGCCTCCTTTTCTTGAAAAATACGGTCCTCCCTTCGAGATATTGCTGTATGAGTGATGTTTTGGCGTTTGTAGCATCCCGTTGCACGCTTTTGGCCGCGTGTTTTGTGGAATTCAGATTTCGGTACAGCATCCCTTTAAGCTCTCATCCTTTCCAAGTTACGGGAGTAGACTTTGCCTAGGGTGGCTAGAGAGTTGGGTGTGTCGAGCGCGCCGGCTCTCCCATGCATCGCCGCGGCCGGTTTGGAAAATCACCGTCAGGGGCGCTCTAGTCAGCCTGTATGCTAGGCGCGCGCAGCTGGCGCACTGATTTCCGTGCGGCAAGGCGGGGTAGCGACGAATTCACGCCCGCTTTCATCTGTTCTTCAGCGCTCGTGAGAATTTATTTCAACCGTTCCTGCATGCCCGTCAGTCAGGTGACACGCGGAGACCATGGACATTGCCCCGTCAACCTCCGGCGTAAAGAAAAAGCAGCGAGCGAAGCACTGCTTCGTTCCAGGATGCACGACAGGCTACAGGTCTGCAAAATAAAAACACACGTTGTTCACCGTCCCGAAGGGCCCAGTCCTCTTCTCTCAGTGGGACAGGAATATTTCGAGGGGAGACACGCATCTTCAGGAAAACTCTGTGGTGTGCGCACTTCACTTCGACGAGCGGTACATCGAGCGATACTTCTCTAAAGTATCGCTCGATCCGTTCGAGATATCGCTGTATGAGTGATGTTTTGGGGCTCGTAGCGTCCTGCTGAACACGTCTGCGGCAAGCGTTGGGAAGTACTTTAAGTACATTGTACTTAAAGTACAATGCACTTAAATTAGCTTTAGGAAACTTGTACTTTACTTGAAGTACATTCTCTGAGTATGTACTGTACTTTTTTTTTCTGCTACTTTCCGAGGAAAGTACAGTTCCCGACTTCAAGGCACATTCCCCGAATTTGGTTTTGTTAAATTTGTATCACGAAATGACGCTTTGTGGACTCCGAAGAAATACAGGGAGGGATATTCTACTCTCACCAGAAACGTGAGCAGACGACGCATCGCTCCGTTTGTTTTGGGGGCGGCGTTCCCGTAGCTTTTTAAACTCTCGCTACTTCTCTGTCGGTCAGCGCAAGCAACGAGGTTTAAGGTATCAGGAGAGCAAAATTAATCATAATGTAGCACCTGAGACTGTGGTGCGAAAAAATTAAATTTTCAAGTCGAAGTAAAAGACAACAGAGGAGGACTTCATCAAGTGTTAAGACATTCTCTTTTGTCTTTTTCTTCTATTTGAAAGTTCCTTAATTTTTTTCGCACCCAAATCTCAGGTGTCACGTTATGAATAATTATCACCAGCTCGCTTGCACACGCATTTTTTTTTCCTTTTTATTAAGAAGAGGACATTTTTCTATGAGAGCTATGGGGCTGACGTCATGCTCCGTCCTATTACATTTAACTCCCTTGGGTGCTACAATCCAGTGCAAGGGGTGCCAAATTCAGAAGAGGGTCTTCTAAATTCGGCTCCATTCCCCCCCCCCCCCCCCCAAAAAAAAATTACTCTGTGGTTACTTGACTTTATCAAATATTCGCCGCTGTTTTTGAGGCATTGCACCCTGATTACCCTTGGGCAATGCATACCAATTTTAAAAAAAAAATCACTGTATAGGGGAATGAAAGGGCATCATGAAAGATTGTGTTAAAATACTTGTACTTTACTTTGAAAGTACATTGTACTTATAGTTCTTTACTTCAAGTACGTTGTTCCCAATGTCTTTCATACAAATTTACTTAAAGTACATCACGTCTGATTTACTTTGTACTTTAATTACCTGAAGTATCTTTTAGATGTATTTTACCCAACGGTGACCTTTCGCGTCAGTGACAGACACGAGCCTAGGAATGTATGCATGCATATACAACAATAATCCTGTGTGAAAGAGGTTGTGTAAAAAACGTAAATAAAATTTGGAATGTTTTTCGTCTTCAGCGGTAGTTTGCATTCGCAATTCCCTCCCTCCCTCCCTCCCTCCCTCCCTCCCTCCCCCCCCCCCCCCCCCCCCCCCCCCGATGATCCCCGTTTTTAGCGTCTGCAGGAGAGAATTCACCAAAAAGCACCGGTATCGGTGAAATAAATAAACGCCGATAAACATCCGCCGATTTTTGTTATAAATAAACACCCTATGATGCATAATATGTTACTTCACTCACTCTCTTTCAAAATCGATTTTGTATTTCATTGCTAGTTTTCCACGTTGCATAAACATGTGAAGTGCCAAAAATGCATTGTGTGCTTTGTGTCATGACAACTTTTCGCATTGTTTCTCGACAGCCATGTCTGCTCTTGAATCACAGGGGAATTGCTCCAGAAGTATCCAGCGTCCTCACATCTATTTTAATGTTAAAATGCCTGAGCCGTTCAGCGTCGATTCATTCGATAGACTTAACACAGCGGCCTGAAACGCGAAATTTCGTCACGGCTGCTGATACCTCGGCGGACGTTTCACGTATTTTGAAAACATAGTACACGAGCGAAAATAAAAAAAAATAAAAAAATTGCCCCATTTTTTATATTACCCCGAGAGCGTTGCGGTGAGAAAAGAACGACTTCAAGTGCGGATTTACCTTCGTCGACGCTCCAAAATCGGGTCGACTATGGAATCCAGGTTTATCAGACTTGCATTATGCCACACCAATTAATTTTGTAAAAAAACACAGCCGACAAGTGGCCGGGAAAAGGTCCGCACGCAGCGCGTTTCGGCCCCAGCGCAGCCAAAATGCCGCTGACGCCCCTGACGCCGCGGTCGGATAGCATACAGGGCTTCCGAGGCGCCTCCTGGCGACAGATTTCCTTTTGGTGCCGCGCGCCGGCCGCCGCTCGACACACCCAACTCTCTAGCCACCATACTTTGCCTGACCCATTTTCGTGAAAAACTGTAGCGTAGTGAAAGCGCACTTTGTGTTAGCCACTTGTGCTGTCGTTAGAGCTATTCATTTTGAGCTTGTTGGAGACCTTACGGCAGACTGTTTCCTTTTGGCTTTTAGAAGATTCTGCGCCAGGTGTGGCACCTCGCGAGATGTGTCCTCGGATAACGCTGCGACTTTTAAAACAGCCTCAAGAGAACTAGCTGCAATGCACCAGTTTCTGAGAGAAGATGAAGTGAAAAACCGCTATGCTAGTCATCATGTAACATGAACATTTATCGCAGAAAGAGCGCCGTGGTGGAGCGCTTTCTGGGAAAGGCTCATTGGGATTGTGAAGACGTTCCTTCGCAAATTATTGGGAAAGGGGTATTTCTGCAAGAGCCGGGCACCTTGCTGTCAAAACCGAAGCGGTTGTGAATTCAAAACCGATCACTTTCATTTACTCCAGTTGCAATGGGCCAAACATATTGACTCCGTCTCATATTTTGTTAGGATGTCGTATTCTATCTCCTACAGAGGGTTCAGATGAGTCAAAGGCTCAGCTAGAAATCCTCAATTTTTGGATTCACCGACAGCGTATGATGGAGCACATGTAGAAACGATGGCAGCATGAATACCTACTTGTGCTCCGCAGTTTTCACCCCCGAAAACAAAACCTGAAAATAGGTAATGTAGTAATACTTCATGATGATGGTGTGAAATAACTCTTATAGATGACTGGAGTCATTATGCGACGCATTGAAGGCAAAGATGGTGTAGTGCGGGCTTGTAAGGTAAAGCTACAAAAAAGGACTGAAATTGTCAGGCCTTTGCAGCGTTTGTAGCCCCTTGAGAATCCCTCCCACCTCGGGCCCCGGAGTGTGTTGCATATTGTAGACGAAGAGGAGGAATGCTCGCGCGACGAAGGACTGAAGACGAGGAAGGCCGGAAAAAGAGGCGTGAGGACAGAGGACATCGAGACGATCGAGGCAGCGGTTAGCGTTGTACATATCTGCTAATGCCCGTGTCCCACTAGAGCGACAGACAGAGACAAAAGACAGCGACAAGCCTCAAACCCATGCAGCATGCTCGCGATGGTACCTTTGGCAGGCGTTTAGTCGTTCGGTGCTCGCGAAGTAAGCACGAGCGATTGCAAGCCTGCCAAAGATACCCTCGCGTGCATGATGCTCGTGTTTGAGCATAGCCTCCGTTACTCTACAAAGCGTCTCAAATCGCGAAAGACTCTGGTTTGAGGCTTGTCTTTGTCTTTTGTTTCTGTATGTCGCTCTAGTGGGACACGGGTATTAGTAAACGCGATTTAACATGTTTTTACACCGTGGACATCGTCCCTCTATCTATGTAAAACGCTGTTAGCCCATTACTGACAGAATGGACTGCTCTTCTGCCTTTTATGCCCGCCGTATTTTAGGCGCGCATTTTCTCGGGGATTACCTCAGTAATTTATAATTTTACAATAATGTTACTTTTTTTATGAATGTCACTCTTCAAAGTGAAAGTTTAAGTGTCGAAGAGATGAATATCTTACTTAAAAAGAAATGTGTCACTGTTATTATTTGACACATGATATAACAGCCTGCTCATCTGCGCTTCTTAGCTGACAATTGTTTTGCTTTTCCTCATATCCACGCATCAATAGTAGCAATTATTACCAGCTCGACTGTTTTGGATTGCAATAATTATTATCGCAACTTTCCTGACTGGTAATAACCTCATTTACTACTTGGGGCATCAGTGACGTGGCAAAAGAGCTAGTAGAGTGCTAGTAGGGGCAACAGAAGGGTAGCACCTGATGCATTTGCTCACTTTTTACTTAAATTTTCACTCTTAGCACTTCAGCGTGTATTTCTAAGAATGCACACTGCACTTCCATAGAGACGGAAATGAAGAGACGCGTTTCCCTTCCCCAATTAGTTATTAAAATGCCTGAATTATGAAAACAGTGGGAAGCTATTCCCCCCCTCCTCGCCCCCTCCTCCCCCCCCCCCTCCCCAAAATCCAATACCGGGGTGCATATGCTTAAAAGTGTCTCTCTTCGGTAAAACGTTTGTATTGTAACTTTGAACCGTAGGTATTTTTTTTTTCTCCCTATGTTTTCTCACATAAGCTAGATATTATTCCGACACGACAATTCTAGCCGGCTCACCTTTGCCTGTTGGATCTTGAATGACATCAGAAAGACAGTAAGAGCATAGCGATACTTCTCTATTGTAAGAACAAATCTTGCATTGACTATAGCGCAGAAGGAGTCTGACGAGAAACCTTTTGAAAAGTCGCTATTGAACCAAAAATACGCCTCGGTTCAATTCTGCGAGTCACTCGCTTATTATCCCGAGAAAGTTTTCCAATTTCGATTAATGCTTATTCTTTGTGCGTCGTGCCAAGGTGGATGAAACAATGCCGTTGGCTCCAGCGCAACGTGCGTGTTTCCAGCGTAAACAAAGGAACGGGCGAAATGTAGTTTCACGAATGCGCGTTCGGAGAAAGCGATTAATTGAGACGTCCACAAATAAAAGTTTTATGATTTCCCGATCCCACTAATGCCTAAAGTTCCAGGTAATTTTTGGAAATTAAAACTCTAATCTACATTTTGGTTGCATGCTTCTTCGTGATGAACCTCAATTTGCTTTGAATAGATCTTGGTTCGGTGATAATCAAGGTGCCTTTGGCAAACGTTCTATTGTGGACGAATCTCCTGAAATTTCAGTCAACGCTATTTCAGTACGCAGATGATACGGCTTTAATTTTTCCACATGATGACTATGAAGTGGTAGTGACAATATTCCAAACCTACATTAATAGATTATCCAATTGGTTTACTGAAAATTATATATTTGTTAATTAAAAAAAGACACAATTAATGTGTTTTAGAAATCCTCACAAGCGTGTTTTATTGAATTGTTCTGTATTCCTTCCTGGAAACAAATTGGTGCAAGATACTGAATTGAAATATGAGGAAAAGGCAAACAGCGCGCAGAAAACGGGGACTAGAGGAAGTGCAGACAGGACAAGCGCTGACTCTCAACTGAAATTTAATCACAAGGAAACAAAACAAAGAAAACAGCAATCCGCCCACGTCACATGACAAATTCACCACGTGTCCAAAAAAAAAACATCTCTTTGCTACTCAGGCCCAGTGACGTTTGGCTTACGCAGTTCGCGCCGGCTTTGATGATTGCATGCGCCTCTAAAATTTCTCGATTCACTCTTTCCCTACCTTTGCCAATGATACTAGTCTTACTGAAGATAGGTTTGCACCCACAACTATGACAATGCAATGGCAAATGCCCCCCTACAGCTCCAAGCACAGATCGCAACGACAAGTCATGCTCCCGCAATCTGTGATTAACACATCTGCCCGTCTGCCCGACGTAGGCTTTCCCGCACGTTAGCGGATCGTGTAAACAACTCCCACCTTGCAAATAACATATTGATGCTCATGCTTCACCGAGCAGGCGGGGCCTTTGTCCTTCTTATCGGCAACTCTCGCGCATAATTGCGACAGCTTACACGGAGCGGAAAACACCAATGGCACATCGTACCTCAAGGCAACTTTTTTCAAGTTGTGCGAAATTTTATGGAGATACGGTATAGCGAGCGGTCTCTTGCCCCGCCTGCTCGGTGAAGCATGAGCATCAATATGTTATTTGCAAGGTGGGAGTTGTTTACACGATTCCACTAACGTGCGGGATAGCATACGTCGGGCAGACGGGCAGATGTGTTAGTCACAGATTGCGGGAGCATGACTTGTCGTTGCGATCTGTGGTTGGAGCTGTAGGTGGGCATTTGCCATTGCATTGTCATAGTTGTGGGTGCAAACCTATCTTCAGTAAGACTAGTATCATTGGCAAAGGTAGGGAAAGAGTGAATAGAGAAATTTTAGAGGCGCATGCAATCATCAAAGCCGGCGCGAACTGCGTAAGCCAAACGTCACTGGGCCTGAGTAGCAAAGAGATGTTTTTTTTTGGACACGTGGTGAATTTGTCATGTGACGTGGGCGGAGTTGCTGTTTTCTTTGTTTTGTTTCCTTGTGATTAAATTTCAGTTGAGAGTCAGCGCTTGTCCTGTCTGCACTTCCTCTAGTCCCCGTTTTCTGCGCGCTGTTTGCCTTTTCGTCAGTATGAACCAACTAACCCACATCGCCACCCTTGAAATATGAGGCTATCTTGAACTAAATTTCTATAAACACATGACTTGGGAAAGTCACATTAACTGCATTAAAAAAAAAAGATTAAGAGCGGTCTCATCATTTATATATCGTATTGGTACTTGAGCATGTGCTGAAGTAAAGAAAAATATTTATTGTGCTTTAAGAGAGTCTATACTGAGATATGACATTTTGATTTATGGATCCAGCTCCAATAACAAATTACGAACCGTAGATAAACTAATATATAGGATAGTAAACAATATTGCATATGGTACACAGGTTAAACACTTAGACCTCATCAACAAACTTGAAGCATTTAATATAATGGCGTTGAGTATTATGCTATTTAAATATATAGCTATAATAACAAATTACTTCTCTAGAACAGAACACAAACATCCGGTACAGAAAAGGCCTCTCAGAAATATAGACGGATATTATTTGCCAAGATAAACACGCATTACGGAAAAAAAATGAGAAGCTTTTATGTCCCTTATATATTCAATAAGATACCAAAAAAACTCATTAGTTTAGACTCTTTAAAAGAAGTTAAAAACAAATTTAGAGCATGGTGTTTGCAAAATGAGATATAAACATTTTTATATACACAGATGTTATCTTTATGAATTACTTCACCTGATTTGTGTAGTCTAAATCTGTTTTTTGCGACGTAGAATTTTTTTGTTCTAAATGCTTACGGTTAAAAGTGGTTGTTTTTATTTTTTGGTTCTTATAAAAAGAAAACGTTCTCGTTTTTTCGGTGGGCGTGATATTTTGTATGTCAACTATTTGGTTCTCATAATGAGAAAACAAGATAACACTTTTTTTCTTTTTTTATTTAAGTATATCTCCAAAAAGTGTGAACTTGTCATTGATGTATTGTTGTTGTTTTGTTTGTGTTTCGTTTGATTTTCAACACTTTGATGGAACAGCGCGGATGAACAGTCACACTCACATGCACACAAAATGAGAGACTCGCAGCGCTGACTTACAACTCAGTCCTATATTTCTTCTTCCTCAAATCTTCAACTTCTTCACCTTTGCCATTAATGAGAACCATTTAAATTTTTTACACACCAGAGACAAAATTGCCAATAAACATTAACAAGTAAGTAATAATTAAATAAACAAAAAACAACTAAAGATACTATTAAAAAATTAAATTAAGCGAAAAATTTCTCATCACTACTGGTGCTTTGATGACATCTCTAGATAATCCAATTCTTTCTTTGACAAAGCTAAGGATGGTACACTAACACATTATTTGTCCAACTAGGCTATTTTTTCAGCTTCGATGATGACTGAGTTGTAAGTCAGCGCTGCGAGTCTGTCTCCTTTTGTGTGCATGTGAGTGTGACTGTTCATCCGCGCTGTTCCATCAAAGCATGAATTACCAACTTGCCCAAGCATCCACATTTTCAACGCAAATGGCAGCGCTGTATAAATAACTATTCAAGGCTGCCGGGCCACGTCGTACAAGCCTCTAGCCTTTGACGGACCCGATTTTTTGTATTGTAAAAAAAAGACCAATAAATATATTCTTATTATTATTACTTCGCATATGGTCTATTGTTGGTATTTTTTTTTATTACCACTATGCCCCGCGCTCCATTAAAAAAAGATGACGCGAATATGCCCACAAGGCCTGTGGGCATGTGCATAGGCCTTTCGGTGGATAAACACCGAGGTGTAGGGGTGACAAACGGGTCAGAGCGCTTGACTTTTTTCGGAATACATAGGTCTAACACATGACGAATAAACGACGTAAGGTTTTGAACTGCTGAATGAACGCAAGGTTCTTGCACAATCGTTTTCCAGTCATAATGTGCCAGGTATCCATACAGACTCAGATAATCACCCTTGCGAAAATTGAAGACTGAAGACGTGTTCTTAGTATTAATAAGTGGGGACAACCGACAAGAGACAGTAAATGGCGGGTGGAACTCGTCAACACTCACTAATGGCTGAAGAGCCGACGAGACAGAGTATGTAGGTGAGCTAGACAGGAAAAAGTCAAGCACATTCCCCGCATTCCTTTTAAAGTGATTTAACTAGTGAAGACCATTGTAGTTTATGTAATCAAGTAAAAAGAAGGCTTTCCTCGTTGTTTCTGAATTAACACCTGTGATCAGACCAGAAGCCCAGTCTACACCCGCAATATTAAAATCACCCAATATATGCACTTTAAACTTACTAAAGTAAATTTTTGCCTGGATATCGTTAAAATGGTTAATAAAAGACGTATGCTCGTACAATGAAGGGAAATAATAATTTCCAATAAGCAAATTAATACCATCCTTTGTCTGCAGCTCCACCCCAAGCACATTCATCATATAGCTCCAGGTCGTACCTTCTGTGTAAGTTTATGCAACAGGCAATCGCAACTAGCACTCAGCCTCCATACTTCTGTCCAGTTTTCACGTAGTTTCTGTCACGCCGACGCACATTGTAGGTTGCCGGAAAGTATTCAGTATTGACAAGGCTATCATGTAGCCACGTCTCAGTTAAACATATAATATCAGGAGCACTGTGCAAAACATTAACCATGAATTCATCAAACTTCGTACGGAGTCCGCGCGTGTTCTGGTAATGGATGGTAATCATGTTAGGAATACAGGACGGCTGAAATAAGGGTACGAGTTTTATCTAGCCTCCCAAAAGACTCATGAAAAATGCAGCCCTCTGGCCAGGCATCAGGCGTGTTTAGCACGCCAAACAGATCCGGCGGCATACCAAGGTGGAAAGACGCATAGCTCTGAAATCTAGGCTTTAGCTATGTGTAAGTGATCTTCTTACCTCCCAGAAAAGTCTCGATGAGTGCTTCAACGTCCTCCACAGAGGTGTCAAGTGACAAGCGGGAAACAAACAGAGCCTTGTCATAGAGTAGTCGAGGCACATACACTACGCTCGAGGACTTTGCCGTTCCCACCGATGCCTTGGTCCGCGGCTTTACCATGGTAAAGCCATCACCAGGTTCAGCGTCTTGGTACACCGGATTAGTACCTGGGACATCGGCACCACCAGCAAAGTTCACGGGACCCGCACTACTGTGGACACTCTCGGAACCAAATGGCTTGCTCACGGACGTGGGTTTGGTCCCTCTCGAAGTGGATGAACTGTTAGTCCATGCTCCGGTAACGGCGACGGTCTTCTGCAATGTTGAAGACTTGGTGGCGGCTGACGCGTGGCTTTCAGTCGGTGTCCTCCCCTGTTGCAGACGTTGCACGGACATACTCAGGGCCGCGTTTTCATTCAGTTGAGCAATCTGGACGCGAAGAGCGCAATTTTCGGACTTCAAATCGTCCTGCAGTGCGACTTGCTGACGTAGAGCGACGACTTCAGAGCGAATGGCGTTGTTCGCTGCCGTCAGGCACTTAGTTTCCGCCATTAAAACGTCCAGTTTTCTTGCCATTTGCTGAAGAATCTTGACGAGCGACGGTGTCATGACCTGATGGTCAAACTCACCATTTTCCGCAATACCTTTGATGCTGTCATCGGGAGCTGTAACCATAGCTGTCGCACCTCCGCTTCTATGAGCTGCCACGGCGTCGTCACTGTCGATACCACGTTTTGTGCAAGACGTGCACTTGTATGTGCTAATTCCATCTACCATGAGTAGATCATAGTCCGGTTCAACAAAATTCACGCACTTACAGTGGAAACGCTTTGTACAGCTGCCAGAACAACAAATAACTGCTGTCGCACATAAAACGGAGCGGAGCAGGTACCGCACACGTCCTTGCTGCCGTGCATTCCGATAAGGAATGGGCGGGCACAGATCCCCCTATGAAGGGGAATCGGTGGCCAAGGAGAAAGAAGAAGACGCCGTGCGAAACGGACGTGTTCTCAATGATTTCCAGTGAAAACGCACTGGCCGCAGGCCGGGAAACTACTTCGGCTTCGGCCAGTACCACCGAGATGACGACTGAAGAGTACCGGACCGTACTTCCCCGTCTACTGACACGTAGCTTGAGTCTTAATTCAGTCCTTCTACACGGAAATCTCGCCGCGCGGCCATACCGAGCAACAGACTTTCAAGACACCTTGTGGGACGTGGTTGACAGCCAGGATATTATCGGAATCGGCCAATTCCAGATGAGTTACGTCTGCATGGTGACCTGCGCAAACGCTTTGGCCAAGGCCAAACTTGTGACCAAAGCAGAGCTCCGCGTAAAGGGGCGCCGGTGCCTAGTCATCGACCCGGACACTAGGGACGTCAAGCTGAAGCTTCTTTGGCTCCCAGTTCACTTGGAGAACCAGCGCATCGAAGAAGCACTGTAGCCTTTTGGCACCGTGCGTTCGATTGTCAGAGAAAAATTGCGGTGCGCCGGAATGGAACAGATGGAGACGCTAAACAAAGAGGTGACGTTGACCCTTCACGAGGGAATAAACCTGAGCCAGATACCACGCCAGCTCACAGTGTTCCGCTGTCGAAGCTTGGCATCGTAGACATAGCGCTCCACTATGCCTGCGATGCTACCGAATCGGTCACATTCGTCGCGAGTGTATGACCCCACGATGCGGTGAATGCGGACGCTACGGTCAGGCAACAAGTGAGTGCGTCACCACCTATGGGGACAAGCTTCGACAAGCGAGAAGCCCAGCTGAAGATGTTTTTCTAGAACACTTAATGGACATACGCGAAGTGGTCGATGCAACAGGACAGTCATCCCTTCCAGCACAACTTCAGGGGTACAGCTGACAGCCCCACGGCACCCACCACATGACGTCAACCCTGAGTTGGCGACGGTCACCGCTGAACCTGAAAAGCCTGAATCGTTTTTGCAAACAGCAAATTCCCTCCTTTAAGCATGACTTCAGCGGTTGCTTCACAGGATTCATTACCTCGACGAGAGCGCTCGACCACGTCCAGTGGAACATTTGTCAAACGACCCGCCCCAACATAAAAAAAAAAAATCGCGTTAGTCGTCTACCAAGGATGTTGCGATCGGCCACAACAGCGACGAGAGAGGCGACACAAAACGCAGGCCAGCGGAGATGTGTGAGCACCATTACAGTAAGGCCACACGGCCTGCTGACGTAGCGAAGGACGATGATAAACTACCGCCTTAACTAACACCTCTTTGGCACTTCATCCCCTGAGCTTCGCTACCATCAACGTCAGAGGTCTGTGTTCACGTGCACGTCAATCCCAACTGCATAGGGTCCTCTCGAAGGAAAAGATTGACTTTGTTGCCGTCCAGGAGACAAAGATATCGTCCGACGAGGACACAGCTCGTGCTTTGAACTTTTTCCTCTCATGTTATGAGGTATGTGTGAGCCACGCGGATGGCTTGTTGGGAGGGTGCCTTTCCTTCTTAAAGAAGAGACTAGAATACTCGTCATTTTTACATGCTGTGGATGATAAGGGCAGATTCATATGCTGTGATTTTTTTCTTAAATGGTATCTCCTGGCGTTTAATTTGCATTTATGCCTACAACGATGTTCGACAAAGATATTTGTTTTTTTAAACTCTCGCCCCCTTCCTCGAGACCGATAGGCACGTTGTTCTGTTTGGTGATTTCAATTGTGTCTGTAATATCAATGATAGATCAGTGCCTCCTACAAGACAACACAGCAGTACTGACATACTAACCAACCTCACATATGACTTCCCCCTATTTGATGTCGGTACTTCTCAGGTTACTGCTAGCCAATTCACTCACACTGAAGCTTCATGTAACGCGAGGCTTGACCGAGTTTCCGTTTCAAGCCAACTTTTTTCGCATGTGGCTACTCTGAAGTAAAACCTATGTCATTTTCTGATCATTGCACTGTAAAGGTTCGTATTGGGGCAGGCGTACGTGATAAGTCACGTCCAAAGTGGGAATTATTGAAATTGAACACAAGGCTTATTGGTAGTGATAATTTTCGAAAACGTGTTTGTGAATGTTTTAACAATATGTAAACGAACGAAAAATTCCGCATTTTCGCCCAGTGTGACTCATTTAAACAAGATGTCAAAAATGAAGGGATTGAATTTGCTTGTATTGCGTCCTTTCACCCCAAAAAAGATGAAACTGCCTTTTTGCGAAACCTGAATAGCTTTCACGAGTTGGAATGCAAAAAATTTGGTAAGTTTCAGGAAGAAATCATTCTTGTCAAAAGTCAGCTGCAGCGCTATGAGCAAAATCGCTATAATGGTGCACTGGTACGGTCTAGGTATAGGGGTTTCTTGTCATCTGAAACACGCTCGCGGCGTGCCATTGATGATGAAAAGCGCCATGGGTCCAAAAATTCAAACTTTTGGACTGCAACGGAACCCTCTCAACCAACAATGTTTATATAGTGCGCACATTTGAATTCCACCACAAAAACTTATTCCGGAAAACACCATCTTCTAACAGTCAAATGGCAGACACCTTAGTTTCCATGTTGCCTAAAGAAAGTGAAGTTGAACGCGAACTACTTAGTGAACCAGCAACGCTGGAGGACATTCGGTGCGCGATAGATGAGTTGCCTAGCTCTAAAATGCCAGGGCTGGATGGAATCCCAGCTGTTTTACAAAGAGGATAAGGAATTACTGTGCCCTTTCTTACACAAAGTATTTCTTGAAGGTCACAATAGTGAACGCTTGCCACCATCTTTTTAAAGCAGCCATACAGTATTAATCCCCAAAAGTAAGGATGCAGATAAACTTACACACGTACAAAGATACCGCCCTATTACTCTCTGCAATGTGGACTATAAGTTATCCGCTGAGATTCTGACAAAACGGCTTCAGTTCGTCGCTTCTAGTGTCGTTGGCGACCATCAGACATGTTGAATTAAGGGGCGAAGCATACAGACAAATATACACGTCGCACGTTCGGTCATAAAGAGCTATACTCGGCATAACAACCAGGCAGACTTGTCGAAAGCCTTCGGCCGCGTATCTCATGACTTTCTTTTCGCCATTCTTAGACACATAAACCCGTGACCAACGTTGTTGAAAGGAATCGAACTATGCTACCGAAGCTGTGCTACCCGTCTCATTGTTAATGGTCCACTCTCGACTCCTATAAATTTAGAATCGTCTGTTAAACAGGGGTGTGCTTGAATCCCCTCTTTTGTTTAGTTTTCACTTGGAACCTCTTTGCTTGAGTGTACTTTCCAACCCTACAGTGGACGCTTATCACTTCTATTCCACGGAAGTAAAAGTGTTGGCGTACGCTGACGATATATCGTTTTTTTGTGCTGATAAGAAAACTGTCGATAATGTCTTCACCTTAACCCAAACATTTTGTGAAGCATCGGGAGCGTTGGTAAATAACTCAAAACGCGTTGGGTTCTGGTGCAGCCAGTGGGCCACAATACCTTCGAGGTATGCTGGTATTTCGTAGAGCTGTGTAGCTCCTTAGTATTTAGGAGTACCGCTCAACTGCATTCGGAACAGTGGTCATTACTGGTCTGATTGTGTGGCAAAGATGAAACGTGAAGCGAATATAATGAAATCAAATCGGTGGTCAATCTTTGGACGCGCAAAGGCCTGTAACATTTTCCTTGTAGCGAAGCTCTGGTGTGTTCCCCAGGTGATTTGCTGTGCGAGGGGCCAGATTCAAAAATTCCATAGAGTTCTCGAGGCTTTTGTCTGGGATTCCACTTGAGAACCCATCCTACGAGACAACCTTTTTCGCTCCATTGATACAGGGGGTTTTGGGCTGATTCACTTAATGTTTAAAGCAGGTGGTTGTTGGCTTTATGTTCTTCCGAACGTATCCCATCATTTTCTGCGGACTTACGTGCAGACAGAACTTTCAGAAGCTTTACCATACTTGGTAGTCTCATCTGTGCCTGTAGGCACATTGCGTCCTGTCGGTTCCCTTGGGGAGGTAGTAAGCGCGATTGAGTTTTTGAAAACCCGGCTTTCTCTGGAATATTTATTGAAAGTTCCCCGAAAAACAATTTATGCTGATTTGATAGACGCTGTGTTTCCTGTACCTTTGTATCGAAGCAAATTTGGTAACGGTCCGGAACAAGATGTCTTTAAACGTGTGAAGAAAATGCGCATTTCACCTTCTGCAAAAACCTTTTCTTTTTTTAAACTTGTCACTTTCACGCTCCCTGTTGAGCCTTGGCTTAAACAAAAAAAAAGCATTTTCGTTCCGTGGGCAGTCAGCTGCGGCCTTTGTAACCAACCGGAAACTATAGAACATTGTTTTATTTTCTGCAGTGATGCTTACCTCTTCTGCGATGTGTTACGAAGAACTGGGAAAAAAGATTTAAATATAAGTGCCTACACAACCCGTTTTTTGCCTTTATACCCGAATGACAGCTTCCCTTATGAACTGTTTACACTGATGGATTGCATAGTCTCTGGAAAACGAGAGTGATTGACAGAAATGCTGATGCTCCCCGGACAACAAAGTCAAATTTTATACAAACTGCATCACATGTACGAAAGGCATTTGACCATTTCGGTGAACGCCCAAACTGGTATGCTCTCTTAAATCGATGCATTCATCTTCCGGATTTTTAGTCGTTTTATTCAATACGAAATACTTTGTTGAGTTGTGAAACCGCACTCGAACTTATAAGTGGAACTAAACCCCCACGACGGTGTGACCTTAGATGAAGGAAATGGATGTCGACGCTTGTACATGACACCTAACGACAACCTTGGTGTACCGTAATTTCCAGTGCCTTGGTTATCCTGACCAAACTCCATGTCATAAAAAAAAAAAAGAGATCGGTGGCCGAGTGGTTTAGCGCCCACCAGCTCGGAGTCCGTGGAGCGAAAGCTCGCGCTGCAGAACCCAGAGATCCTGCGTTCAAACCCCACCCCTGGCCTTTTCGATCTGGATGAGCATCGTACCGGCGTGCGGTAATTTATCACTGCTGCGTGGTGCACGTTAGAGACCCCAGGCTAGCAGTCGTAATGCACTAGCTAAATTGCTCATCTACAGTGGGTAACAATGTCGCTGGCAGACTAAACTTCTGCCGTATAAACAACTAACGACTTATTAAAAAAAATTAGGGGATTTAGACGTTAATTTCGTTGCGTGTGCTCGCTCACACCGGCGGTTGCTGGGTGTTGGAGAGATCGTGCGCTACTTATTATAGACACTGAAATGTGTGGTTCAATACCCAATTAACACGACCGTAAAAGTACCTTTAGCTAAGGGACCTTCCTTCTCTGTGGCCAATCAATTAACTATCTTCCGCGCGTGGCGTGTGCTCGCGACCCAAGAGCACAGGCTGATTCGCCGACAGTAAAGGAACCTATGTTAAAGGTACCTTTATGCTGACCGTGTGAATGAGGTATAATACCCCATCCCCACGACCGTAAAAGTACCTTTAACTAAGGGACCTGCATTCTCTGCGGCCAATCAATTGACCATCTTCCGCGCGTGGCGTGTGCTCGCGACCCAAGAGCACAGGCTGATTCGCCGATAGCAAATGGACCTATGTTAAAGGTACATTTATGTTGACCGTGTGAATGGGGTATAAGAAGGCCAAACTCTCTCAGGATAAACGGCTCTGCCTAAGATCAAAGCCCCTTTATGTTTTAAAAGTAGCGCAAGGTTCGTCGATGCACGAGGCACATGTAACGTGCAGCCCTTGGGAAGATCATGGCGGCACAGCGCAGCACCGAGCTAGATTTCAGATGCCCTGTTCTTCCCTGAAGTGGCGTGCGGCACGTGTCTCGAGCTTTTTCACAACAATGAATGGCGCCACTTCTCAAAGCCCCTTCATGTTTCAAAAGTAGCGCAAGGTGCATCGATGTACGAGGCACGTACAACGTGCAGCCCTTGGGAAGATCATGGCGGCATAGCGCAGCACTGAGCTAGATTTCAGACGCCATGTTCGTCCCAGAAGGGGCGCACAGCCCGCGTCTCGAGCATTTCTACAACAATTAATGGTGCCACTTTTCCCAGAATAGAGGGGCTTTACTTCTCCCAGGATAGAGGGGCTTTACCTAAGATGGATTCTTGGAGGTGTCTCGTTCTTGTTGTTCTTGCTCGTGTTTTCGCTTGTGCCATCAGGGGTTCCGTCGTAGGCTCCTAATTTTTCTTTTCTGGTACTTGACGCCACCAGCTCGGAGCACGTGGAGCGAGAGCTCTCGCTGCAAACTGCAAACCCAGGAATCTTCGACTGAGTGGGGCGAGCTACAGGCTCCGCCGATGCTGTCAGTTACACCTCAAATGTGGAAAGCGATCAGGTGGAACCAAGCCATTTCGATCGAAGCGCCACCTTCGCTGCGATCGAAGCGAGCGACGACAAAGTTCAAGGTCATATGGGCAATATAGCCCTTTAGGGCTATATTGTATTTTTATAATTTTGACGTGAGAGGCAATGCCGAAACACCACGTCACGACGACGTGCCGTTACGACAACGCCACGACGTTACCGTCCACTACGACGTTACGCGACGCCAAGATGCTGTTGTAAGGCCGTCGTGACATAACGTCGCCTCGAGGACGACGCCATTTCGTGACATCAAGTCGCCGTTGTAACGACGTCGTGACATCGCGTCGCGTTGAGGGGGACGCCGTTACGCGACATCAAGTCGCCGTTGTACCGCGATCGTGACATTGCGTCGTGCTGAGGACGACGCATTTACGCGACGTCAAGTCGCAGTGTGTAACGCGGTCATGATGTCGCGCCGTGTCGAGGGTGGCTTTGACGTGGTCGTCGATTCCGACGCTGACGTCGACGTACCGCGCAGCGTCGAACATCGCTATGACGTCACGTCAACGTCGTCCTAACGTTGTCGTCAAGGTTAACGTCACAATGACGTCACGACGAAGTCTTGACGGTGTTAAACCTCTTCGTCTTCTCCAATATCAACGTCGACGCGCCGTCACGACGAAGTTTCGATGTCGTGTAACGTCGACGATGACGTCGACGTTGACGTCATGAAGTTGTCGGGACGTCGTCGTGTCGTCGAGTTGCGTCATGTCGACAACAACGTCGACGACCTTACACCAAGCGTCTTTATGACGTCGCATTTACTAGGACGCCGTCATCTTGACGTCACGTGACGTCGTCGTCGTTGTCGTCAACGTCAAGGTTGAGATCGACGACGTTGTCAACGCAATATGACGTCAGAACGCAGTCTTGATGTCGTTTAACGCGCGTTGTCAACGCGGATGACGACGCTGACGTCAAGCTGTCGTCAGTATGTCCCATGGCATTGTGACAAGTCAGGTCGCGGTGACGTTATGTATTGACATGACGCCTGACGTCTAGGTTGTATAAAAAAAACAACCGCATCTCTACGTGGTAAATGATGTTGATTGGGGCGAAGCTCTGGTGGTGCTTATCTGCATAGACGCTGAGCCGCAGCATGCCGCGCCTTTCGTTCGTTTTCATCCGTGTCACGCTGTGGTCAAATGCTCAAATGTGTATATAACCACGCTGCATACCACACATTCTCGATGAAAACGAACGAGAGGCTCGGCATGCTGCGGCTCAGCGTCTACGCAGACAAGCACCACCAGAGCTTCGCCCCAACCAATATCATTCACCACGTGGAGATGCGGTTTTTTTTTTTTGCCCTATAAGGAGCACGGGAGCACGTGCTCACGTGCTCGTGAGCACGTGAGCGCGCGAGCTCAAGAGCAGGAGCACGTGCGCCCGACTGCGGACGGACATACGGACATGGCTAGCCCCTAAGGAGCTTCGCTCCTAAAAATATAGAGCGGCGCGCCAAGTAGGCAGCGCGGCCGTAGCCTAACGGTTATCGCGCTTGCCTCCCACGCGAAGGGCCAGGGTTCGATTCCTGGCCCTTCGCGTGGGAGGCAAGCACGAAGCCATATGGACCGCCGGACTCTCCAAGCCTTACGGACCGCCGGACTCACCCTCAAGCCGTCAAAGTGTCGGTTCGCCTATGACGAACTGAAGTTCCTAGGTCACGTGGTTAGTAACGAAGGCATTCGTCCAGACCCAGAGAAGACTCGCGCCGTCGCAGCATTTCCAGTGCCAAGAGACAAGAAGGCCGTGCGAAGGTTCCTTGGGCCATGTGCCTACTATCGGCGCTTCGTTCGAGATATCGCAAGGATTTCCGCACCGCTCACAAACCTCCCGAAGGACGCCGAGAAGTTCGAATGGGCCGAGGAGCAGCAGCAGGCATTCGACGAGCTGAAGCGACGACTGCAGACACCTCCTGTTCTTGGACATTTTGACCAGGATGCGAAAACCGAGATTCACACGGGCGCAAGTAACGCAGGACTTGGCACGGTACTGGTTCAAGTACAAGAAGGCACCGAGCGAGTCATCGCCTACGCAAGTCGGACATTGTCTCCACGACTAAAAAAGAATGCCTTGCGGTCGTCTGGGCGATCACGAAGTTTCGTCCGTACTTATACGGAAGCCCGTTCCGCGTAGTCCCGGACCACCATTTGCTCTGCTGGCTTGCGAACATCAAGGACCCGTCAGGACGCCTTGCGCGATGGAGTCTCCGACTACTAGAGTTCAACATGACCGTAGTCTACAAGTCAGGCCGCAAGCACAGCGACGCCGACTGCCTGTCCAGAGCTCCCGTCAAAACACCTTCCGACAGCAGCGACGACGATGATGACGAGTGTTTCCTGGGCGCAGTGAACACCGACGACATGGCCCGACGTCAACGAGACGATCGTGAGCTGCGAGCACTAATAGAGCACCTGGAAGGGCGTGGGAGTTCCATACCACGTGTTCTTTCACAAGCCCTGCCGACCTTCGCCATTAGACAAGGAGTTCTCTACAAAGAGAACTTCGACAACAACAACTCGACGTGGCTGCTGGTAATCCCGACCGACCTTCGAGAGGAGATCCTCCAAGCCTGCCACGACGACCCGACGTCCGGACACCTCGGTTACAGCCGGACACTGGCCCGTATTCGTGAAACGTATTACTGACCCATGCTCCACAGAACCATCCACCTATACACACGATCATGCCATGAATGCCAGCGACGAAAGAAACCTCCAACGAGGCCGGCCGGACTCTTGCAGTCAATTCCTCCGCCAACGGCACCCTTCCAGCAGATCGGAATGGATCTACTTGGCCCTTTTCCGCCGTCGACGTCGGGAAATCGCTGGGTCATCGTCGCCACAGATTATCTCACGCGGTACGCCGAAACGAAAGCCCTTCCTTCCGGAACCGCTGTGGAAGTTGCCAAGTTTTTCATTGAATCCATCGTCCTCCGGCACGGCGCTCCCGAAGTCCTGATCTCAGACCGTGGATCCTTGTTCATGGCCCAGCTGACACAAGAAGTCCTTCGTCTCAGCCACACCAGCCATCGTCGCACCACGGCGTACCACCCTCAGACCAACGGGCTGACGGAAAGACTCAACAAGACCATCGCCGACATGATTTCTATGTACGTCGACGTGGAGCACAAGACATGGGACGAGGTGTTGCCGTATGTCACCTTTGCCTACAATACGGCCGTGCAAGAGACCACCGGGGTTACACCCTTTCAACTGGTTCATGGTCGCAAAGTGACGACAATGCTGGACGCAATGTTACCCAACGAACCGGCTGTCGACGGAAGCGACGACGCCCAGGTGGTTGCCCAAAGGGCAGAAGAAGTCCGTCAGCTTGCCAGACTCCGGATTCAAGCCCAACAACGTATCGACACTGGCCGCTACAACCTTCGTCGCAGGGACGTTCACTTCCAGCCCGGAGACAGGGTGTGGGTATGGACGCCCATCCGTCGCCGCGGCCTCAGTGAGAAACTGCTGAAACGGTACTTTGGCCCATACAAGGTACTTCGTCGCCTCAGCGAGCTGAACTGCGAGGTGATGCCCGACGAAACCAGAACATCATCACGCCGCCCACCACGACCTGAAGTCGTCCACGTCGTGTGCCTGAAGCCGTACTACGCTCGATAGGACTGTGGATCTTATGTGTTTCAAATGACTCTTTAGTTTGCCGTTATTTTTATGTGCTTTGTTTTGTTTTGTGTTGCATTGGGGCAATGCACTTTTTAAGGGGAGAGCAATGCCGCGCACCAAGTAGGCAGCGCGGCAGTAGCCTAACGGTTATCGCGCTTGCCTTCCACGCGAAGGGCCAGGGTTCGATTCCTGGCCGCGGCTACGCATTTTTTTTGACACTGTAATGTGATGTTCTGGTGAATTCGAGAACCGCCTAGCTGATTCGAGGTTAGAATGTTCTACGCGTCGAACCTTCTACGTCGAATGCTACAGAAGCAACGCGTGTACAAAAGCGGCTCCGCGTGGCAAGCCGGAGTCAGTTTCGCCTCAGCGTTCGATCCTGCTGCTTCGCCGCCTTCGACGCCCGCGACGCTCTGTTGTTATCTTTCTTTTTCATTTTATTTTTGGGCACAAGTTCGCCCCATTAAACGTTTCAGTTTCTCCAGTTATTCTTTCTTTCATTTGTTCATTCGTGACAATAGCACCGCGTTCTATTGTTTCTATGACCTTGACCAGCATGCCGGTCTAGCGTGACGTTTGAACGCAACGCGCTTTTCACAAAGAACGGCTAATCCGATCCACTTCGCTCGTAGTGCCCGAGAGGGCGCTACGAGTCAAGTGGCTTGGGTTAGCCGATTTTTTCCACATGCCGAGATGCAAAAATAGCACTTCAGTGGCCCCACTCGTGCTTTCGAGTACACTCTATTGTGGGTTCAATCCCCTTTGCCGCTCGTTTTGATCTGGATGAGCATCGGATACCGGCGTGCGGTCGTGCATCAATACTGTGTGGTGCAGGGTTGGCCAGTATCGCGATAGTACTTCAGAAATACAATTCGTATCTGTATTTCTGTATCGGAATACATTTTTTCACCAGTATCGATATTCTTGTATTAAAATGCATTTGGAATTTACCTTTGTAATGCGATAGAATCAGGATGAAATGTATTTCGTTACATGCCTTCAAAAATACCCCCCCCCCCCCCCCCCGCCCAACATTTATCAAAAAAAAAAAAAAATGGACGCGTTTTTTTTTTTTTTTTTTTTTTTTAGGTTTTAGGAGGTTCCTTCTGATTCTCCAAACTATTTTTCTCTTCTGAGAAGTGTTTCGTAGTCGGGGTCTCGAACCAGGTAGCGTGCCAGGAGTGGTCTAGCATACTCTGCAGCAGGTCCCTATGTAAGGATTTCATGAGTCATTGTTTGCAGGCAGCCAATGCCCGCTGCTAAACGTCTCGTCTCTCTTGCCTTAGTGTAGACAGTACAACCAGCCGGCGAAGAATACTGGCAAAGCTGAGTCACGGTCCGTTGCAGCACGAGCCGGGCGGTGGTTGACTTGAAATAGTAGGATGACTCACACAGTGAAGTTCAACAGATATCTGAATGTGTCTGCGCACGTAATATTGCACGGCTCAAGGGTACGTCAACGGTCGACGTCAAAGTGACCCGCTGCTCTGGTGATCCGATACCCACGAAGGAGGCCAAACGTAGCTGTGTCGACCCAGACTTCGTACACCTGCGACTCATCTCGAGCGCGCTGTTTCTCGGAGAGCTCGCACCTGCGGCGCAATCTCAGGTCGCACTCCAAGATGGCCTCTGTTCGGATGACGCTAGGCATAACTTGATAAAACATTTAAAATCGCGCAAATTAGACAAAGACCAGAAGTATACAGGACAGGCGCTGTGCAGAAAAGGCCGTCATGAAGACTTTGCCCTGGCTAACGTCAAACCGCGAAAGGTAAAGAAAACTGCTGTTTCATTGTGTAACAGCCTAGAGCTGCAAAAACTGGTAAAAGCTGCCGGCGATTGGACACATATATGTTTTACTAAGATGAACCAACTAGCCCAACAACGAACCCTGCAAAACTTGATGACTGCCATTCATTCGTCATAGCGTGGGCAGGTTGGCAGGAAGGACCATCACAACGGCGATGCCACCGTATCCGTTTTTCAACCGTAACTGACGGTAAAACATGCATTCCAGGATGCTTCAGGCGGTCCACTATTCTCGAAAATTCCAAATGCCACTGCCTGAACGATCTTGAACAAGGTCATCTACAAGGAAAGTACTAATTGTCCTTTCATACAGCAGCGTGGTTAAAGTTTCATGTTCAAGGTCAGACCTACAGATACAAGAATACCAGATCATTCCGCCGTGACGCCATGTGGTCCCTGTTGACAGGGACACCCTTATAGGACAGCCGCATAGTGACGTTTTGATGGAATTTAAGGTTACATGGAATTTATTTAGTGGTCGAAGTCTTTTTGCATAACTGGCCAGGCAGACAGGATGTCAGGAAAAGGACCGCAGTGAATCCTTGTTGGAACGTTTCTTGAGCCGACTGAAGACTCCTCTTCGTCCGGAACCATTATTTACAAAGCGAAGCGCCGAGCCTGCGGCAAAGTAATTTCGGGGCCAAAAACTTGCACTTCAAACTTCAAGCTTCATCTAAGTTACCGTCTCAAACAAATTTGAAAAATGTATTGCAGCATCAGTATTTCAGTATTTGTATTTCTGCCCTCCCTAAAATGTATTCCTGTATTTGTATTTCTAAAGATGTTTGCCTCTTTTTAAATCGTATTTCCGATACGTATCGCGAAACATTTTTACAAGTATATTTTAGTATCAGTATTCTAGCTGCTATATTTATGTATTCCAGTATTTATATTTCAAAATACATTTCTGAGTATTTCTGCCCAACCCTGCGCGTTCACACTGGAAGCGGATCCGCAAACGCGAAGCGTGTTCCCGCGTTCTCAACCGCAAAGCGGCTGGGATCGAACGGTTGGAGCGCGTTTTTGCCAACCACTTCGGGGCCGATTTCTCGCAACCGCTTTAACAAACCGCAAAGCGGCAACCAATTGCAACGCGACGCTGACGTGACGTCAGTGACTTTCGAAACAAGATGGCACCTGTCGCTGGTGAGGCGTTCAAGGCGCTGCAGTCCCAGCTGTACAGCAGACAAATCAACGGAGAAACGTGATGTTCACATCCGTCAATTGAATCCGCTGCGATAAGAATTGACTCGTATTCTTGACGGGTTTCGCACCGGTGATTTAATTCAGGTAAGATTTTGTTTATTATTCCGGGTGCCACATCCCGAAGCTCGCTGCCTTGTTAGTCTCTGCCCGTAGAACGTGGGAACCCGCCCTTAATCGACCGAAATGTCAGCTTTTGTACACACTAAGACACTCGCGTGAACTATTGAAAGCTTTCGACACCGTGCATGACCAACACGAAGGCCGATAAAGACGTCGTGAGCTTGATTGTGTAGCCAACGCACTACCGCGGAGGGGGCAGGGTACCTGCGCCAGCTCGACCTGTAACGTTTACTACTAACAAAAGAATTAAAGGGAACATACCCAAAAAATAAAGTGTACGTACCAGACGATGCAGAGGTAATCCATACGGCGTTTATTTGAGCTTAATGTCAAACAAACAGTAGACTCGATCTACGTGCGAGTGACGAGAGGAGAGTCCGCCACCAACGAAGCCACGACCGGCTAGAACCGAACAGATTCCCCCGTATACCGCAGTCGATTCCACCGCTCACAACTTCGAAAATGATAAGAGCGAGCAACAAAGGGGGATAAACTGGCCCTTTATCCCGAAAACAATGTCAGCCTCCTATTCATGCGGGGGGTCCCCATCATATGAGCGAATGCCATTTTAGCGAACAGCGACATTTGAGCGAATCGACGTTTTAGCGAATAACGGGGGCGCGCGTTAACCCATCCGCCGCGCTGCGCTTTGCGCCGCTTCGCGGCGACAGTCTGCGGCGGCTCATTACAAAAATGTGAACCCATTTGGCCCACCCAAAAACGCCGCTTCGCGGCGTCCGACTACTCGCTAAAGTGTCATTCGATGAAACGTGGGCGTTCGCTAAAACGTCATTCGATCAAGTTAGTGCCTCCCTCATGCGGGAAGGGTCCACTTCGAAGAAAAAGTCGGGGGCATCCTCTTATGAGTCAGCAAGGCGCGCCTAGCTGGGCTCTGCTTGTGGGCGAAGTCGAGGGAATCGCAGGTATGCGTTCCGCGGGTCCATGTCTCTTTTTTCGCTGCCTGAACTCGTGATGCGTGCGAACATCCCGAATAAAAAGCATGCAGAGTGCCAAAATAGCAAAATTTTGGCTTTGGATCGTGAATTAAAGTGGATTTTGGATTCTAAAGCAGGGTTGCCAAACGCAAGTCTCAAAAGATCACGCGTGATCGCCGAGAAACCGCGAACCGCCTCTTGGTGTATCTGAACGGGGCCGGTCGAGAACCGCATCCGCAACCGCTTCGCGAACGCGGATCCGCTTCCAGTGTGAATGCGCCATAAAGGCCCCAGACTAGCGGTTGTTCTGCACTGCTAAATTTCTCATCTACAGAAAATATACGGTGGCTAGAAAAGGAGGTGTTAGAATCGGCGAGCGATAGAGGAAGCAGCCGATCAGTATATAGCGGTTGCGCTGTTGTCGGCACTGAGATACGTCATCCGCTCGCGTCCACTGCGATTCTTTCTCGCTCCGCGACTAAATATCGCGTACGATATGCTCTCCGTAAAATACTTTTGACAGTTAAAATATCCTGATTTTTGACTTGGGGTTCAAGTAACACAACAATAAACCTGCTCACCCCTTTGTCGTCGCCGTCCTCGTTGGGAACGGCGAAAAGGGAGGCTTCCTTCTCGTTCTCGTAGAAACGTACTCTATGGTGCATTCGGAAACAAAACAATATGTTTGTCGTGTTTCCAATGCGGTAGTATAGACGCATGGGGCAATATTTCCAGGAAGACCACCACAAACGAGTATTTCTAGCAACATGAACGAGCCTTTCTTGACGTGGCGTCTGCAATTGCCATCTCAGAATCGATGAGCACGCCACCTATCGTCGTTATGATACACTATGGTGTATCATGACGGCGATAGGTGGCGTGTCAGAATCGCGCCGCCGCACACGGAGCAAGCTGCGCGATTCTAACCCGTCCACTTCAAGCCACCGAAGCCGAGACACCAGACGCCCATTGAGGTTGATTACCTTCGGGCTGTGTATACATACACACAACATTATTGGAGCTTTGAGTCGTTCGCCAATCAATGATCACGCAAGCCGTCCTGCCGCGCTCCCGGCTGTCGTAGCGGGTACGCCTCACAAACGCCGAAAGGGAAAGTAAGAGCGAAAAACTGTTTTATTGATAAAAAAAAAAAGAAAATAGAGAGGATGGGTTTTGACCGCAACCCTTGACATTTAGTCATTGGTAACGGGAAGGTACAGGGTTGAAAGAGGGAGTTAAACACTGTGCCCGGCCGACTCGATGTAGTCGGCCAGCGAGTCTAAGGTGGCCTTTCCGTGTTCTGGCGAACCCCCTGGAAGGATCCATTCCCTCACATGACTCGGTCTGGCTTCCAGCGGTAGTGCTTCGATGGCAGCCTCGCGTTTACTTTGGCTCCTCGGGCAGTCCCGAATGATGGTCCCGAGCCTTCTCAGTATGGCCTCAGACAGCAGAAAAGCAGAACTGTCTTGTTGGAGGTTTTTACCGACTTCATTCATGAGAGAATGGAGAATAATCATGTAGTCATATAGAATAATAATCAGCGTTTAATACAATTGATCACGGGTTGTTATTAAATGAACTAAAAAGTATTGGCGTCGGAGGACCTTTTCTTCAGCTTTTTTTTTATGACTTTCATAGCCGTACACAACGTGTACGGATAGGTGGTAGCATAAGTGAAAACTTGTGCGTTACTTCCGGCGTGCCGCAGGGGTCTATCTTAGGTCTTTTGCTATTTAACATTTATATAAATGACTTAAAGGGATTGTCTCTAAATTCTCAGTTATATCAGTACGCGGACGACAGCGCAATTATATTTTCACATAAAAATTACGAAGATGCAGTTCCTATCTTTAAAATGACATAAATTACATAAACAAATTAGGTGACTGGTACTTCTAAAATACTATAATTGTCAAAATAAAAAGAAGCTTATTGTGCTTGTTTGCACAGACCGTCCTGTCCGTCTTACATTATATGATTCTTGTTGAAACGACTGCTTCGAGCCGGCGTTATGGCGGTGCCGGTCCTGAGCCTCGTCATCCGTACCCTCTCCCATCTACTGCAATGCTTTGACCGGAGCGGGTGTTCGTCTTGTTTCCGTTGTTCATCGAGACGTTGTCTTCTTTCCTGGCGCTCTTGGGCTTTTATTTCTTTAGGATCAATACCGTCCCGTGTTTTAATGGCGACGGCGGGTCAAGTTGAGCCTGGACCGGGTGGGAACGCATGAAGCTGTTCCCACGCGGCTGCGTGCTCCTCGTAGTTCCTTGCGATGCTTTCATGTCCCGGGATCCACCGTATTTTGATACTGCGACCCCCGGCTCGTAGCTGCTTAATCATTGTCTTGATACATCTGACTGTGCCACTTTCGCTGTAGTGCTTGCTGCTTTCTTGAACTGCCTCTTTCGAGTCCGTGCACACATACATTTTCCGCAAAGTTTTTTCTTTGACGCTGGTGTTTTTACCGACTGAGTTGACAAATGTCTTCGCGTTGTTTGCTTTGTAGTACCCTATTGAGGTGTATTCATCGTCTTTTACAGCGTCTGTGAACACAGTAGCGTTCGCGCTAGCCTGAAGAAGGTGAGAGACTTCATCAAAATGTTTACCAGCAGCGTGCTGTCTTCTTCGCTGGTCGACGCCTTGGTTTTGTGGAGCAGGTTTTGTATCCACCACTGCTTAGTCTTCCCACAGTAGATGAGGATCCGCCATGACAGGATAATCGTCTTTTCTGTAACCGAGCTTCTTTAGGATCCCCTTTCCTGATTTCGTTTTTTCGCAGTCTGAGGATTTGGCTTGCTTTGTTCTCCCGCGCTATCTCTTCGATGGTGTTGAAACCAGGGGATTGGGTAGAGTTCTTCCACCCTTGTGCACTCCGGGAGGTCAGTGATGACCGCCGTGGCCTCGCGGTTGGGTACCTCTAAGCCGTTCCTCTGCGCTTTGGTTAGCCTAAGATAATTGATTCCGTATGTTGCCTCGGGGGCAAGAAGTGCCTTGACCAGGGTCCGAAGCGTCTCCACTTGAGCCCCCCCCCCCCCCCCCCCCCGCACACACACACACACAGGTTTTCCGGTAATTGTTTTTATAACGCTAAGGGTTTGCCTCCACCCGTTTCAGGTCTGTTTTAACCTGCTGCCTGCCTTTCTATCTTCGTCGATCTCGATGCCCAGGATCTTAACGGTAGGTTGCTGCTAAATAGGATTCCGTTAACGTTCAGCCCGATCTTACTGCCAACCTTCTCGTCCCGTTCCCTCTTGTTAGAGATGGCCATATAGTTTGTCTTTTCTGGAAAAAGCTGCAGCCCGGTCTTCGTGGAAAATTCTTGAATGACGTCAAGTGCTCTCGGTGGAATTGCGCTCTGCTTCGAAGCGTTGCCAGTCTTTGCCCAGATAATAAAATCATCGGGTAGATTGTGTATCCCAATCCGTGAATTCCTTCGAGCGACCATGCCAGGCCCGCCATGACCATATTAAAAAGTACTGATGAAATCGCTGCACCTTGCGGGACATCCAATTTTGTTGGCGACTTTGAGGCGTCTCGTCGATGTCCGTCTCGAATTGGAGGTCTTTGAGAAAGGCGCGGTTGAATTTGAGCGTCCTCTCCTTGACGCCTCTGCTCAGTGCTCCTCGTATGGCCGCCGCGTGGGGAACCGACTCGAAGGCCTTTATAATATCTATGGCTACAATCGTTCGGGAATTTAAGCACGGTCGCGTCTAAGTGATGTCTTTCTGGATAAGGGTAGGCTATCGTGCATGAATAGGCCCGGCCAGGAGCCTGTACGTTTCGCACAGTAAGCCTGGCGGTTCGTTTCTAGAAGCCACGTAATTCTGGCGAGAACCATTATCTCCATGGTCTTGCTCAAGTTTGATGTGAGAGAATTTGGCCGAAGGTTCAGAATAGAGTAGATGGTTGAGAGTGTTGGTTATTAATTTACGATAAGGAAAGAAGGACATTAAAGACAAGCAGACAAGACAGGCTTTCATCGGTACGTCTTAGTTGCCGTCTTTATCGCCGCCTGGATTTGTCTGTCTAGGGGGACCATGGGCGGCGCCGCCTCGATCCCCCTAGCGCGTCCTATCTGATGAAAGTAGCATCGCGTTTGAGTTTGACGCTTGTTGGTATTTCTATTTTGACTGTGAGATGGTCGCTTTTAATTGCGTCCAGCATCGTGTACCAGCCTGTCTTGTCTGTTTGTCTTTAATGTCCTTCTTTTAAGTTCAGAATAGAGTTCCCAAATTTTCCTGATTTTGGGATCGGAATTGCGATGGAAACCTTGCACTCGTTATCAAGCATTTTCGTTTGCCAGATAGTGTTAATCCAGGCCAGGAGTTCTTTCTTACTTTCAGCAAGGTTCCTAAGGGCTGTAATAGTAATTTTATCGGGTCCCAAAACCGTGTTCCATGCCGAAGTGGGTGCCGCCATCAGTTCCCCCATGTTAAAAGTGGCGTCGACAGGAGACGGCTGTTTGTACTCGATTAGCGTCGCTTCCTTTGTCACTTGCTGTTGTGGCGTTCGCTGCGGAAAGAAATGTTCACTTTCCATGACGGCAAGGGTTTGTTCGCTGGTGCCCAGCTTGAGTGCGAGGTTTTGGCCAGTGCATTTATTTTTTTTTTTCTTTCCAGACATGCCCTTGTAGGTTCTCCGAATTCTTCGCACACCATTCTTTTTGTAGAACGATTGGCAGTAACGTCTCCATATTTGCCCCTCCAGTTCCCTGGTGTAGCTTCTGGATTTTGCCGTTGCTAGCTTGAGTTTAATTTTTAATTTGATACTGTATTTACCTTTCCTGTACCTCTACTGGGCCTGAAACCTGGCCGCCCATAAGTTGAGCAGGAGCAGGTCAGGGTCGGGTGAGTCCTCGTTGAATCGGTACGTCATAGTTGCCGTCTTTATCGCAGCCTGGATTTGTCTGTCTAGGGGGACCATGGGCGGCGCCGCCTCGATCCCCCTAGCGCGTCCATCTGATGAAAGTAGCATCGCGTTTGAGTTTGACGCTTGTTGGTATTTCTATTTTGACTGTGAGATGGTCGCTTTTAATTGCGTCCAGCATCGTGTACCAGCTAGCTTTACCATTTTTGGATGTCCAGGTCAGGTCCGGCGTGGCGTCCCCTTGCCTACCGTGTAGCAATGTTGTACACGTTCCTCAGGAAAAGGAACAAAACCTTATTCCTCGCTCCTCCTGATTTTTGGAACGCGTTTCCTTCACAAGTTCTATCTGTGAAAAGGGAACTCGTTCCCGTTACAGGTAAAGAAATGGAACGTGTCGTTACATATTCGTTACATTTGCACGCATTTTACTGATTCCCATAGTTAGATTAAGCGAAGTTTCCTTCTTTTTTTTTTCTATCCCATGAGTTTGAAACATACGATTTTAAATGCCGTGATGGAAGGGCACCAGGAGAAGAAAACAAGCAGTAGCGGGGCTTTATTTGCTTAAAAATCTCAGCTTTTAACCATACTAATATTTTTGATGCACGATTCAGACGAAACAAATGTACTGTCACCCCACATTGCACTAGCGTTTCACAGCAACCTTGCACGATTCAATATAACAAAGTCCCTTGTTCAAACCTAACGACAATTTCTTCTCAATGTTGCTCTCCGCAAGACGTGCAAGTGAAGAAGAGTGCAGGGCTTTTGGAAGGTCAGTCTTGAAAACTACAAGTCCATCTTTGTGAAGGTTGGATTCGTTGTTCAGTTTGGAGGTGGGGGACAAGGAGAGAAGGAATAAATGTTAATTTTTGTGTATCTTCTAAGTGGCCAATATTCGGGAGACATGGGTGCGTTCGATGTCAGGTAATCTGTTATTTTGTTGTAACTGTAGGTCTCCTTGTGGAAGTTCAGTAATGGATGTAGTCGGCCTTAGCTTTCTGGATGTATGAGGATTCGTGGACGAAAAGAAAGTAGCGCAGTTTAAAAAAGTCCATTTTACAGTGCCTTTTCCTTTGACTAAATTTTGCCTTTTGTACCGCAATCTCGGGCACTGAAAAAAGGATCAATGTCCACTAGCTCTCCTGCAGCCGACTGTTACCAAGCGAGGACCACACAAAATAAACCATAAGGAAGTAACCAAATTAACGAGATCCTGCTCTTTGTAAAGATATTGTTTTTGTACTTTTTAAAATTTCCCTCTTGGAAATAAAATAAAAATGACCCCACTGGACGAAAAAGAGGAACGCCGTTGCTTTCTCCGTTCCAGTAAAAATTTAACAAGTTCCCGTTCCAGTTCCATCATTGCAAAATGACACAGCGGCGTTCCTTCGTTCCTCAAAAGAGGAAGGCGTTCCAGGAACGCCGTTCCTTGGAACGCCGTTCCGTACCACCCTGCCGTGTAGTGTAATCCTCATGGGGCTTCGGGTTTGTTAAGAAGAGTGAGGCGAATCTCTTTGCACTTGCGCTGCAGTGGGTTCCCTCGCGGATGGGAACGGTTGTATCCCCAGTCCTCATGTTGTGCGTTGAAGTCGCCTCCAATCAGGGTGGCTTCTCTGCTGCGGCTGAGCCGCAGCTGCCCGAGCCAGCTTATATCGTCGCCGTCTTTCACTTTGGGTCTGATGTAAGTCGTGACGATGGTGAGTGGTGCACCTTTATGTTTTATTCGTACTGCCACGACTTTCCTAGCCTCCCTGCACAAGTGTAATGAGTCTATCTAAGCGTGCGGGATGGATTCCTTTATCAATATGGACCGGTTCTCTGACGATTTTTGTCTCTTCTTCACCATCAATGCCTTGTATTTTCCGTTATTGTCCCGATATCGAGGGGGATTTGTACGTCTTGTGGCCGGTAACCTGCACGCATTCAGTACTCGTTTCTCGGAGAAGTATGACCGTCGCCCCTAATTTACAGATTCGTTCAATACGGAGTTTTAGCTCTGTTGCCTTGTTTGAAAAAAAAAAAAAAATCCCTGAACTTTTATTGAAGGATCTACGGGTGTGATCTTCCGTCGATCCGTTTAGAGCCACCCATTTTCTTGGTGGCATTACAGTTGTTTTTGATTTGGCGCCGCCATGATCTTGTCCACTTTCCGGCCGAGGTCGTCCGTTGTGGTCAGAATCTCTAGTGTGACTCTTTTAAGGCTGTCGATTCGACGTTTGAGCGCCATCTCTATTCCGTCCATGCCTCGTGAGTCTCTTGGTGGGAAGATAGGTAAGAGCGGTGGGGTTGATGGTGGTAACAGCAAGGGTGTGCTCTGTTGCACCGTGTTTCCAGGTTGGGGTCCTGAGATTCCTAGCCAGGTTAACGGTGTCTGTCCTTATGCCGTGTCCTACGATCGTGTTTGGGACTTGGCTACATCTGCCCATGATGGATCCGTTGATGTCGCTCCTTGGGAGCCCAAAGAATTCCAGTGAAAGAGCTCCACATCGCGCCATTCTGCGCCTTCGTTGTGCTCTTCGTCTTCTGTTCCTTCTTTCGTGAATTGCGTCTCGGAGTTAGCGTTCTTTTCGGGCATTCATTGCCGGTTGCCTTGTGGTTGCCCTCATAGTTAGCGCATTGGGGAGTTGAAGCACATTTTTTCATGGTGTCTTGCTCGTGTACACAGGAGCCGCAGCGTTGCATGTTTCTGGGGCACACATCGGGCTTGTGGCCGATTTGATGACACCCGAAACACACGGGGCCTGGATCTGTAATCGGCAACCCGGTATACTTCCAATACGTAGCGAACACGTCTCGGTAATGTCTCTCCTGTGAATGTGATGAGGATGGTCTTCTTCCTCACGCCAAGGGCTCTGGCCGCCACGACTTGGTGAGTATTACAGCTGAACTTCATGACGAGCGTCTCTGCATTGTCAAGTGGCGAGTGTAGATGTATGACGCCGTGATCTCGTTATGCCCCTTTGCCTTGAATGACGGCACCTCCATCGTTTCCTTTTCGGCTGTCGGAATCTCTCGGGTCTCCAGAAATCGCTCGGCAAGATCTACGCTCCTGGGGGTTATTGCTATCATATTCGTTTTATCATGTCGATGAAACCTATATCGTCTTTTCAATAGCGGCACGGATTTCTGCGGTCGAGAATTCCTCGACGTTCCGCACCGCTCCGAAGGATGCTATGCGCCTGAAAGCATGGCCCAGAATGCGATTCCTCATAAAAAGTTCACACTCACATAGAAAAAAACAAAAACTGTGCTGTTTGCATTATCATGCAGCTCGACGATATTAATTTTCCTTGCGCGGGTCATTGAGGGCACACAATTTTAATGGTCAAAATATAATGGTAATTAAAAAAAAATGCAGTATCACACCAGTTCCTCAACGTCCCCGCTGATTTTTTCGAAACCAACACGAAGAGCAGCCAGCAAAAGGCCCCCACCGATCAAAACGTTGCTCAGGCTGCAGCCAGCTCTATTACCCCTTATGCGACAATCCACAATTTGCAAAACAGCTGCTGCGCATGCGCGAGCAGAGCGTGTTGCCAGCGCCCCCTGTTTGGTTGGAAAACAAATAGGCGTACCGGCTATTCCTAGGCTGCGACAGAGGCGCGGAAGCGAAGACACCGTGAGCGAAGACGAAGAAGGCTCGCGAGTCGCTTTTGTTTGTCGCCATACCGGCGCACTGTACTTCGTATGGTTGCGTGAATTACTTTTATGAGAACGCCAAGTATTTCTTTTTTTTTTTTTTAGATTTCCGTTTGCAGCAGGTCGTATCCTGGTAAGATCGGCTTGGACAGCTGTCGTGAGGAGAAGGAACATGGACGGTTCACCTTGGCAGCCGAACGAACACTGACGGATCTGCAGCACACATTTTGTCACGGGTACGTCGTTTTTGTACGCTCCGGAGGCAATTTTCCACGCTATTCAATCTGGGTCTTGGGGCAACGCTTGGAACAGACTGCGCTCACGAACTTTACACCCCACATGTATCAAGCCAAACCATGCATCGCGAAGCCTAGTTGTATTCCAACCACTTTCCAGCCTCGCACCCAAACTGTCGAAGTTTCCGGCGTTGCGCGATTGGCGGCGCACACTATTTTTCAAATCGTGGATTACCTACGAACCCGAAGCAGACGACGATGACAGTAACTGAGCAGGCACGCGCACTGACGTTTCCGACATCTGTTCCAGAAATTCAGGAGCACAGGCGCTAGTGAAAAAGCAGTGGCGCCAAAGCACAGCCAAGTATCACATGATTTTCTACAAGCTTGTGGAGAAGAAAGGAGTAGTTTTTGTGATGAAGGCTGTCACATTAAAAAAGAATCTCTTTCTGGTTGTCAGCATAAGAGGAATGGTGGAATGGCACCAGAGGCAAGTTACTCGCTACTTTCAGCGATGATGGTACCCCGGTGGTGAGAATTGCGCCCCCAAGCTTCTGGATGATAAACTTCAGAATAAAGGTGCTTGCCTACACCCGCCTTACGTGAAAAAATAAAGTGAGGTTCTAATACTGTTCGTATACAGCAAAACTAGAATTACTTACGGACGATCATCCAGATGACAGTCATTTTGATAAGCACGAGTGCGCCCCCAATGGGTCGTGAAAGTTGCGAATAGGACTAAAAGTACGACTCAGCTATGGCTACCAACCCTAGAATAACGGAAAGTTCTGGGGCAATCTTGACTCGCTCAAAGTGTGGGCTGGATGCCCCTGGGAATTTTTTTCAACTGTCACAACCCCAACTACAGCCGCCTTAATCCGGAAATTTCTAAAAAAGATTGATTTGCAGTTCAAGATCAGTTGATCATCCCAAGCCGTTTGTACGCTAACGGAGGATTTGGAAAAGATCAGGCGGGGCCCACACAATGCAGTCGATGCAAGTGCAGCAGACGACGAGGGGGAGAACCGATCTTGCGGTGACGGCAGCGCAACTGTTTCGCCCGCTGCCGCAGCGGCCCTGCCTGATTTTTATCTATAATAATAATAATAATAATAATAATAATCGTTTATTTTACCATAAGATTTTTATGGTGGCGACCAGGGACAAAAAGCTGTAGAAAACAGCTTGACGAGGTCCCCAACCGCCTACAGGCAGCAGAGCAGCGTGATACTCACAGTATAAAATACATACAGAGCACAAGCTATAGAAAGAATAGCAGAAAAGACCTTCGTCATCACACACATTGTTAAGGCTGATTCACAGGATTGTTAACTTTTGTCACTTTCTAGCTTTTGAAAAAAGAAAAAAGAAACGTAATACAATCGCGACATAACTAATAAAAAACAGGAGAAAAGGATTTATGCACACGATCGACATCAAACAGAAGGGTCCGAATATCCTTGACAGATAATTTCTCCCAATCGAAGTTTTTTTCGGGAAATAAATTTAATAATTTCGGAATAGTGTATCTGAGCATTTGTGTTCCGTAGTTCGTTCTGGGAGTGACCACCTCCCAACAGCTCGCAGAACGAGTAGGATAAGGATGAACATATTGGGAAAGGCGTCCAAGGCTCACTAGAAAGCTAGTATTTCTAATTTCTTCCACTTTTAGAGTAGTGGAAAGTCTGTAGTCGTAGAGAGAATATATCCTAATAATGTGAAACTTCTTGAATAGATTGGCTGTAGGATGATCAAAATCTACATTCGCGATTGCCCTCACGGCTTTTTTTTGCAAAATATTTATTTTATCAAGATTTGCTATTGTCGTCTTACCCAAGACTAGGTGGCCGTAAATTAAATGGGAATAGAACAAGGAGTTATATATTAATAATTTAACATTTGTTGGCAGTACATAGCGGTTGCGGTTTAGGATACCGACTATCTGTGATAACTTCGAGGTAACGTAATTGATGTGATCGTCCCAAGACATATTCTCGGAAAAAGTGACACCAAGTAGTTTAAAAGCATTGACGATCTCAATCCTGGTTGAGTTTATTACGATATGTTTGGTGATATTTACAAGTTTGCTCTTGGGACGAAAAAGCACGGCTTTTGTCTTTGCAACGTTTATTTGTAACGAATTGATGCGGCTCCAGACGTTCAACTTAGAAAGCGCCAGGTTTGCCGATTCGAACAGCAGATCAACGTTTTCCGCAGTGAAAAGTAAAGTGGTGTCGTCGGCGTAGTTTACAAATTTTGCTTCGGAAGTAATGTTAACAATATCATTTACAAATATATTAAAAAGAAAAGGACCCAATATACTACCTTGTGGGACACCAGAAATGATTGGTTTTGTAGTTGAGGAGTGCCCATCATTACAAACAAACTGCATTCGGTCTGCCAGGTAAGATTTTATTAACTTCAGTGCGTGCCCTCGAATACCGTAAGTGTCTAGTTTTTCAATTAAAATTTTATGACTTAGGCAATCAAATGCCTTTGTGAAGTCTACGAAGATACCAAGAACCATCTTCTTTTCCTCGAAGCTTTGAAGTATGTGTTCTTTCTGAACAAGCAGAGCAGATTCCGTTGACTTTTGTTTTATGAAACCAAACTGTGAGGCTGTTATTAAGTTATACTTATTAGAAAAGTTAATTAGTCTTATATGAAGCAGCTTCTCGAGTATCTTCGAAAACACAGGTAGTATCGAAATTGGCCTATAGTTTCCCATATCGTTAACACTCCCTTTTTTATGTAGGACGGACACCTTTGCTATCTGCATACGTTTAGGAAATACACCTGTGGTTATACAAAGATTAAATATATGGGTTAGTACCGGAGCCAACGCATGAACAACATGCTTCACTGGCCTTATCTGTATGCCATCCGCATCACAACTACCACTATTTTTAAGTTGCAAAACTACAGAAATTAATTCGGCGTCAACGACTGGCTCTAAAAATATTGAGTTATTATTTCTGGTGTCACGAAACAAGGAAGAATTTACGGTGTTAGTTTTATCTGCAATGCTTATGAAATGTTCATTAAAGGCATTCGCTAACGCATGCCCAGTTAGTTCAGCACCGTCATTGACAATCTTTACAATAGAGCCGCGGGAGCGATTTCGACCTAAGAGGGCGTTTAATTCTTTCCATATGACATCGGCATGACCCTGCGCTGATTTCAACACGTTAAAATGATAGCTTTGTCTAGCTCGCCGCAGCTCTTTTGTCAAGCTGTTGCGGTATGTTTTGAAGACTCTTAGATCGTTTTGATCTCTGGACTTCGCAAATCTTGCATACAACGCATTTTTCGTACGAATTTTACAATGCAGTTCGGGGGTAACCCACGGTTTTTTAATGCGTTTAGAAGTTTTCATAGATTTGAAGGGAAAGTGTGTCAAATATTGCTCAGAAAACAATTCCATAAATATATTGTAGGCCTCTTCGGCGGTATCCTGGTTGAGTACGCTATCCCAATTTATATCTGATAGAGCGGTTAAAAAGTGGTCTAGTCCATCAAGTGTTATTTTTTGAAACATTGTACACTGCTTCTTATTTGCCTCCCGTTTCATATATTTGTCAGAAATAAATATTGGGAGGTGGTCACTAAGATCGCAACATACAACACCAGCTTTTATATGCTCTGTCGAGCGATTTGATATAAACAAGTCTATTAGTGTTTTGGATTGGCAGGTAACTCGCGTGCGGCTGTTGATAACGTTTCTGCATCCGCCAGTATTAATTAAAGTCGTAAATGTGCGTTTGACAGTAGTGTCCGTACACATATCAATGTTAAAGTCTCCACCACAAGTAACATTATACTTTCCTTCATTGACAAATATTAAGAAGGACTCAAAGTACTCGAAGAAGGTTTCAAGACTGCCACTAGGGGGTCGGTATATAACAGCAAAAATATTATCTTTACTACGAACACAAAGCATCTCGTAATCCTGTGTGACGCAGCTGAAATCTTTTATTAATTCACAGCGAGAGTCTTTAGTCAGGATGGCCACACCGCCACCACGCTTCTCTGAGCGATTGACGTAAAAAGAACGATACGACGGCAGTTTCAGAACATCAGCTTCATCCGTGTACCAAGTTTCGGTAAGCATTATAATATCAAAGTGAAAACCAAATTGATCGAAAAGCAACTCAAGGTCAACAGCTTTGTTTTTGGCTGACTGAGTATTTAAATGGAAACACGTCACGCATGACATTAGATCTTCACCGAGATAGCTTTTCACGTTTTGCGGTAGAAAAAAGGCGCTTTCGGTCATTCACCCCAAAAAGGACAAGGAGGAAAAAACAGTAAGTGATATTCACAGAATCGTATCAAGGTCGGCAGCATCCGAGATTTTAAGCGCCCTCTCGCCGTCTTGTTTCCTGATAAACACCTTATCATTCCGGTGCCAGACGTATTGATAGTTATTTCGCTTTGCCCATTCTTTAGCCACCCACAAAAGGGCCTTACTCTGTCTCGTCAAGTTTTCTTGGAAGAAAACGTTGCTTCTACTACGCCTGAGTTCTCCTTTTTTGTCAAGCCACCGGTCGCGAGTGGTCTGCTGTGCGAAACGCACAATTACGCCTGGATTTCTATCTTGCTTTGCCGGGAGCCTGTGCATATTTACGATATCGCCGTCAGTCAGTTCTGGAAGGTTTAGTCTTGCTCCAATTTCATTAACACGAACCAAGAGGTTCTCTTCTTTAGCTACAGGGATCCCGTAGATTTCGAGGTTGGGTCGCCTACTGCGCCATTCCATATCGCTTAGATCGCGTTTTAACTGTTCAATTTCCTCGCCGGTTTTTAGTCGTTCAAGAGCTTCAAGACGCTTTTTCACTGCCTTTGTTTCATTGTCCTGATGGTTAATATGCTCGAGAATCTTATCATACTTATCAGATAGCATCTGCATGACGTTTCGATTCCGGTCACGGTTTCTTTTAGACTCATTAGACTGTCTAGTTTGGCGTTGATGGTTACCAATAGTGTAGGCATGTCGACCACTTCCCCCTTCCTACCGGATGGGCCTCCTCTTTGTTTTACTCTCTGGCAAGTAGAACATTGCCAACTTTTCCACGCGCTTGCGTTTTTAGACTTGAAGGCTACGGCTGTGACACCTGAGCACGCACCAAGATGGTAAAAAGAGTCACATTCACAGCACGTAATAGAAACTTCTACGTCGGATAACACCTCTTTACATACAATGCAGATCGAATCTAGAGGCATTCTAGCACATCAACAAATCAAAGAAGTTTGCTTGGCAGCAGCAGCGGCGTAAATAAACAATAATTGGCCCAGATCCCACACTAACCTGTAAAGGTCAGATGAAATCGTAAGCGCTGTGCCACGAGCCGCTGCCGCTGCCAAATTGTCCTGCAGAGTCGCTGGTCTTGATTTTATAGCTGCTAGTCCTTGTGGTCTGGCAACTCGTGCAGCGTGTTTGCAGCTCCTCCTGGTACGTGGGCTTGATGACTCGGCGAAGCCGCCTCGACGACGAGCTGTTTGTAGCACAGTCACTGTAAAGGTCAGATGAAATCGTAAGCGCTGTGCCACGAGCCGCTGCCGCTGCCAAATTGTCCTGCAGAGTCGCTGGTCTTGCTTTTATAGCTGCTAGTCCTTGTGGTCTGGCAACTCGTGCAGCGTGTTTGCAGCTCCTCCTGGTACGTGGGCTTGATGACTCGGCGAAGCCGCCTCGACGACGAGCTGTTTGTAGCACAGTCACTGTAAAGGTCAGATGAAATCGTAAGCGCTGTGCCACGAGCCGCTGCCGCTGCCAAATTGATTCATCAAAAATTTTTGTCCCCCGCTAAGTTCAGCGGGGATATTGACGCGAATTCAGTTTTTGCTCTAAATTTAGCGGGGAAAATGACGTCCCATGACTTTGTGTGACGTCACCGTGAACAAATTCAGTTTCTCCGCTAGATTTAGCAGGAAAATTGACGTCACTTGACCTCGACACCAAATCAGTTTCCCGCTAAATTTAGCGGGGCGGCTACGACGACGCCGACGCCGTGAAACGCGGGAACGGGCGCCTAAGAGCTGCACTCTAAAAAAGCGGAAAGCGATGGGCATTCTACGTCAACCCAGCTGATTGTTCAAGCGCACAGGAAAACATCAAAATCCGTCGGAACAATTTTGTTTTGACACCTATTTTGTTATTATTGCCATCCTCCTGCAAGCACTTGAAACTTGCCTGAAGGCTTATACAGTGTTCGAGGCGGGGTTTAGGCCGCACGTCCGGAAGCTTCCTGGCTCGAGACGACGTCCATTCCCCGAAGTGAAGAACCCAGGGGTTCAGTGGAGGTGGGAGACTTGGTAACGTAACGAACAGTTTAATTACATGGTAGCGATACAGTCGTCAAATCCGAGAGAACAACGGAGCAGCCTCGCGCTCCGCCTTATATAGGGTCCGTTTCTCCCTCACTCCTTGCCAGGGCAGCCCGTGCGATGCAGCAACCCGTCGTCCAGTGTGACGTAGCCAAAGGTCTCAGCAGTTAGGCCATGCCTCTCTCCCTTTCCCGAGCGCACCAACCACCACGCACACACACACCCACGTCCCGCTAACGTCACGGGCGCGTTGAGACTTGTTGCCGCAGGCCCCGTCACGCAGGCGACGGTCCCGGACTCGTCGGGACTGGTTTCGCGCAGGCCCCGACAAGCGGGCGACGGTCCCGACAAGCGGGCGACGGTCCCGGACTCGTCTTGACTCGTTTCCGCAGCGTTGAAACTCGGAAGAAGGTCGCCGAAGGTTCCATTCTTAACAGCCCCTCCGGGGCCAGGGAAACCTCGAATGGCCGGTGGTACTATCGCTGGCCTGAAGAGGTGGGCTTGGAGTAGGCCTTGAGAAGATGCTGCAAGCACTAAGCAAACTCCCAAACCTCTCACAACGGAGGCATTAGCGGAAACGTCCCCCACAACACCACGCCACACCGCAGTCAAACGCTCGGAATCCGCCAGAGACCCGCCAGACTGGATTACGGATTACCAAAATTTGCCAAAACAATGCAATATAAAATTTTAGGACAACTTCGGGTATCGAGACCCGCTGTCGCCAAAGCAAAACTCATTTTTCCAACGAGGTCACTATGAACAAAATACAAAAAGACAAAAACTCTTCGCAATTTGTGAGGTCATTTTGGGGTTTTAACGAAGTGCCCCCTACTTCGATCCTCATTCCCGTGGATGACGAAAACCTGAGATCATCCCTACTCTTTTTGGTGATATCAGAAAAATCTGCTCAACCCATCGGCATTGCTGTTAAATTTGCCTTTCCTCTTCCTTACGCTGAAGTCATAGTGATCGATTTTCACGTGATTTCTAGACGTGAAAATGCGGTCCTTATAGCGCCGATAAAACAATCCGCCTTTTTCATGCCCCGTCACATTGGTCCTAGCAATCTCCTGAGCTGTACCGCGAAACCCTGACACACTAGGGTCGCTCTTCTGCTCTACTGTCAGAGACACTCTGTCTACTCGTAACAGAGGACCAAAGTTATGTGACGCCGGAGCTACGAGAGATCCTTTAATGATCCCGTCTTTTTCCGCCTTTTTCGCCGGCGCGTTGGGACGGCGAACGCTTTCTAGTGCTACGAGGTCGGGCTGTTCTACAACCCGGACCCCCTCATCCCGTTTCTCTGCCTCCAACTCTGGGAGTGCTTGCTCCCCGTCAGCTGTCTTTCGCTCTGGATCACTCGTTAACAAAGGGGCGAGCTGACGCGATTTGGACCTCGTACACGACTGAACGAGTCCTTCTCCCAGTTGTTGACCCCTTTCGCGCAGCAGGAAATCTGACCGGTTAGAAAACAAATAGGGATACTCCAACGGGACTGTTTGCGAGACAGCCGCCTCTGTCACTAGCTCTCCGAACGGGCCAGTTATCCTTACTCTCGCCATAGGCAGACAGACACTGTGCTTCTCGAGCAGCTGCTTGATCCAAACTACCTTTCCAGTAAAGTCGGATGTCGTTACATACGACGGATGAACAACGTCCATCGTCGCTGCACTGTCACGAAGCACCCTGCACGGCTTTCCGTTTACCTGGAGCTCGTGAAGATAGGGACGAAGAAGCTCCAGGTCCCTGTCACTACCGCTCACGTACGAGAACACAACCCGCGGTTTGTTACACCTGGCCGCTGTGTGTCCCGGCTCCTGACAGTTGTAGCACAGGAACGGCTTCCTTGCCTCGAACTGCCCTTTTTGGCTTTTCCGTGCCTCGTCTTCGTTCGAGGGATCTCCGTTCGAGGGATCTCCGCTCTTTTCTGGGACCTTTTGTCCTGTTTCTGGCTTCTCGGGCCTTTTTTCTCGCGAGCCGTTTCCCTGTTGGAAGGGCTTGCGCTGATCGCTCCGGCCGGGTTCGCTTTCCTCTCCGCTCAGCTTTCTACGCGTTGCGTACTCTTCGGCTAGCTCAGCGGCCCTTTCGACAGAGTCGACTCCCACCCTATCCTGCACCCAGAGCTTGACTGACTGCGGAATGCTACGAAAGAACTGTTCGAGGCACACACACTCGACTACCTTGTCGCGGCTTTCGTACACTTCCTCGCTCTTCAACCATTCTATCAAGTTGGTTTTAAGCGCGTACGCGAATTCCGAGTAGCCCTCGCTGCTCTTTTTGGATGCGTTTCTAAACCTTTGACGGAACGCCTCGGCAGAAAGGCGATACCGCTTCAAAAGGCTCGACTTCACCTTGTCGTAGTCGTCCGCGTCTATAGTACTAAGGCGCGCGACAACCTCTGCAGCCTCACAGGGCAACAAAGTCAAAAGCCGTTGCGGCCACGTTTCTGGGGCGAAGCTCAACTTCTCACATGTCCTCTCAAAGTTAACTAAGAATAGGCCCACGTCTTCCCCAACTTTAAACGGCTGCAGGAGCTTCTTCATTTGATACGACTCGGCCTCACTTGCTCGTACAGGAGCCCCAACTCTACTGTTCTGCGAGTTTAATCGCTGTTGTTCAATTTCGAGCTCTAGCCTTTTTAGCGCTCGTTCCTCTCTTGCTGCAGCCTGCTCCTGTTCTCGTTCCTCTTTCGCTGCAGCCTGCGCTCGTTCCTCTCTTGCTGCAGCCTGCGCTCGTTCCTCTCTTGCTGCAGCCTGCGCTCGTTCCTCTCTTGCTGCAGCCTCACTTTTAGCGTTCTGAAGTAATTCCCACGCAATTTTAATATCCTCTGCTTCCGCGCTCACTGAAATTGCTTTACTGATCTCAGATTTCTTCATCTTTTGCTCCACCTCCACACCCAATTCTTCACATAAACAGAGTAAATCTGTTCTCAGTAACCTCATTAGATCCATGATCGCTGCTTTTTAGCTTTGGCTTTGTTCTAAAACTTGTCGCGAGGTTCTACAAAAACCTAGCGCACGAGTCAAACACTAAGGATTCCCAGCAGTTCAAAATTAATTACCCATAATCTGAAGCCTGGCGAATCTCAAAGCAAAGTCCAAACGCTCACCCACAGATGTAGCACGATGTCGCATGGTCCGATCCCAACCGCTGCCAACCAGTTGTTCGAGGCGGGGTTTAGGCCGCACGTCCGGAAGCTTCCTGGCTCGAGACGACGTCCATTCACCGAAGTGAAGAACCCAGGGGTTCAGTGGAGGTGGGAGACTTGGTAACGTAACGAACAGTTTAATTACATGGTAGCGATACAGTCGTCAAATCCGAGAGAACAACGGAGCAGCCTCGCGCTCCGCCTTATATAGGGTCCGTTTCTCCCTCACTCCTTGCCAGGGCAGCCCGTGCGATGCAGCAACCCGTCGTCCAGTGTGACGTAGCCAAAGGTCTCAGCAGTTAGGCCATGCCTCTCTCCCTTTCCCGAGCGCACCAACCACCACGCACACACACACCCACGTCCCGCTAACGTCACGGGCGCGTTGAGACTTGTTGCCGCAGGCCCCGTCACGCAGGCGACGGTCCCGGACTCGTCGGGACTGGTTTCGCGCAGGCCCCGACAAGCGGGCGACGGTCCCGACAAGCGGGCGACGGTCCCGGACTCGTCTTGACTCGTTTCCGCAGCGTTGAAACTCGGAAGAAGGTCGCCGAAGGTTCCATTCTTAACAACAGCAAGGTATGTTCATAGTTCGCTATTTTTACCAATTAGGGCACCCTTCCGCCTTCAGAGGCGGCTCCAGGCAATGCATCTTATAAAGATCTACCTCTCTGATCTTTCGAGCACTTTCCCAAGTAAACTCGAACAGTTTCTTGCATTCGCCAAGATTGAAGGCCGTTGTTCAATAGTAGACATGCTCAAACTTTTGGTCCAAGACAAGCTTCAAGGGCCATTTCCCAATGTTCAAGTTGCTACTTCGCAATGTTTGTACATAAAGGAAAACTGAAGCGGTTCTCTGTTTGAGGAAAAACACTTAAATCGTCTTGATTTGGCCTCCAGAATGACAAATATCGCGATTATTTTTCAGTATGAAGCACGGATACTGCAGAAAATCATTTTCAAGGTACCGCTAAAGCCCCTCCTTCCCGGAGCGTGACGTCATATACAGAGTTTTCGGAATCTCCGCTCCCGTGCATCTTCAGCACCTATCAAAGCTATGCCCGCGCACTCTTGGTATCTTCGAGAAGGCGAAGAAAAAAAAAGACGTCACGACTGGTTTCAGCGCGGGGAAATATACCTGGCGAGTTTGTAATTGCACGCGCTGCCCACGCGAGCGACAAGAGCTTCGCGAATATCATGTAACTATCTGGGTATCATGTAACGACTGGTCAGATGTCTTTTGTGTTCTTTCGTGTTTAGTAATATCTTCGGGGAAAACGAACGTTACATTCAGATTAACGGAATAAAAATACTCGAGAATACAACACTACTTATTTTTTCTGTAGAACCTCTTCAGCTTCCTTCTGTAAAACCTCTTCACCTCCCTTTAATAATAAGAAATAAATTGCGCAGGTGAACCATCCTTCAGCAAGTTGAAATTGATCAACAACAGGCTTCGATCAACGATCGCCGACAACCCCCTTAATGGCTTGTCTTTGCTCAGTGCAAAAACGTACATCCTTCGTCGAGTTGATATTGATGATCTTATAAACAAGAATTCCTCACTGTAAACACGAGTTTGTGATAAATGGCAACACCTTTCATGCTCTATCTAGCACTGTGAATCAATATCTTTTTGTGTGGGTTCGATGTGGAAAATATCTTATTGTGACATAGCCTCTTCAACCTCTTGATCACTGTCATATATAATAAAAAAATGTCAAGAAATGATTGCTATATTGGCTATGTTAAGACGACACAGAAACACAATGTAAAATATTTAGTTCAAAGGAGCACTCTGCAATTTTAATATTGCCCTTAGAAAGCCAACAATTCTGCAGCTGAATAAACTGAGAGCCGTGAAGGTTAGTACCTAAGTTTCTTATGGAATACCTAAATTGATTTTAAAATAGAGAGTACTCTTTTTGAACGGGTACCACGCGACCGTTAATTCGCGCCGGAATTTGGGATTCCGGAAGGTCGCAGTTATATCAAAATGGCAGCAGGAAGGAGTTTAATTTTGTAGCCGCCCAAGTATACCGTAAAGATCAATTAAAATTAAACAAATGTTCTAAAAAAAAAAAGTCGCGTTACACTGAAGTAATTTTTTTTTAAAGAATATCGATAAAAAAAAAGAAAAGAAAACACGTCTGAGGTTCTTTTGAACAATTTGCACGAATTCGGCGCGTGATTTTCAAGAATATTAAAAACTGAAATTTCCAGTTATTTGGTCGCTTAATTTCTGGCAACAATTGCTTCATTTCCTAATGACGCACGAGCTTGGCGCCTCTGCGACTCGTCGGGACTTGTCACAAAGATTATGTCCGCGATTTTGGAGCTCTAATCTCTACTCGCTCTCTGCTGTCGCACACGCTGCCCTTGGACTGGAACTGATCAAATTACTGCTGGGTCAACCAGCGCCCACGCGGAAATATTACGCACAAAAAAAGAAAATGCGTTATGGCGACATTGGACACGTGTAATCGTGCGAGGAAGGCAATCGCGGCCGGAATAAAGCAGCTTGTGGAGCCACCCACCTTCGCGGCGCGTATTGCTTAGACCTCATCTCAGAGTCCTTAGAGTCTGCGCACAGAAATGATTTCCTTCAACCTGCTCGCCTGGTGTGTCACTCTATGGGTAACGGCAGCAGCGTCATGCAGAGACTCGATGGTCGGTAACTACAGTTTTGTTACTTGCTCGGGGTTCAGCAATTCCAGCGAGCTGAGGGACCAGCTCCAACGGTCGTCGCCACGAAAGGAGTTCACGTTAGTGCTGAAAGATAGTTGGTTCGACAGGGTTGTCCCTTATGCGTTGGGTCAACTGCAGCCTTCTGTGCTTGAGCTGAGCAACGTCACTGTCGACTCGTTCTGTGACGAGGAGCCCTTCGCTGCTCTCAGAGAGTCGCTGACGAGCATAGCGTTCGCCCAGAAGAGCTCCCTGCCCTGCTCGTGGAGTCTTCTGCGTCAGCTGGACAAGCTACAAGCGCTCAGCTTGTCGGGACTAGCACAGCTCAATTTGTCCAACAGCTTCAACCAACTGCCGCAAAGCCTCAAGATTGTGAGCATCGCTCACTCAAGGATCTCGAACGTCGACGAGGACTGGTTGTCTGCTCTGATCGGGATCCAGATCGTCTCCATCAGAAGCACCAACTTGAACATCTTCCTCAGGTCGATGCTGCCGAAACCGGCGCCGTTCCTCAGGCGTCTGGACCTCTTGTAAGTACCCCGAGCGGAGTATCCACTTAATCTCAGAGTCTCGAACCGGAACCGAACCAAAACTAAAACCGGAAATGAACCGTTATTTTTACGTAAATCGGAACCGGACCGAATTGAAATCGTCACCGCCATCTTGGAACTGAACCAAAAGAAAAAAAAACAAACTTAACGGCCACTAATTCAAAAAGGTTCAGCCTATTTTTTTTTCCACGAACGGAATATTTGATACTACAAAACATGCATATATATTGACAGCGGTATTTTTATATCTTTGTGAAATTCTTCATAAACGGAATTACATTGAATGCGAAATGGTGGGATTTCATGACGGGTTTGTATGAGCGCTCCGATTAATCATGTGATGACACGTGATATTATGTGATGCGGTCACGTTACGACACGGCACCAAATCTTCGCATAGCCTTACACCATGACATCAGATTATACCATAACTTTACACTCAACGTTACTAGATCCAATAGCGTTGTTGACACCGTTTCAACGGCAGGTGACACCACAACTTCGCGCCGTGTACCAAGAGATACCATGACGTACTCGAATGTCGCGCGCCCGAGCACTCGACTCGGGCTCGTGATAATCATAGGATCAGTAGACATTCCAGTAGTGGGTCGTGTTCGATCAAAGATGGAAAGAGGCGAGTTTTAATAACAATTCCAGAAGGTCAGCCCGAGCCCTATGCTTTGTCATTCCCAGAGGGTAACCACGATGAACATTGGCGGTATATAGTCAGCGCCAGATCACACGACCGCGTGTTTTGTTTGCGAGTTAAAGGGTAACGCTGCTTATAGTTCTTTTTGGCGACAGCTATTTCGTAGAAAGAAAAGTCATATGCGTATTTCGCAAGTTATCAACTTCAAGGATTAATTCTAAGCAGAATATGTACTAAAGTAAAATGGCTTGTGTATGTTTATACAGACTGAACTTAGTCTGCCTCAACGGGCGACTTTTCTCTGAGCTGTATAGGAGCAATGTAGCCAGTGTGTTACCGCTAGCCTGAGGTCTTTCATGTGCACCACTTAGTAGTGATACACGACCGCACGCCGGTACGATGCTCATCCAGATCGAAAAGGGCAGAGGTGGGGATTGAACCCCGGATGCCTGGGTTCTGCAGCGCGAGCTTTCACTCCAGGTGCTCCGAGCTGGTCTGCGCTAGACCACGCGGCCACCCAGTAACATATTAAAACTAATGAATTTATTATGCTACTGAGTACGATTGCTCAAAGCACTGATAGTTAGACCTCTGGGAAGTCATTCCAAGCGATAAATGCTGACGAAGCTCCTTGAACTGATGACGAAAAAACACAAAGGTTAAGTACAACGCCCACTGAAGTAAGAAACTGAAGCTATTGTCAGACATCACCTGTCAAACCTTGATGCTTAGTTCTGTGGAATCACGGAAGGTTTTTTATACACTCGCAGAAAAAGTGTAGGGCAGCACGTTGGATGGCTTGCAATATTGCTTTTTTCGTTCTTAACGAAGCGTGCTGAGCAGATCCTTGATCCGTTGTTGGGCACCCAATAGGAACCATCTGTGCTGCAAGATTAATAACAGTAAATATTTACAGTATTTTTTAAATTCCAGGTCTGCATTAGCAGAGACTGCGATAAGGTTTAGAGCTTTATTTGCAACTTATTTTTCTGTGATCAAGTAAGAAAAGGGCCTGATCACTTGTAACACAATTTACATTTCTTAAGACACTTTTACGACAAAATAGCATTAAATTGTTTTGAAACGATTCGCTGTGAACTCAGGACGTTGCGAAGAGGCACAATACCTAAAACGTCTTTCAAATAAAGAAAATGAAAATAAAAAAAAACACCGAGCGAGTTATTTACGCGCGACAAGACCCTCCTCCACTCTGAAGTACTCCAGACTTTGTTCGCAGCAGTTTTTTTTATTTTATTTTTTAGGGGTTTACTTGGGAGCCAAAGCTATACATTTAAGCATACTATATGGGCTTTCAAAAAAAATCTAGTTATTTAATTAACCGAGTCGATCAACTGTCGGCAGCCTTTTCAACCGTCTCTAAATGAGTAAGAACTCGCAAAACAAGAGGCAGCCACAGAACAGTAAACTAATGCGACCAATTTCAAGCGTAGAAATTAAACGTTTGAAAATCACGCGTTCTATTTCTAGACTTTCCGCAACAAATCAGTGTACGAACGCACTTGCTTTACGCGCCTCACAGCGGCAATCCACCTCTGCCGCCGTTCCTTATCCCAAGATTGGGAAGGAAGCCCGTGCAGACTCACAGTGTCGTCGATAGGGTGTGTGTATGTTTATACAGCCTAGAAATTAGTCTGCCTCAACGGGCGACTTGTCTCCCAGTTGAAGATGATAAATTTAGCCAGTATAGTACAAACGCTAGCCTGGGGTCTGTATAGGGATGGTGAACCATACATTTCAGTGTCTATAATAAGTGGCACGCGATCTTTCACGAGCCAGAGGACGCCGGTTTGCGCGAGCACACGCAACAAAATCAACTCATAGTCCTCTATTCACTCTTAAGGTGAGAGTGAAATGTGTGGGCTCCATGGAAAAGGAGAATAAAGACAAGCTTTTCATCTCAACAGTGCGGTCTGGTGTAAAAGGTAAGCGATTAATTGGTCTAATTCATCTCCACAAGTGAAAGCACATAGCTTTCACCTGTGGACGTGAAAAGCCTGTCTTTATTCTTTTTTGACCCGAAGCCCATTTATTTTATTGTCATCTTAAGCGCAAATGAGGGACTATGACGTCAATTTCGTTGCGTGCGCTCGCGTACACTGGCGGCTGCTGAGTTGTGGAAAGAACGTGCACCACTTATAATAAATACTGAATTGTTTGCTTCATTATTTCTTTATCGTGCACCACGCAGTAGTAATACACGACCGTGCGTCGGTACAATGCTCATCCAGATCGAAACGGGCAGGGCTGGGAATTGTACCCATGATCCCTTGGTTCTGCAGCGCGAGCTTTCGCTCTACGTGCTCCGAGCTCGTGTGCGGTAGCCCATTCGGACACCAATCACTCCGCAGTAAGACATCGTGTATTGGATTCTTTCGAATAGTTATACATTTTGCGTATCTGCCTTCAGATTTGCCATGTGAGCACATAACTCATCTTTAGATACCTTGTGACCCAGTGTTTCACAGTGCCCAATATGGAACAAAGGAACATGTTTCCGCACAATGGCCCAACAGCTGCAATATTTTAATGTAGCGGCCCCCCCCCCCCCCCCCCCCGTGTCGGTATCACGAGTTGATGTCTACTTCGTACCTTGAAATAGTAACGATAAAAAATGCATTGAATTACTGGCTGAAGATGTAACAACTTCACAAGAGAGCCTCTTGTTATACAGATTTTTTGCAAATTTGTTTCGGCGTTTTCACCACGGATATGCTTGCACCAGTGATTTGCGGAGCCTTAAATATTTTTTGTTTAATCGGTTTATTTAAGCAAATATGTTTTACTGCCAATTAAAAAAACAAGTATTTAAGTCAAGCATAGACGGCTGTTTCATGTGATGTACGTGTCTATGAGCTGGACGAAAATATGATACACCCGTGCACGTGGTGACAGTATGAAGATCTCGTGGCGGAATAGATCGCCAAAGGATGTGTTTCTCCCAAATTTTTAAAACTGTGTTTCATATATTTTTGTTTTCAACATGTGTGTGATGAATAGTATTGTTTTAATATTACAGTCTTGTTGAATATAAAATATGGCCTGCATGATAATAGCGTTATAGATAATACCTTCTTTTGTACTATAGTTGTGTTTACAGATGTTTTTGTTGAATTCTTCAATATGTATGAAGGGTCATTTTTCTTCTTTTTTGCGCCCAATTCCTGCAATAATTGCTGACGGTGATGCAGGTTTTCCTGTAAAAAAAGAACAAACAAACACGTACTACATAAACATTAAGGAAACCATGATGGTGCGCTATCAGATCGTAGTGTCGGCTACGCCTGGACTTAAGGTAAAAAGAAGCGTAGTTGAATATCTTGCATCGAGGCAGAGCCACCGATATCGTTCGGTAGTGATTCGGACGTTTCCGTTTATCTTGGCTACGGCTGTACTTATAAGAGTTGGAGGAAAAGCAGGAAAATAGTGCTCTAGGCTTTTATCTTTGCCATGCAAGACAAAAAGATTTAACTGTCAGTACCAGGTCCAATGTATGCGGATTCTATTTTTGTTGTAGCCATTTAATGGCCCGAGTTCGTAAAAAAAAAAAATTAACGTCTGTGGTACAAAAGGCCAAAAAGTATAGGTACAGAGTTTGAGAGTGATGGGATCAACATACATTATATTTAGTCACAGCGAGAGTCAAGGGCATAACATACATATATCATCGTTTAGAGCACCGAAGTATAAACGAAATGTATGCATTCATGACGATACAGAATTCTTCAGTGAACGAGAAAAGTATATGACTGGAGAGCGCCACAAAAATGCAGCTTTAAGGGATGATAGAGCATTGTGGAACTATTACAGGTTTCAGGTTGTGAAGGACGTTAGGGAGGTAGTTATGGTTCCGAGCTTTCCTTTCACAATTGCAGTCCTTCGAATGAAATTTAAGGCAAAGCAAGGCCAGAGAAAGAAACAACAACACTAGCTTTATCATTCTGACAAAGACGGGGGAGCACAAAATGTGCTGTGAATGAGCTGGTCATATGATCTGAGGGTAGCGTCACGTGACGTCATGAGGTCACATGCATCCATCGAGGTAGAGCTGCTTAGAGCGATAAACCAAGGTTCCGGTCTGCACTCGAAAGTGAACCCCATAAGGCCGCTACCATTGTACGCAATTTTAATCACACGTCACGTGTCCAAACGAAATACGTGACGTCAGAGGAAAAATGGGAGCGCTCAGGCAGCGGCTGGCCCCAGCTGGGCCGGAGCTTCTCGGATGCTTTGTCCGTCGTCGTTTGTGTCGGAAAGTTTATTTCAGACGCGGAAGCCGTCATATGAGGCCGGTCGAGAGCGACTTTAGTGTTCAGCGTGGTGCCTGACGTAGGTATAACGTGAAAATGAGGAGGAACGGTGTGGATTTCGCTAGTGACCAACGGGGGTATTGTCGTGGAAGAGGCAGTCTGCCCTACGTTGCTGGGACCTCGGATGGAATCGGATACCGCTAGGATAAATTTTAAGGCGACGTTTCTGTGCTCTCGTTGACCATCGGAATCTTCGAGATCTGCTGTGAAGCGTGTGCAATATATTTGGATACACAGTTTAGCGGCAGAAATTGCGTGAGTCGTGCTTGGCAGTGTGCAATAGTGGTGTTGCTTCGTTGAAAAGACCGAAGGCTCCCTTTGGTTGTGTGGCGCACCGGAGAGCTTCCTTCAAACCGATAGTTCCTGCACCGTGCTTTAGGTGATGCTGTGCTGCTTCCTAAATTTTTCTGGCGTAGACGTGCACTTTCCTGGAGCACAGGTGTTGCAGTTAATATCGATTTAGCTTGTCTTCCGCACGTTTCGTCGACACAAGTTTCATCAACACTCGTTACGCGAAGTGCCAGCTGTAGGGACATTTCATCGCGCGTGTTACCTACCCAGTCCACCCGTTCACGCCGCTTGGCGACGACAGTCTGCAGCGGCTCAGCACCAGAGAAGTGGTTCTACATCTATTTGAGCTGAGTTCGTCCACGGCAGTCGACAAACCCCGAAGGAGAGAATTTATTTGGACAGAATTCCACTAAAGCAATGCAGCTTCTTTAGTGGTCAGGATAGACTCTCTTTTGTCAGTTTTGTTATATTGTGACGGATGCTTGCTCCAGTCCTATCTTGTATCAATATTTACTATTCTAGAAAGTTCGAGGCCATGCTCAGCTGTCATCGTATGTTCTGGTGGAGATGCTGTGTACTTTACCCATAGCCCTTCACTCGGTGTGCACCCTGGCGGCTCCTCAGGCGAGCTGCCTGATAACGGGGCACGGGTGGCGGACTATCCCGCGTTTTAAACCCCCGGCGAGCCGTGAACCAAGCCCAAACCCGAGCCCGGCAGAAAAAAACGCGACGAGTGAGTACCACAAGGAGGACCCTCAGAATACGCCACTAAGAAGCTGAAATCCGAGCCAGTTGCTGCTTTCAGCAAGAACCACCGGAATTCGGTCATTTGCCAGAAAAACCGAAAATGACTAAGCCAACGATGACAAACCCATAGCAGCAAACCGTGTCCGCTCCCACCATTGTTTGCACGCCCATCGCACCTCACACTCCGACGCCCTTTCAGGCAAGGTGTATGAAGGCGTCGAGGGCTGGAATGAACAATATGACTGTGTCGCCCGCCACAGTGGGTGGACAGTTCCAAGAGGACGAATAAACTGTTTTATGAACATTGGTAATTAACCTCTTTTCCGAATGTTTGGTTCGAATGCTTTGTAAGAGTTCGTGTGCACGTCAATTGAGCATACGCCAGCTTTTCACTTCAAAAACGTATTGCGATCGAATGTCGAATCGTCGATTAGCACAAAAGATTAAAGATCGCAGGAGCTTCGTCGCTTGAAGTTGCTATGGTTATTCGTTGACGCATGACTGAAACAACTTCCCATAAGCCCTAACGCGACGTGCACTTTTCGCTTCGAATCTCAGACATTCCAACGTTCAAACGATGCTAGAAAAATGCGAATTTTTTATGCTAGAAAATATATCGCAAATAGTTCATTAATACAAAACGTAAAGATCGCAGGAGCTTCCTCGCTAGAAGTTGCTGTGATTATGCAGTTACCTCGGGCTAAAACAAATACCTCGAGGCCCTACGTCCAACGCATACATGTCGCATCGATTCTCAGATGGTACCAAAGGTACCATCGCGTGCAAACTGCACGTCTTGGAGGCCTGTCGGTGTCGGTTTTTTCAGTTTGTCTGTCTAGTAAGACTCCGGCATTAGACGTGTGGTGTCGTTGTTGAAAGAACGCAGGTTGTCGCTTCCCGCCGACGTTGAAGGGTTCGATTTTTTAACGAAAACCAAGTTTGGAAGTAAAGGCTATTACATCCGTTATCAATCAATGCCAAGATGTGTCTTTGAAGAGATCAAAGACAGGAGGGAAGAATCGACACCCCACCATTTTTGACTCTATAGCGCATTCCATAGTGTACTGCCTGGGCGGTGGTCGTGTAGTTACGAAGTTCCTCCCACGAAGATGGTCTTAGGAAGAAGAGGTCGATTTGCAGCCTTTATATTGTGTGTAAGAGTTCATGCATAGTTGTTTGGTCTACTCTTCTTGTCCATTTGCAGATTGTCACCGATCGTCTGGAAATATCCTGAAAAAGAAAATACTGAAAAACCCGACATTTTGACTGCTTTTTATTTTTGAGCAAGGGCACTGTTATTAGTGTTTTTTTATCCTCCATAAATTGAATTTGTTAACAGTCATTTGTATTGAGAAAGCGAAAGAAATGTAGGTATAATGGGATAGAGATGAAATTGTGGATTAAATAAGGCTTCAATTCATATTTAAATAACTGTCTTAAACATCACTGAATGTAATAACCCTCCTCCACGGCTAAAGTGTTTCCAGTTGTGTACAACACCTAGCTGCCCTATACAATGCAGAAAACAATGTGTATGCTTAACATCTTGATTTACTTTCTTCCTTTAGCAACAACAGCATAGCATCCCTGGAGAAGAACTTCAGCGACGGCTATCCTGTCCTGAAGTACCTCACACTCGACAACAACAAGATCACAACCTTCGAGGAAGCAACACTGGCTCCGCTGCTGCAGAGCGCGAGCCACAGACGGGTTCGCTTTATCGGTAGGTTCCAACCAGACTTGGGAAGTAGTTCGTTACAAGTAACGGATTACCTGTAATCCGTTACTTTTTTAAGTAACTGTATTATTTTCACATTACCCTTTTTCGGCAGTGATCTTCAATGCAATTTCGTTACAAGTTATTGGTGACGGATTACTGTAATCATTTGTGACTTTTTGCATGTGTAAAGCTAATACAAAAACTAGAGCAATATGAGAATACAATTCAGAAGCATAAATATAGCAAGTTCAATAACATAGAAAACCTCGTGAAAGGAGAATAACCGAAAAGAAGACGCGATTTGTGTATGACCGGTCACGAGAACAACTAAAAAACGTGCAAGGCGTATACAAATATCCGAAAAATATCAAGGAGACAACGCCGAGTAGGCGTTGTCTTCTTGATGCCCTAGCGGAAATAGACGCTGCAAGTGAGTACGCGCACCGCTAGCTTTGTTTGCAGGATTCCGGAGGCTATTTCCGGTCGCCGTAAGCTAGCGGTCACCGTAAGCAAGCTAGGGGTGGAATTGCAGCTTCGCTGCCTTGTCATCTGACAGGCGAACGGAGTGCACCTACATTCTTTCTCCTAAACATTCCTTTTTACAAGGGCCGTATTGCGGCAGTATGAGAAATTGAAAGTGGTCTGGCAGAACATTTTTGAAAACATTAAAATTGTTTTTATTGCTTGTTTATAAGTGTACGGGAAAGGCAACGTAAAAGTAATTTGTAGCGTAACCAGTAAAGTAATGTGCTAAATTTCAACTAAAGTAATTTGTAACGGTAATCTATTGCATTTGTGGCTCTGTAATTTGTAATTGTAATCCATTACGATGTTCAAGCAATGTGCACAAGTCTGGTACAAGCTCCTAACCCAACGTAGCTCCCTACTCTCTAAACAAAAGGAAAAGTGTATTTTGCTCCTCTTTTTTACAATTTCTGACTTTCACATTTCCCTGTGAAGCTCCCCGTTTTTACACCATTCGAATGATTTCATTTTGTGGCACCAATTTCTCCACAGACGAACATGAAAGGTACAAATAAGCATGCTAGAAAAGCAATTTTACTGGTGCAAGCATTATCAACGTCAGTGTTTGTTTACCGATCCAAGATGCTCAAAAATCGCTATTATCATACATATATAATATTATTTACCCGCAGCAACGCTTTCGTCAAAAATCGCAAACCGTCACGACCCGTCAACTTCCGTAAAACATTTTTGCTAACACATTCGGAGGAACTCTCACGGAGGGTGTGTAATGACTCAGCTAATATTTATTGCGCGAACCTTCCATTAGATATTTCATAGTAATATATGTTTGAACTCGTGCATTACGCTCAATTGTGGCTTTGAATGGTTTGTTACTGCAAACAGAATGCGCAACAGCGCACCAGAGAGGGGCAACCGCATTAACGGACGAGAGTTCTTGCGTGCAGGCAACCCTCTACACTGCGACTGCCGGCTGCGTTTCCTGCTCTCGTATCCACGGGAATGGCTTAGGGCGTCGTGCAAGACGCCGCGGAGGCTTAACCGCAGGGCCCTGAGCACGCTGGCAGAAGCGGACCTGGCTCCTTGTGACCAGGAACCTTAGCTGTCCCTGATCGATGATGGCGTAGATGGAGGGTCGCAACAGGCACCTGGGCATACTTTCACCGCTTGGTAAATATATTGAAGTACAAAACCTGTGGCCTAAAGGGCCCTGAAGGACAGTGAAAAACACACCTTCAGAACAATAAAACTATAGATGACACAAACCCAGTTGCGGTATGTTGGTATATTTTTAACTGAAAACCTTTTCTAAAAGGCACAATGTGACCATATATTATTGAGACGTAACCAAACATTACGATTTTTAAAAATAATCTTTAAGGGGACTCGCACGAAAGGAATTTTCTTTTATTGTTATTTAGTATAACTGAATGCAATTATCACAGTTTATAGTTTCTGATCTTCTAAATCTGGAGATCAAAAACACTTCATTGCGTGTTTCGTTCTTGATGTAAGGCACAAGCAGAAGAAAAACACCTTCTTGTGAACACGTGGGGTATGGCTGTACATTTAAAAGAGCCTGGTAGCATAAGCTAATTCGCTCTTTTCACACCTCTGAGTGCAATGAACAACAAAAATATTGTGTGTGGAAGCATTCTTATTTAAAAATAACTTTGAATCGCGAACCCGGCATTTTCAAAGGGCTAAGAAGAGTTACTTATATTTTTTATAAATATATAAAAAATATATATATATTCCAACAAAACTTTGATAGTTGAGTTATACGTAACCTAAAGCATATTGTCGCTGATGCAAACGGGTCGACCAGCTTAAAACGGAAAAAATTGGGACTAATTGGCGCACTTTTGCCACAAAACAAGAGAAGGAATGCAGCTTCAAAACAGCAACAGCGAACGTCGCGGCGTCGGCGTGAGAGTTGGCTGGAGCGAGACTGCAAGAAAGGGTGGGTCGGCAAGTCCACGATCGGCTCTTTGTTTACACTCGGTATCTGGAATATTCGACCTAGAATGTTTGGGAGTGACATAGGGCGAGATTGACTGGGCAAAATCACGTTGGCCTCTTTATATAATTTACACTCCGGGTAAGAGTAAACTCGAAGCTTCTAGAAGTACAAAGAAGAGTTTCTTCTCGGTCATGCACGCGACAATATGTATTCCAAGTTTGTTTGAAATAGCACAACGTTAAGAACAGGAATGATTGTGCACAAAGTTTGAAGATGCCCCAAAATTACACAAAGAGAAAAATGTGTTCGAATATTACCATAGTTGTTGAGAAACACTGTCGCAGGGGAAAAATAATTTCTGCCAATAGTTTTCCCAAGAAATTGAAGCTACACAAGACTACGGAGCAGAGAAGACGACTAGCTCTACTTCTCAACAGAAACAGGATGGCGGGCGACGTCACATTTGAAGAAGCACGCACACGAAAAGGGCTCGAAGATATGAGTTCCTGGGCTGCCAGAAGTTATTCCAATGAGCATTTGAAAAATTTGTCGATCATATTTGTTCCTAATTATGTTATACATAGTGTATAAAGAATGAAAGATAATTTAACAACCTTACACCCGAAAGTGTTTTTTCATATACTTGTTTTTGAGCCGCTGCTTTTCTAATGCTAGGAACACGCTTTACGGCAGTCATGTCCGATCAATCCTCGAGTATGCCTGTGAACTTGAGATTCTTTTTTTCATATGCTAATCAGTCAAGTTGAAAAAGTGCGAAGCAAAACCGCAGGATCTTCACTGTCCGTGATTGGTTTAGCCGGTGATGCCCTCAAAAACAACGAGCGCCATGACAGTACTTTTGGCGCTGCCTGGTTGGCTCTATTGGCACCGGCTGCGGTCACACTTCAAGGAGTGCAGATTTTTTTCTTGAAAGTATGGCTATGATGAAAGGATCAGCAACACCAACCACTGTATTCAACCACCGTATATTCGTAAAAGGACGCCCTCTGTTAAAAGAGACTCCAACAGAAATAGAATGGGGAAAAGTACCTAGGTTTTGTTTCCGCCATATTTTATTTCGCGAGGGTCAGATTACGCTCGCAAAATGAGAGGATTCAACCGCATATCTGTTGCTTTTATGTACTCATTTTTCGCCGCGTACAGTTGTAGAAAGCAATCGGCTGCCGAGGAATAAATTTTCAATGCTGAGAAATGATTTTTTCTTCTTTATCCTTTGAGTTCCACGCGCACCCATGCGATTTCGATCTGCCCCCTACCTCTCCCAACGGGGCTGTCAATGTTATTTTTACGTCACTTATTTTCTAAAGACACCTGTTGAGGGCACGGGGAATGTTTTGTGTAGGTATCTTCTGTTTTTCTGAAAGGTGAATCTCTATGGCTCAACCTCAAGCTTTATGGCTAGAACCCGGACGACAGTTTGATCATACGCATCCCATCCGCATCTGCAGACTTTTTTCCGCACCTGAACTGCCTCCCCGAAATTCGGAACCGTCTCCAACCCTCAATCCGCGCAATTATTTTATGTCATGAAATAAAGCATTAATAAAAAAATAAAAAAATATATATATTCGGATGATATCCTATAAGCAGTCTTCTTAATTTTGTCCAAAGAACGTTTCGTGTCCAAATACGGTGAAAATCATTTTATCGCAATTTGTTTCATCGTAACATATATACCGGGCATTCATTTTTAATTCGAACAGATTTATTTTAAAAAAATCCGTAAAAGATGCACTGATACGGTTTGTGCAGGCGAGTTATACGGCCAGGGGACATATTATAGGGGGCTAATCGTAACGATCAGTTGGCTAATTAATTAAAATTCGTTAATTACCTTTTTAATTAATGAAAATTGACATATCGTTCCAATTAGAAACTTGCACAGCGTCACCGAAAACCACTAAATCAATCATTTTCAAAAAGACTTTGAGCGCGTGAGAAGCTTAGTAGTGCACTAAAGTTACGACTCGTGGAGCAGGTACAACGCTGGCGCTTGATAAGAGACAGAAAAATTGCGCGGGCGCCTTACCGCAACCGCTAGCTTTGTACTTGCTCCACGAGTGGTAAATTTAGTGCACAACTACGCTTCTCTCGTGCTCAAAGTCTCTCTGAAAATGACTGATTTAGTGCTTTTCGATGACGCTGAGCAAGTTTCAAATTGGAACCATATGCCTATTTTCATTAATTAAAAAGTTAATTATCAAATTTTAGTTAATTATCCAACTGATCGTTACGATTAGCCCCCTGTAATATATCCCCCTGGCCGTATAACTCACCTCCACAAGTAGCATAAGTGTAACTTTCACGGCTTTTTTTAAAATAAATTTGTTCGAATTAAAAGTGAACACCCGCTATATATATATATATATATATATATATATATATATATATATATATATATATATATATATATATATATGAGCGGTTATCCTTCTAGAGACAATTCGCTTCGCTGGAAAGATGAACGCAGTTATAAGGTCGTCTTGGGTGTCCGTGACACTCTGTCCAAAAGATGCGCTCAAAAGGGAAAAAAAAATTTCCTTTCTGCTTTCTAAAATCCAATCCAAGCAGACATTTATTTATAAACATAAACATCGATAAAAGACATAGCGTCATTTTATTTAGGCCAAACAACAAAAATTGGGAGAGGAAAGGCAATCACTCACCGCAGCAAAGTACTCGTACATAAGATGCGGGTTCACCACTGAAAAAATATCTCAATGTTCAATAATGTGGACACCTGTTACCGGTTTCAGTTTTAAGCACAAACCCTCAACAGTATGCTCGGAACCACCTGCTTAGAAACAACTTGCCAACTGTCGAGATAATAAAAAAGAAAAAAAAACTTTTCGGTTTTCGGTTTTATTTTTAATAATATAACCCTAGTCATTTTTTAAAAGTTCATGAAGCATGAAACGCTCGACACAAAACGTTTTAACTTTAGAACATAAATTTAAAGAGACTTAAAAATTCGCAGAAAAATGCCTCATTATGTAAGATTAGTTGTAGAAGCCAAGTTTAGCATTTGCGCTTCAAATATATGTTCATCTAAATTAAGTTTTACTAATTCTGCCAGAAAAGTATGATTGAAATAAACGTAAAAATTTTGATGGTGTAGAACGCTGTAATATTTATTCCTCCGGGCTTCAAAGTTGCGTCATCGCGCAATTGGATAAATCGTTTTTTCAACCTTCTCTCGAATGCGATTTTTCTCACGAATACAAGGAAGTATCTTGCAAAAGTAAGGTCAGTACCGTTCAGTGGACAGGTTTCGCTACCTCACATAAAAATTTAATTGAAAACAAAAAATAGGCATGACACCACCATGACCGTCTTTATCTGAACACACCCTACTGCTGAGGCCAGCAAGTGCGGCGCGTGGAACACGGATCCCTGCATTCTCCTTGATGCTTGGGTAATATAGCAATAGGTCCATTTAGAAAAAAAACAAGAGTAATTTTAAAGGGGAATTTGTTATGATAATTTTTCTGAATCCATTTAACGTAACTTTCCACGATTCTAGTTTTTATAAGCTAACTTAATGTTTTAAGTATCGAATATCATTTCAGCTATAGCAGACGACGCACGCTCGCGCCATCTGTTGCTTGTATGAATGTGTTTGCTTGGTGGCGGCGTGTCAAGAATGCATCTGAACTTCTTCGTCCTCGCACTACAAGTTGCTGCTATCTCCACCTGCTCGGAAACTATGGCGCTGTCAAACACGTGGCATAGCGGCGGCATTTCCAGGCGACGGAAGCACCAGGGCCCATCCGGGGACCTGACTGGCGTCGCCTCTCCCTGTTATGAGCACTGGAGGGCCGACTGATACCGTCGAAAAACATGCGCAGCGACACCTACAATTTTTGCCGACACTATAAGAGCAAGCTTCCAGTCTTCTGTCTTTAGTGGGCTTGGTGGCGTCGTGTCAAGAATGCCTATAAACTTCATCATCGCACCATAGGTAACTTATGAATTTCCTATTTATTGATATAAAAGTGATGATCATTGTCTTATACTGCCACTAGTGTTTTCTGTTCTTTGTTGTATTTCGGAAATTATATCATTTTGTTATATTGGGGGGATGGGGAGCAGAATCCGGGACCTGAAACTAATCAAGAAAGGCTTCAGAAATTATTGCAAGGTTAAAAGGCGCTTTTTGACAGTGTTCGGGACGTAAAAACCAGTCAGGAAACTCTACAGTACAAATTTGACTGCTTCGAGAAAAGGTTAACAGATATTGAGAAGTCTCTTGCTACTTGCGCAACTGTGACTCAGAACTACAGGAATTTGAAGATGAACTTGCGTTACTACAGAGATCTGTCGACTTGCTCATCGCCAAAAATAACGACCGGAATAACAGGTCACCTAGAAATAATCGTGTGGTCTTTGGTATGCCCGAATCTGAAAACAAATCTGCTCAATTATTATTAGACAGCTTGACCACTTTATTTTCCGAAAAACTTGAACTGACAATCACGACAATCTAGCGTAGTGACAGACTTGGCCGTATGTTACCTGAAAAATTAGGCCGGTTATTTTAGTCATGAATTTTGGAGAGAATCAAAGTGTATAAAGAAATGCTTATAAAATAAAGGGCACACAAGGTTTTATTAGTCAATATTTTTCCCCCCATGTTCGTAATGTCCGAAATCTGATATGGTCGGCAACTGCTGATGAGAGCAAAAACTGAGCAAAATATGGACTTTGATATACGGTGTATATTGACTATTTGATATTAGTGTACGTTATCAATATACGGTGTATATTGACAACGGCCGATATTCCTGGGATAATAACAACGCCACCCATGTCCCTTATGTTACACTTGTCAGGTCGGATCGTTAAAATTGACGCCCGAATAATAAGTCTCTTTGTATGCTAAACATCAATGTAATGTAATTTACAATGCGTAGCATTCTAAATAGCAAACTGATAATTTTTTTGTCTGTTTATATTTATTCGCTTCATGTAATCACCTAACCGAAACTTTTTTGAATGACGCGATATCCGACAGTGAGTTCGTACCACCTGGGCACATTGTAATCCGCATTGACATGCACTCGGGTACGGGTGTTGGTGTCACATTTCTCGTTAAATCAAATCTTAAATTCCTTGTCTTTCCCGATCTTCGCTTATCAGATTGTCTATGCTGTAAAGTGAAATTAGGCACATTTGCTGTTGCTATTTGTGTATTCTATCGCCCTCCTTGGTCGCAACCAGAACCTATTTTTAACATTCATGATTATAACATTTCTTCAGGCCTTACTAAAGCAAAGTATCTCTAACCGGCGGCTTTAATGTACCCGGAATGAATGGGGGAAAAAAAAACTCTCAGTCGGTGGCTATGATAACACAGATTACAATGCGCTTCTGAATCTTGCAGCCTCTCATGACTTGACACGAATTGTTATCGAACCATATTCTCGAACCCTATAAATCATGATCATATTCTCGACCTGGTATTTCTTAGACATTGTTTTATCCAGCATGGGTATGATTTTAAAGTTGTAGATGGTATTTCGGATTTTCGTGCGGTATCGTTAATTCTAAACCTCAAGCTGCATTATCATGGTTTCCAGATAAGTCATGTCTTGGATTTCTCCAGAGCCAATAATGTTGTGATAACTGACGAACTATGTGCTGAGTACGATCCGTTTTTACTACTAGCTGATTAAGACGGTGTATATGTTATTACAGCGCTTTTAAGTTCCCACGGTTTATAAAACGAAGCCTAAAACATACCCTTTTCTTACCCGTGAGCTATTGCAACTTTCCGTCGTATTATAAGACGCAAAAAATCGAACCTTTAATAATAAAAATGCCGACATTACGGAATAACACCGCCCACGCGAAATTTTGCGTTAGTAGATGCAATCAGCGAAAGAAGAGTGTTTTGACGGCACTTGAACAGAGTATATCAGGTCAAATATTTCCAAAATTTGGAAGTCTCTTTTACACCCGAAAGGTCAAGCTAACTTTGACATAAATGGGGCGCAAACCAACGATTCTATCTTGACTGCTGCTAGTTACAATGACACTTTAGATCTGTGTTTCCATGTGGTAATGGTTACACTCCTGCTTTTCCTACCATAAGAACTACTAGTGAAATTTTTGATATTTTTTTTACGATTCCCCGGGGTTCAATCTTCCTCTTGAATCTCGACTCGAAAAAGAGTGGTAGTCCTGATGACATCCAAAATGCATTTCTTAAACGTTTTCCCTTGTGGTGCTCCAGGAACTGGACTATTGTCTTTCAGAAATCACTCGATAGTGGCATCGTTCCTTCGGGATGGAAGGTTGCTAAAGGGGTTCCAATATTCAAAGCTGAAGATAGTAAAATAATGAGTAAATATGGACCAATAGTTCTGACATCGTCTTCCTGCAAATTAAGAAAGCACGTTATTTTTATACACATGGGAGAATACCTTGAACATAATAGCATCCTGACTGATCTCCAGCAGGGTTTCTGAAAAGGGATTTCGACAACATCCCAACTTCTTGAATTTTCCCATGACATTGTTGAGGTTCTAAATTGAAAGGGGCCAAATTGATGTTATGTAAATTGATAATTCAAAGGCACTTGATAAGGCGTGCCATAGTTAGCTTTTATACAGACTAATCATCCTAGACCATCATACTAGTTGCGATCCTAATGATAATGTATTATGAAGCTATGACATTATTTGAATGGCTGATTGTTCTACAACTGCATGAGTGTTCACTATACTGTGTACCGTATGTACGAACTGCAAAGGGGACAAAGACCTTCGTCAGGCATTTTCTTCCTTTAGTATCTGTTCCCCTTTCGGTTGATCCGAAAGAAATAAAGACTTCAATTCAATTCAGATAAGGAGCTGTGCAACGATTTTAACGTTGAAAGAATTCGCATCTTATACTTTTCGTATTGTTTATCTTGTCACAAAGGACAGAAAACATACCTCCTTCCTTCGAAATGTTCCGATGCTGCCATGTAATTGCGAGGCAAAAGTTAGATTATTTCCAGAGCTGCAGCCTTGAGTGGTGGCCATGAGGACTACGCGGCGTGACGTCAAAGGGGTGCATGAAAGAAAATAGCAAGTTGTGCCACTACCTGCTCGGTAAAAGGTAGTTTTTCTGTAAATCTTTTGGTTTCAACATAAATATAAATGCGTCACACACCGGGTATCACCGACAAAACTTTTATTATACGGAGTTTCAGTGGCCTTATCTATCCGAGGTCAACAAAACCGATAGCTCTATCTGATACCGCGAGGAGCCGCCAGAAGCCGGACGGGGAGGCTCTGAACGGGGACGGCCGGGCGCGGACAAGCACGTTGGCACTTTCCTCCTTTCGCCATGTTGATCGTGCGATGCGAGCACGTGGTCACGTGGTCGCGAGTGGGCTAGCGGCTCTATGCACCAACTCATGTTTACTAACAAACCGGAGCGCCCGTAGCGGACGCCACCGGCGCCGCGCATGCGCGGTGGACGGTGGGCAAGAAGCCCACCGTCGCCCATAAACAAACCATTGAATTACGTTGTTTTCGTCGTCGGTGGGAGTCCCCGTGCTCTTTTTTGCGTTGGAATTGTTGATTCTACGTCCACCTAACAATTTCTGACTATTTGAGCGGCTTTAGTAAAATTATTGAGGCAAAACTGTCCGTGAATGATGTGACTTGCGGTGATTCATTTGATGTGGACGCCCCAGAATGGGCACTAAAGCCTGGCTCACACGATGAGACTCTGCTCGCTATTTTCAGTCGCGACGTCGCTCGGGCTGCAAAAGTGTGGACCGTAGCTGAGATGGTGGACGTCGATGCTGAAAACCGCAAGTAGAATCGGGCATTACAAATCGGTGATGGCCACTGGTAACAATGATCAACATCTTTTTGTATCGACTGTTTACACTTAGCCTACTTACCCCAACCAACCTTCAAGAGTGTTTTGAGGCCTGCACTTAGTTCTTATCGCATACGGGGGCAACATTTGGTTTACGGGCCGCTGTCGTTTGAACGAGCTGACGACAAAAAACAGACAAGTTTGCAAGAGCAGATGACAGTTCGAACGCTTGCGGAATTGAGTACGGGCAAGAAGCACCGCGTCCCGTGTCAACAAACCATTGGAATGTCACGTTGTCGGCGTCTGTGTGAGTGTGCATACTATTTTTCGCATTAGATTTGTCTATTCTACGTTCTCATAGCAATGTCTTGTCACATTAATCGACTGAGCGAAATTATCAAGGCTCGTCACACCGCTAAACTTTGCGTAAATAATTTGACGTGCGGCAATTCATTTGCGTGAACGCTGAAGAATGGACGCCAAAACAATGATGAGATTCTTCTAGATATTTTCGGTCGCGACGTCGCTCGTGCTACAAAAGTGTAGAAGGTAGCAGCGATGATCGACGTCGATACTGAAATTCGGAAGCGGGAACAGACCAAGCGTAACAAGTCGGTGATAGCCACTAGTACCAATGATCAACATCCTGTACCTACTGTTTACACCGAGCCTACATAAGTCTTTTGAGGCCTGCATTACTTCTTGTTGCAATCACCCGGTCAAAGTTTGGTCTACGGGCCGCTTTTGTTTGAACGAGCAGACGACAAAAAGCAGGCTCGAAAGAGCAGACGAAAGTTCGAACGATCATGCGGTGGCCCGGGCAACTTGACGGTTTTCTCTCTTTCATGTTGGAATAAAACAAATACATCTGGCGTCCACAAAGTGTTGCCCGCACAAACAATCGTAGTTTGACAGCGTCTGCTTTGCCCGTGTCACGGCTACTATCCACGTACTCGGACGAACGGAGCGGACAGAAACACATGCAAACAGATTTTCAAACCTTTCCAGACTCTTTTGCTACAGCCCCCGTCGCAGCATTTTGACGAGAACGCAGGTTTTTTGCCTGGTTTATCCGAAAAGAACACAAGAATGCATGTCTCGCACGGCGACTTCTGCCCATCGCCGCAGACCGGAAGTGCGACCGACGCGCCACCACCGCGGCGTGACGTAGGAGAGTTGAGTTCGTGTATAGAGAGAGGAAGAGAGAGCTTGACTGGAACCCCGCGCGTCCCCCCTTTCACGTCACAGTGAACACGACCCGGAAGATGGTGAAAAAGTTGAGAGGTGTCAAAAGCCTCAATCTTTGTCATTAAAAAAAAAGAAAAGAAAAATCTAGGACATGCAGGGAAAAGCGGTTTTTCGGTCGTTAAAACACTAAAATTGCTGCAGAGTTCCTTTAAAAGCGAGCAGATTATTAATTGAATTGCTAATTACCTTTCGAAGAGGACTCAGCTGGTATCGCACTGCAAGGTCAACTCATCAAAGGTTTCTGTAAGTTTGGGAATATTCCAGCAACCGGTTCTGGAGCCATTACTTTTTTGTTATATATTAATGACGTAGTTTAAAGTATACCAGTTAAAATCCGACTTTACGAGAATGATTGTATCTTATATAGGAAGGTTGACTCAGTCAGTGACCAGATATTGGTTCGAGAGTCTTTTGAGCGTCTGCTCCTGGAGCCATGCCTGGCATATGGAAGTTAATTTTAGCAAAAGTGTATTTATTTCATTACCAACAAAATACTCTTGTCACATGATTACTCCTTCGAGTATAACAAGCTTAAAGGAGTGTTTCAGTACAAGCACCTGGGCCTCACGCCAACTCATAATTTATGCTGGACGAAACATTGATATAATTTGCTCTGAGGTGTAAGGGCACATGGGGTATCTGAGGAGAACGCTAAGGCCTGCTTCTAAACAAAGAAAGTTGTAAGCATACAGCGTACTAGGTCGACCACTTCTTGACTATTGTTTTATTGTTTGGCATACTTACCATAATAGGTGGCCTAAATAAACTGGAAACCGTCCCGAGACGTGCAATCCGTTTCATTTATAATCAGCATGGTCGTGGGTTTTCCCCATAATAGAAAAGGGCACAACTAACCATTCAGCTGCTCTCGTCTAGGCTAGTGGCAGACCGCTTAAAAATGTTCTATTAGGTTATTAAAATGATTATTGCGTCCCCTTTTCCAGTTACTTGTCATTTAATAATCACTTTCCAGTAGAAGTCGCCTTCACGCCAAACATTGTCCCATACTTCTGTTCAATGGACTGTTTTAGATGTTGTTATTTTTTTCTCTGCATGGAAATCTGGAATATACTCCCGGGAAGTGCTAGAGAGCTCTGGCTAGGAAACGTTATTTGTGAGATTAACATTTTGTGAAATACGTTCGATGTTTTTGTTGTGCTTTCTGTGTTTATTCCTAAGGGTACCAGAACTGTTGCAATAGTGCTTTTACGCCGTTGTACGTGTTGTATGTCCGGAGGTCCCGTCGTCCTCACTTTTGTATTGAGGATGTTATCGTTTTCTGTCCCATTCCTGCTATAACCTTGTGAAAGGTTGCAGTACTTCGAAACAAATAAAATAAAATAAGCAGTTCTGTATGATACTCCTGAAGACGAAACTGATGGCGCCACTAATTGGCGTTACAAAGTTGCCAACTTTGCGCGTTTCAATACCACTGTGTTGCTCTGTGGTTACGGCCGTCTTTTCCCCCGTCCCGGCGGGAACAGCGGACTGCGCTCCCGCAGGGGAGAGGGTTTTCGGACCGGTTTGGGCCCCAAATCGCGCAGCCGACGCCGAAAGGAGCCGAAGGACGATGTTCTACGTTTCCGGCGTGCTCTCCGGCGCTGGCATGAGACAGGGGCGCCTGAGTCCTGCCCCGATAGGGGAAGACCAATCCCAAAATAGGCAACTTTCGCTCAATCTGGCGGATTCTCAAAAGTTGAGTGACCATGGGCACGGCCGCGGGATTGACCGTTCCGTGCCACAACGACGAAGCCAACGGAGCTCTTTTCCGAAAAGAGCGGGATGACGCGCGCGTTGTTTGATGTGTACGACTGCTCAACAACGGTCATACCAAAAATTGGATTTTCCACTGAGTTGCTGTTTGAAATGGTTAGGCCACATCAGTTCCTTTACAACAAACGTAAATGCGATTTTAATGAAGAACAGTTCAAGGGCGAATATACGGTGGGTGATCATCGGAAGAAATGTGGCATAACGAGTGGTTGATGTAAAACGTACTCGCAGTTGGTACTGTCGTGTTCATTTAGAGATGTAGAGACAAACAGAATGTTTTTAAATATAAACTATCTTATCGCCGACTCAAACGCAAGCTCCAAAAAAACAAAGAAGTTGTGACGGCGCCGATAGAAGCCGATCGTGCGCTACATTTGGTGACTGGTAGTAAAAAAAGGGGCACATAGGAAAAGTAGCCAAAAAGAGGGGGTTACAAGAATGGTGGTAGTGATCTACGGAAATTGAAAATTGCGCACGCAATTTATGAGTTATATGGTTGTACATGGTTAAAGTTCGACGCAGAATTTTAAAGGGGCGCAAAAAATTGCTAGGCTAGATGGCGCAAGCTACCACCAAAAATAGAGGTTACAGCCACCAGCATTTAATCATCCATCCATGTGCAAACTATCAAAGCATGGCGTGCGTGCCAAATGTGGATGTGAATAGAAGCACAGAACGAAATCTGTCGGCTGTACAGATGGTGTGGTTTATCACATTCCGTAGTCCTGTGGCAACACTACGTCTGGCTGGCTTCCTAATTAATGGGCTTCGCGAGCACAATAATAACGTGCAAAAAAAAAACAAAAAAAAAAAAACTGCGGCTATCTTGGCTTACATTGCAGGACTTGCGGTTGTACACCACTGTTAGATGGATACGTAAAACTTTGAAAATGCAAGTCAACGTTAACACGCCCAATTGTAGAAGCCGAACGCATTGATTATTCAGGGAACAGGTGTGTTGGTGTGCTGTCGATTGCGTTATAGGAGAAGAAACTGGTTTTCCTGATAACGAGATAGTATTTTTCCCAATCATGCTCTGGAATGGTTCTTTCTTTGCGTTTGTCGTTTTGTTTGTTGTCATTTTTTGTTTATTGTTTTGTGACGATGGTTCAGACTGCAAATACCGATATACGAATTCATTAAAAATCAGTTCAGAGTTGCTCCTCGTTGTGTCCTCTTCTCCTTTTTTCACTCGCCCTTGCTGCGCACAACATCGCATAAGAGGTCAAACCAACCTGGCACAAGCAACCACACTTCTTGAATCCATGTAGCCACCACCTGCAGCTCCACTGCCACTGGTCTGAACTCTCCACCGTCTCGTTTTCGGTTCGACGCCCTTTCTCACTGGCACCGGGACGGGCCAAGGAAGCGGCTGTTGCGTTGCCCTGACTTACTCAAAAGCAGATGCTGCTGGAAAACACTTTGTTTTGTACCAGGAGAGATGTTTGGAGTCTTCATCGGACTGATTGCAGCCAGAAACAGATAAGTTGATGTGGTGTGACTTGAATATAAGCAAACAAAGGGGATAAATTTGCCCTACCAATGTACCTACAATCCAGTTTTCATTACCTCATTACTGGCTAATGAAAAATCTTCATACTTTGTTGCAGGCATGGGACGAAGGACCGAATAGTTTTATACCGTTACCGTTGCGGTGTAAGCTCAAAAGCTCTTATTGAAAGTTAAATCTTTGAACTTTGGATTGTATGATATATGACAAGATCTCATGAAGACTCTAACTAAAGGATAGTTAAACAACCATTTAGAATAAACTGAACTCCCTGTATAAGCTCTTTGCACAAATAACAGCAACCCTCAGCCCAAAGAAATATGGGGCCAGTTGTTTTTGCTTTTAAATACACCGCTAATTAGTTACCGGCAAGATTGCAGTTACTACATGTGTTTACTGCGTAAACAGTGTTGGCACTGTGACGTTTAATGCCGTTCGCAATCATCCTTTATCGTGTAATTTTTGGCGATACTCTCATTATTCGCAGGTTTGTGCGTAAAAGTAAACCCTATCTATCTCGAGACTTCGTTATGCACCTACCCTAATCTTTCACTTTACATCAAGGATTGTATGGAGCAAAAATTTGCCAGTCTAAAAAAGTGAGCTTCGAAACCCAAATGTTGTTCACAGTTGGCATTTAAAAAAATGAACACGCTTCTTTCAATGATAACTCGTTCCTATGAAGATAACCTCCGGCGTGCTGCCTCCTTTTCCGCGCCTTAGCACGCCCCTCAGGGCCTTCTCCTTCGGCCATCCGGAAAGAGCGCTGATGCCTTCCTAGTCTAGGAGGTGATGGCCTAACGCGACTTTCCAGAGATGTGGCATGACTCAGCCAAGTATTCTTTCCACTCTTTTTATTTCATTTTGGGTATACTACGAGTCATCCCAAGTTTTGTTCCACATGAGCTAGAGGAACACTTTTTACAAACACGTGTGTGTTTGTAAAAAGGCGACCTCTTTCTCCATGAAAAGAAGATATTCGGAAATATGTAGGGGCCACATCGTTTGTTGGGCAGAATAGCGCCAATGACGTGACGTTCAATAAAATAACAAAATAAATAAAAAGAGCAGTAAAATGAATGGGAGAATGGGAAAGCAGGAAAAAAATAACAAGGAGGAAGGCTGGGGGTTCAATATAGCATGGGCAGGTGTACACACAGGTACAGATACAAACTTGAAGATAGGCTGGATGTGTTGCCCTGAGTATGATTAATTCAGAAGGCGTCTTTTATATACTGCAGACGAACTTACAACGTCGATTTTAGTACTGAAAGCGCAGTTCTAACGTAGATAAGTTGCTGCACCTGGTAACACCATTACACTTTCGCTGCGCCCTCATGAAAGTAAAAAGTGAAAGCTACAGAGTCTGCTCTGTATTTTAAGACGAAGGGTGTATGTTTTAATATACCGATTTTTGCAAAATAAAAAGCAGTATTACAATTACGTTTTTTCAGTGCGCTTGTTTACTGATTATGGCGTCATCAAGAGAGCTTTTTAACGAAGTTATGGTAAAGGAACTTTTTACGTGGCCCTTGTGCTTGTCATATAGTGGTGTAAAAGGTGACACGGGACCTGAAACTGTAATGCAAGAAAGTCAATACTTTATCAGCAGTTCACATGTCACATATTGTTTGCATCATCCTTCTAGCGCTCCAGTAACTTCACATTGGTCGCACGTCACTGCGCACGTGACTCGGAAGACGGTGTAAGAGTTGAAAGTGGTCTGGAGTCGCCCAAAATGTCAAACGTCTGACAATTAAAAAAAAAAACAACCAACGCGCCGAGGCAAAATTGGTTTTCAGTTCTTTAATAAACACTGTGACAGGGGAACGGCAACCACAATTATTTAACGGAAGTTCGAACATCGCTGCACGGACTCTTTAAACATTCAAGCAATTTTATTACCTTGGTTGATTTTAATTTACCATGTGTTGACTGGAAAAGTCACTTTGCGTAACCCGGATCGTGAGCATGAAGAAGCTCTGGATAATCCGACCGTTTCCGATAAGTAATTTATTTCAAATTGTGAAGTGTCCTAGATGGGACATATCTGTACTGTATCCGGTTTTTCTGTATGACAGGTTGTCTGCACGCGAGTATGACCTTGAACTATGCAAAGGTATATCTGATGATAAATTCTGTTTTTGTCAAGCTCTTTAGAACAAAATCTGATTTTTCAACCCTTTTTTATGTTGGTTTCTAATTTTAACAACTCTGATGATGTGTCTATTATAGATTTTTTTATTTGTCTTTCGATGCATTAGAGACTGTCAGTTGAATGTGGTTCGGGCATTGAAGATTTGCGTTATAGTTTTAAGGATATAGTAACTAAGTGTGTGTCATGTTTTGTGCCGCACCGGATCAAAAAAAAATGTTCGTAATCTGTAAACTAATAGAGACATTTTGCATAAAAACATATCATTGCCCGAGTGACAAAGAAGTCGAAGCCCAACAGGACGAAATTATGTCGTTACTTTCTTTCGTAACTTACTACCTCGCTCAAAAATGTAAATTTTGGAAGCGAAACAAATATTTTTATTCTACACTTTGTTCCTTTGTAATTAAAGCACCCCAAAAATTCTAGCGTCATATTTACGCTAAGGATAGGTCATTTATACAAATAATGCGCCTGAAAATCAATTTAATTCTTTTTTAAATGAGTTTTACTGCTGGCGATATGGTGTCGTTTGAAGTTTTCAAGTGAACGACGTGAATCGCATCGAAGACATTTGTGTTACTCAAGAGGAAATTTTTAGTTCGCTATAAAATAAATTGGAAACTTAAAAAAAGCGCGGGCCCGGATATATTACACAATGTTTTTTGTTTCTTTTAAGTGTAATACTGAATGGTTATCAAAGTATTTTCGCGTCCTGTTCAGTGTCTCCGTCGAGCGTACAGAGTTACCAGGAAACTGGAAGACGAAAAAATAAATTGGAAGACAGCATCAAATTTCAAGCCGATTTCCTTAACAAATCCAATATGATAATGATTGAAGCGCATCATCTTTTCATATATCTCATCTTACCTGGATAAAAATTAATTTCATCAATGAGCAACAGTACGGCTTTAGAAGGACATTCTCAACCACAATACAGCTCATTGATTTTACCCATAAATATTTGGCCGAAACAATTGATGAGAGGGCCAACCGACGTAATATTTTTAGATTTCGTAAAGGCTTTTGACAAGGTGTTTCATCTAAAACTTTTAGCTAAACGACACGACATAAATAGAGGTGCCCAAATTGTACACCGGATTACTGCATACTTAACAGATAGACATCAGTATGTTTACTACAACAGACTTGATTCCAACAAACTTCCCGTCTCTTCAGGTATACCCCAAGGGTCAGTGCTTGTACCGCTTTTCTTTATGGTTTCCAAGATGATATGTAGAAATTATTAAAAACAACATCAAATTACAGGAAGCGCTTACTCCAATCCAAGACTGAGCTGCAATTGACAATGGAAGTAAACTATAATGAAGCAGTTGCAATGAGTATGATGTGTAAAAAAAATCAACTCAATGTAATTATTTTATAGATGGACAAGTTGTAAAAAGTGTAGACAAATACAAATATTTGGTAATATGTTTAATGCTAAATTAAACAGGAACTAACATTTAAGCCGGAAGTACTTCATTTGCAGGCAAACAAAATTAAACGTTTCTGATTGTGATACTAAGATTCTTGCTTACTAAAGTTTCGTTAGACCTATTTTTAAATTGCGCCAGCTCAGTGTGGTACCCTTTCACCAATGATGGAATTAAAGAAGTAGAAGGTATTTAAAAGCTAGCTGCTCCGTTTATTTTCAACATTTATAACACGAGATAATCACGCACCGAATAAGTAAAAAGAACTCAACTCCCGACGCTACAAAAAGAAAGTATAGTGAGATTAAACAAATTGGGTTGTGTGTATGTTTATACAGCCTAGAACTTGGTCTGTCTCTACGGGCGACGACACAGAGAGAGAGAGAAAACAAATGAAAGCCGTTTAGAACTCCACGTAACGCCCAATTAGAGCGCAGCTCTTGAGTAGGATGGAGGGGTACTGAGGGTCACCTGTGCTCGGTGGAAGGGGGGGGGGGGTCGCGTTTACCTTGGGAGGGGGGTCACGTGACCTCGGGGGGGGGGGGGGGGGGGGTCACGTGACCCCCAGAAAAAGTTTTCCGCTAAATTTAGCGGGGAAATTTTTCCGCTAGATTTAGCGAAGAAATTTTTCCGCTAGATCTAGCGGGGAAAATTTTTCGCTAGATTTAGCGGGGAAATTTTTCCGCTAGACATAGCGGGGAAGTTCTTCCGCTATATTTAGCGAAAAAATTTACCCAAAATGCACCGCGCGGTTGCGCCGTCGGTGACGGCGACGCCGCTCAAGCCGGAAACGGGCGCCTAAGAACTGCGCTCTAAAAGCTTTATAATACAAAAGACACGTCCGTTTACATAGATAGCTCTGATTATAAAAAAAACAACAACAACACCAATAGTATTCACGTTCTCGCGGTTAAACCACTGCCGAACTTTAAAACAATACAGATTTAAAAATGACTTGTTAATATCTTCTTTCTTTCCTCTTGCAATTCAAGGATTGGATAATTTAGCAAATGATATTGTGAATACTATATTTTCCTTCGCCTACCGCTGTCTTTCTCTTTTTCTTTATTACTGTAACCACTCTTACAATAGCTGCTTGAGTGGAGCTAGTAATATTTCCAAATACAAAGCAGCCACTTCCTTGCTGAGTAAAATATGAATATTCAACTATATTTAATCGCTTTAATTTCAGCTATGTGTAACACAATATAGATTTGCAGACAACTACGTCTTACGCCAATTTTTTTAGACTACAGTTGCACTGGGCCTAGAGCTTCATGACTTCGGGGAAACGCCGTGAAGCTGATAAATTCAATTCTCAAATTTTACCACGTCTTAATTAAAGCAGGACCACCACATTTCACCCTGAGGAATTAACGGCTCACACCCGTAAATCATCCAGATGCATCGAGGTGCCTCCAGCTCTTACTTATCAGCAACATCGTGGACCGGACGATTTACAGCCAATCGTACTTACTACACTGTAACTAAAGCTCGCACATCATCCGACTCTCCTGCCTCGTCCGCCGTTTCCGAAGAAAGTGTTCTTGGGAAACGGCGGAAACGAAACATCGAAGTCGAAACGGCTGGAACAAAACGTCGAAACGGTGGAAACGAAATGGTGAAGCCGATACCCTCAATTTCGGGCAACTTCGGTGGAAGGCCTGCCATCGCGAGGTTAAATAGCATCGGCGATAGGACGGCCCCTTGCGGGACTCCTATGCCGTTTGTCATTGTTGGGCCCAAGGTAGAGCCCACTCTGACTCTATAGTGACGTTCATTCAGGAACGAGCGAATTAATGCGATGACTATACTGCTGAGACCTCTTTTTATTTATTTATTTATTTACCCTCAGGGCACACGGCATTACGGAGGTGAGTGGGAACAATAGGAAACATAATAAACAATTGGAAGTAAATATACAATACTTAAAGAACAGGGAACAGGAAATTGGCAATAGATGTACAAAAAAGTGCGTGGTCATTAATTGATGCAGGTAAGCGCTTCCAGTCTTTCGAAGTCCTGGGAATAAAAAAAATCATATTAAACGTTAGAGTGGCAAAAGGGGACACCGACTTCGTTACGATGATCAAGGCGTGCTGAAACAAAGTAGGGGGGATGATTAGTTGTGATTTAAGCTGAGGAATATGGTGATAAATGTTATGAAAAAGAGAAATACGAGAGACTGTGCGCCGATGGGCAAGGCTTGGGAGTAACAAACTTTCTTTCATTGATGTTACGCTTGCGGTGCGGTTATAATTGGCCATTATGAAACGTGCCGCTCTGTTCTGAATACCTTCAAGTGAATCAACGAGGTAAAGGGTAGAGGGATCCCAGAGGGAAGCTGCATACTCTAGCTTTTACGTGCTGCTTCGATAATCGAATGGTGCGGCACCGAATCAAGTGTTTTCTTAACGTCGATTGTGACGACCACCTTCGGATCTAGTTTGGGATTCTTATCTAGGACGTCCTAATGCAACAGATGAAAGCTGTCCTGGGTGGAGAGGTGGGGTCTGAAACCCATCTGGAGTGGGTCCAGGGGGTGTAGCCCGAAACAACCCATTCCCGTTTGAACCCGTCCCGTCTCGACCCATTCTCGAAACGAACTTCCCGTTTGAACCCGTCCTGTTTCGACCCATTCCCGAAACAACCTTCCCGTTTGAACCTCTCCCGTTTCAACCCGTTCCCGAAACGCCCATCATATTTAAACCCTCCGTAGCCAAGACATATTTTACGTTGGAATTCGTCCCGTTTGAAGCCGTTAATTGGTATGAAGCCCCACGCATCTCAACCTCTTCGCAAAACGTGTCCATCCTTCTAATCCTGGTTTACGCAGTTTTTCTGCTGAAGAATATGTCCCGAAATCATGTTAATGCAATTAATACAAAAGTGCAGGCAAGCAATTCAGTTATGTTGAGAAATATTTTTGCTTGTAAACGTATTATTAAAATATGCAATACTTTCAGACAAGCTTCAAGGAAATATATTTCTACTTGAACCACTTAAAATATTTCTTTTAAGATGGTCCCCAAAATGTGTAATTACGAAATGGACTATGCACACTGCGCGACAACGTTACCACGAACACGATGTTGACGATTTTTCAAATTTTACTTCAAAATGGTATTAGAAGGTATCACAATTTACCGCTTAGGTTAGTGGCCCAGAGGGGCACTTCCAAACACACTAGTAATATTGATGGCAGTCTTCTGATTTTTTTGTAGACAAACAGCTAAAACCAACAATCACTTGTTCGCGCTAACGGTTTCGCGCTCTGTACAATAACAGGGAGCTTTCGTAGACCATTTTCGAAGTTACGCGACGCTCCTTTGCAACCCGCTACGATACCCAGAACTCTACAGTCAAGGCCATCGGCGCGCAGGTGCAGTAGCGGCTTCTTCGTTGCGGAGGGCTTAGCGAAAGGGAAACGCGGTCTACGAAAGCACCTAATGAAGTCTTAGAGTAACGCAGGCAAGCACTTTGAGTAAGCAAAAATTAGCGTTGCCTAAGTTTTTATATCGCGACGCTACTTTTAGGTTACCCAAAGCGCTTACGTACGTTATTCTAAAACTTCCTTATAGTGAACGGGATACTTTTTAAAAGTGATAAATCAGACCGGCTGACGGGCATGTGATTGCGACTTCATTTTTTTAAAAGTTCAAACACGGAACCGTCGCGTACACAGCCAAAAACCATAAACCACAAAATGCAGTCGCCTTGGTTGAGGGAGTTGAGAAGGAAAATCGCGCCATCAGAAAGGCGGCACTCCAATTGTGATAGTTCGCGGCGATCACCTGGCCCGCACGGCATCACCATTTGCAAGCTGCTGCAGCGATATCCTTCTCAAGGATCATCCCGTTTGCAGGTCGATGAAGTTGTCAATGTTCGAGTGAGCCCTCCCTGACACAGCGTTTATCTTACGGTGCCATGTCTCCGAGGTTGTTTCGGGAGAGGGAGAAGTGATGTGGAGCAAGGAGAACAGACACTGGATACTTGAACCTAATCAACTGTTAACGAACAATACAAACTAACCGAACGATGGCCATTTCACCCTTTCGGGAAATGGCGAAATGGGAAAGGATGAAACGGGAAGGTCGTTTTGAGACGGGTCGAAACGGGAAAGGATGAAACGGGAAGGTCGTTTTGAGACGGGTCGAAACGGGAAGGTTGTTTTGGGAATGGGTCGAAACGGTAACCACCCGGTCCAGGACAAGCCGCCTCTACATACTGGATACGGCCTCTACATACTGGACACGGCTTAAGACAAGCCGCTCCATTAACTTGTACTGGTTTGATGTTAGATAAATAGGTCGCATGTTGGCGAGCTCCGTGCGTGTCTTTCTGGGCTTTGGTATGGGCACAACCTAGGACGACCCCTTCCACTCCTCTGGAACCTGGCCTGTCTCCCAGATATCGTTTACCCAGTCCAGGAGCTCATGTTTCCGGTCCTCGTGTAGGTTTCGAAGTGCAGTATTTGAGATCTAATCTGGTTTAGGAGTTTTTCCAGACTTGGCCTCATGAATGGCCGAGAGCAACCTCCCGAGCGTTAACGGGGACTTAGCCCATGGGCGAGCGTCCGGAAATTGTACCGCCCTCCGGTCTTTCAGTCTCAATGTCCACTCCCGGCGCTCCGCTGTTGGTGCCGGTCGGTTGTGAGAAGAAGCGCGCTCCCACTAAGATGGCTAGCTTTTCTTCCTTAAGGCCCATTCGAACTGCCAAGCTCTGGCCTGCCGTGCGTGTTTTGCCACGGTTTTGCATTGCGCGGAAGGTGCTCCCAAGTCGAGCAAGTCCGGTCTTGACTCCAAAGGAGGTGCAGTGCTTTCTCCACCTTCGTCGGCATATTTCGAGGGTGTCCCTCTTCGATTCCGGTGTTGAGCAGTTGAGTTTGACTCGTAGTGGCAATGTCTTACCGTTGTTCTGGTACAGCTGCAGGGCTTCTAGTCTTGACCCCCAGAGGTTTGATAGGTGTAAGTCGGTGGTCAGCGTGCCCACCTTGATTTCCCGGGTTTTTGTTGCGAGGCCAGCAGCTGCTTGTATCCGTATTTTGAGGCTGGGCTGTTCGTGCTCCCGCTGATCCCTTTTTAGTGCTTCTCAAAACAAGTCCCAATTTATTAAAATCCGTCGGTCGTTTCGGCGCCTGGGACCTGCACAATGCGTTGAAGTTGACTTCAATGGGTATGTGATCGCTAACCATGGAGTCTGGTACCACCTTCCAGGTTCCCTGCCCTACTGAAAAAACCAGCTTAAGCTGGTACCAGCTGCAAACTAGGTTATTGCACCAGCATGCCCAGTTTGGCATGCTGGTCATGCTGGCTGATCTGTTCATACTGGTCATGCTGATTGATCTGGCCCCAGCTTCAAGCTGGGTTATTGCCCCAACATGCCCAGTTTGGCATGCATAATCATGCTGGATGATCTGGTCCCATCTTTAAGCTGGGTCATTGCCCCAGCATGCCCAGTTTTGCATGGTGGTCAGGCTGGTTAAACTGATCAAGCTGGTGGACTTTCCAACCAGTTTAACTTCTTTAAATTATTACACGGGATAAACACGGCAAGCTTTTCAGAAAAACACTCTCGGCATCCAATTTAATATTTTCATACTTGCGGCCATCTCACATGAGCTCAGATGCTACATATCCTCGGCGCTGACACAGTACTAACCGACGCACAGATAGTGGTTCTCTGTGCAAAACATTGTTATTAAAATCAGATTGCTTATCTCTCAACACGAAAAATAGTAGACAACGCCAAAAATAGGCAATAAAAATTAAAAAAAAAATACTACGCGGGTAAGAAAAGCGAACCTGGGTCCCGCCAAGGAGGGGGCGAAGCGGCCTCTTGCGTGGTCGGCAGAAGCGAGGAAATCCGTGTGGCTTAAATGGTATTGACGATACTCCTCGGCACCATCATCGTTCACGAGCACACACACGTTCGAAGACACGAAGCGACGCCTCATTTGGGACGTCCGACCTCTTCCCGCACTGAACGGACTGCCGCTCGCTGTCTCCTCAAAACCCGCTTCGCTTGCACCGTTGTTAAAGTAGTCTCCAAACAACACGCACACAGCCGTCCCTTCGAAAATCTGCCCAAGCTAGCCAAACGTGTTTCAAATTCTCCGTTCCTACCACACTCTCTCTTTCCTTGAACACACGGGCAGGTCGCAGCGCGCCTGAAGTGCCCGGTCGTCTACCAAAAACGAGAGGGCAAAGAACAGGACATGGCCTCGTCCCAGCCTAAGCCGACCTTGGCGCACGCGCTCCCAGCAATGCCAGTTCAACCATCTCTAGCCGACCTTGGCGTGTGCGCCCCCAGCAAGACCAGCTTGACCAGCACGTCTAGGAGTTTGACCACCTTGACCAGCTTGTAGCCAGCTTGACCCCATTGGCTTTGTAGAAGACAATTAAGTTAGACCAGTTGGGATCAGGCTGGCTCCCAGCTACGCCAGATTGAATCTAAAACCATACTCTAGTAAGACCATGCTGTTTTTTACTTAAACCAGACTGGCCAGCTCAAATTCTAGCTTGCCCAGCTTAAACCACCTTGATTACAGGTTAAACCAGTTTGACTACCACATTGACCAGTTTGACCAGCTTAGTTACAAGCTTGACTAGTTAGATTTTTATGCTGGTTTTTCCAATAGGGCGGAGCTTCGATGAGGCCCGCGAGAGATTCGGGGAATTGTCATGTTGCTTGTTGTGCGTTGCAATCCTGGTGCAAACGTCATACTCGTTTAGTAGCTTGAGCTTGGCTTCTGAGGCGGCTCGCGCCAGGTTTGCTCCCCTAGGAGCATCTCGAGGGTAACCCCACATAGTGTGGGCGGTGTTAAAATCTCCCCCTTTATAAATGTGTTCATCCAAGTGGATCACTGAGCAGAGGTCCCGGAGCCAGTCCGCTTTCTTGCACTGCTTAACCCCGGGTTTACAGTACACAGACACAAGATTAATCTTCGTCTTCCCAACACTCGCCTTAACAACTACTACCTCCTTGCCCGGGTTGCAAAAGGGGGCTGTGTCCAGTTGTGCCCGAGGGACGTCTTTATCCCTAAAGATTGCCGCCTGGCCCTTGGTATCTTGAACTGGGGGTTTTCCTTTTCTGCGGACCCCTCTTTGGGTCCTGGTTACCGTAGATGCAATACCCTTGCAGTTGCATGGCTTCATTGTCCGTCACTTGGAGGAAGAGAGCGAGGGGTCTGCTCTTCGGTGTCTTGCTCGCCCTCTCGAGGCGGAGTCGAATTTCGGCGAGGCGGCCGGTGAAGCCCCTGCCGTTCCATTGCAGAATCCACGTGGACTTCCCTCCGCCACCTCGCCTGCGCCTTCCCATTTTGCTACACTGCGCCGGGGTGTTGGTTGTTTCTCGGGTTACTGTCACCACCGCTGTGACGGCAAGCAAATGACATTTGCTTTTGTCTTAGGTTTCCCGTGATGAACTAAGTTGCTCCCGATAGGCGGATTATTACCAGTGCTTGCTGTTGAATTAGCTTTCGTTATGTCTGTACTTGCTGCTGCATTATCGCCTGTTGATCTCGAAGTGCGCCAATCTCTCATAAAAGCCTTTCGATGGCGATCGTGAGGTCCTGTAGAGAGGGCTGACTCCTGGCCTCCTCTGGAGAGGGACTATCCTTTGGGGGCTTTCCTCGCAGTGCCGAGGTTTCGACCTTTTTGGCATATGTCTGGCCCCTCGGACGTGTGTTCGGCACTTCAAGTTGGACAAAATTATTTCCGGCGGTTCATCCGAGCCAGACGTCTAAATTATGTCCATTACTTGGTTTGGGCCGGCGGCTTCGTAGGCTAAAAAGATCACGGAGCTCTTTTCAGCTTGGGCGAGAACGTCGGTCGCCGCGAGGGTTCTGTCCGCCAGGGCAGAGTTCCAAACGCCGATGGCGATCGTATCAGCGCCCTCTTTGGTTCGAATTCGAAGGTCCAGAGGAAATCCGCCGCCGTCTACTGCCTTGCGTACACCTCTCATGATCTTCTGAGGTGTTAATTCGGCAACGTGGACACGTTGCTGAGATCTCAAGACGAACGTTTGACGCTGTGTGGTGACGTTCTGTGTAAGTCTCCTCGAGGGCTTGCTCGTGCTGCCGCCAGAAGGGGCCAGCTTTTTTTGTTTCCTCCCACCCACCAGTGTCCAACCGTCGTCTGTCGTCTTTTCGACTTTTCGGGAGGAGGGGGGATTTTCTATAACTTGGGTGCGGCCGCCATTACAAATGGGACCCCCCTGAGCGATGTTAGCCAGAATGCCTTCCACCTCGTTTATAGGGGTCCTGATTAGTCCCGCTCCGGTTTCCGTCGGTTTAACTGATGAAAGCGTGACTTGCCTTCGGTCCAGCGAGCTGCTGCGGGAGCCTGCGTCACTGCAGAGGTCCGAAACTATTACAAGCTTTCCCCCGTGGCTGTCAGGATGGCTCGTGTCGCCGGCTTTGTGGCTGTGTGCTGGAACGTTGACGAAACAATGGGGCGTATCCTCCCTAAAAGTGTTTTGTTTGTCGCCGCATTGCTGCGGGGTTGAACTTGAACCTGCTTCCGTGTTCATCGGTCTCTGGTTGCCGTCCCAAGCATCAGCCCCGATCCTTCTGAGCCGGCTTGCCGAAGTCGCCGTTAGGCTTAGCGAGGCCGTCGCAGCGGAGCCGCACAAAGTGCCGTGTCTCCCGGGATTCGGGGGTTATCACGGTGACAGCGGTCTCTGCGTTGACCTCGTGTCATGCGGCGTTTTCTGGTACCAAAGTGTGGCACGTCGATCTCCGGTTTTACGGTGAAAAACAACGGGTTACGGAGCTCGACGTCAGCACGTCTTACTTCCTTGCATTATATTCTTAATTTTTTATAAAAACAAAATTTGAATATTTTTTTCTCTTCTACCTGCCCTAAACCAACCGATATTGTGTGCTCTGTCTATGTTATCGGGGCTTATCTGTAGTTTAATTTTAGTGGTAAACAGCTCGACCACGTACAGTGCTCAACGAAACGAAATGGGCCAGCGGAACGCGTGGCCTCCAGAACTTGCTGCGCCATCTACCGATAAAAGACGGGCTGCCTAATGACGCGAGTCGTACATGCGCAAAACTGATACGAGCGCTCAGCGGCTGTTCGCACACAGGCGCGCAACCCCCGATAATCTGCGCAGGCCATGATTTTGCGGAGTGACCACGTTTATTTTTCCTCAGAGACACTGTCGTGATGATGTGCATGAGTTTATCTTGCTTCAAATATATAAAAAAGAAAAGATAAAGCTTCATTTAGCGAGCGTCTGACAGTCATTAAAAAGCGTGTGCTGTGTCAACATAGTTTATTTGACATGTTACACAATGCTGCGCCTACCAGAAAAAAATAATATAAGTAACGTGCTTGTTTTATTATCAGCACCTTACTCTAATATTTGCAGAACTCTCCATTGGCTTCACAAATAGCATTCATGCGACGCGGAAGGGATTCATAAAGATTCACCACCAACTCTGGACATTGCCGCAGCCTGTCCCATTCTTCCTTCACAGCATCCCATAGCTGGTCAGTCGTGACGGAGTGAAGTCCTCGCCGCGATAGCTGGATCTTCATGTTTCCCCAGATGTTCTCGATGGGGTTCATGTCAGCCCCTTTTGGGGGCCATGGCATAACCGCCACTCCGCGTTCCTCTAGAAGGTCACGCACATGATTTGACTGATGAACAGGACAAAGGTCATGTTGAAAAAAAAAGCATCCGTCAGGAAAAGGTCCCTCAAGAACGTAAGGAATGAGCTCGTGCTCAATGACGTCGCAATACGTTTCGGAGTTAAGCCTCTGGATTCTTACAAGTGGACCAAGTCCTTCCGCTGACAATGCCCCCCAGACGTTAACGGTTTGTCGCCCACTCCTGCCCACACGCTGCAAGTAAGGGGCATCATACCTGAAACATCAAAATCACAAATTATAAGATCCGGCTTGTTAAAAATTGTCGTGTTGCTCAAAAGTAACATACCGTGCACCTCGCGGTCTCCAAACTTGTTTTCCTTGGTGCCAGTCAGTTGAGAAAGAGGACTCGTCGCTGAAAACAACGGTTTTCCAGTCTTGAATCGTCCATGATGTCTTTTCCATGGCAAACCGCAGGCGGATATCTTTTTGTCGAGGAGTTAAAATTGGCTTCTTGCACGCAGCATAGCTCCTAATACCCGCTTCTGCAAGACGGCGTCGCACAAGTTGGTCACTGACATTCAGACCAAGTTCGCCCCGAATGTCACGGGCCGTAATAAAAGGCTGGTCGACTGCAGCCGCGACGATCCATCGATCTTCCTCATCGGTAGTGGACCTTGGGCGGACGTCGTGAGGAGCGTCATGAATGCGGCCGTTGTCGTCTCGAAACGCCGTGAAAATTCGGGCCACTGCGGTTCGGGTCCTTCCTGTCATCCGGGCGACTTCTCGTTGGGGCATTCCCGCGCGGCATAGGGCCACAATTCGCCAGCGTTCGTGAATTGGCACTCGCGACGGCATCTTCACGAATGGATACTGATGGCAGTGAACCGACAATTTATAGAAAAATAAATGTGAAGTGAAATGGCACTGTGCTTTTTATTAAAAGAAAAAAATATTGCCCTTTTGTTCCTTTTCTTTCATATTTGAGACAAGATAAAAGTATGCACAGGGCGTCAAACAGATCGCGATAAAACCACGCGGCGATTAAATAATAAAAAAAGGCTATCACTCTGCAGAGATTACCCATCGGGGGTTGTGCACAGCGTGGGAACAGCCGATGGGCGCTCGTATCAGCTTTGCACACCTCCGACTCGCGTCACCAGGCAGCCCGTCTTTTATCGGTAGATGGCGCAGCAAGTTCTGGAGGCCACGCGTTCCGCTGGCCCATTTCGTTTCCTTGAGCACTATACAATTCATATTCCGACCATGTTTCGTTTTCCTTAGTTGCAATCTCAAAGAATAAGTTTGACCTGCGTGACCGGCTTCCATTTGCGATACAGCGTGTTTTCAGTTGTGCGAAGCCCAATATGCAAATATTGGGCCAATATGTTTCCCAATATGCAAAAAGACGACTCCGAGTTGCAAGAAGCTGTGCTTCTTGCAACTCGGAGTCGTCTTTTTGCATATTGGGAAACATATTCCATAAACTATATTTTGCGATATATATGGCGACGAGGTGCGCATTTCCTGATTTTATGCTCACAAATTAATGCCTTATATAGTTGTGTCTCGCTAACACGCACCCCGCTATATGGATACGCCCTTGTAAAAAAGTATAGACTACGTTGCCAGGTACGAACAGGGTAACTACATGGATATTTGTCTCGTTATTGTGAACAGGACGCGTTTTGGGACGAGCGGAGGTGTCTCTATTACAAAGGCACCGCCATATTAAGGGCGCAACTGCAATTCAGCTTTTAAGACTATGACAATGAGTTCGATCAATCACGGGTATTTAGGGACCACCTCACCTCGTGAGTGCCTTTTGACCAAAATAAAACATACGTGGCTGAGATAAATCTACATTACCATGCAGAAAGCGTCGTGTTTATACAACTCAAGGGTTGCGTTGTATAAACACGTTTCAATATAATTGTTTTTACTGTTGTGCCGATATAAAAAAAGCGTTTTTTTTTTTGCGTTTTATACCTTTTCCAACGGGCTTGTTTCAACGGGTGTAATCCGACGGGTTTGTTTCACGAGTTTTAAAGTCAGAATATCTATTCTGGATAGTTGAAAGTATATTCTCACATTAAAACCCGTTGGAACCAGTTTGAACCGTTATTTTGGTTCTTCAAGCTAAACTGGAACTGAACCGAAAGCCGTAATCCCGAACTCCAACCGAACAAATACAAAGTTTGTTTCAAGATTCTGCTCGCAATTTCATCAATCAGTAATAGAAGTGTGTCGCTTTTTATGATGTATATGTAGAGATGGGGGGCTCACCTCAACACCGACGTGATCGCAGAGCTCCTTCTTTGTTGTAATAACACAAACTCGCCCCTTGGCAGTAACGTAAACAAAAATACAATTAGATTAGTAAGTGCACTATTATTTAAGAGTCAATTTTGTAAAGAAACAAATTGGGATGTGCTAACCTGGTGATATCCCACACCGCCTGGTGAATGGGAGAAACTTGGGTTTGAAGGGCGGGAGGAATAATATTTGTCTTTTTAGAATTTGGCTAGGTGGCGCAAGCTATCACAAGTCGCGAAGGGTTCAGCCATTAACATCCATTCATCAATATATTCATTGGGCATAAAGCACGTGATTGGATCCGAATTCTCGCCGTACACTGACACAGCCCCCCTGTCCAATACATGCTCCGAGTACGTGCCCAACCAATGGCGGACAGGCATTGGCGCGCCCTTTTGGAAAGGATCTATTTAGCCTTCAAATTGTTCCAGTCGTGAACTGTTCGTGAAAAGCACGCCTAGGGCCCTAATCTGGACACATTGGCGAAAACGTTGGCGAGAAACCTGGCCGCCGTGATTGGCCAACGCCGCACTTGTCCTTGGCGCCGGCCAATCGGAGCCGCCGGACCTCTCGGCGACTTTTCTAAATGTATTTATTCTCTATTTGTATTCACGAACATCCAGATGGAGGTTCGTACGAGTTAACACATACTTTGTATTTGTTATGTGTTGCTTTCAGTTTCGTCGTTAAATATATATATATATATATATATATATATATATATTATATATATAAAACTAAGGAGAGTCCAAGGTTTTTTTCGCCTGTGTGCTAGCAAGGGTTACACTATTGCGCCCATCAAAAGAACTTTTAGCGAAGTCATATATTTTTGACATAAACAGGGCTGCACGTTTTTTAGCGCGTTTGAGTTCGTCGATACCTGAGCGTGTGTAAAGTCCAAGCGAAACAAACATATTTTTGACTGGAGGTACGTTTACATAGATAAGGCTTCTCCGAGCGTTACGATGCCGGCCTATAACACTACGTTCAATCTTATATGTTGGACTAGACTTACATGAAGCAATCAACAAGGGCTTTCAAGAACGGAAGCAAGATAACAAAACATCTTAATACTCATATTTTAGAGCGCAGCTCTTAGGCGCCCGTTTCCGGCTTGAGCGGCTTCGGCGTCGCCGTCGCCGTCGGCGTAACCGCGAGGTCACATGACCCCCAATGTCATCCCAAGATCACGTGATCCACCAAGGTCACCCCAAGGTCACGTGAACCCTAGAGGTCGCTTGACCCCTCCCCCAAGGTCACATGACCCCCCCCCCCCCCCCCCGAGGTCACGTACCCCTCCCTTCGAGGTCAGGTGATTCCCCCGAGCATATTCCAGAATGAGGGGAGGAGGAGAAGAAGGAGGACGAGGAGGGGTCTACCCCCCCTTCAGTACCCTTCCCTCCTTCTTCTCAAGAGCTGCGCTCCAATTCGGAGTGACAGGGAGTTGTAAATGGCTTTACTTCCTTGAACAACGGACAACCTTTTATTATCCAGGCAATGTTGTGCGGCCCGAGGCTTTCTTTTCTTAGTAAATTTACGAGAATGAATTTGGTAACAATCAGTCATTTTTCGCAGTTCGAACCACGATAAGAAGGTCACCTTGTACGAGTTCCGATACCGCTGCATAGTGAACATCATGATAGACGCAACAGTCATCACCATGAAATTCGGCACGGCTAGAAACATGCGCAGCTAGACCACTTATATACATCGAAAAGAGAAAGGGACCGTAAAACAGATTTCTACGGTCACTTAATACCAGGTTTACATTTGGCGAAGTCATGCCACTAGAACGACAGGTTGCATTTTTCAACAAGATAAACTTCAAGCCATTTAATAAGTGTATCGGGAGCGTCAGCAGTAAACAGCTTTTGCAGTAACAGAGGGGGTGAAACAAAATGGAAATTCCAAAAACAGCGAATGAACCTGACTCTACTACAACAACGTCATTGCCGAACTCTATAGGGTGTATTCATTGGCGGTCATAGCTGAGGTCGCTGCAGCTTTCTTACCACCGGAGAAGACAGAGAGGGGAAGATGCTTTTGTACGAATTTTGAGTAGCAAGTTAATATGCTAAGGTCTTCTAGAGGGACAATTCCGACGTTTGGGAAAGCCTGGGATCTACAAAGGAGAGTCCCGGTGATAACAAAATTTCTCCTTCCCCTCTTTCGGCTACCGGAGAGCCGACAGGAAACCCTTCCCGGGCATGCGCTGTGAGCAGTTACCTCAAATATGGCGTCCAGTGAATACCCCCCATTAATTGTGTATCGCTAGTATAGCCCGTCCTAAAACAAGGTTGCATCGGGTGGAAAAAATGGTCACTTCGTAGGTGACTGTGTAAATTGGTGTAAATCGTGTGTTCTAGCGCTTTATAACAAAAACTTGTTTTATAAATAGGCGTATAGATATATGTCTCCGTTTTGTATCCACTTTTGTAAATTTGAACTACATTTGCATTTATTTATTTTAGCGGTAATTCAATTTGTTCCAAAGACATGAAACAAAGAAAAGATGCTGTAGTAATGGGCGACAGATGCTGCGCAATTTTTCATGGTGTGGTTGGAGGAACCCTCCGCGACGGGTGCTGACTTTAATTTAACCTCCTGTAATAGCAGCGTGGCATCTTGCACTGAAAAGTTTGTCTTTCATTTGTGTTAACCCGCTGTAATTTGTTTTTAAATTCATCATCAGAACTGACCGACGGCGCGGAAACTGACTGAAAATACAGACAGAAACGTTCAACTTTGCTTTCCATATCCGTGCCATCATTGTATATCAGGCGGAAGACCTACGAGATTCAGGTTTTTTATTTCTCAAGATTTTGCTGTATTGTTAAAATAGAAGTAACGAAGTGGCTTCTATTTTCCATCAATAATTCTATCAATCCTATCAATAGAGTGAATGCGCATGCTGAGGGTACCACAAAACCCACGTGCACCAAGAAGCATGCAAACGAATTCCTACCATGCGCTTCGGGCGTCGTGTACAAGATACCTCTTTCGTGTGGCAAGAGCTACATAGGCCAAACTGGCAGATGCCTCAATGACCGCCTCCGGGAGCATGATTACTCCTTGAAGGCTACAGTGGGCGGAAATCTTCCTCTCCATTGCAGGGAATGCACATGCAGACCATTATTCCGTGAGACCAACATCTTGGGGAAGAACAAAGACAAATTGACCCGCGAGGTATTGGAGGCCTTCTACATCCTTCGTGAGGACAGGAACTGTATTAGCGTTGAATCCGTTACGCTAACAAAAAAGGAAAGGAAATTCCTTGAACAAACAAAGAAGGGCCCGCACGAGCCTGGATGAACTAGCCGCTATCATTCACGGGGCTGTGGCAGGTGCACGAGTCCGCGGCGGATTATTTAGGTGTTTTCTTTCTCTTCCCTTTTTATCAGTAAACGTAGTTGTGAGTAGCGCTCTTTTCTGTCTTGTCCTTCTTCTTTCTATCTTGTGCGCTAAATACCTCAATATGTTACACTACCAACTAGCCCAAATGTCAACTTTACTGCAGTTTATTTCTTTTGCATCGGGCACTTCTCCTGTAAGCTTCAACCTTCCTTTCTCGGAACCCTGTATCCTTGTAAACCTAATCGCCCGTTGTGTGTGTAGTGCCCGGGTGGCCTCTTGGCACATTCGAAGAGGTACCTGTCCAGTGGAACTCAAAGGTGTGTGCGGCTTCCTTGCTCTATCGACTGGGCATACGAGAAGGGTATGCCGTGTGCTGCGATCGGAATACTGGCGCCAGGAAAGATATTTCAGAGACTGCCTGCTTCGAGTACTGGCAATGATGGACAAAAACGAAGATACTTCCGTAGGATGAGCAAGTCAGCGGGAGATGCTACGGCGTTCCTCTGGCAAAGCATTAGACCCCATCTACCAACCAAGAAAGACAAGGTTCCCTCCCAGGCGGGCAAGTTCACAATCCTAGGTGATGTAACGATTCCACCGGATGTTGGCAAGCGGTTGGAGGTAGGCCCTAAGTTTTGCTACGAGCCAGTCTTGAGCCCACCGGAGTTGGTCACACTAGCCAAGAAAGTAGCATACCGGACAGTAGAGGAGGAACGACCAAGGTGCATCTCTGAGTGCGTGGATAACCTTCAGGTTCCGCAAAAAAGAGGACCAGTGGGACCGTTTAGGGCCTTGGTAGAATACATGGTCACTAATGGACTACGCGTCCTGTTATCTGATAAGGAAGGACATTTTGTAGTGTTGCCAGATGGCCAGTACAACGAAAAGGCCATGGCAGCTATTGAGAAAAATTTTAGACCGGTGCAAGTCGCCCTGAAGAAAACCAGAGATAAAGCAAAAAATCTGTGTGAGCGGCTAGCGTTAACCCAGTTAGCCGCAAGAGTTGGGAAAGCAGAGCGCTTACATCTCGAGGTCTTCTTCAGCGTAAAAACACATAAAGAGGCCTGTCCATTTAGAGCCATTGTCACAGAAAAGGGATCGTGGCAAAAGCAAGTTGCTTTCTATCTTCAAAAACAACTGTCCGCCCTAAGCATTAGAGACCCCTTCAGGGTTGCCAACTCTGAGGAGATAGTGGAATATCTCCGATTAGGGGGTCCTGAGAAGAGAACCGCTTTAAGCATTGACGTGGAGAACCTTTTTTACTCGCCACACGACCAGCTACTGACCTCGGTGAAGGATTGTATAGAAGCTAATGGAGAGCTCGCTTTCCGAAGTTCCAGCGGAGTACCCATTGAGAGTTTTATGGAGCTGCTACATTTCTACCTGAATTCTATGATAGTTGGGTGGCGGGATGGGTGCTATCTGCAGAAGTCAGGAGTCTGTATCGGTTCCTGCGTTGCCCCAGTCCTTAGTGACATCTACTTGGGAGCAGTGGACTGTGTGATAGAAAGTGCGCTTGAAGGCAAAAATGTGAACAAGGTCGCCAGGTATGTTGACGACTTCCTGGTAATTCTTCAAGATGACGAACGTATGAACATACAAGTAGCAGACATTATGGAGACCTTTGCTGAGTACGGAGGTAGCCTTAAGTTTACATTTGAGGTGCCCAAAGAAAACATACTTCAGTACCTGGATCTTTCACTCCACCTGGGGGACACCCATGTTTGTTGGTCGTACAGCCCACGTTCCAAGAAAGCCATTCTAGACTACGGCTCGGCGCACTCAAAAATCATCAAGAGGGGCATAGCTCTAACGTGTCTGGGCTCGGCACTAAGGAAGTCTTGTCTCCATACTATATCAGCCAGCTTCACCATGCAAGTAGAGAGGCTAACAAAAGCCGGCTATTCGTCAGCCCTACTGGCGGATGTGGCAACCGCTCTGGTGAAGAAGGCAAAAGGCTTCCAGTCCAACAAGACCAGTGCCAAGCAAACAAGGCCAGTTGTACTACCGTACCTGCACAGGATGTCCCATAATTTAAAGAACGTCGCAAGCCGCTATGGGGTCAGAGTAGTTTTTTCAGCACCACAAAAATGAGCCAAATTTGCAACAGAGTGAATGCGCATGCTGAGGGTACCACAAAACCCACGTGCACCAAGAATGATGCAAAGGAATTCCTACCATGAGCTTCGGGCGTCGTGTATACGATACCTCTTTCGTGTGGCAAGAGCTACATAGGCCAAACGGGCAGATGTCTCAATGACCGCCTCCGGGAGCATGATTACTTTTTGAAGGCTACAGTGGGCGGAAATCTTCCTCTCCATTGCAGGGAATGCACATGCAGACCATTATTCCGTGAGACCAACATCTTGGGGAAGAACAAAGACAAATTGACCCGCGAGGTATTGGAGGCCTTCTACATCCTTCGTGAGGACAGGAACTGCATTAGCGTTGAATCCGTTACGCTAACAAAAAAGGAAAGGAAATTCCTTGAACAAACAATGAAGGGCCCGCACGAGCCTGGATGAACTAGCCGCTATCATTCACGGGGCTGTGGCAGGTGCACGAGTCCGCGGCGGATTATTTAGGTGTTTTCTTTCTCTTCCATTTTTATCAGTAAACGTAGTTGTGAGTAGCGCTCTTTTCTGTCTTGTCCTTCTTCTTTCTACCTTGTGCGCTAAATACCTCAATATGGCTAGAACCCTATTTATTGCTATTGATGAGTGCCCAGGTATCAGCATCAACAGCCGGAAATGCCAAAGATGTCAACCGCGTCGTTGGCGTGTTAAAAAGGCACGCATAAAACACAAAGGTGACTAGAAGGTAAACATATTCGATAAAAATTTGTCAGGTTGGGTGAAATGACTAAACTAAAAAAAAAAGAATTCTCCAACCACAAAACAGTAAAAAGTAAAAAAAAAGGAACAGATAACGAGGAATCAAGCTGTCTTCACCGCACCGTGTCATGTGGTAGCAAACGGCCTCGCAGAAAGACCCTACGCGAAACAGTAGTTGTATCTGCATTTTAAGTTTGTCAGCGGCTTGAAATGTGGCCCCAGCGGTAGCTGTTGTCCCAAGTTCGCGTTCTTTGGGCAAGCGCCTTGCTTGTCAACAATTGTCAGCGGGTGATCTATAGCGTTCAGTTCTCATGTAACTACTATTTGTGGTACCGGGTTCAAAATGCTTGGTATGATCTCCCGTTTGACTCGGCACTTCCAAGCACCTGAGGCCATATTACGTTTATTTTGTGCTCTGGTCAGGCCCAGGCTCGAATTCGCTTCTGTCGTGTGGAACCATTTAACGGAGACTGAATCTAGACGTATTGAAGCGGTGCAAAGGCGTTTGGTTCGCATAGTCTATGATCGATACTTCCACAGGAGACTTTACTTCGACCACCATTCTCTGCTTAAGATTTTGAATCTCAGCACTTTGGATGACCGAAGGCATTGCCGAGATGCGGCTTTTCTACAAAAGCTTATCCAGGGTGTAATTGACGTACCTGACCTTTTGGACAGCATAAAGTTACGTGTGCCAACGAAATTCACGCGACAGTGCGACATGTTCTACCCCGACATGCGATTAAAGGAGTCACCAATCTATCGTATTCAGACATCATGCAACCTCCTTGTCCAGCACGATTTTTTTTTCATGCCTTATTTTACCTTTAACACCTGATGTGTATTTTATGTACTTTGTTACGACTGTTTTATTATGCTGACTGTTCTAATATGACTATTGTGGTTTCCATATGTTTGCATGTTTCATAGGAATCTGACTTCTGTGCACCAATGTCAAAACCATTATGGTGTTTTTGGGCACGCAATAAATAAATATCAATCAATAAAAAAAAATAGCTGGTGAAAGATTACGACCCCAGCAGACGATCCACCTCGAACTAGAACTTTCTTCCCGAGATAGACTTTATTGCAAACGCAATCAAATCTTGGCGGAAGACAACCAACGAGTGCGGAAGGCAGTGCTTCAAGGGAATTTAAAGCTTGTCGCCAACTGCTGATGAATAAAAAAAAGCGTATTTTAAATGCTGCAGCAGCTAAATGGAAAACGATGAAATTTCTGTAAGATGATTTAGCTCCACACAAGATATTTAAGTGGGTGAATTGGGGTTGTGTGGATATTTATACAGCGTGTAGTTGGCCAGTTCAAAGTTGCGACGAGTCACTCGCTGTAGATGAGCAATTCGTAAAACCGCTGGCCTGGGTTCTTTAACGTGCACCTTGCAGCAGTGATGCACGACCGCACGCCGGGGTGATTCGATGCTCATCCAGATCGAAACGGGAAGGGTCGCGATTGAATCCAGGATCCCTGGGTTCTGCAGCGCTAGCGTTTGGTCCACGTGCTCCGAGCTCATGTGCGCTAGCCCACTCGGCCACCGATCCCCCCTTTAAAGGGGTACGGAAACGAAATTTTAGCGCCGATCTTTCTCCATAAATATGGGCTAGGGACAGGCACCACCTCTGAAATGTCAATATCGCGCTGTAAAACACAGGAGAACTAATTTTAAACCTAATTAAACGATTTCAAATTCACATCTGGTGGATGGTGGGAAAGGTCTCGTGACATCACTTGTGGCATAGGAGCAGCGCCGTTCTGCGGAAATACGGCGTGCCGGCAGAATTAGCCTAGGCCTGAACGCATTTGCAAAGCCTTGGCGGAGAAAGCCAAAACGTAGCTGGCCACAGTGAGCTCCTTCTCGTTGCGGCTCTTTGCACGACACGACCCGAGCATGCTTCTGGCACGGCCGGTATTAGTTGCTTTGAGTTGCTTGCTGCGAGCCGACGTTAAAAAAAATGTTTGAACGACGAGAGTGTCAGCAAGAGCCACGCAAATACCTGTTCACACTCGGAGCGGACACGCGCGTTTGATCGAAGTGCTGGATTCACTCTGTTAGACCGCGTTTCGGTAAGCGCTTGTGGACCGATCTTTTACGATTGCAACTCGATACTGACATGACACTCGGCAAAGAAAGGTTGGACCGACATCGCGTAGCTCCCACGAACTGCTATAGCTTGTGGGAACCCTCTCCCTGGCTCCTCCGCTCTCCGTGACCTTGCCGGTCCCCGCCGCCTTTCTGTCGGGCGCTCCTTCGTTCCCTGTGACCTTCCCGTTTCCAGTCGCCGGCCTGTCGCGGAATGTCCGAGCTCTCCGGGAGGAACGGGGCAAGCGCCCCCCTCACCCAGCGCTGACGTCGGAGGATCGGCTCGCGGCAGGTTCCCGATTGGACGGTCGGCGGGACGAGGACTTGGGAAGGTCTCAAAAGGGGGATCGGAGACAAAGGAAGGGGGCTTGGGCTGCCGACTAAACAAGGGACCGGTCATGGAGGCGAGCTCGGACGGCGCCGGACGCTGGCGCAGGGAGTGCGGGCACTACGTCGAGTGGCGGACTCGACAAACGGACCGGACAGCGACCCTGGACGACGACGTCCCCATGACGCGGTGTGGATGACCACCGCTGGGACTCGGAGAAGCTGCTGTGGCAGCGGGCTCTCCCCCGGCCTCGCTGATGACCGTCCCCCGATCCCGAAACCCCCCAAGGCAATGAGTGAGTGAATAAACCCTTTTGCCGAGAGCGAAGTATTGCAGTGTCATATTCATCCGGAGACAGGGTCTGAGGGAATCGGAGCTAGAAGATGCCCGCATAAACTGGCGCCCAACGTGGGGCCTGATTCTTGATCAGGCAGGCATTCCGATTTCTAACCTGTTTCCGGTTGAATTAGGGCACTGTTTCGCGCTCTTTTTGGGGGTCATCTTTGTCGCGGGAGCGCCGCACGAAGTTTCGTTGCGGGAGCGCCGCACGGAGGCCCTGACATTATCGCCTGTCTGACTAGGAGGCGCGGATTTTGACCGCTGTTTTAAGGGATTAACCCTTTTGCCCAGCCTGTCAGGAATTTACTTATCCCCCGCTACGAGAAGCGCCTCGAGTATTCACTGTTCAGCGCACCGTTGGATGCTGGCAGGTTGATCCTGCTGAGCAAGAGCGCTATGTGCGTCGAAATTACCGCACCCCTCGAGGCCTGTAGCGCCGGGCGTCCCCCCACCTACGCCTCCGGCCGTCCGCGTCCGCTGGGAAAGATGCCAGCTCCCGGTTTGGGGGATGAGGCGCGCCTAACCGCCTTTGTTCGCGTATCGATGTAATGGTTTGTAACGCTTGTTACGGATCGGACGCGTTAAAGAGGCATCGCTCCGGGTGGAGAACGCACCCATTGCGGATGGCGGTTGCATGTACTGTGTTTGGAAATTATTCCCGCATTGCATTTTGTCCGGGAGGAGACTAGCGTCTCGGTTTGACCGCATGCTAGCTCCCAGTTGGCCTTGCTTGAGCTGTCGGCGCGGTTTTGAGCGTCGTTAGTTGACAGCGTTTTAAGGTACGGATGCGCTCTTGTGATTCCGACCAAGATCGCTTTGAACGAGTACCTTGTGGCCAGAGGCTACATTTAGGGGCTGAGCCCACTAAATCGTGCCGGATACGCGATGTCTGGTGCGCAGACATAGGAATCCAGAAAACCACCGAGTTTCCGTGTTCACTTATCAGTGGCTGTGCGTGTGCAATGCTCCGTGGAGTCCAGTCTGAAGCGATGGGCATGACCCGTGCGTTTCTGGTTGTAGAGTCGTGAGGTTGATCCCGTTTAATTGTGCGCACAGTTGGTTCCGGATCCTCACACCGCCATATCGAAGGTTGAGCCTCGCGGCGGGAGTTACTCTTTAACTTCGTTTTCTCCGTTTCCGGAGGAGCGGCGGCTAGCGCGCGCTTTGCGCTGCCGCCGGGTACAGTAGGTTCTCAGCCGTGTTTGGGTTCGCGTTGAGACGCGAGGGCGTAGAGAGCAGAATTGGTCGTGCAGAGGCCTGGACTAGAGTGAAATTATAAATTTAGGGGAGAAAAGACAGCTAGGTGAGAAAAGAGCTGGGCTCGTGCAGTGAAGACCTGCACGAGGGGAGTGGCGGTCTTGCGATGATGTGACGAGTTGTTCATAATTTTATCCTGTACAGATGCGCGGTTGGCCCGGGAAAACGTACGGTTCACGTCGGCGGGTACGTGCCCTTGAAGCCTAGAAATTATGGCAGCGGCATGGCCGTCGGCGGCCTATAACTGTTGTGCGTTGGGTCAGCCCGTCGCTGTACTAACTGCAGCCTTTGCATGAATGGGTAGCGGGTGTTGGAATGCGGCGGTAAATGCTGTAGACACTTCGACGCTGCGGAAACTGTTTATGCAGAGCAAATATAGTTTATTGGCTCGTCCATCTCCAAGACCGGCCGATTAGATTATTTGGCATTTTGGTATCGCGCTCGTTGCGCGGAAGTTGAAAGGTGCGCGTGTGGGATACCTACATTGTTCGAACCCTGCCAGCCCTCACAGTCGCAAGAAGACTTTTCAGTCATGCGGCGGGTTGACTTGGTTGGGGGCGAGCTTTGTGCGTAGCCTACTGCGTTTGTATGTGGTCACGTTGCTCGATTCGAGAACGTCGAAGAGTCGCGAGACGCGTTGACGGCGTACCTTTATTGCTCGATCCCGGCCGGCCTTGACATCAATCAGCTGGAAGACTTTTTAGTTATGCGGTGTCGGGGTTTGGCCGGGGGAGAACTCGAACGTGCGTCGATGCGCTTGTCGCGGTTGTCGAGCCCGTGCGGGGTTCGGTGCGGACCGCCATTACGCGCTCGTCGCTCCGGTTGGGTGGTCACCTCCGAGCGGTGAAGCGGTAACGTCTGGTACATGCCCAGACGTTACGGACATAGCCGTGTAAATAGGCTGTCCAATGAGATCTGCTGTTCGCACGATCCAGGTACTGTTCCCTTTGTACTGGTGTAAGTGGCCGGTACCACGGAACAACGGCCCCTCAGTAAGGTGATTACCCCTTCTGATGAAGGCGTGCTGAGTAGCTTGGCTGTAGCGTGTTTGTAGCTCGGGTAGCGTGAACGCCGAGTGCATGAGTGCCCGTCATGGGTTGTTGGCAGCGTGTTCCTTCCGAGTCGCACCTCGCGAACGGGACTGGATTTGTGACCGTTTCTGTTTTACGGGAGGTTATTGTTAGTGCTTGAGGTTTTGTACGTTCTTCGCGAATGTGTTGGAGATTAATAATGTTGTCAGAGGTGTGCGGTTCTGAAGCTCTGGTAGATTGCTTACTGTTTTAAAAGAATGCGGCTGAGTTTGATAGGAGCAAATGTTGTATAGCGGGCGTATGTACGATTTGAGCATGCATTGAGTGCTCATACTTTTTAGTTAAGGAATGGTTTTCCACTTAAGTACCTCATGAACGCGCAGCGTGATGTTCTTGATGATTGCCTGCCTGCTAGTATTGAGATGAAGAGTTTCGTTTTTATTTCGTGGCATGTCCAACGATCGAAAGATTTTGGTTTCGTCGCGCTGTCTGATATAGCGTGCCGGTATTCGTTTTTGCGCGATTCGCTGTCTGTTACATTAGGGACGGAAGCGAACTTTAAGAGCCGGCGTGTTGTGTGTGCCTGAGTGCCCGTCCGTGTTGTGAGCTGTGGTGCTCCGGACCAGTTCGTGGACCGTGCTCCGTCGGTCACGAGCTTCCCAGTGAATCAACGTTCACCGCTGACCTGCCTGGTTTGATGCCATCATCATCATCGAGGGTGCTCGTCGTCATCGGCGACACTCAGCTGAACGAGCTCCCTGCCAAGAATCCTGGGGACCACGCATCCTCAAGGCCCCCGGGGTCCGAGCCTTGAGGGAGGGGAGGTGTGGGAACCCTCTCCCTGGCTCCTCCGCTCTCCGTGACCTTGCCGGTCCCCGCCGCCTTTCTGTCGGGCGCTCCTTCGTTCCCTGTGACCTTCCCGTTTCCAGTCGCCGGCCTGTCGCGGAATGTCCGAGCTCTCCGGGAGGAACGGAGCAAGCGCCCCCCTCACCCAGCGCTGACGTCGGAGGATCGGCTCGCGGCAGGTTCCCGATTGGACGGTCGGCGGGACAAGGACTTGGGAAGGTCTCAAAAGGGGGATCGGAGACAAAGGAAGGGGGCTTGGGCTGCCGACTAAACAAGGGACCGGTCATGGAGGCGAGCTCGGACGGCGCCGGACGCTGGCGCAGGGAGTGCGGGCACTACGTCGAGTGGCGGACTCGACAAACGGACCGGACAGCGACCCTGGACGACGACGTCCCCATGACGCGGTGTGGATGACCACCGCTGGGACTCGGAGAAGCTGCTGTGGCAGCGGGCTCTCCCCCGGCCTCGCTGATGACCGTCCCCCGATCCCGAAACCCCCCAAGGCAATGAGTGAGTGAATAAACCCTTTTGCCGAGAGCGAAGTATTGCAGTGTCATATTCATCCGGAGACAGGGTCTGAGGGAATCGGAGCTAGAAGATGCCCGCAAGCTCGACAATGACGTAGCGTCGTGTCAGAATAAAAATGGCACACTAATAACAAAGTGTACATACCGCGTTGCGAAGGCAATCCATATGGCGTTTATTTGAGCTCCATATCACACAAAACGAGCCGATAGAATCAATGAGAGTCCCTTTTCGACGACAGCGTTCGTCACCGCTGTCTCGGAAAACAAGGAGATCGAGATGACAAGGGGAAAAGATTGACCTCTGAAATTTAGTTCAGGGATCAAACTATTCATCCGGGAAGGGTCCACAGAGGTCACGCGGGCATATTCCATTCAGCAGGCCAGCCGGTCATGGGCAGACGGTCTTGGCCAAGGACCGGCGGAGCAACGGTGCGCCGAGTCGGTGTTGCCGCTAGGCCTACTATATTCTGCAGGGCTCGTTCGCTCGGTAGAATCGCGGCCGTTGTCTTCTCGGGTGTTTGTGGATCCCGCGTTCTTGATTGTCGTGGTCTGTTTCAAGTACTCCTTCCTTTTTTTCTTGCTTGTTGAAGTCGGGGGGCACGAGAAGAGCACGTAGAAAAATAAATGTCCGCTGGTCGTCGCTACCAAGTTACTGAGCGACGCTGTCGGCCATGTTGATTTGATCGTAAAAAGTGCGTAAGACAGCTGCGGAGCTGTCGTAGGATTCTGTCGTAACCTGCGCAAAAGTTACGACAATTTCGTTTCGAGAATACGGGTTTTCTCTCAAATTTGTCGTGCGCACTTTTTTCGTCGTAAGTTCGCTTTGAGAATCCGTCCTCAGAGCTGGTTTTCTCAGTGGTGCCGTGGTTGCCGACTTGCCGTGGTGCAGCGTGCGTGCAGCCCTTCCACATCTCAAACGGCCACGTTGTCACAGGTCGTAAATCGTCGACGCGCCACCAAATGGAAAGCTCGTAACCACAACTTCCACGCCGTAGCCTTTCCCGTCTGGCACGAGTGACGTCACGAATGCGCCCAATATCCCAAGACGCATCGCGCTCTCCGACGGCTGATTTTTGAGCGCGCGCCCAATCGGGCCCCTCAGGGTGAAAAATATAGCCATCCGTTCAAAATAAAAAAACGCGAGATTATGATTTACGGATATTATTGATCATATTACACCTATTTTTGACCATAATACGTGTGTTTCAAGTTTCGCTTCAGTATCCCTTTAAGTGGGTGAACATATTGCCGCGTGCAGGGCTGAGAAAGCACCATTCGATCACGAACCTCTAGGAAGTTCCCGTTCATTCTTGTTCCAGACGTAACCTCTATCGTTTATCCCTGCTTTTGTTGTTCCAGAAAGTGCGTGTTCATTCTCGCCCCGAGCGCGCTACGCTCGAACCTTCTCCGCCGAATCTTCGAGATAGTGACTCACCTCAGATAAGAGGCCGCCCGCGACCTTGTCGAGTCAGTTTCGCCTCAGCGTTCGATCTTGTTGCTTCGCCGCCTTCGACGCCCGCGACGCTCTGTTGTTATCTTTCTTTCTCCTTTTACTTTTTGGGCACAAGTTCGCCCGATTAAACGTTCAGTTTAGTTCGTACTTGTATGGGATCCCGCGAAACGGGATCCCATATAAGTACGGGCGGAACTTGGTTATCGCCCAGACGACAGCAAGGCATTCTTTGTCGGTCGTTGAATAATTTTGTTCTGTCTTAGACAACGCCCGGCTTGATTACGCGATTACTCTCTCTGCCCCTTCTTGTCGCTGAACGAGTACCGCACTGAGATCGGTATTGCTGGCGTCCGTGTGGGTCTCAGTCTCCGCCGACTGGTCAAAATGTCCGAGGATAGGGGGCGACTGGAGCCTTCGCTTGAGTTCGCCGAACGCTTGCTCTTACTTCTCACCCCACTGGAACTGCACGTCGTCTTTCGTCAGATGCGTCAGCGGTGCAGAAATTTGCGCAAAGTCACGAACCAAAGGTCTGTAATAGGCGCACAGCTGAAGGAATCTTCGAACGGTCTTCTTGTCTGATGGCTTAGGAAACTCGGCGACAGCGGACGTCTTTGCGGGATCAGGGCTTACAGCAGGACCCTTGCCCAGATTCCTGACAACTACTACTGGCCAAAGCTTCCGAAGACCATCCATCTCTACACACGATCGTGCCATGAGTGCCAGCGACGCAAGAAACCGCCGTCAAAACCAGCAGGTCTCCTTCAGCCGATTACCCCGCCAACCAAACCCTTCCAGCAAATTGGAATGGATTTGCTGGGTCCTTTTCCACCGTCGACGTTGGGGAACCGCTGGATAATCTTCGCCACCGATTATCTTACTCGTCACGCCGAGACGAAAGCACTTCCGTCGGGGATTGCGGTCGAAGTCGCCAAGTTCTTCATCGAGTCCATCGTCCTCCGGCATGGCGCCCCCAAAGTACTGATCACAGACCGAGGGTCATCGTTCATGGCACAGTTGACCCAAGAGATCCTTTGTCTCAGCCACACGGAACACAGTCGAACAACGGCATACCATCCGCAGACCAACGGGTTGACGGAGCGGCTCAACAAAACAATCGCCGACATGGTCTCTATGTACGTCGACGTGGAGCACAAGACCTGGGACGAAGTGCTTCCCTACGTCACGTTGGCCTACAACACAGCAGTGCAAGAGACCACAGGAGTGACGCCTTCCAGCTGGTGTATGGCCGGGCGGTGACGACTATGCTAGACTCTATGTTGCCGCACGAGTCAGTCGACGACGGGAGCGATGACGCCCATGTGGTTGCTCAACGGGCTTCTAGAAGAGGTCCGCCAGCTAGCCAGACTACGAATTCAAGACCAGCAACATGTCGACGCCGGCGGCTACAATCTTCGCCGGCGTGACGCCCACTTTCAACCCGGAGACCGGGTATGGGTCTGGACACCAATACAGCGCCGCGGTCTCAGCGAGAAGCTTCTCAAGCGCTACTTTGAACCCTACAAGGTTCTTCGCCGTCTCGGGGACTTAAACTACGAGGTTCTTCACAACGGAACTAGACCGTCAAGACGACGCCAACCACGACGTCGTGCGCCTCAAGCCGTATTACGAACGATAGAACTTTGAACTCTCGTCAAACCGTGAACTGTGACTCACGATTCTGCTATCCTTTTGTTTTGGCTTTGTGTTTTATGTTGCATCGGGACGATGCACTTTTAAAGGGGGGATAATGCCGTGCGCAGGGCTGAGAAAGCAACACTTGATCACGAACCTCTAGAAAGTTCTCGTTTATTCTTGTTCCAGACGTAACTTCTATCGTTTATCCCTGCTTTTGTTGTTCCAGAAAGTGCTTGTTCATTCTCGTTTTGAGCGCGCTACGCTCGAACCTTCTCCGCCGAATCTTCGAGATAGTGACTCACCTTAGATAAGAGGCCGCCCAAGACCTTGTCGAGTCATGGTTTAAATTACGCACAAATAGAAAAATTTTAACCATGTTCAATCATTACCAACTCGCCAAACTAACCACTCTACTACTTGTCGAGTCAGTTTCGCCTCAGCGTTCGATCTTGCTGCTTCGCCGCCTTCGACGCCCGCGACGCTCTGTTGTTATCTTTCTTTCTCCTTTTACTTTTTGGACACAATTTCGCCCGATGAAACGGTCAGTTTACTTCGTTATTCGCCGCCTCATCACTTGTCCTTCGTGACAATATGTTATCAATCGGAGAGGCACTCTCGAGTCGCGGCACAGGTACAAAATTCTCCGGCCCTTACCAGGTGACCAGATCAGCTTCCGCACACAACCTGAAAACAATTTGGTATATTACAGCAAGAAACGTCAATGAATATCTCTCTAGAGGAAATGCATTTTATATAGTCAGAGGAAAAAAGAAAAAAAAAGTGGATAATGCGAAAGGTGGCTATTCTAGGCGAAAATCGACAGACGGAAGGCAACGAAGGTATTTTAGTAAATAAGTCAGGACTTTGTGCTACATTGTCAAAAATAGCTCAGTTTTTTTTTACAGTGCTGCAGCTTTATAGGAAAGGAGCGGACATAACTAGGGGTGTCGCGAACTTTTGTCGAACCGGATTTTTAGGTCGAACTTTCGGGGTTCGACTGGGTCGAACCGGTTCGACGAATCTTCGAACTTTTCACCAGAATCGACCGGTTCGACTTTGTGGACAGTGTTGCAAGACCTTAATACAAGCATGTCTAGCTTTGGAGAACTTTTTTTTATGCAAGGGTTATTTTATTTTGTGAACAGTTGCAATTAAAAAAAAGCCAATTCTAATCACCGAAGAAATTAATAACTCAATTTTTTGTACTGTATTAACGCAATGAAACCAATCAGCGCTGCCATTAATTCATCTTTTAGCCATCACCATCTAATCCGAAGCCATCTGGCCAGCCTGTCGCGCATGCGCACACGAGTCGAACCTCAATACAAGGTTCGTCGAAATTTCCACTAAAAGTTCGAAAAAGTCGAACCTGGTCGAACTCGAGCCTCCGCCGGTTCGCGACACCCCTAGTGAGAAGTCGAAGGTTCGTCGAACCGGTTTGACCCAGTCGAACCTCAAAAGTTCGACCAAAAAAGTGAAAGCCGTTTACAAATCCCTGTAACGCCGAATTGGAGGGCAGCTCTTGAGGAGGAGGAGTGAAGGGTACTGAGGGGAGGGTAGACCCCTCCTCCTTCTCCTCCTCCTCCCCTCATTCTTTAATATGCTCCGGGAGGGTCACGTGACCTCGGGGGGGTGTCACGTGACTTCGAGGAGGGGGTCACGTGACCTCGGGGAGGCGTGACCTGGGGGTCACGTGACCTTGGGTGTCACATGGGGGTCACCTCAAGGTCCCGTGACCTCCAAGGTGACCCCCACGTGCCCTTGGGGGTCACGTGACCTGGAGGGGTCACGTGACCTCAGAGGGGTCACGTGACCTGGGGGGTCATGTGGGGGTCACCTTGGAGTCACGTGACCTTGAGATGACCTCGGGAGGGGTCACGTGACCTCGGGGGTCACGTGACTTGGGGGTCACGTGACCTTCAAAGGGTCACGTGGGGTCATCTTGGGATCACGTGACCTTGAGATGACCTTGGAAGGGGTCACGTGACCTTGGGGGTCACGTGATCCCAAGATGACCCCACGTGACCCCCAGGGTCACGTGACCTTGGGGGTCACGTGACCTTCAGGGGGTCACGTGGGGTCACGTGACCTTGAGATGACCTTGGGAGGGGCACGTGACCTGGAGGGGTCACGTGACCTTGGGATGACCTTGGTTACGCCGACGCCGACGCCGACGCCGACGCCAACGCCGACGCCGACGGCGACGGCGACGGCGACGCCGACGCCGCTCAAGCCGGGAACGGGCCCCTAAGAGCTGCGCTCTAAAATCTGGTTCGACAAAAGTTCGCGACACCCCTAGTTATGGTATAGGGGTGTCGCGAACTTTTGTCGAACCAGATTTTTTGGTTGAACCTTCGGCCTTCGAACTTTTCACCAGATTCGATCGGTTCGACTTTGTGAACAGTGTGGCCAGACCTTGATACAAGCATGTCTAGGTTTGGAAAAGTTTTTTTTCATTAAGTACAAAACGAGCGTGTTGGCGTTTTTCATGTAAAGGGTTATTAGAGCGCAGCTCTTAGGGGCCCGTTCCCGGCTTGAGCGGCGTCGGCGTCGCCGTCGGCGTAACCAAGGTCATCCCAAGGTCACGTGACCCCTCCAGGTCAGGTGACCCCTCCCAAGTTCATCTCAAGGTCATATGACCCCACGTGACCCCCTGAAGGTCACGTGACCCCCAAAGTCACGTGACCTTGGGGGTCATCTTGGGATCACGTGACCCCTCCCAAGGTCATCTCAAGGTCACGTGACCCCTAGATGACCCCACGTGACCCTTTGAAGGTCACGTGACCCCCAAGGTCACGTAACCCCCAAGTCACGTGACCCCTCTGAGGTCACGTGACCCCCGAGGTTACGTGGTCTCCCCAAGGTCATCTCAAGGTCACGTGACCCCAAGGTGGCCCCCACGTGACGCCCCAGGTCACGTGACCCCTCTGAGGTCACGTGACCCCCGAGGTCACGTGACCCCCTGAGGTCACGTGACCCCCTGAGGTCACGTGGGGGTCACCTTGGGGGTCACGTGACCTTGAGGTGACCCCCATGTGACACCCAAGGTCACGTGACCCCCAGGTCACGCCTCCCCGAGGTCACGTGACCCCCCTCCCCGAAGTCACGTGACCCCTTCCCGGAGCATATCAAAGAATGAGGGGAGGAGGAGGAGGGGTCTACCCTCCCCTCAGTACCCTTCCCTCCTCCTCCTCAAGAGCTGCGCTCCAATTCGGCGTTACAGGGAGTTGTAAACGGCTTTTTTTTATAGTGTGAACAGTCGTGATTAAAAGAAACTCAGTCTAATCACTGAAGAAGTTAATAACTTAATTTTAGTACTGTATTAACTGAAATAGCCAATCAGCGCTGCACTTAATTCTTCTCTTAGCCATTATCATCGAATCCGAAGCCAACTGGCCAGCCTGTCGCGCATGCGCACACGAGTCGAACCTCAATAGAAGGTTCGTCGAACTTTCCACTAAAAGGTCGAAAAAGTCGAACCTGGTCAAACTCGAACCGCGGCCGGTTCGCGACACCCCTAGACAAAACTCAAGCCCCGTCCAGGGCGCTCCTAGTGGGGAATATATAATTTTCATTGATGGGTTCTTTTCAGCTGCAGCAATCAGATTACGTTCGCTCAAGTTTTGCTCCACGGAAAAAGCTTGCGGAATTTGTGAAAGCATTAAATCCTGTCGTATTAATGGCGTAAACATTACTCTCGCGCAATTCGCCACATTTGCTTCCCGACGAGTAGGTGGCGACAACCACTAGGTGGCAGCGAACAACCAGAAAGACTAGAGTTCCTGTATAGCTACCTACGGTAGCAGAGTTGCGCATTCAGCCTCGGCGCGGGGCCGTAGCGCCGGCTTTCCCGCACGAGCTGGATGCTTTGCTCCTCACGTGACTAAATTTGGCGAATAGCGGCGCCGCGCGCGCCGCCGCGCATGGAAAACAGGAGAGGAGGAAAAGGAGGCGGAAAGCAGGGAAACATACGCCGGGGCAAGAGAAACGTCGGCGGAGCGACCGTAAAGGTGGCTTTCTTGCACGCCACCGGATGCTTTTCTCCTCACGTGATGAATCTCGGCGAATAGCGGCATGGCGGCGCGGGGAAAACAAATGCGCAACTCTGGCTCCCGTAGGGAGCCTATAGACCTTTGCAGAAATCGCCTCCTGCGCGCTGCCATCTTCGTCTGCTGGGCTGTGGTACGCCTTCCAAGCATGCGCTGTTGATCTGCTGTGCGGTATATCGGACGCTGCGCATGCGTCCACAGCTCAGTGACTCAGCATTTTTTAAACGCTCGCTTCGTTTGAGACTGCCGCTGGAAAGGTCTATACAGGAACTCTAAGAAAGACTAGAGTGCCTCAATGTTGCTTGCCGGCTGCGCCTTGTTAGAGTGGGGACATCCTTTGGGAGGGCAAGTGCCGCCTTTCCTTGTTTTCTCCATCTCGCTCCCAGCCGCCACCGCCATTTTGCCTCCCCGATCGGCTGCCGATGCACGCGTGGGATCGCTGAACTGACTTGTTCTTTTACAAATGCCGGGTTGCTGCGTGCCGCAGTGTTAGAATCACTCGAGGAATTGGTGGAAGGTGTACGGCGTCCCAACAAACGCCAAACGGAGTCGTCTTTGGCTCGCACAGATAAAGCGCGACGACTGGGAGCCGAGCCGTTTGTCATCTGTGTGCAGCGTGAGTAGCAACTTTGTTTCCTTGCAATCGCCGGGTCTTTTGCCGCACAGTTAAGTGCTAGAAAGTGGTATTTCAGGTCGTGATAAATTATTTCAGATAAAGGCTTCTTCGACTTGGTTCTGCAGTAAAGCGCCGCAAATAACTTCCGCTGATCGTGGTCGAGGAGTGGCAAGTTTCAGTGAGTGTTGCCACTTCTCTTGTGAAAAGTGTGTGTCCGATTATTTTTTCTTTTAATTTTATGTGGATTTTATATTTGTAGATTCTTATCCAGGCATCTATGTGTCCCGAATTTTTTATGGTATTGTTGTGCAGTCCCAAAAAAAAAAATCCATTTTTTTATTAGTTATTTTGGTAAGTGGTGTGTTATCACTTTCTTTGTGGAATCTGAGTTTGGTTGTGTGTGATTGATTTTTTTTTATTTAGTGTGTGTTTTATTTCTGAGTTTTTCTTTATAAGCGTCTGTGAGTCCTGTTTTTTGTATATATCAAGCTGCTGTGTCAAATAAATCCTAGTGTTGTTTGAGATCTCTATGTTTTCTGCCTTTTTTTATTTCCCTTTCTTTGGTCTCGGGCTTTTATCCTCAAATCTTATCCATGTCTAAACAATACTCTAAATTTTAGTTGCAGCCCATCTCTTTGCCCTCAAAATGTCAAGTAAACAAGTGTTGTAATGAATCCTGTACTGAGTGCGCCACCATAACGATCTCCATCCTCTCCACTTTAAACTTGCTTTGTAAGCCTTTTGCATGTTGTAAAATGTTCAATACAACCCTGTTGCAGGTGCTCATACACTGTGTTAAAGAATTACTTTCCATTTGAGAACAGGGGAGCATGTATGTTAATTGCAATGATTTTTCTTATTTTAGTTTTCAATACTATAAACTTATCTAATAGAACATGTTACTCACCTGAAGAGATATATGTAAACTAAACGTGCATTTATTGATTTCTGTCGGCATCAGTGCATTTTAAGGGAAAGGCGAGCAAAAATAGTGTAATAGTAATCAATAAAATATTCTGATTTCTGTCTCCGGAAGGTTTTTTGAGAAAACAGGCCAGCAAACAAAATTTATAGATACCTACCGCGGCCGTTTAGGGGAATGTAGGACAAAACTTGAATCTGTCGGGATTTGTGCGTGTACTTCTGTATGTGCTCTGGTGCCTACAGGGCACCAGCGCACACAAAATAGGCAAGCAACTTTCCTTCTTTTTTTAAAAGGTAAGTTGACAAGGTTTTTAGAACAGCTGCACCAACAGGCGAGAAATGTTTGCTTGTCAAATTACCTTTATACCCTGCAGGACGGCCGCCTGTTCAGTGCTTTTTCTTGCACCAAACGACTCATTTCAGTTTCGTAGCTCTTGGAAGCACAGCGGGTCCAAATATACTCAGAATTCCAGCGATATTGGCATAGTTTTGGTTTCTAAAATTAAATCCTTCCGATTAAAAAAAACGAAAAAAAAAACAACCTCAAAAGGTTTTGACGCGATATCTCGTACTATGGCGTTCTTATTTCAGAAGCTCTGAATGCTAATCCAGAACTTATCAAGATAACAATATCGGCGAATAAGAGGCGATAGAGAACAGAACGCATATGCTAGCGTATCTGCGCCTCGCTCGCCTGATCGCTTTCATTTTCTTCATTCAATGCAAGGCCAAACACGGGTATGTATTGGAGCAGATGATAACGAACATAGTCGGTATCAAATGTACTTGCATAGATCGACCATATTTAAGAACTTGACCACAGTGCCAGCGGCAACCGACAGAACTTTCGCGAGCACTGTTGCTTTATATGCGGACTAAATCGTAATTTTAAATGGAAAATTAAACGCATACTTGACTAAACACGTGACGTTACGTGTCTTGAAGTGGTCACGCTTTATTTCACAGGTGGGGATGCTAGCTCACTAGCTGCGTAGAGAGCTCATAAACGGCTGCATAAGCCTTGTACCACATAGACTCGACGAGCGAACAAGGCAGCAATATTGCGGTTCCGCTGCCAGACGACAGAGTTGCCTCCACTCTAGGACGGCGGAAGCCAGCAACATTGAGACACTGTATGAAATACTCTATTTCCGACTGCTCGATCAAGGTCACGTGGCCTATGGCCGGCGTTTGCAATACGAGCTCCAGGTGACGAACGCGTTGGTCGTCCGCGAGCGTCTCCTCCTTACCGCTAGCTTTCCTCGTAGCCACGCGATAACACCGCGCATGAGCAATTACGAGCAATCTCCGATGGAGGCGTCCGCCTTTAAACTGCAAACGCTCCCCATTGTTTCAGTATGACCTTCTCTACAATCTAGGCTTTCCACGAAGAATAGGCGACAAAGGCGACGCCGCCGGCGTGCTCCTTTCCCATACTGCTGCACGAGGACATGTGCGTTCTCGCAAGTAGCTTTGACAAACCAAAACCAAAACTACGCTGACCTTGAAAACGTAGCACCAACAATGTTTAAGGTTGTTTGTCTTGACGACATGAAGCGACTGCGATGAAGCGATGACAGAAGACTAGGTCGTCCTGTAGGTTTTAGCTGTACTATTTGACTTAATTTAACTGCAAAAAAAGAATCCAGATCTGGTAGTTCTTGTGTTATGCTTTGCTACCTTTTATCAAATTTTCGTGGATGTCAACGCAAGCAAAGAGGGACCAAAACAGGTCGCTTAATGTAGGTCAGCCAACAAGTTAACTGCCCAATCCTAAAGTGTCTCGTCCCGATTCTCAGCGCATTTTTCTAAGATGCTTTCACTCCAAGTTGTTAATCACTCTGTTCAATGACCCATTCACATGCCTCTCGTACCAAGGAGCGGTTCACGTTATGCAACTTTCACGAGTTAAGATAGAGCCCCTGAAACGAGGAAAGGGCACATTCGATGTGGAGTTCATAACTTTTTGCGTGGGTGTACCTGAGCTAACGTTGTTTTTGTACGGCCGCCCGACATTTGTTGTCCGATCTGGTTTACCAGGTACGGCCACCGAATAACCGAAGACTGGCGGTTAATTGGCCACCTTCCGGGACTCTTTCGCTCGCGCGTTGCAGATACGAAACTGTTCATACTATCGTGATCATCCTGGATTCCCATATGACAGGTCTTCAAATCGGACTTCGGCGCCCAAATCGAACTCGTCATTTATGGCTATCACAAAAGCCGAGATGCGCTCCGGTTGACATACTCAAAATACGCTGCGTCGAAACCCTGCTGCCGTGACCGTTGTTAAACTTTGTTGATAAGAAGTTTGAAGGCAGTGTTCGAACGGTGTTTTAGGAGTGCAGTAATACGTGTTAGTCAAGCTTTAAACCCCTGTCATAATAAGCATGTTTGATAAGGTTCCGTAGAGTTCACGTAGTTTATTTAAACTTCAGCGAGTTATGTGTAAGAACACAACAATTTATGAGGAATGAATGACAAAACAAGTGGGCATCAAACGGCATTAAATCAGCACGTTTGCATCACGAAGAGAAAACTTGCCTTTTTCCAGTTCTACGTTTGCTACCCACAAGAATGAAAACGTCTGGAAAATGTTTTTTTAATTTGAAATATGCATCCTGTATTGAACCGAATGAGTTGATAGAAGTTATAATAAAAAACTGCGTTAACTTAACAAAATAGAGTTTATTGAAACGTTTCGCCTCCCAGGTGGCAGGCATGGTCCGCACACAAAAAAGCAATGCGAGTGTACAAGCAATAGGAGGTGCAACTCATGGCTCCTTACTGTACTAATGGTGCCTCCCGCAAAGGAAACGAAACGTTTAATTAAACTGTTAATTTTGGTAAGCCAAACCGTTTTAAATTTTACTTTCACCACATGTTCGCGCGGTTTCTGAAGTATTGTTTGCATCAACCAAACTAATTACCTACTGATTCGGACCATTGTGAACTACGCGTGCATAAAAGAGGGTAAAAGCTGGATTACAAGCATTTAACAAAAAAAAAAAAAAATTACGACTTCGGAAGTAATTTATTCTCAGCGTGTTTTGTGTTCATTATTCCTTTTTATTTGGCAAGTTTTAACATAAATATTTACTTGTATCTAATGTACTGGCAAATAACGCTGTCGTCTAGGCGGTGCAAGGCCGTGAATTATTCAAGGTGTGTTATTCGAGCTGAACAACCTTCGACGTAAATGAGCGAAGCGTTCATTCCACTCTCCCGCCTTTGAACGGGTGCGGGCATCTCTGAGGGGTGTTGTGTCGAGACTCGAGAGCGCGTGCGCCCTTGAGCGGAACCGGTTGGAGTTGCTATCATCACCAAAACGCTTAACGGCGTTTGTTTCGTGTTGCGCCAAGGCAAAGTGCGACGATGCCGGTCAGGGAAACAGCGGTTGCCGCTGCGGTGTTAGCAACCATAACTACGCTGTTTCATGAGGTGGCTTCCGGACCCTCGTGTCAGGACAGGGATTACCTGTCTGCCTGTAGCGAAGACTGCGACAAATACAAATTCTACACCTGCGTCAACTTCAACAAAGTGGGCGACTTCTACCACTACGTGCAGCGTGCCCTCAAGTATCCCAACCTGTGGTTCATCTTGGAGGACAGCCAGCTGGACTACTACCCAGGCGGCACCTTCGCGGACGGCGACGTGAGCGGCATTGAGCTGCGGAACGCGCGGGCGCACAGCTTCGCCCAGTTCGAGACCGGGCCCAACCCGTTCCTGGGGATTGAGGACTCGCTCCAGTTCATTGTGTTCAGGGACGGCAGCACGCTTCCGGACTCCTGGACAATGCTCGGCCGGCTCAAGAAGCTTGAAAAGCTCGAGTTCTGGAACATGAAGCACCTCGAGCTCACTCGCGATTTCAACGACCTTCCGCAGAGTATGACTCATGTCTATATCCACAACTCGACCATCGGCTACATCGACGAGAACTGGCTGTCCTCGCTGAAGAATCTCGAACGCGTCATCGTGCAGAAATGCAACCTAAAGAAATTTTTGAGATCGATGCTGCCGCTGCCTGCTCCGAAGCTACATTACCTCGAGCTTGAGTAAGTACTTCGAGTAAATACTCAGAAGTAGTCAAAATTTCTAGTGGGGAGGTGACAATGCGTCCGATTTTGCTAATGAGAAGACACCAGACATAAGATTACTTGCGGGAGCTTTTTCTTTTGTGCTAAGTCCAGTACGCTAGTAGATAGTTTTAAAAAATCGCGTTATTTTATAATTAATGCAATCGAGGCTGTGCCCTACGATTGTGAAGCCTGCTCTGATGCACCTGTCAGGAGCAGCGTATGGGTTACAAAACGATACTGTAAACACACACAGTTCAGCCTTCTGATGATTTCAGTAGTTAATTCCGATTTTGTGTTAAGAATTTCCGGTCTTCAATATGGTCACACTAAACTATTTTTCTTAGTTTCACAGCTATATTTCTTCTGTCAAACTGCCTTGTTGGCTACTTAAAAAAAAAGAAATGACTCCCCAAAACACAGAAAACGTACCCATTGAAAAGCTGGATTACTTTCCCACAATCTTCCTAAGTTTGATTTCCACCCGCTTGTTTTGATCTCGTGTCCAGCATTGGAGAGGTGTGCGGTCGTGTCATTACACTACAAAAACGTTTGAGTTCATCTCCCAGCAGAACAAGTCGACAGCCAATCAGGGCGAAGAAATATGTTAATGTGGAAATTCAGCACACGATTGGATATGAAAACTTTGATGCATGCAGGAAGAATCAGCAAGTGAAACGCTGTCCCTGTACACATCGCATCTTCTCATATCGTAGCGACCTTCACCATTGGCTGGGATCCTTCTGTGATTCGCCCTGATTTGCTGTCTACGTGTTCTGCAGTAACATACTTTCTTGTAGCGTACTTCGTAATGCAGGTGAAAGATCCCAAGTTAGCAATCGGACAACACTGGCCACATTTTTCATTTAAAAGCAAAGGCGTCAGACACCATTTCGGGACAAACTGACTTCCTACTCGTTCTAGGCCCCAGTATGCGTTATAAGTGCCCTCACATCTGAGCCGCTGAAACTTCATTACGGTCGGCCTGAACTTTCGTAACTCTCTGAAAAATGTTAAGGACAAAAAGACAATGATCTCATTCACCCGGTGTGTCGACCGCACGAGCCACGATCAGGTGTCGGGATGATACTTAATGTGCTATTCCGTTCGTCGTGTTCGCACGGCTATTATATGTTCAAAAAAGAAGACATTTTCCAAGAAATGTTTACCGCATGCGCTCGCTTTCATCAAACAGCTGCGAAAGTTCTAATTATGTTCGGCTGGCGAAAGTGGCGGAAGCTTTGTGGAAAGATGTGTTACATTTTCTGCCTACCCCGCGTCTTACGTGTTGCCATACCTTTTTTTAAATGAGGTCCTACGTTGTTACGGGTTACGCAGTCTTCTTAGAAAAGAAGGCTGGTCTTTTCTAGGTTTTTGTAGATAACCTTAGGAGCAAATCCGATACAATCACTATGCAGTCGTGCGGTGTTATTACCAACCTACGTGCCAACAGTTCTTTCTCGCTTCCGTCGCTTCGGTCGCAAAAATTGCACTTCTGCATGGATGATATTTTTTTCTTTCTAAAATTTAAGGTGGAATAAAAAAGAGACTCTGAAATAAATAAGAGATAGTTTTTGGCTTGTTCGCGCGGAGTCAGTCGATGGTCGTTTGCGTTCATTTATTTATTTAATCCGACCCAACCAAGTGTGAAGTGTGCGCCAGCTGCTAGGTGCAAAAATATAAACAGTAGGAACAGGCCTATTACTTTTGTCTTGAGATGGCGCCGGGTCAATTACAGAATCTTGAAGTCAGAAGGAACTAAAAAGCTGATGTTCGTTCAGAGCTGCTCTTCAGCGTAGCGCTCCATACCAGCATGGAGCAGGCTCACGCAACTGGAACATTGAAATATTTCTATTTAAGGAACTCTGCGTTTGCTACCATGTAGTGAAATAGTCTTTTAGCAAATTGTACAATTTATGGCGTTGAATGATTCTTGTTTACTTTATCCTTATTATTCGGAGGGGCAGGGCAATAGACTAAATTCCATAATAATAACCAAGAGCCAGGGAGCACGGACAAGGGAAGAAGACGACGACAGTAATCCATGTATCCTCTCGCCCTCTTTTCTGTTGGTGTTTTCATCTCCCTTAACGCACGGTTTTGGGGTCAAAAGTTTAGTTTCTACCACAAAAATAACAATTATGTTCTGGGAGCATTCTTGAAATGAAAGACAGCGGAGACGGCAAGCTTGGCGTATTTTTTTCCCACGTTATTGACCATTGGAATAGCCGAAGCGGACACTGAAGTTTCTCCCGCAGGTCGGGAATTGCTTCTTGGTCCGCTCGCTATTTTCTCATTTTTAAAATAAAAACAAAACTAACACTCTTTTCTGATATTTTTAAATAGATTTTCTTAGGTTTGAGGAATGAAATAGAATAGTTTATTTTTCAATAATTAAAATAAACAAGTGTCGAACTCTGATGATTTTTTGCAAAGCTTTGCAAGTTTTTACGTGTGACTTATCTCGAATATTTGAAATACCTTGACATCACCAGAAAGCTCAAATCTAGCTATTTTCAACGAATACAAATTGAATATTATCTAAACGAAATAAAATTGTTACATAAATTTGAATGAGCGAACGTTTCAGAAATCTAGCAAATTGGAACTCGATTTCCCAAAAACATACCTTTATTTGCTTCGTTTTTATTAGTCGCAAGGCGTAATAGTGGTTTAGTAAAATATAAGTATAATAAATAGTAATAATTGTTTATATGAGCGCAATTGAAGCGTTCACCTTGTCCGATGTGCGTTGGAAAGTTGTAAGCTTTGTTGCGTAGTAAATACTTTCTAATACGCATCCCTTACTGTATCACTTTTTTAATGTTACGAGTTAATTAAAGTCTATTTATTAGGTAATTATCTGTACCACGTTACCATATTGACCAAAATGCTACCATGCAGGACGCCTTTACAACGAACAAATGACATGATTCAAGCTTGAATTGCGGACGTACAAACAAAACGCAATACTATTTTTGTTTATATTTGCTAATAAACTTACGATTCTACTTCGTTTTCATTAAAACTCAAAGCCAATTTTAAAAAAAAGTTTCTTTAATTAGTTTCGAATTTGCTGATTTTTGTTAACCATTCGTTCCTTCAAATGTATGTAACATATTTTTTAAACATATATGACAGATTTGTATTCAATAAAAATAGCTAAAATTGGCATTTCCGAAGATGTCAAAATCATTATAAAATCTTCAATTCATCACATTAAAAATTACAAACTTGGCCACATCATAATTAAAGGGTCACAACGTGTTTTCTTCCAGCTGCCGCAATCGCATGTCTGACCTCTCGCTGCTTCGTAACTTCTCGAAATTCTGCACTAGGAGACACTCTTAAAATGGATTTCTTACGCATTATGAATAAAACAAAATTGTAATTTTTTAAAGTAGTTTTTTTTTCAGAACGGTCAAACTATGTTCCTTCGATAATTTTCGGTATAGTCTGGAAACTTTTCAAGTTTGAACCATTTAAAATATTTTAATTGCCTTGATATCATCGGTAACCTAAAGATTTCCCTTTTTATTGAATGCAATTTCAATATGAGATGTTAAAAATAAAAGGTTATAAAACTTTGAACAAAGGAATGTTTCAAAAACCCAGCAAATTCAAAGCGATTTCTAAAATTAAAAAGCTTTTATTTCCGTTAGGTATTATTGGTAGCATTGTATAACTGTGGTTTGTCTACAAAGAAAAACTGAAAAATTAGTATTTTGCTTGTATGCCCTGTTAGACCTTGAATCCTGTCAGTTGTTCCTTGAGACTACGTCCTGCCTGACAAAGATGCTCTTCTAGCCAACATTGAGGCGTAGTAAACTTAATTACATATCATTGATAGTTTAATTAAGACGTTACTTCAAACGATAGTGGAGTTGTGCGTAATGCAGAATAAAAAATGTTTTATTACGCAACGAAGCTTGCCTTTTACAACGTACATCTGACAAGAGTCAAGCTTTAATTGCGGTCAAATAAACAAAATACTATATAATATACTTGTATTTTCCTATAAACCAAAATTGTAACTTGCTACTAATAAATAAATCAAATAAAAAGTTAAGTTTTTGAGCAAATCGAGTTTGAATATGCTCGATTTCCGAAACGCTCGTTCATTCAAGTGAATGTCAAAGAGACAATGTCAATGAGACAATGTCAATGAGACAATGTCAATGAGACAATGTCAAAGAGACAATGTCAATGAGACGTCGTCCTGTCTATTTTCTGTCTCTTCTACGCTTTGATGCTTCTTCTCTATCCCAGTCTCAGGTTATTTTAACATGGTTAATATTCACCAGCTCGCCTGCACCCTTACGATTTTCTCAATGTCAAAGAGTTTATTATGTAACGAAAAAAATATTAAATCTGTATTAACTGTATAAAAACTGAAAAAAAAAAAAATAAACATAGGGGTGGACAGAACAACACCGAGAGAGGTGCTGTTTTGTCCGTCCGTATGTTATTATTTCTGTTTTTATTTAACTTCACCAACGCGCTCCCGTCGAACTATGTATTAACCGAAAAGAGTTAAATTTGAACTTTCCTGCGTTGTCACGATTATTACAATATCCGAAATAGGTGACGCGTCGAAACTCGCCAACCTTTACTGAAAATTATCAGGGGAGGACAGTTAAACATTTCTTTAAAACTATTTCAAACTTTTTTTATATAAAAAATCTATTTTGAGAGTGTCACAACAAATTTTTTTTTTATTTTAAAAAATGAAACAAAAAAGAAAGAAAAAAGATAATGAGAAGTCAAACTCGCAATTTCCGACCTGTGGGAGAAATGTCAGTTTTCGCCTCGACCATTTCAATGGGCAACTACGCACCTACAAAAAAAAAAGATTAATCAAGCTTGCCGCTTGCGCCGTCTTTCATTTCAAGAGTACCTGCAGCTTTTTTTATGCCGCCGGAATGTTGACTTTTCAAGAATGCTCCCAGAAGAGATAATTTTATGGTCAAAATAAAGGAGTGGACCTCAAAAGCGTGTTTGAATTGAGACGAAAAGATACGGCGAGCAAGTGTTCCAAAATGTGCCTTTGGCGCTTTAGAACCCAACGAGGAACACGCCAATCAGAGGTCAACACAGAAAACGGACAGGGAACACGCGATGGCGATGCAGCCAAGCGCGCTCCGTCATCCCTAGAGCTCGGGGGAAACAAATGCAGTAGGTGCACATTGAGCAGACAAACTTGGACGCTCTACGGTGTTCGAGTCAAAATCGTTCGGGGGCGTCGTATTGCTTTACTGTGTTCCACTCTGCCCTGAGAACCTCCTTTCGGAATAACGAGTATAAGGCTCGGGGTTTCTTAAAAATGTCCCTGTTTGTGTATTTGCATTTATACCACGGAAAGAGAATGCCGTCAACGTTCCTCGTGTTTTTGGAAGGCACGCGGAAGCAGCTCACGGCGGCAAAGCGGCAGCCGTGTTACGCGTCCCACAAGCGTGCTCGTGCCGCAGCGGTAGGGGGTGGTCGTTGCCGTCGCGGTGACGCAGGCATGACCAACGCACATTGCGGAAATGTCCGAACAACTAATAACCGAGCAGAACAAGACACGGAACAATAACCAATACGGCTTGCAAGTTCGTCTGCTTTTTGAGGAGTCCAGGTCAAAATGTCCATCGAGTCAAAATGTCCAATATTGGACGTTTTGGCTCTATGAACATTTCGGCTGTATGTGCCCAGTGTTTGGAGCTAGATGCCGAAAAGGGGGGGGGGGGGGGAGCTCAGAAAAAAGTGATAAACGTCTTAAAAAGTGTGAGCGATTTGAAAGAACAAAAAATTTAGCAATACAAAGATGATCACGAACATCTGGTCCCACGAATCACTCACCCCACGCTAATGAATTCGCAGTATACAATTCTAAATTTCGAAAATTCGTTGTAGAAATGCTGCAAATTTATTGCTCTTAAAGATCTAATTCAGAGTATGCCCACGTCTCTGTTTGTCGCTAGGTCGAGATTGAAGGGACCATGAAATGATTTTTAAACTTCTTCCTCCTTAGCTCGAATCGTCAACTCAAAAGCGAAATGAGAAATCACGTGATCGTGACGAGCTTGGACACCGGAGGCGATGTCTCCAAGCTTCCACCGTGCTTTTTAAGCACGCCATCAAACTTGTCATTTTCAAATGACAAACAAATGACGTCACGGCACTCCTTGACCACGAACGCGAATTCCAATATTTGTCGACGGGTGGATTGTTGACGTGCGCATTCGTCCGAGTGACGCAAGGCTCATGCCCAATGCGTGAGCTGGGTTTGGGGGACGTTTTTGGGCCCTGCCCGTGCATCACAGTGAAAAGGCAGAAAGATTTTGAACTAAAGGAAGTCCGAAATAGCCCGCTATATTTTAACATTGTCGTACCGAAAAAAAGGCTTTAGGTTTTGCATGCTTGTGTTAGTTTTATTTTGGTGCACTAAACGATGTCCGATTAGTAAGATCCTAATCTATGCCAACCGAAAATTCATTTCATGGTCCCGTCAAGATAAAGCGCTCTCTTCTGAAAATTTCAACTCCGGTATCGAACTGCTGGAGTTACGTTCTGGCAAGTATTAATTATGTTAGTGCTAAAAAAAAAAAAGGTTTTTATCCGCTCCTAACAGCATAGCTATTTGGAGTACCATTGGTTTAATATGACTAAAAAATGCTACGCGATAACTACGTTTTGTTAGTTAGTTAAAATAATGTAAAGAAGTGAAGACGAAGATTAAAAAAAAAAATAATAAAACTCGAGAATACTTTTTTGGGCTCCAAAAGACGAGCAACAAGTTTCTCACCCCTGTACTAATTTTGAAATTTGGAACATTAATGCGCTCGCTCAGGCTAAAAGTGAACGAGCTGCGCATGATGACGTTTGTAGCAGAAACCTTAAAGGGATAATACAACAAAATTTCGGCGCTAATTTTTTTGTCTATATGTGTTCAAAAAAGCAGTATCACATGGAACATACCAATACCTTGTTAAAAAAAGTCTCGAAAAGGACTTTTAAAACGAATTAAACGATTAGCGAAGAGCACCTGGTGGATGTCGCTAACGCCTCGTTTCTAATGCTCGTCTAAGAACCTTGACAGCTCGTGACGGAGGTTGTCTCGTCTCCGGCCACGACGAGAGAAAGGGGGAAGGAGGAACTCCCCTCTCCCCGATAATCCTTTTTGTGTGTCGCAGAAGTCGCTATTGTCCCCCTAAAAGATTATAGAAGATTAAAGCGTCACTAAAAATTCGTACAAAAGCAGCCGCTTCGGTGGCTGGAACGACTAGGCTATCCTCTCGACGTCAGCCTCGCCGTAGCTTTGCTCGTCTTGAGACGACCTACGTCACGATTACGTTGGATGTCACGTGCTCTAAGCTGGGCCTTCTCCCAGCGCTTGCCAGAGTGGGCCGTTTATAACGAAAAATACAGCCACCAGGCTCAAATACAAACGTGCCATTGTCGTTTACGGATATTGTGGATCATATTCAACCTATGTTTGAACACGACGGGAATATTTCAAATTTCGTTGAAGTATCCCTTTAAAATAGATCGTTATAACAAATGACACATTGTGGCCTGAAGCAACGCTGCACTTCACGACACTACAAGGTCCCCGGACACAACAGAGTACAATAAACTTAAACTTGAACCTCCTGAGTACTGTAGCGGGCGGGTTCGAGCCGAGGCGGCCGACGTGATGGCCAGAGCCGAGGGCCGCGGAGGAAAGAGTGACACAGCTGACGCTCCGAGTGCTCGGACGGAAACGCCCCCGTTTATTCATGCACACCCTTTTTACGTACACCCTAGAGGGCGCCCCGTAGCTCACTGCGCCTACACGCCCTTTACATCCCCCCTTTAGGGAAAACAAATGAGAGTCACACTTAGCTCCCAAAAAAACATAATGAACGACCTAAGCCACATGGTGCGCTACAAGTTCAGCCGCACCGGTGGCCTAACGCAACGTCCAGACCTAGTGCGCACACCCGACGCAGATAGTCTTGAGGGAGCAGAAGGGGTCCCTGTGGCGATGCAACTGGTAGAGAACTAGCTGCCCTGGGAGTGGGACTGCTGCACGCAGGCTCTGGGCGAAGTGGAGACCGTGGTGGACCTTGGGATTCCTGCGGCCCTGGACCAGAGCTGCTAATGTCGCAACCACCCGTTGATGGAGACTGCTGCAGTACCAGATGTCTTCGGTTCGGGACGAGGGCACCTGCATCCGTCTGGACAACGTAGGAGCGTGGACGCTGTACTAGGCTAAGGACTGTGCCAGCATAATAGACCCTTTCCGGAATTCAGTGCCCACTGGTGACTTAAATGGCAGTTTAACTTTTACCGTACTAATGGCGGCAATAAACTTGTGGTCTGCTGTATTTTATGCGGCACCGTCACCTTCACAAGTCAACGGTAAACGAGAACGTGCGCTTCAGTGTGCAGTTTTTTTGCAATCTCTTTCAGTGTCGATGGCGAAAAGGATGCAACTAGTCAGAACGAAGCGTAAACTCACAGAAACGCCCGGATAAAGTTCTATACATCCAGGGGCTTTGAAAACGAGTGTGTGCACTAACAGATTGATTGGGCCCGAGTTAGAAATGGACGCTTACGCAGATCTTGCGTCGGATTCCTGCTTCACGTCGCGCTAACGTCTAGAATATATATTCCTCGAAGCATCTGCTTAGAAGCATCTTCAACCTCTTCCTTCATCAGTAAACAGAAGGCCGCCATTAGTGTAGCACATATGCCAATTTTTCGGATGATGATAGTGATCAAAGTGGCAGGACTGAATTCCGGAAAGGGCCTATTTGCATCGCGTATCCACACTCTATCCCCCTCCCCCAGGGGACCCAAAGCATGCGCAGCATGTTGGCGGTTGAAATCCTGACGCTGGCGACGTCGCTGGGCAGTGTCGCGCCTGTGGAAATCTGCCGCGACAGGCGATCCGGGAACCAACATGGCGGTTGGGACCAGTGTTGCGGAGTTGCCACTCCGGAGTTGGAATGATTCCGCAATCATTCCGCATTTTCGCGACCCCGGAATGGAATGGGAATGGAATGGCGGTACGGTGAGGGGAATGGAATTTGAATGAAATTGGGGGGGGGGGGGGGGGGGGGGTGCCTTTTGCTTGGAATAGAATGGGAATGGAATGGGCACAATGTTTTTTTGTTTTGTTTTTAGTGTTTACGGTCAGCTAAACCGAGCCAGTCAGCGAGTCAATTGCTCAGAAATAAAATGGGCATTAAACTGCTAGCCCGCGTGGAGCCCTAACAGATTTATACGCCAAATAGATGCAATACAAAAAAACAAACGTCAAAGCAAAGAGCAAAGGGGAAAAGGGGGGTAACGTGGCAGCTTTCACAGACGCGCAGGCGTCGGGCTTCGATGGCGTTACACGAGAGCGAAACAAGAAACCAAGCACCAAGCAAAAGAAAATGGAGCGGCAAAGAAAGAAACCGCTATCTACAACTCATCGCCCTTCTTGTCATGCTTTTTTTTGCTGTTGTTGCGACGGTTTGTAGAATGCACGCGCGCGCACAGATTGAGATCCGGGAGCGGAAGCCACTAATTTATAACTCGCAGAGCTCTGATAACTCGTTGACTCGGGCGCCGTCGAGAGATGATCAGGTATTGTTTTCTTATCGTTCGAGGCGCGTTGTTTAGCAGGCAGCCAACCCTGCTGCCTTCCACGTTCATTCGTGCGCACTCCTTTGAAGTGCGAAATGTGGGTTTGCTTCGGCATTAAAACCCCAAAGCGAGATTCGCTTTCCTCTTCTCTTGCGCTTTGCTCCGAAACTTGTAGTTTTTTTTTTTTTTGTGCTGCATTTGTAGTGTGAGTCCGCCTCTTACTTAGTCTTTGTTCCGATGCTTGTTTTCTGTATTATATGTTTTAGTGGTTGGGGTTACAAGCAAGCTAGCGGATTCCCGCTCATTTCCTTTGACTTTAGTCTCTGCATACTTCGTTTCACCTTGCGATGGACCGCTGTGGACAGTATACGAGCCACCCTAGGCAATCCAGCACCGTGAGCGGGACTGCAGGGTCACGCGACACTCAGAAAGAACTGGATTAGTTTCGATGGCTCTCGTGCTGTCTGTTGAGGTCCATCGTGAGATGAAGTAGACTATCGTCACCGCTCTTGGTGTGACCGAACTGACTAGAATTGCAGAAAGATCGTCCCGCGCCAGACGAGGCGCGACCGTTGCTGTGAGGGCAACTGAGAAGGAAAGCTGTGTGCTAGCTGCCACTGAGGTGTTGGCTTCTGCGCGTCTCGGCTGTCCGGTCTCCATGTGTGCTCCTTGTCATGGACCCTGTTTGAGGCGGTGAGAAGTCAGTTGGACGGTGCTGTTGACGAAACACGGGGAATGTCAATTCGAACGGTGCGGTATTACCCTGTTAATTGTATCTTGATGTGAAGAGCTTTGTCAACGCTGACTTCCCGACGCGTCGCCACAAAGCAAACAACCGACACCGAATTAGTAGAATGAATCGGTTGGTACCGTCTGCTGCCTGAACCCGCCACTCGATCAGCGCGAGGAGGAACATCACAATTTGGACGAGAAGACAAGATAAATGCAGATTGAGTCATGGCATCGTAGAAGACATTTTCCTGCATTAGTCGCGAAGAAAATAAACAAGCTGCACGCTGAAAGTTGAGCAACGAAACTATACACGGTGCAGTCGGCGTATATCATCGAACTTTATTCGCCATCTGAAAAGAAAACACGAGAATGAGTATGCGAAGGCTGAAAAAGGGCAGGCGAACCAGCCAAAAATTGAATTGAATATGATAAGAAATATCGAGATTCGTAAAGCAAGCGTGAACTTATGCGTTTTAAAACAGGTTTCGTGACATGGTCTATACGGTCCCTCGTGCTGCTCCGCAGAGGTTGCATTTGGTCAGAGTATGTGTTCTTGCCGCTCTGCATGGAGTCGCTTCTAGCAGTGTACTAGCCGTGTTGCTGTATTTGAAGAATACAGTAATATAGCTTATTCCTGCGCCACGCACGAACTGGATATCTTTATGGTCTTATCAAACAAACACGCTGGCCGCGTATGTCTTAAAAGTCAAAAGCAAAAAAGTTAAAAGAAAAAGAAAAGAAAATGAGTGTATTTAAGTTTTGCTGCTTGTTGCGAGCCACGTGGTCGCGGGACCGATGTCTTAAACAAGCATCGACATATCAAGGGGCTTTCTCGATGTTTGCAGTACATTGTAAATAAACACTTTCTGCCACCAGCGGTCCGCTTAGTAAAACTCAGTTCCTTTTTTTAGGAATTTAGCGTTTTTTTTTTTGTTTTTTTGCAATTGTCTCTGCATTTGATAATGCAGAGACAATTGCTGCTTATGCCGGCAACAAAATGTAGCTGTCAAGTGCCCTTTTTACGTTTAGGAATTAAAGGAATGGAATGGAACGATTCAGCCATTCCAGGAGTGGGAATGGGCTCAGTGTCTCCATTCCTAGGAATTAAAAGGAATTGAATTATGGAAAACTATAATTCCCCGGAATGGAATTGGAATGGAATGGGGGTGTCCATTCCGCAACACAGGTGCAGCACAAGCATGCACAAGGCTGAGGAATAAGTTGCATAAACAGGATCTCGTTTTGGGGGGTGCCGGACTCCAGACTCGCGAAAACAAAAACAATAAAACGGGACACAAACAAACTTGTACGCCGAATGTTCCAGAAGCCCACACGTGTACAAAGGGGCCTCCGCGCGGTAAGCCGCGGTCAGTCTCGCCCCAGCGTCCGATCCTGCTGTTACGCCGACTTCGACGCCGTGGGCTCTGCCGTTATTTTCTGTTCCCTTTTTGTTTTGGGCACAAGTTCGCCCCATTAGACGTTTCAGTTTCCTCAGTTATTCTTTGTTTCCTCACCTCTTCATTCGCCACCATATATTTCGTTAAAAGTACTGATGGCGAATTCGCGTGGTGAATCGCCGGCGAGCCTTTGCCGGTAACCAAAATGGCGCCGACGGCGCACCACGTGACCCTCTCCAACTGAACACAAAGCTCTGGCAACTGGCATTTTCTTTTGCTTGGATCAGGCGTAAGCTTTGTTAGCGTCTTCGAATATCTTATGATAAAATAGGCGCGCTGTATTCATCAGAAATATATATTGGGACTCTGAGATGGGGGCAAACTACACAGAAAGGAGAGGGCATCAAAACTTGCGAAATGCATAAAAAAAATCGATTTGTAAAAAGAGATTATTTATGGTCGCGCGCGCAAAAAAAAGTTGTTGGTGGAGAGATTATATCTTCTCTCGCACACACACAAAAAAAAAGTGTTTGAAAGTCTTGGGTTGGGAAGGGGTGGCTCGTCTTCAAACCAGAAATATAGAATACATGTGACCACCGATGCCCCCAAATCCCGTGACATTCCTTTGTGCTAGAGGTCGAAGTTTAACACTTTGGGGGATTTTTCCTCGGATAAAGAGTGGTAGGATGTGACAGTCTATGCCTGCCTGAGATTAATTGCTTGAGCCGCATTTATCCATTTTGGAGGTTCTCTTCGGACTTAAACGCATTAGGATGTGGCTTAACTCTCAATTGTTAAGTTTAAAGATCTCCTAGTGTCTTCAGCGTGTGCATCTAGAGAAGCTCAAGGGCGGAGAGGATCAGCTCTCCAACGAGCCAGCTGCAAACTAAACAGCCTTCCCGGGCTTTCATTAATGCCCTGGTTGAACGTATTAAACTTATAAATAAAATAAGATTCTTTTTGCTCTCTTTCAATTTTTGTGCTGAAGCCTGATTCCAAAATTACAACAGAAATGTGCTTGATTGAGTGATTAGAAAGAGACAGGAGTTTTGAGAGCGGAAGGTCGGGGAGTGTTTGTGCGTGACATTTGTGGTTGTTAAAGCGTAGTCTGAAAGCCAGATTAGTCTGTCCGACGTACTGTTTATTACAGACACTGCAGTGCAGGAGATAAATCACGTTTGACGTGCCGCAATCGTAGCTACCCCTTATGTTCCACGTGAACTCTGAATTTGTGCTCGTGGCGCTCTTTGTCTCTAACATGTGCTTGCATACTTTACACCTGGGCTTTCGGCATGGTCGGCAACCTAGGTTTGCGGGAGTGGTAGTTTTTGATTTTACTAAGACGTCCCGGAGATTCCTGCCGCGTCGATAGACGACCCGAGGAGCGGCGGGAAAGATTTCTTTGAGGCGGTCGCTCTGTGACAGAAGATTGTAATTTTTGCTCAGTATGTTGTTGATGTTTGGAAGATTGCCTGTATACGTTAAAATAAGGTTAGACTGTCTGCTTTCTTAAGGACGCTCTATCCGGTTGCCAATGATGTCTGAGCGGTCCAGGTTTCTTGCCTTGTTTATAGCGTCATCGAGTACATTTGCTGGATACCACTGCTGGGTTAGTACGCGTTTCAGTTCCTGAGCGTTTTGTTCAAAGTCGTTGTTGTCTGAGCATATGCGCTTAAATCTGTGCGCCTGAGAGTACGGCAGACTAGTCTTACAGTGTCGAGGATGGCAGCTGTTAAAATGGAGGTATTGTTGTCTATCGGTAGGTTTTCTGTAAAGTTTCGTACTTAATTTGTTATTGGCAATTTCCACAGTTACATCCAGGAAGTTTATGCACTTTTGTGACACGCAGTGAGTAAATTTTATCGATGAGTGAGCTAAATTGAAGGCGGGGATAAATTTCATGAGTTCGTCTTCAGCACCGGCCCAGATCGTGAATATGTCGTCGATGTATCTTGTGTAAAACAGCGGTTGAGTGGGGCGTTCAGCGAGAAAGATGGTTTCCAGTTCTGACATAAATATGTTAGCGTAATTTGGCGCCATCCTAGTTTCCATAGCGGTTCCATTGGTCTGCAGGAAGTGCGTATTCTCAAATTCAAAGTGATTGTTCTCCAAAACTAGTTTCATCAGAATTGAAAGGACGTCCCACTCGATGTCAAGTGTGTGCTGAGCGTGTTCATACGCTTCGATCACTGCCGCAATTCCGTCTCTGTGGGGTATATTTGTATATACGGAAGCCACATCAAGGGTTACGAGAAAAGCGTTATCCGGAATGTCTAGTGGGGAAATTTTCTGCAGGAAGTGGCTGGTGTCCTCAACAAACGGAGGGAAGGTTGGAGGAATGTCCTTGATCACTATATCGACAAGACTCGAGATGCGTTCGGTGACTGTGCCTATTCCTGACACTATGGGTCGCCCGGGGTTGTTGATCTTGTGTATTTAAGGAAGGAGATAAAAGCGACCGGGTTTGGAGTGGGATGGCTTTATGGCGTTAAAAACCTCCTTGGTTATTTTGCCACTTTTCTTTAGAACTACTAATTCCTTTATGATGGCCGTTTCAAGCCTTTGTGTGGGGTCTGTCGGTAGTTCGCGGTAAAATGATGCGTCATTCAATTGCCGAAACCCCTCATCAAGATAATCTTGTCTGTTCATAACAACTATAGAGGCACAATTATCTGCAGGTTTAATAATTAAATCTGCCCTGGCACTGAGTCTTTTCAGGCACTCATTCTCTGGCCGAGAAAGGTTATGGTTTGTCGGTCTTTGCCTCTTCACAGCGGAAATGATTTCGCGTTGCGTGATATCAATGTACATGTCGAGATACTTATCTCTTCGCAGATTAGGCGTCCATTGCTTTTCTGGGTTGGTCAGAATCGTTTGGTTAGGATTCGGTTGGCGGTCGTGAAAGTACTCGTGGAGCCTCATGTTTCGGGCAAACTTGTCCAAATCTTGGTACAATTGAAACTCGTTGTAGTGGCCAGTTGTGGGGCAGAAGGTTAATCCTCTAGAAAGGATGTTGGTCTCTTCCCGCGTTAACACTGCGTTCGATAAATTCACTATGTTGCCTTTGTCCACTGTTTTTTCGCAGTGTCTCCCGGAACGCGCTGCGACTCGCGGCCGGCAGCCAATCGTGTCTAGAGCGGCGGAGTTATTTGAAGCCAGCGACGGTCCCGCGTCTGCGACCCGTGTAGGCCCTGGCGGTGGAGAGTGGGCATGGATAGTTGCTTTGGCTGCCATCGAATTAGTACTCATCATAAACGTCGGTTGGGGACATGCGTCAGATAGTTTGTCACGCTCGAGTTTTCTCTTTTTCGCTATCCACAGCTCGTTGCGTCTTTTCTGCTCATATAGCTCTATCTCGGCGTTTTCCTCGCAGCTTAGTGACCCGTCGTTTCTGATCTTGATTTCTCTATGTGATAGCTCGGCCGCTTTCCTTCTGTGGTGTTGTTCTGTGTTCCGACTAGTTCTAGTGAGGCCTCAAGCGTGACTTCATTCCACTGTTTATGCTCAATGTGGTTAAAGGAATCTGATGATGGTTTCAGGCATAGACGGAGACCTTTGGGAGAGGTTTTGTTTCTTTAAGTAAAGAGCAAGTGTCTCTGCATGCACGGTGTGCTTGACGCGCTTGTTCACGGCTTTACGTACAGTAAGGAATGCTCGGGATTTAGAATGGTCGGGCGTCGCAGTTACTTTTTCCGACAGCATCGGAAAAGGTACAGAAGTTGCCCCGTAGGAGGTAAGGGCTTCTCGCCTCCGCTGCAGGGGTGCTCTTCCGTCGGGAGCCTGCTGGTGGGCGGCTGCGAATTATATATATATATATATATATATATATATATATATATATATATATATATATATATATATATATATATATATATATATATATATATATATATATAGGTGAGGCAGAGTAGCTTGAGAACAATGGACCGGGAAAATGTAGTAAGTCAGAGATCCGTACTTCTGGAGTTGCTATGCTAGGAGTTTATTGCCTGTATTTCGACAGTTTCGCCGAGAGGGCCTCTCGGCGAAACTGTCGAAATACAGGCAATAAACACCTAGCATAGCAACTCCGCAAGTACGGATGCCCGAGTGCTTTTGAAGCGGCCCAGAATTTATTTAGTTATCGCTCTCCAAAGGTTGCCTCAGACGCCAAAATCAGCCAAAAAGGGGGCGTTTCCCACAAATTCGGGCATACGCGCCGTCAATTGTACCATCAATGGCGACGCTCAGCAGTCTGTAATTCATTATGAGGAATCTCCTCTAGGTCTATGACACGTATGCCCGAGTGCTTTTGAAGCAGCCCAGAATTTATTTAGTTATCGCTCTCCAAAGGTTGCCTCAGACGCCAAAATCAGCCAAAAAGGGGGCGTTTCCCACAAATTCGGGCATACGCGCCGTCAATTGTACCATCAATGGCGACGCTCAGCAGTCTGTAATTCATTATGAGGAATCTCCTCTAGGTTTATGACACGTATGCCCGAGTGCTTTTGAAGCGGCCCAGAATTTATTTAGTTATCGCTCTCCAAAGGATTGCCTCAGACGCCAAAATCAGCCAAAAAGGGGGCGTTTCCCACAAATTCGGGCATACGCGCCGTCAATTGTACCATCAATGGCGACGCTCAGCAGTCTGTAATTCATTATAAGGAATCTCCTCTAGGTCTATGACACGTATGCCCGAGTGCTTCTGAAGCGGCCCAGAATTTATTTAGTTATCGCTCTCCAAAGGTTGCCTCAGACGCCAAAATCAGCCAAAAAGGGGGCGTTTCCCACAAATTCGGGCATACGCGCCGTCAATTGTACCATCAATAACGACGCTCAGCAGTCTGTCATTCATTATGAGGAATCTCCTCTAGGTCTATGACACGTATGCCCGAGTGCTTTTGAAGCGGCACAGAATTTATTTAGTTATCGCTCTCCAAAGGTTGCCTCAGACGCCAAAATCAGCCAAAAAGGGGGCGTTTCCCACAAATTCGGGCATACGCGCCGTCAATTGTACCATCAATGGCGACACTCAGCAGTCTGTAATTCATTATAAGGAATCTCCTCTAGGTCTATGACACGTATGCCCGAGTGCTTTTGAAGCGGCCCAGAATTTATTTAGTTATCGCTCTCCAAAGGTTGCCTCAGACGCCAAAATCAGCCAAAAAGGGGGCGTTTTCCACAAATTCGGGCATACGCGCCGTCAATTGTACCATCAATGGCGACGCTCAGCCGTCTGTAATTCATTATGAGGAATCTCCTGCTAGGTCTATGACACGTATGCCCGAGTGCTTTTGAAGCGGCCCAGAATTTATTTAGTTATCGCTCTCCAAAGGTTGCCTCAGACGCCAAAATCAGCCAAAAAGGGGGCGTTTCCCACAAATTCGGGCATACGCGCCGTCAATTGTACCATCAATGGCGACGCTCAGCAGTCTGTAATTCATTATGAGGAATCTCCTCTAGGTCTATGACACGTATGCCCGAGTGCTTTTGAAGCGGCCCAGAAGTTATTTAGTTATCGCTCTCCAAAGGTTGCCTCAGACGCCAAAATCAGCCAAAAAGGGGGCGTTTCCCACAAATTCGGGCATACGCGCCATCAATTGTACCATCAATGGCGACGCTCAGCCGTCTGTAATTCATTATGAGGAATCTCCTCTAGGTCTATGACACGTATGCCCGAGTGCTTTTGAAGCGGCCCAGAATTTATTTAGTTATCGCTCTCCAAATGTTGCCTCAGACGCCAAAATCAGCCAAAAAGGGGGCGTTTTCCACAAATTCGGGCATACGCGCCGTCAATTGTACCATCAATGGCGACGCTCAGCCGTCTGTAATTCATTATGAGGAATCTCCTCTAGGTCTATGACACGTATGCCCGAGTGCTTTTGAAGCGGCCCAGAATTTATTTAGTTATCGCTCTCCAAAGGTTGCCTCAGACGCCAAAATCAGCCAAAAAGGGGGCGTTTCCCACAAATTCGGGCATACGCGCCGTCAATTGTACCATCAATGGCGACGCTCAGCAGTCTGTAATTCATTATGAGGAATCTCCTCTAGGTCTATGACACGTATGCCCGAGTGCTTTTGAAGCGGCCCAGAATTTATTTAGTTATCGCTCTCCAAAGGTTGCCTCAGACGCCAAAATCAGCCAAAAAGGGGGCGTTTCCCACAAATTCGGGCATACGCGCCGTCAATAGTACCATCAATGGCGACGCTCAGCAGTCTGTAATTCATTATGAGGAATCTCCTCTAGGTCTATGACACGTATGCCCGAGTGCTTTTGAAGCAGCCCAGAATTTATTTAGTTATCGCTCTCCAAAGGTTGCCTCAGACGCCAAAATCAGCCAAAAAGGGGGCGTTTCCCACAAATTCGGGCATACGCGCCGTCAATTGTACCATCAATGGCGACGCTCAGCAGTCTGTAATTCATTATGAGGAATCTCCTCTAGGTCTATGACACGTATGCCCGAGTGCTTTTGAAGCGGCCCAGAATTTATTTAGTTATCGCTCTCCAAAGGTTGCCTCAGACGCCAAAATCAGCCAAAAAGGGGGCGTTTCCCACAAATTCGGGCATACGCGCCGTCAATTGTACCATCAATGGCGACGCTCAGCCGTCTGTAATTCATTATGAGGAATCTCCTCTAGGTCTATGACACGTATGCCCGAGTGCTTTTGAAGCGGCCCAGAATTTATTTAGTTATCGCTCTCCAAAGGTTGCCTCAGACGCCAAAATCAGCCAAAAAGGGGGCGTTTTCCACAAATTCGGGCATACGCGCCGTCAATTGTACCATCAATGGCGACGCTCAGCCGTCTGTAATTCATTATGAGGAATCTCCTCTAGGTCTATGACACGTATGCCCGAGTGCTTTTGAAGCGGCCCAGACTTTATTTAGTTATCGCTCTCCAAAGGTTGCCTCAGACGCCAAAATCAGCCAAAAAGGGGGCGTTTCCCACAAATTCGGGCATACGCGCCGTCAATTGTACCATCAATGGCGACGCTCAGCAGTCTGTAATTCATTATGAGGAATCTCCTCTAGGTCTATGACACGTATGCCCGAGTGCTTTTGAAGCGGCCCAGAATTTATTTAGTTATCGCTCTCCAAAGGTTGCCTCAGACGCCAAAATCAGCCAAAAAGGGGGCGTTTCCCACAAATTCGGGCATACGCGCCGTCAATTGTACCATCAATGGCGACGCTCAGCAGTCTGTAATTCATTATGAGGAATCTCCTCTAGGTCTATGACACGTATGCCCGAGTGCTTTTGAAGCAGCCCAGAATTTATTTAGTTATCGCTCTCCAAAGGTTACCTCAGACGCCAAAATCAGCCAAAAAGGGGGCGTTTCCCACAAATTCGGGCATACGCGCCGTCAATTGTACCATCAATGGCGACGCTCAGCAGTCTGTAATTCATTATGAGGAATCTCCTCTAGGTTTATGACACGTATGCCCGAGTGCTTTTGAAGCGGCCCAGAATTTATTTAGTTATCGCTCTCCAAAGGTTGCCTCAGACGCCAAAATCAGCCAAAAAGGGGGCGTTTCCCACAAATTCGGGCATACGCGCCGTCAATTGTACCATCAATGGCGACGCTCAGCAGTCTGCAATTCATTATAAGGAATCTCCTCTAGGCCTATGACACGTATGCCCGAGTGCTTTTGAAGCGGCCCAGAATTTATTTAGTTATCGCTCTCCAAAGGTTGCCTCAGACGCCAAAATCAGCCAAAAAGGGGGCGTTTCCCACAAATTCGGGCATACGCGCCGTCAATTGTACCATCAATGGCGACGCTCAGCCGTCTGTAATTCATTATGAGGAATCTCCTCTAGGTCTATGACACGTATGCCCGAGTGCTTTTGAAGCGGCCCAGAATTTATTTAGTTATCGCTCTCCAAAGGTTGCCTCAGACGCCAAAATCAGCCAAAAAGGGGGCGTTTTCCACAAATTCGGGCATACGCGCCGTCAATTGTACCATCAATGGCGACGCTCAGCCGTCTGTAATTCATTATGAGGAATCTCCTCTAGGTCTATGACACGTATGCCCGAGTGCTTTTGAAGCGGCCCAGAATTTATTTAGTTATCGCTCTCCAAAGGTTGCCTCAGACGCCAAAATCAGCCAAAAAGGGGGCGTTTCCCACAAATTCGGGCATACGCGCCGTCAATTGTACCATCAATGGCGACGCTCAGCAGTCTGTAATTCATTATAAGGAATCTCCTCTAGGTCTATGACACGTATGCCCGAGTGCATTTGAAGCGGCCCAGAATTTATTTAGTTATCGCTCTCCAAATGTTGCCTCAGACGCCAAAATCAGCCAAAAAGGGGGCGTTTCCCACAAATTCGGGCATACGCGCCGTCAATTGTACCATCAATGGCGACGCTCAGCCGTCTGTAATTCATTATGAGGAATCTCCTCTAGATCTATGACACGTATGCCCGAGTGCTTTTGAAGCGGCCCAGAATTTATTTAGTTATCGCTCTCCAAAGGTTGCCTCAGACGCCAAAATCAGCCAAAAAGGGGGCGTTTCCCACAAATTCGGGCATACGCGCCGTCAATTGTACCATCAATGGCGACGCTCAGCAGTCTGTAATTCATTATGAGGAATCTCCTCTAGGTCTATGACACGTATGCCCGAGTGCTTTTGAAGCGGCCCAGAATTTATTTAGTTATCGCTCTCCAAAGGTTGCCTCAGATGCCAAAATCAGCCAAAAAGGGGGCGTTTTCCACAAATTCGGGCATACGCGCCGTCAATTGTACCATCAATGGCGACGCTCAGCAGTCTGTAATTCATTATGAGGAATCTCCTCTAGGTCTATGACACGTATGCCCGAGTGCTTTTGAAGCAGCCCAGAATTTATTTAGTTATCGCTCTCCAAAGGTTGCCTCAGACGCCAAAATCAGCCAAAAAGGGGGCGTTTCCCACAAATTCGGGCATACGCGCCGTCAATTGTACCATCAATGGCGACGCTCAGCAGTCTGTAATTCATTATGAGGAATCTCCTCTAGGTTTATGACACGTATGCCCGAGTGCTTTTGAAGCGGCCCAGAATTTATTTAGTTATCGCTCTCCAAAGGTTGCCTCAGACGCCAAAATCAGCCAAAAAGGGGGCGTTTCCCACAAATTCGGGCATACGCGCCGTCAATTGTACCATCAATGGCGACGCTCAGCAGTCTGTAATTCATTATAAGGAATCTCCTCTAGGCCTATGACACGTATGCCCGAGTGCTTTTGAAGCGGCCCAGAATTTATTTAGTTATCGCTCTCCAAAGGTTGCCTCAGACGCCAAAATCAGCCAAAAAGGGGGCGTTTCCCACAAATTCGGGCATACGCGCCGTCAATTGTACCATCAATGGCGACGCTCAGCCGTCTGTAATTCATTATGAGGAATCTCCTCTAGGTCTATGACACGTATGCCCGAGTGCTTTTGAAGCGGCCCAGAATTTATTTAGTTATCGCTCTCCAAAGGTTGCCTCAGACGCCAAAATCAGCCAAAAAGGGGGCGTTTTCCACAAATTCGGGCATACGCGCCGTCAATTGTACCATCAATGGCGACGCTCAGCCGTCTGTAATTCATTATGAGGAATCTCCTCTAGGTCTATGACACGTATGCCCGAGTGCTTTTGAAGCGGCCCAGAATTTATTTAGTTATCGCTCTCCAAAGGTTGCCTCAGACGCCAAAATCAGCCAAAAAGGGGGCGTTTCCCACAAATTCGGGCATACGCGCCGTCAATTGTACCATCAATGGCGACGCTCAGCAGTCTGTAATTCATTATAAGGAATCTCCTCTAGGTCTATGACACGTATGCCCGAGTGCATTTGAAGCGGCCCAGAATTTATTTAGTTATCGCTCTCCAAATGTTGCCTCAGACGCCAAAATCAGCCAAAAAGGGGGCGTTTCCCACAAATTCGGGCATACGCGCCGTCAATTGTACCATCAATGGCGACGCTCAGCCGTCTGTAATTCATTATGAGGAATCTCCTCTAGATCTATGACACGTATGCCCGAGTGCTTTTGAAGCGGCCCAGAATTTATTTAGTTATCGCTCTCCAAAGGTTGCCTCAGACGCCAAAATCAGCCAAAAAGGGGGCGTTTTCCACAAATTCGGGCATACGCGCCGTCAATTGTACCATCAATGGCGACGCTCAGCCGTCTGTAATTCATTATGAGGAATCTCCTCTAGGTCTATGACATGTATGCCCGAGTGCTTTTGAAGCGGCCCAGAATTTATTTAGTTATCGCTCTCCAAAGGTTGCCTCAGACGCCAAAATCAGCCAAAAAGGGGGCGTTTCCCACAAATTCGGGCATACGCGCCGTCAATTGTACCATCAATGGCGACGCTCAGCAGTCTGTAATTCATTATGAGGAATCTCCTCTAGGTCTATGACACGTATGCCCGAGTGCTTTTGAAGCGGCCCAGAATTTATTTAGTTATCGCTCTCCAAAGGTTGCCTCAGACGCCAAAATCAGCCAAAAAGGGGGCGTTTCCCACAAATTCGGGCATACGCGCCGTCAATTGTACCATCAATGGCGACGCTCAGCAGTCTGTAATTCATTATGAGGAATCTCCTCTAGGTCTATGACACGTATGCCCGAGTGCTTTTGAAGCGGCCCAGAATTTATTTAGTTATCGCTCTCCAAACGTACGCGACGCCATATCCCATGTTAGAGTAGCCATGTCCTCCGGATTTCGACAACAACGCTACTCGCGGCAGTCTGCACAGTCTGCACTTCTGGCTTCACACGGCCGATGGGACGCCGCCGACACTTTTTTCCATTGCCCCTATATTCTAGTTCAGTGTAACTAGAGCGCCGACGTTAGAACGCGCGACTCGAGAGCGCTGCGATAGGAGCGCGCTTGCCATTAGAGTGCACGTCACAAGAGCGTATGACCAGTAGAGCGCATGTCACGAGATTGATTACCTTGTCCGAAAAAGAAGCTTTATTCTACGCAAACACTTTAAAGCACACAGAACCACTTGACGATCGGCTGGGTGCAGGAGCCGAGATTGAATGTTATTTCAAATGGTGAAGTTGTGTACATTAGGAAGTGACTTCATACTCAACCATAACCACATTTTCTGAGTTCCAAGTTTGCGAAGCGCTGCTCAACAACACAAGGTGCACCTCACTAGACTGTTTTCTCTACCACACAAACTTATGGTGTAGTGGAAAGTCATCACTGGGGCCACTAACTTTAGCGCGTCGGTGTCGCATTGGCCCTGACAGCATTCACAAACACGTTATGAAAGTGCGTCACACACCACTAACAAATAAATGCGCCCCGCAAACTCAATAATGAGTGGCCGCATCATCGACGTCTGTCCTGAGCCGCCTCTGTATGCCATTCGTGCCTTCTTTTTCTGGACAGCATCTCCGTCGCAGTGCACACCGATGTTGCGATCGCCGGAGTACGGTAGAAGCTGGCCGTGTAGTTTCCGCTTCTTTTTTGTTGCGCGAGCGCTTGCGGCAGCCCAACGCACCACCGTCTTGCATAGCTCTGTTGCAAATCGCGGTCGTCTCAACCACCATCATGGTCGACACTGGCGTGCGACGTCCTTTTGTGGCGTAGGTGCAGCCCATGTATAGTACAATGGTTTGTTTTAGGCTTCATCTAGCAGTCTGAAGAGTCCAGGACATTTCGGTGCTCGAAATATTCGGTGTGCGGAGTTTTTGTTGCATGAACGTGGAACACAAAGCGACGCAAAGAGTCGCTTTTGTCCTTATTTTACGATTATTGTTTGCCCGAACTTCATAAAAATATGTCATCTTCTCTTTCTGCTCGACTTTTTAGCAGACACCAGCGCCCCACGGGCGTTAGAGGATGTGTCTTCTCGCCTCCGACCACAATGAATAAACTTGCACCCCCGTGTAGCGTCTTTTGGGAAGCCGGGATCAGGGACTGCAATGATGCTCGACGATTCCTCAGAAGCGTTGCTAGCAACGCCGATAAGGTCACAGAGCAGTGAGCACAAGCGTTTTGTAAATAAAAGGGGTCCACATTACCCTTTGTGCATGATTATATTTCTTTTGAAGGCAGCTGGCCTCAGACTTACTTTATTACGTATACGACGACTCACCTGTAATACGAGGGCGTTATAGTATTGGGGAGGGCTAGAAACTGGCGTTCTTTCCGGAATATATTATTATCAAGCCACACATGCGAATAACTTCATATGCCTATGCTTATGCACGTTACATACGTATCATCCAGACATATTTATGACAAATCTTAATAAAGATGTCCTAGACGTATATTCTAACCTTTAGAATATTAAAGCATGCTATTGCCAGAAATGACGGACCGTTTACACCGAAATATCCGTGTACCTGACGTCTTTTATGAACATGTCCTCATTGGATCACACAGGCAAATAATTGCTTAATTACACGTATCGTATATTTTCATGGGGGGGGGGGGGGGAAACATAGTCAAATAAGACATCTTGATAATTACATCCATTATATTTTATGCACCACTGCCGCCACAATATTTGAACATTCAAATGTCCACAATGCCTGCTGGAAAGCTCAGCTATTTGAACTTCCAAACGTCTATTTACACAAAAATCTCCATGCAGCAAAAAGTCCTTGCACCGAAAAGTCCGTGCTCCGAAATGTCGGCACCGAAACGACCTACACCGAAACGTCCTACACTGAATTGTTCGGATCCCCAGTCTGAAGAATCCAACAACCTTGCGAATAAAGACAGAACCATTTGACTCTCCTTGTATTTTTCTAAATTTGTAAAACGCCAAGTATCCGGGTTCATCAGAGATTTAAGCCATAACTGCAGCGACTGGCGGCTTCATAATAATATATAAAAACAAAACTTATGCAAACTTTCACAAGAGCGGTCGTTGACGGACCGTTTACATGCCATGCCTCCCGCGCTTGAAAATATTAAATTTAAAAAAAAGAAAAAGAAGCAATACTGGAACGGGGTGTGTGTGATTCATGCTGAAAGCGAGGACGGGGGGGGGGGGGGGGGGTGTGCACTTATCATTCTTCTTTGTTCAGTATACCAGGAACTCTGTGATAACGTTATTGCCCCGTTTAAGGTTTTCGAAACGCACAATGGAGGGGGGAGAAGGGGGGGGGGGGGGGGGGGGGGTCGCTTAGAGCCTGCTTGGGGAATTTCTTCGGGTCGCTGAGGTGGGGCTTGATGGAAGTAGGACATCCGGACGCTACAAGCTGTTCCAGCCGATGCACTGCTGTGAGGGTTTCATTAGCAAAGCGCACATGAAGGCTCCCTGAGTTGCATATGACTTCTCGCTTTTTGGCGCGCATCGCTGCACCAAATCCGAATGCCACGTGTCACTTTTCCCAGCACTGAGTCACCTCCGATGTCTCATGGTATCGAGGCGCTCGAGGGGGAAGGAAGGGGGGGAGAGGAGGCTCCACTACGTTCTTTCTTGCGTTTGGGTTCAATGTTTCAAGCCCAAGTCTGTAAATAACGGGGAGGGTTGGGAGAAAGCTTCGAAAACCAGACAGCCTCTTGTGCAAATCGTGATTGATTTGAGCCTGAGCTACGAATTACGTGCATAATGAAATGTCCGAAAATATTTGTACCCTTTTTTTATCCCTTTCATTGCCTCATCTAAAACTTTCTGGTTTTCTCGTGCGTAAATGACATCTTTAAAACAATTGTGAGCTTGGATGTTCCCTACTTTAGACAAGCTTAGCAGCACAAGTGTGACACAAATAGGCGGCGCACACCAAGTCGCTGAGCCAGAAACTTTCTGGTTGTCGCGGGGTAGTCAGCACTGCATAGTGTACGCGTGCTTGTCCTCATGCGACTACCATTATATTGCCGGAGAAAAGCAGTTCTTTTCTTGGTCCTGACATTTAATTGAAAATATGGCATAGAATATAGTTATCCTTCGATGCAAAAGGAACTGTTTCCGAAAACGAGAAACGATCTCCAAATACTTTTTTAAAGCATTCAATTAAACGGCTTTGATGAAATGGCGTTTGATTCAATAACGTTCGATGAAATGGCTTCGATGAGATGGCCTTCGATGAAGTGTCCGGACCTAATCACCATCATTAATTTGAAATACGCGTTCATCTTTCCTACCTTGCTCAGTCCACGGATAAAACCACCTCATTTGGTTGGTTGCTAATATCAATGACCTAACTTGATTAGAAATGCCATCAGTGACGTTTTTGCGGTGGCCCGTGACCTGCTTCTTTGTTTCTGTTTATTATTAGTAATTATTTGTTACAGATGTACAGACTATTTTGGCAATGTATTTACCTTCCGCTCTATAACGACTTCGGGCCACGAGAGCGCGTTCGATAAACAAGTACACAAAAGTAGTAATTGTGGTCGCGTTGCCAACTCTATCCCTTGCTTAATCATGTATACAATGCGTAGGAAGAAACGCGTTGACAGCAATATAAGGGGAGAAGCTCGGAGAATTGTTAAGCGGGCGTTGGTTTTTAAAAGCCGGGGATCTTGAAGATGTGTGACAGAACGCGGGGGTTTGCGGCAGGGGTATGGAAACGGGGCTTTCGGATTTGGATTATTTCTTAAACTGATTATGGAATGGGGCAGAATCGTAAATGTCGGCGAGGAGCACTTTATTTTGTCAGGAACACCCGGCTTGCTTTTGTAAGTAAACGACCGCTAAAACAGATAACAGACATGCACTGGATTCTCCAGTAGGTTCGAAAAGCCACGTTACGTTCTCCGCTCAAACCGTTACATTGGACTTTAAAAATACGTGGAACAGAAAAAATGATCAGATAGAAAAGCTACACGGACTGAGTGTATCTCCGTTTCAGCATAACTTGATAAACGGCGAAAGCTACGATCCCCGTTGGCCAATCAGAGCAAAGGAGCGACGCACGAGACAGCTCTCCGTGGGAGGATCGTGTTTCAATGGTACATCGTCAAGTGCTTTGCTCCGATGCCCCGATTGGCTCACGAGGGTCGTAGCTTTATATCCTGTCTTCAAAGGACTGGCTCTCACAACGCTTGAACGAGCACTTAACGCCTCGCCTTGTCCTGTGCGGAAGGTACTCCGTGATAATGGTTTTGTCCGGTTCAACATTCTGACAATATACAATGACACTTTTGTGAGCTGCTTGGAGATGTCTTCGGGGTGATCCGGGAAGTCAGACATACTGCTTTGGTACAAGATTATGTTCTGTATACCCAGGGATGGACCACACCGGACGCTGCAAGTCGTTGCAGCCAATGCAGCGCTGCAAGCGCTTCATTTGGTCTCGTGCTTTGCGTGTTTCCACACTCAGCGCATGTCACGTGTCACACACTCAGAACTGATTTAGCTCCGATGACTCGTAGCGTCCGCTGCGGTCCATTTTAAGGTAGAACGGATCGTAACAGACTACGCTGCTTTGTGTTTGCGAATAATGGATCGCTTAGAGTGGTTCTTTGGTAAATCCTGCTTGAGTTCAGCCTGAGCTCGCAAACTCTGGACACAATAAAACTATGTGGCTTAGAAATAAAAGCCACTGAAAATGTCAGTACCGTTTTTCTTTTTGTACTTGCAACTTTTGTTATTGCTTGGGACCGAGTTCGGCCCTGGGAGCTGTTTGCCGCACTGTAAATTTGTCCAGTTATTAGTGAGTGTAATGATTTTCATGTAGGTGATAGGCCCTCTTGGGAAGAACATATTAGAAATAGTTCAATGCTATTTTTTGAAGACATTGCCAGATAACAACTCATAAATATTGGGTAAAAATTTCAAAGTGGCCTAGTTCGCATGTATTTCGAAGCGCTGCATTTTGCATGGAGACAAAATAATGCAACATATTAATGGAACACCACGCGATATAGTGTAAAATATTTTCCTCGAGAAAAAAAGAAAAACGAAGTTTTCTTTTAATTGCACGCTGAAGTTGGGGAACTTTTCACATTGAAGCACGTTTGAAGCGTTGTAAATATTTTCAGTTATAAACTCGAGTAAAAAAAATATTTTTAGATGATTTACCGTTCCGGAAAGAATATACAAAAAAAAATTCAACGCTATATCTAGAAAATATTACGAAATATGCACTCGCAAACATCAGATACAAATATCAAAGTAACACGCACGCACACACGCACGAAGGTACACAATAACCTGAAAGCCGAACGCAGAGGCTGATGTACGAGTAGTGATCAAACTGTTTCTGCGGTTGACATCATGGAACGTCGCGTTCATGTGGGAGCTGTAAAGATTAGGTGATCAAAAATGCACAATCATGACAATCAGAGCACATATCTCCAACATTTTTTACCCTCAACAACCTTCTCTCCCCCTCCCCCTTTTTTGTCGCTCAGAAAAAAAGAAAAGAAAAATAAGGGAGATCATTTAATGGTGCGACTTTTGCCGACGGTGCACGCGCGCAAAAGTACTTGTCAGTCGCAAAAGTGTTATTTACGAGATAAAGTACACATGAGAGTGATTGTCGCTTTAGATGTCATTATAATTGGTTTTAGTAGTGCACCCATACAGTAGCCTAACCACATATTTTTAACCCAACTACGTGAAAACGATCAGTTCTTTCGTTGACCCGTTCAAGACTAGCAGTTGTTGAAATATTTTAGCAAAGCGAAAACCGGGTATCGGCGCAAATGATAATCTCTACGCAAACCCGAGCCCCTGAAACTTCAACAGTGCCTCCGGTATATGTGTGCGTGTGTTCACCTTGATTAGAGAAGTCATTCCAGATATATTCACGAGAGTCCGGAAAGTCGAAGTGCTTCCGTCGCATTCCAATTAATGCTCGGAGCCTTTATTCTTGGCTGTAAGTATAGGTTAGGTTAGCTCGCACCTCACGCGTGATCCTAAAAACAAACGATTCCGTCAAAGCATTTTATGCTGCACAGGTTACGCCACCTCAGCTTATCGGATATCAGTGATACATTACAATAGACTTGAGTAGCTCTTGCTGTGTTGCAACTTACAAGCACAAGTAGAGAACTAAAGAAAAAAATATTATCTTCATTTTTATTAAAAATGAGCTTGCGAGAGCACGGTTATGGTCTCATCTCATATGTTACGCTCTAGTACAGCATGGCGACACCACTGATTCAGATACTTTGGAGTTATTAGCTCATCGTAAAACCTCGTTGTCATCGGCGGCTTCCTGAACAAGCTCGCGGCATGACAGTAATATATTATATTGCGCCTACATTGCACTGTTTGCAACAGCAGACTGATATTTCATTATCGACAAGCAAACTCTACCTGCAAAAATTAAATGTAATACGAAGAGAATGCCCATAGTTTTAGTAATCAGTAATTTGTAATGTGATATAATTAAATTTTAGTGATTTTTAAGAAAGGAATCGGTAATGTAAAACAGTTAGTTTTGGAAAATGCTTTTGCCATATCTCGCCTGGAAATCTCAAGGGGGCGACTGTACTAAAGTGATTAACCATTTCGAGAAGAGATAATGAGTTGAGAAATATTAACGCAATATTGTACATTACACTCTCAAAATTTGACGGGTGAACTTGTACTTTAAACTTTTGTTTACGGAAAGGTGGAGTTCTAGTCACCGGTGTGGCTACGTGCAATTTGACGTCTAAACGCGGCACTGGTCACTAGTAGGATCTCAAAACGCAATATAAAAATGCAAGGAACCGAAAAAAAAAAAAAAAAAAGGCTCTGCTTCGTATTATGGATTTTTGCAGATCTCAATATTTGGAGTTTCGGTCAAATTTCAGAACAAAAACAACGGTCTGACAGCCCCCAGCACTGTTTATTTCAACGTGTGTCCCATTTAGGCAACACCAGGTGGGTTGGGGTAAAAGCACCGGACATGTTAGAGTACGCACGCTGGCATGAGTTCCCGTCCCGTAAACACTTTTTGTAAGGCTCGCCGCTTTCTCTTCAAGTACCCAGGGTCACAATACACTCTGTAGTACCGTATTTTCCGGACTATACAAGTTTAAAAGTTGAAAATTCACCCGATGCAGAATATCTACAGGTGCGGACAATACAATGATTTAATTTTTCTAGATCCTTCACTATGACAATCGTGAAGGATTTTATGAGTAACGGACTATACTAATGTTGATTTACGTACGATAAAGCTTCATCGTGACCTAATACAGTAGGCGTTTGTCAAGTTCTGCTGAGTATGATACTTTTTACGTTCGGACTAGGTGCTAAGTGCGGGCTTTGCACTGGGTGCCGATTGTGTACCGGGTGCGGACTATCTAAGAAAACACTTCTATTTTTGACGCAAAATATTTCCCTGCGGACTATGCACCGGGTGCGGGCTATAGTCCGGAAAATGCGGTAGTTCCTTCGAACTCTAGGGCTTTTGGACGATGGCTCTTTGCCTATGCCCATCCTCACATGGCCCTGGGTCACTTCACATGGACGGCAGAAGCAGTCAAATGCTCGGAATAGCCAAGCATGCTTATCGCAAAACAAAACAAAAATTCAGAGACAAAACCGAGAGGCTAGGCTTTGAAATGCTGCAGAAAGAGTTCGGTTTCGGGCGCTTCTCTGGTATCGCCGGAGGAAAGGGGTCGCTGTGCCTCCCGCCGCAAATCGCCCATTATGCGCTTAGCTTAGCTTATCTGGCCTCGAGATGCAGCAACAAAAGGAGTCTCCCCGCCGTCAAGTTAACTATGGGAGAGGAGGAAATGGGAAGTGTGGCGAGGGGAACTTTTTTTCTGGTTGAAAAATATTCTGCAGGTTGGTCTTTGAGCGCCGCGTGGTGGGAAGTTTTGAAACCAGCCGCGTGGTGGGTGGTTTTGAAACCAGGAGAGAGAAATGGGAAGAAAAATTCGGTGTGTCTGTCACGTGCCTGTGACGATTATTACGGGTGGAGGAAGAAAAGAAGCGGAAGGGAACGAGCGCGTTCCAGAGAACAGCGAGCAGAGAACGGCGGGCGCGAGAGGAGAAGCAGCCGGGAAAGCCGGGGTCGGGCCGCGACGCACGGCGACGACCAGAGCTCGGAGGAAGGACCAGCCGCTACGGACGGCGACGCCTGCTACGAGCAACTCCAGGGGGAGCACGAGACACCGGCTTCCGCATCATCACAGCAAGCGGCGACGCTCCGCAAGGCACCGGGGAAAGACTTGAACTTGAGGCAAGGACTGTAGCGGGAACGGGCTATGAGTGTATTGACGTGACTTTACCTGCCTTCAGTGTTTTGCTTTTCTTGTTGCTAATTCTTTTCCTATTGTATCGCTTCTGACACGTCCCTATCTTCATTCTTGTAAATATATCATTTCTGTGTTTGATCCTCTCATGGATGTCGTTTCTCTCTTTTCCCGATTGACGATGACAGTGTCACATGACGCATCATTCCCGGCTATATTTAGGGGGGATAACTGATTCGGTGTGCCACACGACCAATGAGGGGAGAGGGGGAAAGAGGAACTGGGAGGGAGGTATCGCAGGAGAGGAGAAAGGGAAAGAAAGGGAGGGAAAGAGGAAAATCATGTAATTGGAGGCAGATGGGGAGCGAGGCGAAAGGAGGAGGTAGATGTTGAGGACTTCCAACAGGGGGAGGCAGGGAGAGAGGAAGGAATGGGGAGAGGAAATTGATGTGTCACGTGAAGGATATTTTCCTGCTAGACTTACAGGGGAAACTGAATTGGGTGCTCAGGTGACGTGACGTCGATTTCCAAGCTAAATCTAGCGGGGAAACGCAATTTGTGTTTAAGTTAATAGGCGTAAAATTTCCCCCTAAATTTAGGAGGGGAATTGGATCAACCTATCGGTCACGGGACGTCAAATTTCCTACTGGTTTTAAGTCACGAAATGTTGGGTTACGTGAACTCAATTTTCACGTAAAATTTAACGGGTAATGCACAGACGGACGGATGGACGGACAAACAAAATGTTGGGATTCGGGATTTTTTTTTTACAAAGCATTTCATGCTTGAAAAGGAATTCTTCGTGAAATCACCAGCGACAAACTTGAGCTTCATAGTATTTGTAATTTATTCTTGAATGACTGGCACCGTTAGGTGGAGACTGAACCGAAATTTCGGCCTCACAAAGCACGTCTGGACAGATGAGGGGGACGCTGCAAAACCCGAAAGCATCACTCATACCGCGATATCTCTTAATGAATTGCCGTATTGAAATGCGTGATTGAACATTACCGACGAGGCCGACGAGACAAGTTGCGTCACGATTCTCATTCCCTCTCCTCCTCGCTACGTCCCGTCGAGCTGGTGAACCGAAGAGAGGAGGAGAGAAGCGATGACTCTTCCCTTGATTCTCAATTGTACTAGGGGGATCGTGATGTAAGAGTCCTCGCTTGATCGCGCTTCTAACCCAAAAGTACGGCCATACGTTTAGGATATCGATGCATGAGTGATGCTTTATAGTTCGTAGCATCCCGTTCAGCGGTTCTGCTGCGTTAGTTTGCAAAATCCTAATTTTTGTTTAGTGTCCCTTTAATATAGGTGAAAAAAAAAGAAAGAAAGAAACAATTACACGCGACGAAGTTTTCGCTGAGAGGGTGGGGTCCGTACTGAGGCGGATTGTTGGGACTGTGAAGGGTTCAAGATGACGCTGTGGCTCTGATATTGCGCACATCCTCTTGAGAGAACGGGCTAATAATGAATAAGGTCTATTGCAATAAACGTGACGGTGACTACCTTAGCACTTATTGCCTCTACAAATACTTTTTTTTTTCTCGTTGATATCTCAAATGATCAATCCCTTAAGGTTCGTGGATTGCACCAGGTGTTGTAGGCGTTACCGAGACAATGTAACGAAATAAGTTACCTGTTACTTGCCAATGAATATAACGCGTTACCATCCTACCTTACTTGAAAATAAAAGGAACGCATTACCCATAAAAAGTAACGCACGTTATTCTTGCGTTACTTTTTTTATATATGAATTATAACAGGTTTTGCTATTTATTCGTCACAGGTATGCATAAACGCCATATTAAAAAAAAAGCATGTCTATTTAGAAACTGAACATTATTAGTTTATAATTTTTACGGTTTCACCTGGTTACTCACCAAGAAAAAAAAAGCAAAACAACATGCAAAAAAATTAAAAAAAACTCAGAAATTTACATTGTTTGGTGCCTAGAAACACGAAAGTATTGGAGTGTGTCTTTTTTAAGTCTTGGGAAGAGAAAAGAAAAAGTAAGGTAACTACGTTGCACATTAGCCAAAAGAAAAAGAAAAAAAGAAAGGTAACTTGTTACCGGAAGCGCCGTCACCGCCAACACTGATTAGAGTAGCATTGATACAAAACAAAATTACTCGATTTCTCCGTTCGACGTTAAATCCGACCTCAGCCGTCGCAACCAGCCGATGGAGCAAGTCGAGAGTTCCGATACCTCTCCCGACAACGATTCTGTGCGTGCGCAAAGGCGGACTATCGGCTATCGTTATCCGACTTAACGCCAAAAAGCTTTCTTCCCTGCGTGATTGGTTGAACCGGCGAAAGGAAACCCTCGACGATTTTGATTGGCTTTATGGCTGCGGTCAGAGGTTCCCTCTGACCGCAGCCATAAGAGGGAGCGCTCCTCGATTTTCGTCTCCGATAGGAACTTTTCAAGAATCCAGATGGCGCGCGCGTCGAAGGCGTGAAAAGGCGCTCTCCCTCCGAGGCGAATGAGTGCGTAACGTATCTGGGTCTAGCAGCGGAATGAGAGCTCGTGTCCTTTAAAACTCCTCGGGAAAGAACGTAAACCACATTTTGGTTCGTTACAGTTGCATTTCCTTCAGTGTAGTCGAAACGCAACCAAAACGCCGCTAGTGACAGCCTTCACAGTGCTTCCGTGCCCCGAGAAATTCGCGGACGGCGCTTCACGTCTCCTTATGTAGGGTGACGTAAATGACACGTGATGACGTCGCATTCGATGCTCGCAGCGGATTCGCGGGTTTGTGAGGCTCGTGCCGAGTTGCCCACGGCGGTGGCGGCGGCGGGCCGCGGCCGGCAGTCGCCCCGAGGGGCTAGAGGGGTGCGGAGTGCGGTAAGTGAATGTTCGCGGGGAGTGACTTCTCCGGAGGATTCGGAGAACTCTGAACGCCGATACGTTGTCCGTCCGGCGGTGACGGCTGTTCGCGCACGACCGCTCTGTTGTGGTCGTTATTGGTTGAGAAGGCCTAGACTTCTCAGTCGCGGTATGTCAGTCGGCTGGCCTTCCCGAAGAGAACCAAAATCAAGAGGTAAGAACTTTTTTTTATGACATCCCCATTCAGTTATGATTTCTGTCGCAAGTGATGTACATTTTCACTTTATCAAAATCGTGCGATTGCCACGATCAACTGAGAGTCACTTTGTGTACTTCAGGTTGGTGCGAATCACACACTGAATAAACGTATAGCATCTATTGTAAACAGATTGCTTCCAGATTCGGATATGTTCGAGGGACGAAGTACGTCGCTATCATTACCTAGTTTGAAATTTTCATGAAAGCTCGCAACTGTTACTTGGTGTCCTGCATTGAACATAATTATTGACTCTGCTTTTAACCAATCTGCTATTTATACGTTCTAGCGCAAGACTTGGTCGGCTCGGCAAACAGTCTTATCGACTCCAGTTTGTGACCGCCTCCAGTCCTTCAACTTGGGCGGACCCGTGCCTGAAGACTGCGCTAATGTGCAATCAAGGGACATGATGTTATCATTCTATGCGCAGGCCTTTGAAACATTAACTCGTCATCGTCTTCACTGTGTTGGGGTTGTGGAGGAAGAACGAAGTCCCGCTACAGTATTCTGAGTGAGGAAAGGAACAACATGCGTTCTTTCAATTGAGAACGTTTCCACTTGCGTCTATTTTCCAAATTTAGACGAATTTCATAATTTCAATATTAAAATATGACCACGCAATGTGAATAAAATCTCCTGGGTGCTTGTTTTGCACTTGACTGACCACCAGTTTTCGTTTCTACATTTCTTGTCGTAAGTTTGGTTACTTCTCCTCCACTACTAAAATCCCTCTTTTGTACTCGAAAAAGTAAATCTACAAAAATATGTTACGTGAAGGGTCCGATTTTCCTCTACCCACTAAAAGAAAGCATTAAAATGTGATGCTGCAAGCGTATTCTACATAAATGAAACGTAAAGAGGCCACCTAGCTTACTGATATTTGTGCGTCAAATATACATGCAGTTCTGTTATGTTATGCCGCGGCAGTTTTCTCTATGACGATTCTGTCTTCAGATAAGAACGGCCGACCGTGTTCGGTGACAGTTTTTAATTTTGACCAGAAAAATGCATCTTGCTGCCTCAATGCCCAGAAAAACGGAACCGGTCTTTGTTTTAGGAAAGAAAAACAAACAAAGTTACCTTCAAGAAAACAAGTCAGAAACACCTGCTCAATCTGAAGCGTTGTCTGTGGATTTAGCAAAATTGGCATTTCAGGCAGCTCTCCCCGAAAATGTGTTGTGGCTGCTGGCCCGTATCGGGATGGTTGACCCAAATTATTTATCACTACGTATCGACGTCCTTATTTTGAAATAAAAAATCGCACAGACGACGGCACATTGAGCAATACTGCCAAAGTTTTAACTTTTTTTTTTTGTCCGCATTTATTCAAGCCCGTTTTCAAACTTTGCCAGCGTGTTGTCCTCTATTTGGCTATAAATTTTGTTGTCCTGATTAGCAGGAAAAGTTGACGAGAAACGCTCAAATCGAGGCATTTTACTTAATATGCATACTTTTGAAAATCAATTTTAAAAAATGCTATCTTCGATATTTTAACTCTTCCAAAATAACGCCAATAGTATCTATGAGCATGATGTGCAAAATATTATTGCATTGTTTTTGTGTCTTATACATACTCGTAGTTGACAAGTTCATAATTTTTACAGCCCGTAAGAGTGCTCCGGGGTGGTCAGATTGGCAGCGCAGGGGTGGGCGATAGTTTCTAAGTGATAATGTTTAGCAAGTTATTTTTTCTTCGTACAAGATTAAAAAAAAAAAAAAAAGTACGCATGAGCCGGAGCAATCGAGAGACGCTAGCCTGTCGCACGCTTCGCAGGGTACGTTTTCGGTAGTCGGCGTGTAGCGTCTCTGTGTACGCCAAGCAAAGGAATCAACAGAAGTGGTTCCGATAGCAGATGTTTATCTCGGCGTGTAAGAGAATGGGGCTGCCGAGAACAATGATCTTCGGCACGTAATCACAAAAGAAATATTATTGTGCTACAATAAATAGGACGTGGACGGGAAGGAATACACGAAGTTTCGGTTGGACGCCCATCTTCGTGTAAGAAACAAAAAATCGGTGAGTAACAAATGTATAGCCCCCTTTTCTTGTGACGTATACGACCCTTTCTTTGTTTCTCGCCGTGTTTCGTATCTATCACTTGAAGAAGGACGTTCGCCCGAAACGTCGTATTTTCCTTCCCGTCCACGTTTTAGGCTGTGTAGCTGCATCTTTCGTGTTTTTGATTAATTGGTCACCCGGAGGATCACGTCACAAAAATGGGTGCGTTGATTGAAGGAAAAGGAGGGGAGGCGAAACCATTAGAGGGCACAACCTCTTCGGTTGCCATATATTATTAGAGAAGATATTCACATGCGACGTCATGCATAGTGACAACCAAAAAAAGGGACTTGTAGCTGCGCTCCAATCAGTGATGACACCAGCCACGATTCCGCCCGCGCATACTACGGCCTTGGGAACATTCACAAGTGGCTTGAGGACGTTGTTCCTTTCTACGCACATTTTATGTGGGTCAGTGACGGCGGAGCAAGCTACTTCAGGAATAGGCACCAACTTCATGAGCTCGCTAAGACCGAGTACCTGTCGGCCAAGTGGCTAGTTTCCGCTACTGGGAGGCAAGAACGCCTGCGATGGGATTGGAGGCCTCGTCAAGCACCATGATGCAACTGTTTACAACCTTCGAGGGCCGGCTACATCAGATATGAAATGTGCGTCAGATATGGTGGACGTCCTCAGCACCAAATTACCCAACGTGGCATTGATCAGCAAGGGCTGACTTTTAGGAGTTCAGTTGAAATGAAAACGACAGCCTGGGATTCCCTCCATCCCGTGCCTGGAATTCCCTCCATCCCGTGCCTGGAATTCCCTCCATCTCGTGCCTGGAATTGAATCCTGGCACTGCTGACAGTGTAGACATGCGTCAACTCATTGCGACACGAATTGCTCGTAGCACGAACGATAGCGTCTACAAACAAGCCACTCGGTCAATAAAGGCTCGATTCCACCCAGGCCTGCTGGCAGGCTAGTGCGAAGCGGCTACGAGTCTAAGACAACAATGTGATGAAAAGGGAGCATAAAAAGTCTCAAACAAACGAACTGTCCAGCTCGCTTGCACCTTTGCATTTAATTGCATTATAAACAAACAAAAATCTTTCTTCCTCTTCTTTTTTTTTTTTTTTTTTTTTTTTTGCGGTGTGCGGTTTACCACGGCCGAGGCTCTATTGCCGCGCGAAGGTGCCCCCGTTGTACAGCGCCCTATCCTCAACATCGTGTTAGAGCCCTATATCGTGTTACCTAAACGCCTGTTATCGGAGCCGCACCGATAACAGGGCCCGCTATAGAAAACGGGCCCTGCGAAGCGTGCGACAGGCTAGCGTCTCGCGATTGCTCCAGCTTCTGCGCATTTTTGTGACTCTTGTACTAACAATAAGGACAAAAAAAGACGTATCAAGAATCATCACTTCAAAAGTACCCTCCACCTCTGTGCTGTCAATCTGACCACCCGGGAGAAGTTTTACGCTGTGTAAAAATAATGAAATTGTCAAATAGGCGTACGCACAGGCCTCATTCATAGCAAGTTACAAAGCAAGAAAATCTGGCCATTTGGCCATATTTTCTTGCTTTGTAACTTTAAAGACACACAACTAATGCAACATGTTTTTGCACATCCTGTTAGTACATATCAATGGCGCTAACTTGGAAGAGTTTGAAAAAATCGAAGATGGCCTTTCTTTTTAAATTGATTTTCAAAATTATGCACATTTGCGAAAATGCCTTTATTTGAGCGTTTTTCGTGAACTTTTCCCGCTAACAAGGACAACAATATTTGTCACGAAAATTAGCCAAATAGAGGACAACACGCTGACAAAGTTGGAAAATCCTGGCCTGAATAAATGCGGAGAAAAAAAGATAAAACTTGAGCTGTACGGCTCATTGTGCAGTCGTCTGTGCGATTTTTTATTTAAAAATAACGACGTCGATACTTCGTGATAAATAATTTGGGTCAATCATCCCCATACTTACTTTGTCGGTAAATATTTCTGGGCCAGTAGTCACAACACATTTTGGGGGAAAGTTGCTTGAAATGCCAATGTTGCGAAATCCGCAAACAACGCTTCAGATTGACCAGGTCTTTCTGACTTTTTTTTTTCTTGGAGGGAAAATCCCCCCCCCCCCCTAAAGAAAAAAAAAAAAGAGAACAACAACAACAACGACCGGTTCCGTTTTCTTGGGCATTGTGGCAGCAAGATGCACTTTTCTAGTCAGAATTGAAAATGGTCACCGGATATGGTCGACCGTTCTTATCTGAAACACCAGATGCACCTTCCGAATTGTGCAAAGTATATCGAAGCGCGTAGATTAAACAAAATAAATAATGTCTTCGTTGTTTGCTATAATTGTTCACGAGGCCTATTATTATTTGCTCTTTTGGTTTTTATTATTATTATTTTTTTTAATATGTAGCAATGAGTTCGAAGAAAGTGTGATTTTGTTTTGGTTGGTGAATGTCATTTGTGCTGACATACATGATGATAAGCTACGATATTGAACCGCGGAAATGAAAAAACAATTCTTCTTATTGCACAAAAACTCCCCTCGCGAGATTATGAATTTCCCGAACAAATTACACATGGGGAATTAAATCCCTATGTATCGATTTAAATTACCTGTAAACGAACGAGTTTTTTTTTTTTTTTTTTATTTAGCACGACATACTTCTATCTAATTTTCCGGCATTTATACGTTCGGCATTAGTCATTTGATTACTTGGTGTTTTGAAGTTCACACCTCTGTATTGTTCCAAACTAACATCCGCAAGGTAGCTCGTAAAGTAAAAAAAAAGTAGCAAAACACACCTAAAATGCCTTCCGAAGTCATTATCTTGTGTAAGTACTAGGACGTTTTGTAAATTTTGGGGGTAAACCTAGGGAGATACAGGTTATCAGTTTGACATAATGTCAGTGTTAGTGTTATCCGATTACCTCATCTTGCGAGACGTTTGCTTTTAGAATCTCAATAATTGGCATACTTTTCTAGCAACACACGCAGCACACGCACACCTCAAAAAAACAAAAACAAATGTAAAAAAAAAAAAAAAACGCGGCACGGGTTTTTTGCGCTGTGTCCCCCGTTGACGAAGACAAAACGCCAACAGTCCAAATGGACTCAGATGTGCGCATTTCGATGCCGCTCTTACCTCCGCGGATTCCCGTTTTGTCCCGGAGGCATGCGGTTTAGAAAAGCTCCTTTTAGGGAACACCGTTTTATCGATATCAGTTTATCCAATCGCAGTTTAGCGAAAATTACGGCAGCCGGGGTGCCGTTTCCGATATCCCCCTGGTTCATTAGCCTAGATTGCCGAACCCTTGGCGGTGAACTATTGGTAGTGCACGCTCAAGCTTGAGCTTATAATAAATTTTCCCCCAGCGACAGTGAGGGGCGACCGCGCCAAGCGCGGTCTGATTGGAAGCCTAGCTTGTAGTGGTGCAAAAATATCGATAGTACTATCGATAGTATCGATAGTCGCCAGAAATCTGACTGTCGATAGTGAAAAAAACTATCGATAGTACTATCGATAGTCGACTATCGAAAAACTATCGATAGTACTATCGATAGTCGGCTATCGAAAAACTATCGATAGTCGACTATCGAAAACTATCGATAGTCGACTATCGAAAATCTATGGATACTCGACGATCGGAAAATCGTTGTTAAGCGACTATCAGAAAACTATCGATAGTCGACTATCCTAAACCTATCGATAGTACTGTCGACAGTTTACTATCGATAGCTATGCGACATTAGTAGCGTGCGTCGCTCCCTCGTCTCTTTTTCTCGCTTTATTTTTTATTTTTTTTTCAAATGGGACACCAATTAGCCCAAGCAATTACCGTCTCAACTTCGGTTCAGCTTTCAGTGATGACGAAGACGGGAGTTTGGGCGAAGAGAGGAGGAAGGGGAAGCGAGCGGCGGTGCGGCAACTGTGTTCGCTCTAGTAGTGCAAAACTATCGATAGTGTTATCGATAGTCACCAGAAAACTGAGTATCGATAGTAAAAAAGGAATCGATAGTACTATCGAAAAACTCTCGATAGTTGACTGTCGAAAAACTATCGAGAATACTATCGACAGTCGACTATCGAAAAACTATCGATAGTACTACGGATAGTCTACTGTCAATAGTTCTGCGACACTATCAATAGTTTTGGAAAAACTATCGATAGTATCGATAGTCAATTTATCGATAGTTTTGCATTACTACTAGCTTGCCGCCGCCTAGAAACAGCAGTTCTCAAACGGAGGCCTCGATAAAACGTGCACCTCTCGCTAAACCGTGTTTCGATAAACCGTACCCCTTTCGCTAAGATGAGCCTCGATATAACGGCGTTCGATCAGCCGTAGTAAAGACGCTTTGTCGCTGTTAGTACAAAACCTACCGCTTTCGCGTAGCAAAATATTTTATTTCACTTTCTTTTTCTGTCAACTGGTTAACTTGATCGGTTCATTGAGTGTGAAGTCTTGCGAGTCTGTAAGTTGCCAAGCCCATTCATTTGCGGGTGCAAATGCCGCCGCCGCGATCGGCAGGTTACGCGAATTTGGTTTCGCCTGCCTCCCCTCCAACTTGGGGTGAACTCGTCCGTCCGGGGCCCGCTCTTCGACAGAGACGTCTGCGCTCAAGTTCAACCAGTTCAACTTCAAAGCCTCCTGCCTCCCTTTTCTCGGTTGGAGACGCGCGCGTCTGTCTCATTTTGTTTCCCTTCACTTTCAGTGCCCGCAAAGTCCGTCTGGACGGAGCTGGCGCAACGCCTAAGGCATTGGCTGGCGGCACCGGGCAGCGTTGGGCCGCGTGCATAAAGTAAAAACAAAAGGAAAGACCTCGCGCGGAGTTTGCACGGGTTCTGGCTCTTTCGTTTGTTTTGGGTTAGTTTTTGTTTGGTGTTAGTTTTCACGGTGGCACTCTGCAGCATTGTTGAATGCTAGATATCAAAACAAGTAAAACACGTAAAAATAAGCGCTCCGCCGCAATTTTCTTCTCCGGTGAAGACCATCTGCACGTTCCGTAAAAGTGACTTTAGGAGCTACTTTTCGGTAGTCTATAGTGGCCTGCACTTCAAACACGGACTGCATGTTTGAGGCAAAAATAAGTCTAGCTAGCCGTTTCTCACTCAGCCGATCCTGGGTCTTTATTCAGTTCCTTGTGTGCGCTTGTGGTGTATTGCTTTCAAAAAGCGTGCTCTAGCGTTCGACCTTGGTATACAAAGAAGTGAGATTTAGAACATTTCACTGAGGTCCGGACGAAGATGAAAGGCGCAATCTTCGGGAGCAGCCCAGGGAAATGGCTTTGCCGCGCTTTTTAGATGAGTGCATACAAGTGTGCAGCTTTAGCTTCTCGGGAGCGACGGTGCAGGCTCTCAAGGAGAACATTGACGGGTTGCCTCTCAAAAAGTTCGATTTTGCGGTAGTCTGCGTAGGCGGAAACAACCCGCAAAATGGCGACAGGGGGTCAGCCTTGGTCAAAGAAGAAGAGCTTACAACACCCCAGCATGGTTGTAAGCTATGGAGAAGAATGTGCTGATTTTCGGAGAAGTGTGGTTTAGGGAAGCTCGTTTTAGCGAACACCGTTTTCGCGACAACAGCAGATCGGATCGCCGTTTAGAGAAAATGGCGACCGCCCGCATGCTAACCAACCTTTGGCGATCCACGCTCGAACTTATATTAAACTTTTCCCGAGTGATAGCGAGGGGTGCCCGCACGAAGCGCGTTCTGTTTGGAAGCCTAGCTTGCCGCCGCCTACAAGCAGTATTTCTCAAACGGAGGCCTCGATAAAATGTATCCATTTTCGCTAAACCGTGCTTCGATATACCACACCCCTTTCGTTGAAACGAATGTGGATAAAACCGCGTTCGATAACCGTAATAAAACCGTCTTTTTTTTCTTTTTGACACCTTCAATAGTCGTTTGAAGCAAACATCAAAGTTTGTTGTGCAACACGAAAATCATGCAACTATCTCAAGGTCTTGTTATTTTAGTTTTATACTAGATCCCAAAGAAAAACATGACGTATCTACATTTTTTAGCTAAATTTTATATTTTCGTGTTCTTTCTACCGAGAAATGCTATCACATATTTTCCGATGATTCAATAAGTGTGCGCGTTTTTGCAAAGCACAGCTAGCATCTGGACTTTGCTTTTCGGGACCTGCTCCTATGGCTCAGGCAAAGAGTACATTTTGTGTTCTGTTACAAGCTCATACCGCAACTCCGAAAGAAAGCAGTTGAGCCCGAAGTACGGTTATTCAACAAGGCACTGCCACGTGCAATAGAGTGCACAAAGGAGCGGAACTTGGTCGTCTTGAATGTGGACGTAAGTTTGTATCTTTCTGAGTTGCCCTTTCCCATAAAATCGCTCGTCTCTTGCAAATGCAAGGTCCTTAGATGTTCTAAGCAGCTAATTAGAAGAGGACAACTATCATATGGCATACTAACTCTATCATATGACTTACCATAACACTATTGAGAGGAGTTTACGCGTAATTTTGTTCAGTCTAACGAAATTACTCCTACACTGTTAGCAAAAATAACACGCCCAGATGTGTAAACCGTTGTCCCATAGCGGACACGTCGAAACGTGTTCGTTTTACACGCAGCCATCTGTGTTTTTCGTCTACACATGAGGTGCTGTGTAAACTTAACACGATACACCGTGTTTTTCTTCCGCTAAGCACGGTTCAGCGTGTTGGCTGAGCGTGCTCATAAAACATGGCGGCCAGCATCCGAGAACAGGCGAGGGACGAGCCCAGCAAGCCGCGCGCCTTTCGGCTGAATTGAAAGCACACAGGACGGCGTTTGTTCTCTTTCGATGTCTTTTATACACACTAAACAGTCTCCAAGCGGCGGACGTAGCTACGCGCAAAAATACGTACGTGCGTCGTCGGCGGTCGGCGGCGTCAGTAGCTACGGTAGCTACGATCGAGCCGCTAGACAGAAAAGCGAACTTAAATGGACAAATAACTCGAGCAAACTATTTGAAATCGGGCGGTAACTTCCGCCACCTAGCGGGATTTCTAGCAGTCTATAAAAATAGTTTGTTAATATGCTACGAGCCTACGACCGATCACAAGTAGACACAACCCCTACATACATCACGCACAGCACCAATACCACGCATTACACATCACCGACATATACGCAAACACAACACCCGACACTGCGCCCGACACTTCCTACTCAACATGCTTTTCTCTCCGCGGCGTATATAAGCTTGGCATGTGCGGGTGAGCTATTTAGTCGCTGACCGTTACAGATTTATAGAAGAAGACACAAAACACGGCGCAATGGACAGCCGTATGTAAGAACTCTTTGCATTTAAAAAGTATGGAGGCAAAATCTATAATGTTAGTCCGTTGCGAAAGATAACGATGTATTGACAATAAATCCTAAACCGGTCATGAAGAAATTCAAATTTTTGTTATTTTTATGCTAGACCAGTGTTATGAGCAGTCCGACTAGCTTGAATCAGATTTTTTTTTAATTATTAAGATTTTATCATTATATAATTAATAATAAACGGAAATGATGCTTGCGCAAAGCATTTTTTTATATATTCTTGTGAAGGACATGTGCTCAACACTTCACTTCCGCTAGTTGCAGTACAGGAGCAGACGCCTTCACTTTTGGGTCGTGTTGATGCAGTTTGTTGTCGTCTGGCGTGTCGGTGTTGAGTGGAGCGGTGGGGCTCGGGAGTTCGTGACCGGTGTTATTCGTGATCACTGGTGTAAGGCGCTAATACGTCTTTTTTTTCTTTTTTTTTTTTTTTTTTTTACACTGCCACGCTGTTATAATTCCGAACTTTGAATATACACGGGCCCGTAGCTCTGCATTATGCTGAATGGCGAGCTCCTTCTCTGCTGACGTCACTTTCCTGGTACCACTCGTGGATACTGCAAGCGTTTAAATAGTGTACACCGTCTCGCCTACATCCCCGGTGACGTATTCGACCTGTTGAAACGTTTTGCTTCCGTCATTTTAGAGTACGCAAGGCAGTTATCTCGTTGTTCTGGTTTCGGTTATAAAAGCAAGGCAAAACGCTCGTAGTTCCCGCCCTCAGTACACGTTGGACATCTTCCACACTTTGACACCGGATAACTGAATGAACGAGGATTTACATTCACTTCCGAGGTTACTTTCGCCGCTTCCTCACCGTTTAGCAGCAGGATCAGCTGGCGACAAGCCACGGAAGAAAGCATTCGTGGCTTGTGAGCATCAACAGCCCAAGCGCACTCGGTGCCGACGCGGGCGATGCGGGTTTCTGTCAACGGGGAGGCCAGCACAAACCGTGACCGTTCCAGCTCTTCGTCATGGCACGGTGTTGCAGAGAGCAGAGTAAAATACAACTACACGGACCACCGAAGCAAACGCACTGCTATTGTAAATCTTGGCTTGATTGCGCCTTTGTAGATCATCTTATTCGTTTTACTGGAGAGACGCAAACGACAGGCATAACAAAATCGCTTGCATACTCCGCATACCTCGCAAAAGCATTTACCCAGTCACCTTACGAAAAGCGCGAAACACGGAGTCCGCACCGTCCTAAGCTTCTTCTGTTTTTTACCTGCTTTAGAGCAGTTTGTACCCGCTTTTAGATATGCCTACTGAAACTGAAACAGGGCAGTGCCATAGAAAACAGACAAAGTTGGGAAAGCTTGCTCGCTCTCTCCAATTTCTCAACTCTCAAGTGATTGTACCATAGTAAATGCACCAGCGCCTTTCCAAAACAAAGAAAAAGCACTATGTTCACCACGCAAAAAATGGTCTCAGTTCATGCATCTGTGGGCAGGTAGGAAATCTTGCCCCAATTTATTCACACCGCATGATGAGCGCAACAAACTCGCACGAGATTTAAAGGAAAATATCAGTGGTGACTTAAGTTTCCATGAAATTCTGTTACCGGTCGTTTGCAGGACCGAGTCATCTACTCGAGCTGTGTGCGTCGCTGTGCAAACGCAGTCCAACACGAAGCATAAAAGCGGCAGATCTAGGAAAACAATCCGGAGTCCATTGTTCAATTTAAACGACGTAATTTTGTTGAAAACGTCCACAGCTTTTTACTCACGGTATGCGTCGGTATACTTCCACATTTTGAAACAGAACGAGGGAAGATTTACTTTTAAAAACGCTCGCTGCGTCCTCCCGGACCAGCTGGACCGGATCAGCTGATTACGACGGACTAAACCCACAGCAACCAATTCGCGCTCCGTGTTAGTGTGGCTTTCTACCTCCAAGCACCGCACCACACACCACGGACACTTCAGCTCTTTGTCGCATCGCCGCGTTGCACCAAACAGAACGAGATTGCCGAAGTAAACGCAGCGCTGTCGTGACCCTTGGCTTGTGGTTGCGCACTCGTGGACCCGGTGACACCCTTCGCTTTCCAAGCACACACGATGATTGCGAATGATGCTTTCCGTCGTCCGGGAACATCACAGGGGCACGTCTCCGGTCACGTCTTCGCTACATGTGCTCGCAAACCGAGCACTTCCAACCTTCTTGCCCAACCAAAAGAATACCGGCGCCATGTTGAACGTGCGTTGTTGCCAGATTTTCTCCGACCAAATAAAAAACAACGAAAGCAAACCGGTTCTAGCTTCCAGCTTACATCGGCGTTACGCCGTGGCCAAATTTTCTCTGTCAGCTCTAACTTAAAGATGACCTACAGATGCAGCAACACTGGACACCACGGAGCGCCGTAAATTCTGAGGAGGATGCATGGGAAGCGGCGGCACCTTCGCTTGCAGTTGGAAGGGTTGAAGCCAAAACGAAACCAACTGCAATGTCGCGTGTTCAGATCAAGGGCACGCTTTTTATAGTCATTGTAACTGTTTAGAACGAGTAATTATACGCCTAACTTTATTTTTGGTGTGTGAGAAACAATTATCAAGACCCCTAATATAAATACAAACAAGGGCGACATAAGGGAAGCCGCATCGCCATTGTCGACCACAAACAATGGCAGCCAGCACGCACGGTAAGCGCGGGGTTCGCCCCGTCTCGCGACATGACTTAATTGCTTTTGGTGCTTATCTGTCTCCGAGACATGTTCCTTTCCGCGGAATTTGACTCCACGGTCCTTTCTAGGTGTGTCCCCAAGCGTTCCGGTGCTTCGGTAGCCGGCAATGCTGCGGTCGTCGCCGGCGGTGGTGCGTGTTTTCGAGGTCGGCTACACGGTTATGCGTGTATGACCGAACGAAAACACGTTTTTTACAACCTCGCATGATTTTTGAACGAATTATCCGTTACTCAACGTGTAAATTTATGGTCATTTGTGTAAATAGCGTGTTTTTCACCCCAAATATTCACCAAATACACGGGACTTGCTAACAGTGTACTTTTTGACGCATTACATTCTAGAGCATCGCGGCATTGATTTTCGCAAATGGTAAAGTACATTTGCATGAGCCAGGAGAGGCAGGAAAAATATTTTGATAATCTTAATGACTTATTTGGGTCCTCAACATTCGTATTATTACAGCGCTGAAAATAAAAGCCACGAACACAAGAACTTTCGTTCTGCCTCGGACAGTGCGCACCTCGATAGAAATTTAATGGGACCCGGAATAGGGGTAGCCCCCCATCGTTCTCCCTTTCTATTTTTTCCTTTATTAGACTTAATACAGATGTTTTTTAACAACAGCAACAAACAAGTATGTTATGCCGGTCTACCTGCCGGCTACCATGAACGTGTCCTCCCCTCACTCGCTTATCCCCCAATGTACTGCCTTTTATTTCGCCTATTGTAGGGACAAAGGCTGGCGCGTGCGCTAAAACCTGAAGCCGTGACTAATTTGCTTCCACGCGGTTTAAAGTTGCGTTGCAGCAATTTTAAGTTTCGGGCACTTTGCACAAGCATACTGACACAAGTGTCACGCAAGTATCTCATGCGCAACGCCATGAGCTACAAGTTTAATCGTCGCTGCGTAATTACCTAACCCCACGCAACAAGGTCACGTGATCATGTGACCACCATAGGCGCGCTATTCGCAGTTTGGTCACGTGGTGGGCGGGATCCAACTGACCATGTTCACATGACCCCCACGGGACATGGTCACGTGGTCATGTGACCACCAAAGGTGCGTTTTTTCCAGCGTGGTCACGTGGTGCACAGGACCCCACGGACAATGGCCCACCGATCACTTATTAGAGCACGACGAGCACGAATACGCAAGGTCTGTGGAGGGTTGCCACACGCTTTCCGCCCATAATGAACTTCAAGTATTCATTCAGAACAGTATTCGGTGAAAGTAGCGAAATCGCTGCATGGCCCCTCTAATGAAACAGCATTAACCATGATCATAATAAGCCGTTCAATCTTGCGGTACTCTGAGTTGAATAGGCCTGCTCTGTCCAAATACATCCACTACATGCCTCTTCGTTTTCAGCACAAATTTCTCGACCCAGGGCCGGCCTTAGAGCAGCAAGCGCCCTGGGCAAACTGCAGCCGTGGCGCCCCCCCCCCCCCCCCCTACACACACGTATACTATTCTCGCACCAAACATCATGTTGTAAGCAAACATGCCACAGTGACAAAGCGCGAATGGTCGCGACTTTGTCGTTGTCAGTCGAAAACCGCGTCCTAAAAACGAACGACGTTCGCGAGCATTGAGAGCTTTGTCGGCACCGTGTTCAAAGTTCAAGAATCATTTATTTCTTAGATTAACCAAACTTCAGCTGTGGGTCTCCCATAGCAAGCTAACGTCTAATGGACAGAGAAAACAAAAGCACAAGTTAACCATGTAAAATGCCGTAGAAGGCAACCTTCCGAGCCTTCAACAACGCAAATTGGGCTACGTCTTGCGACATATCCAGGCTAGACGCTATCTTGTTTTCAATGGACGAAATTGCCAATGACGATATCCTGTCATTTGCCATGGTTGATCTTAGGTAAATCTTAATAAGCTTTAATTTTAGAAACTCCTCTCAGCGGTGGCCATTGACATTGGCAAAGGGAGGAGGATCCTCAATGACACCCACGTATGAGGGAATTTGTCACATAGATGGTTGTCCAGAATGAACTGAAGGACGTCTTGGCGAGCACTGCATCCAGTGGGCAGCAGGCTGCATAGTTAGATCAGCTCCTCGCAGAGATCTGTACCGTCGATGTCTGCACTTTCTAGGTGTCTGAGACTCTCAGTGCATAGTCAAGGCATTGGCAAAGTTTAAGAAGTTCCGCTTTGTCGGGTAGTCGGGTGAGGCCGTAAAGGAACCCCCAGAAGCTCACGTGCTGGTCCATCCGCGTGAAGCGTTCTTCAATCGACATCTCACGGTGTCAATCATCTCGTAGAAGAGCTCTCGCTCGAATTTTGTCTCGACATCATCAACCTCGTCCTGGCACTCATAACAGAACTGGCGCTTTTTCCGCCGCAGTCGAGGGGCCGGTTTCATCGCACTGTCAATACCCATGCTCTCGGGAAGACCGTTCGAAGTTGCCAGTTGCAGTTTCGTACCCGACATCGCGATAACTGTCGATGCAATCGCTGCATGCTTTCATCAGCTGGGTGGTTGCTACGATGTCTCTCGTTTTGTATTGCATGTTCTCGCTTACAACATTAACTTGTAAAAAGAATGTCGTACGACACAACAATGTAAACGAGAAACTGAACTGCAAGAGTTGGAGCTTCATGTCGGACACCAGGTTTGCCTGCTGTGATGCGGCCATTCTTGCGCAACATTTTAAATTTATATGTTTTTCGCGGTTTTCAGGATTTTTGTGGCGAGTATCTGAATTTTGAGTTGGCAACACTGATCGGCATTGGAAGTCCGTAGTCGTCGCTGGTCGCTACACACACAAAAAAAAAAAAAAAGAAAGAGCTGCGGATCCAAAGTTCTTTACTCATATTATTTTCAGTTAGGTTGAAGCCTCTGGGCACAGAGACTCACCGGATGCTGAGGGGGCATTGGTTCGTTCAGCTTACTGCTAGAGACTCCACAGCGAGCGTTGCCCAAAGCGCAGCTCGAATGTCGGGAGGAATCGGGTTCATTTTACCCCCGGTCAGACCTACTGAGCGAAGTCATTCTTCGGCTCAGAATAACTTGGCAAAGGGTGAAGCCTACGTTTTCTGCGAGCCAATCAGAGACTCTGAGCGAAGCACGTGATAACTAAGATCAAAACTCCGTTCAATAGTATTCTTCCACGTGACTCGCTCCGACACACTGATTTGCTCGCCGATGGGTTTGGCGCCACCGTTTAGTAAGTTGCGCTAAGAGTGCGGCACGCTGGCTCCATCGCTTTTTGCCAGTCAGGTTTTGCTCCGCTCGTAATTCGAGAGCTGTGCGGAGGTGATCGCTTGCCTAGTCGTTCATGACTCAATCAATGGCGCTTTGAATCTCACGGAGAAGAGGTTCTCTATAGTAAAACAACATCCGCAGGTGGCTGCGGGTTGATGGACGCCAATTATAACAAGAACTTAGTCGTTGGTTTTGCGGCCGAAATGCCAAACGGGAATGCGGTCGTTTTTTGTTTTTGATTTTATCCCCTCGGAGGTTTGAGCCCTGCATGACCTGGCGGCCCTTTCGGCGCCCCCCTATGAATGGCGCCCTGTGCAACTGCATAGGTCGCCTACTCCAAATGCCGGCCCTGCCTCGACCGAGAGAAAAAAGACGAAAAAAGGCCTCCTGGCGGCGGACAAGTATCACATATCGGGTGGCCCCGGTACAGCGACTTTGGCTGGTATCCTGGTGGGCGCCGTGAACGTCGCTTTTGGGCTATGGGTGACGAAGCGGCCTGACGTTGTTTGACGCCCACGGATTCACAGTTGCAAAAGTTATGGGGCTAAAGGCCACACGACTGGAGTTTGCCGAAATTTCCGAAAATGAAAATGCAGGCCTCAGTGAAGTCTGCTGGCTGGTCGAGATTTTTAATTTTTAAGTATTGTTCAGGTTCTTTTTATATTTTTCCGGCACACGCAATCACAAATATTCGCCACTCGCTACCTTTTTTATTTCCTCGCACAACTTCCTGCGCGTCTACTTTTCCTAGAGTAGAGGATCAATCTCTGTGATCTGCGGGGGAAGCTCGGCGAATGGCGAATCCGAATTATTGTTTCGCTCTAAAAACGATGTCTTTATGACGGACAGACAACAGCCGTGTCATGCCTCTGAGTGTCCCCTCGGCGACTATTTTTCGGTCTAGACACATCAATGGCTTCGCCATTCGCCGAGCATCCTCCGTAGCTTGTAGAACTGGCTCTCGAATTGCTTTAGGGAAACAGACACACGGGAACTTTTTTTACCGAGGTATACATTTTGGACCGGTGTCGCCCACTGTTTATTTGTTTTACCTTTATTTTTAAAATATTGAAAAGTGTCGACCAGTGCGTTTCCTGAACAGTTGTGTACCAGCTTTCTGTATATGTACATACGCGTGTCAGTAAAGATATATGTAAATATTTCGTAATTATACTGCGTATTTTATGGTATGTTGAACAAGAGGGCGGGTTAACCACTTTTCTCCTGTGTCGCCAGCAATATGATGGCAGGAGGTTCGCTTGAAACAAGCAAATAGCAAGGCTTCTACGTATCTCAAATACTTTACTCAAGATTCTGTAATTAAGATACTTTTGTCGGTATTTTGGTATCTTGAAGATACATTCGATTGAGAGTAATTAGCACTCTATCTTAATTACATTGCTTAGTATCTTCTACTCAGTATCTCAAATACCTTTTCCGGCGTACGAAGAAGTTTGTCCCCAAAGGGGAAGTACTAAGACTAAATGTTCTTTCTTTCTCCTTTGCACGTGTCTAGGGGGACAAATGAGGTGAACACTAGGAGGTCATCGAACGATATGCGTTTCAGCTAAGTTAATATAATCAAGATGCCCCCATTCTTTTATTTAGTTGTGATAACTTCAGCTCGTCGCGCGCTTATAAAGTATCTTCGAAAGTAATTCACTTATTTTTCAAAGTCTTTGCACTTTACTCAAAATAGTTTGGCGCAAAAGTAACTTGAATACTACTCTAAATACTTTCTCACTTGGGTATTTAGTATCTTGTCTTAAATATTTTTGTCGAGTACACTGCAAATCGCTGACACCTGCACCATTTGAAGTATAAATAAAATAATCGGTTCGGATCGCCTAGACGCTGCAAACGAAAACCGCCTTGGTGTCGAAGAGCTAGGCAGTTGATCGGATTTGGTCGGACACAGTGGGTCTAACGAATACTGGCAAGTGGGTTCCGGGAGGGTTGATGAGGTGATGATTTCAGCAATCCACCAGCCGGATTTCGGTGCCACACGAATCATGATATGATAGTCAGCTCTATGTACGCGAAATCATTAAAACATCCACCAAGCAAAAAGCACAGTACATCTCATTCACATCCTTCAGTCTTATCGACGAGGAGCATTTAGCACTATGATTTCGTCTCGTCCTGCGATGGTCGTCAGCCGACGCCACGGCCCATTAGGTTCAATCGGGAGCCAGTCACGTAATGCATTACTTCGACGCGCGTATAAGAAAAGCACGCTAATGCACACGTGCCTATAACTGATCTGTGATTGGACCTGGTGGGCCCTAACCTAGGTTGTAGATAGGGACTCTAACTTTCGGACAAATGCTATAAACTCCGTGAAACACTCGCCGGTAAAACTATCGCGAATTCGGATTTATCCGAACAACTCCGAATTCGACGGCTGTCAGTTGTAAAATCTTGAGCGGTCTTGACCTTTTCCAGGGATCCGAAAACAGGTTTCGCAACCGTTTTTCTTTTTTTTTGTTTTCGTAAGCGTCAAAAGAAGCGTCTTTCTCTGCACATATCCCTTTGTCATCCTCGTGGGCAACAGGAATTCAATAATCAGTCAGACTTTCGAAGTATCCGCACGGAAAAGGCAGGACCCTGCCAAGGAATACAGATATTTTGAAGTAACTGACAGAGACATTGTATTGCCTTTGAGGCTTTATCATACAACTTAGAAGTTTAATGAAAGAAAGAAAAAAAAAAAAGAAAAAAAGAACACCCGGTTTATAAATCAACTTCTGGAGGGAATGTGGTATCAAAAGGCTAGTTCGTTTCACCTTATGGGCGAGCGAAGCCAACGCTCCAAGCGCGAGCATGCTGCTTGTAACAGCGCCTGTGGTGCACGTACGCACGTGCGAAGCCGGCACGCTCGGAACCTTGGGCTCGCGTTTCTAGCTTTGACTTCGCTCGCACATGACGTGAAACGAAGTATATACACCGACTCGCGGCTCCGACGCCGTCCCTTTGCGGTGCCGCTGCCTCGAGTACGGCGCACCACGCAGAGGCGGCTTCTCTTCAAAAACGAGACGCTGCGATTCCGCAGTGCCCACACCCGGTGTGGGCAAAGCAAAAACCGTGTTTGTAAACAGGGCGGTCTTCGCGCGCTCGTCTATAGCCAAAATTGCGGGCTCGCACCGAGAGATGCCAAAGCACGTATACTCTGCCATAGCCTCCTCTATTCGCAACTCCAACGCCCTATAGGTGGCGGGGCGGTAGTTCCAAGATGGCGGAAGAGACGGGGATAGATTCTCCAGAATATCCCGTGCGCCTGCTCGCGGACGCTGTTCAGCGCGCTAAAAATAATTTATTTGTCTACAAATGCAAAGCGGTTAGGGAGGGATCATATACCAGGTGTCGGAGATGCCAATGCACGTTAGGAAAACGAGCATGCTGTTATCTAAAAGTTGCAGAAACCTCAAACTGCGAAGCTTTGTGGTGAGCGAGAGCGTTTTAGGCACCGGCCACGTTACTGCTTGTAGCAAAATATTTTTGAGGGCGATGAAGATATGTTCCACCAGCTCGCCTGCGCACTCACTACAATATCAAAGATATGTTTGCGCTTTGCCTGGCCATTAGTGCTCAAAAAAGAGCGTTGCGAACGGTGACCGTCAAGCTTCGGAAGAGCAGCATTACACAGTATTGATGTCTTCGCGTCACAGCCTCTCAAATCGCTGCTGACCATCTCGATTTTAGTGTATTGCAACACATAATCAAACTGCTCTATCGTTATTCATAGAAAGTTTGTTACCGCAGGCTACCGTGCGGTGTAGCATTACAACCGCAAGCTCGCGCTGCGCCTTTGAAGCACAATTTTCAGTGCGCGCCAGGAGCGTTGCCGTACTCATCACTGAAAAAAAATGTTCTGGTCCTTACACTTCTTGTCACATATGCGACATTTCAAAACTTCAGTTCGCCGTGCAACCCACTGACGTCAAACTGACAACCCCAACTTTTACGAGAGGCTTGACGACGGCGCAATATAAGATATTAAACAGCTCAAGTACGCACCAAAGAGTGCCGAAAAAAAAAACAAAAAAAAAACAGCGATGTTTTGCAGTAGAATTAAAAAAAAAACAATTACTTTTTTTTACAGTCATTTACACTTAAGCTATTTTAATAAGTTGCACAACTCGGCTATCAAGCCGATCGTGAAAGTTGGTAGCGCCGGTTGAACGTTGTAAAGACTCGGGGCTTGTCCATGTCGATCTCCGCTGGAGCCATGCGTCGCCCAGGACATCGGGCAGAGTTGGTAGCGAGCCAGGGTGTCTCTTCTCAAACTGTTTATTTACATACTATGTACAGTCTGCCGTTCGGCATGAGAACAACGGGAGAACACGAAGAGGGAGCGTAAAACCGCTTTTTTTATAATGTCCCCCTTCCCTACGTCCCTAGGCCAGGACGCCGTTCCCCAACTGGTCAGGCACCGCCCACTCGCACGCACACGCACACACAGAGGATGAGTGCTCTTCCGGTTCCTCCAGGCTTGTATAGTGGCAGCCGTTTCTTCAGTGACGCTTGAGATTTGGCCTTGCTCCTGGAATCTAGGTCGAGGTGACACCTAGAAGCTCATTCCCAAACGTCCGGGCACCGCCTATGAGCACGCCCAAACGGACACACCGGTTAATCCTTTTGTTGGCTCTAAGAGAGCACGAACGCCCGGAGGATACCGTCCCACTCCCTGGTCGGGACGGAGAAGACCTTGGACGCCGATATCCGGGCAGTTCCCGTTCACGGCTTATCTCCTTCTTTCGGCTTAGCAGGGATCACCGTGGCCGTTGGTTCCTGCTTGGACGCCTCAAAGAGAACGCATTTCCGTTTCAGCACCCAACTTGAGCCGGTATCGACGACGGCTTGTCTTGCTCTTTTGTCGACGGTACCAGGGCAGCGGGGAAAATAATCCCAGCTTGAGATTGTCAGCGAAAGGCGCGTCCTCGGGAATGTTACAAAAGGAGTGGCGATCCGCGTCCAGGTCCGGCCGCGAAGGTCGTTCGTTACAGCTCCTCCACGCAAAGGCAGATCTCGGAAGGGGAGGAGTATCAGCTGCTTTCCTGGAGAGATCAGCTTCGAAATCGTCGTGAGTAGCCAACACATCAACAGAGACACGAACCGTTACAACCAAATCCAGCGAGCGGCAGCACCCTCTCCCCAACCGCCAGGCCTTTTTTCTGCGGCAATAAACCTATCACTTTTTCTGCCATTGACACCACCAAGAAAAGCCCGCCATAGGGCAACATTGCACAAAGCGAAATCGCTGACATGTGTGAAGATTACAAAAAGTAAAATAAAACGCAATGAAACTTTTTAAAATTTGGCCCAACTTGCAAGGCAACATCCAGAACAAATAATCTCAAAACGACCTGCTAAGTCCGTCTACGTTGGAGTTAGCTGCCCCCCTCTTGTACTTAACCGTGAAGGTTAATTCTTGTAAAGCCAAACTCCACCGCAGAAGTCGGGCATTTTTTGTCGACATTTGAGTTAGCCATGTCAAAGGACAGTGGTCGGTGACGAAAACGAACGGAGCTCCGTAAAGGTAACAGGAGAGCTTTTGAGTTGCCCAAATTAAACCGGCGCATTCCTTTTCCGACGCACTGTAAGCCTCCTCTCGGCTGCTGAGTTTCCGGCTTGCGTACAGCACGGGGTGCTCCTCTCCCGCATCATCCTCCTGACATAAAATCACCCCCAAGCCGCGATTACTGGCATCGCACTGTACTATAAACGAGCGACTATAATCCGGGGCCCGAAGTATGGGGGAACAGCAGAGGGAATTTTTCAAGCTCTGGAAGGCCTGTTCTTTTGTGTCGTCCCACAGAATCTTATCGGGTTCGGTCTTCCGCAGCGCATCGGTTAGGGGGCTAGCCTTTTCTGAGTACTGCGGGATATAGCGTTGGTAATACCCCGTCAGCCCTAAAAAAGCCCTTATGCCAGTTTTTTTCTCAGGTCGCGGGAAGTCTCTTACAGCCTCAACCTTGAGTTCGTCGGGCCTTCTTAGCCCCTGACCCACGATATGGCCGAGGTATCTAACCTCGCCTCTCGCCAGCTGACACTTACTTGGTTTCGCGGTTAGACCCGCGCTCCTCAACCTTTCAAATACGTCAGAAAGGTGGTTCATGTGATCTGCCCAAGTTGTCGAAAAAATGGCGATGTCGTCTAGATACGGTAGCGCGTAGCTTTCCGCCCCACGCAAAATTTTGTCCATCATTCGCGAGAAACAGAACGGAGCGTTTTTAAGGCCGAAGCTCAAAACCAACGGGCGGAATGTGCCCGTTGGGGTCACGAAGGCTGCGTAATGTCTAGCTCTTTCCGTCATCGGGACCTGCCAGTATCCGCGCACTAGGTCTAAAGTCGAGACGTATCTAGCCCCACTAACCGTCTCAACTCTTTCCTCCACGTTGGGAATCGGGTAAGCCTGGTCTCTGGTGATTGCATTGAGTTTGCGATAGTCAATGCATGGTCGGGGATCCCTTCCCGCAGCCTCTACGATGATCATAGGGGAAGAGTAATCACTTTCACACGGAACGATTACCCCTAAGTGCAGCATGCGCTCCACCTCGTCTTTTAAGATAGCCTGCTGCCTTGGTGACATGCGATAGGGACGGGATCGTACCGCGACGTTTGATGTTAGCTCAATGTCATGCGTGGCAAGAGAGGTTCGTCCGGGAGACATTGAGAACAAGTTCTCGTACTTTTCCAGAAGATCTCTCAATTCAGCCCGCTGTGAGACCGAAAGATCCTCCGAACGAACCGCCTGAGCCATGACTTCATTTACTCCGACCGGCGCTCCAGCCTCCCAAAGTAGCGGAACATCAGTCTGAACTTCCTCTGGGGCGTTTAGTGTCAAGTTCACCACTTCCGTTCCGCTCACGTAACGCTTCATCAGATTGCAGTGATAGATTCTGATTTCCTTTCTCTTGCCTCTGGTTTCGATTGCATAGTTAGTATCCGACAGCTTTTGAGTGACTTTGAATGGTCCCTCCCACTGCACCTGCAGCTTATTTTGGCGTGAGGGACGGAGCAAGAGGACTTGATCGCCCGCACGGTACTCCCTGACACGGGCGTTTCGGTCGTAATACCGTTTCGCTCTGCTCTGGGCCTCGCGCATATTAATCTCCGCCACCTCTCTCGTGCTTCGGAATCGCTCTAGCAGATCAAGGATGTACTGCACCACGCTCGGATCGGATCCCTTGGTCTCCCAAGTTTCGCGGAGCAGCCGCAGTGGAGTCCGCAAACACCGTCCATACACTAGTTCGGCCGGGCTGAAGCCGGTTGCCTCGTGAGTCACGGAGCGCAGCGCGAACAACATTGCCGGCAGGCAGGCGTCCCATTCGTTCCCGCTTTCATAAGTTAGCGCCCTCAGGACCCGCTTCATAACTGAGTGACACCTCTCGACACTGTTTGACTGCGGGTGATATACGGAACTGTGTATAACCTTTATACCGCACCTCTCGAGGAAACCAGTAGTCAAAGCGCTTGTGAAAACGCTCCCTTGGTCGCTCTGGACCTCTTGGGGGAAGCCCACCCTCGCAAAAATTGACAGAAGTGCGTTCACCACCTCCACTGAACTCTGTTCCTTCATGGGGACCGCTTCGGGGAACTTGGTAGCCGCGCACATGACCGTTAGAGCATAGCGGTACCCCGCCTTAGTAGCCGGAAGAGGACCCACCACATCAATGACCACCCGCCTGAATGGCTCCGAGATTATCGGCACAAGTCTCAGGGGCGCTTTGCAGTTTTCACTGGGTTTTCCCACTCTCTGACAGACATCGCACGCCCGCACCTGAGACTCGGCATCTCGGAAGCATCCCGGCCAGTAGAATTCCGTGAGGAGCCGATCTTTCGTCTTTTTGCTGCCCAAGTGACCGGACCATCCCGCTCCGTGGCACAGGCGCAACACATCCGCTCGATATTTCTCCGGCACTACCAGCTGATCGAACGTGCGACCCGACCGATCTCGGTAGTGTCGGTACAGCACACCATCACGGACAGGAAATGAAACGTTTTTCCTGGCCACGCCCTCCTTGGAGGTTTCCCACACCTTATCTAGACTAGGATCAGCCTTTTGCTCCTTGATCAGAACTTCCTTCGTTACGGACACGAGTTTCTCAAAGTTTCCCGACGTCGGGGGCAATATTAACTCGTCCAGTTCGGTTAGCTGCTCTTGGCGAGTTTCTGTTTCGACCGCGACGTTTTCCTCACTCCCCCGGTCTTTCTCTGCTTCCCCGGAACTGGTTTGCTCCGAGACCCCCGTCGGCGGATGTTTCGGTTTCCCTGGGCTAGCCTCGTCATAACTGAGCCGCGTTGAAATCTCGCGAGCTTTAGCCCTCGTGAGCGCTTGAACGAGTCCCTCCCCGAGGCTCTTGCCCTGTTCTTTCAAAATCCTGTCTGTTCGGTTCGAAAATAGGTAGGGGTACTGTGGCGGCAGTTTGTCTGAAACAGCCGCCTCAGTACGCACCTCTCCGAATGGTCCAGAAATCAGAACATCGGCCACAGGGAGACACACGCTCCCCTCGTCCAGCACCGACTTGATCCAGCTACATTTCCCATTGTAATGGGTCTCGGTAACGTACGACGGGTGAATTAGGTCAATGGTAGCCCCACTGTCGCGCAACACGCGGCACGACTTTCCGTTCACTGTCATGTCGAAAAGATACGGACTCAGGAGCTCCTCATTCTCCTCGCACTTACTCGCTAAGGCGAAAACCACCTTTGGTTTTTGACATCCCGCGGCAATGTGCCCAGTTTCATGGCAATTGAAGCACCTTATCGGCCTCCTGGCCTCAAAGGGTTTTTTCGTTTGCCGACTGTCTGGCCCGTTGCCCCGGGAGGTCGTGGAGATATTCTCCTCCTTATCTTCCTCCTTCCGCGACTCTGTTCTTTTCCAGCCCCCTTTCTTTCGCTCATCTCCGCTCTCCTTCTCAAAGGTTCTCCTCATTCCCTCTTTTCCTCCTCTACGGGAACTGTACTCATCCGCAAGGTCTGCGGCTCGATAAACGGAGTCTACTCCTGACTTATTTTGAATCCAGGTTCGCATGCTTTCAGGGAGAGTCTTATAGAACTGTTCGAGCGCGACCGTCTCCAGCATTTTCTCTTTGTCGTCATACGACTCGGCGACCTTCATCCATTCGACAAGGTACGACCGAAGTTCGTATGCGAACTCCGCATAACTGGCTTCCGACTTTTTGGTCACGCCCCTGAACTTCTGTCTGAACGCTTCTGCCGACAACCGATACTTCTTGAGCAGGCAGCTCTTCACGCGATCGTAGTCGTCCGAGTCGTCCGCGGATAACCTCGCGATTACCCCGGCTGCCTCGCATGGCAGAACACTCAGCAACCTTCTGGCCCAAGATACCCGATTAAAACGGGCCCTCTCGCAAGCTCTCTCGAAGTTTACCAGGTAGAGGCCCATGTCCTGTCCCACCTTGAAAGCCTGAATAAGCTTCGTCATGTCATAGAGACTTCGGGTGCTCTCCACCTCCGTTTCCCGTCCTCCGCTCGTTTTCCTTAGCTCCACCTCGAGACGAAGTTTTTCTAGTTCTAATTCCTTGAATTTTGCTTCGTCTCCTTTTTTTGTTTTGATTTTTTCCCACATCTCTTCGATTTCCTCGTTGTCAAGTTTTTCGTCCTGGATAGCCTTAACAAGCTCCGGTTTTTTCATCGATGTGTTCGCGTCTACCCCGAGCTCCTCACACAAGTCGAGCAACTGACACTTTAGCAAACGCTGCAGATCCATGTCTGTGACCTATCTGGGTGGCAAAACTCTGCACTACCGACACACAACAACCTTAAAATTGCCTTTTCGGTAGTTACTTACGCCCCTGCAAAATACACCTCGATCTTACAGGCCTGGCGACAGAGAAAAGATGCCGTCACTCACCAGACTCGGCTCACAGCCCATGAGATCCGTTGTTGCTGCCGCTCAATGGTCGTAGCTGTCGATCCCACCGTCCGCCATCCAGTTGTAAAGACTCGGGGCTTGTCCATGTCGATCTCCGCTGGAGCCATGCGTCGCCCAGGACATCGGGCAGAGTTGGTAGCGAGCCAGGGTGTCTCTTCTCAAACTGTTTATTTACATACTATGTACAGTCTGCCGTTCGGCATGAGAACAACGGGAGAACACGAAGAGGGAGCGTAAAACCGCTTTTTTTATAATGTCCCCCTTCCCTACGTCCCTAGGCCAGGACGCCGTTCCCCAACTGGTCAGGCACCGCCCACTCGCACGCACACGCACACACAGAGGATAAGTGCTCTTCCGGTTCCTCCAGGCTTGTATAGTGGCAGCCGTTTCTTCAGTGACGCTTGAGATTTGGCCTTGCTCCTGGAATCTAGGTCGAGGTGACACCTAGAAGCTCATTCCCAAACGTCCGGGCACCGCCTATGAGCACGCCCAAACGGACACACCGGTTAATCCTTTTGTTGGCTCTAAGAGAGCACGAACGCCCGGAGGATACCGTCCCACTCCCTGGTCGGGACGGAGAAGACCTTGGACGCCGATATCCGGGCAGTTCCCGTTCACGGCTTATCTCCTTCTTTCGGCTTAGCAGGGATCACCGTGGCCGTTGGTTCCTGCTTGGACGCCTCAAAGAGAACGCATTTCCGTTTCAGCACCCAACTTGAGCCGGTATCGACGACGGCTTGTCTTGCTCTTTTGTCGACGGTACCAGGGCAGCGGGGAAAATAATCCCAGCTTGAGATTGTCAGCGAAAGGCGCGTCCTCGGGAATGTTACAAAAGGAGTGGCGATCCGCGTCCAGGTCCGGCCGCGAAGGTCGTTCGTTACAACGTCAGTGCGCTGTACGTCCAACTGAAGTTTAGGGGTGTCGTTCGCTATGCAAAAACTGCCTATAAACATAATCGGCGTGTTTAGGGGTTTTATTTATTGCTCTATCAAAAAGAAATATTTTAATATACCGTACATTTTTGTACAGTGTTATTTGCAACATTGCGGTCCCGCTGGCCAAAACTGCGCGTTCTAAGCTCTCGTCACGAACGGCTGGCTAACACAGACGCGCTTAAAATGCATCGAGCATTTTTTTTATTTGCTTCGTAATTACCTGAAAGCAAGTACCGGTATTCCGTCTTTTTAAAGTGCTTGGAATAAATGGTCATGTTCCATGTAACGGCCTCAAAATGGGAACCCATTCCCAATTTGTATTGGTCGACATACAGTTGCGCGACGAGTTTTCTCCTACTTATGGCAATGAAAAGACTTTCCGTAGACGAGCGTTTTCCGTCACGTTGAGCAGAGATTGAGCTGGCGGCCATGCACAAGATCAGAAAACCGCAGCGTATGCGGTACACGAAAAGTCCCTAGTGAAATTAGACATCCCGGTCCTTTGTGCAAGGCTGTTGCAAGGCGGGGCACAAGAATTCCTTTTTTTAACGCGCTCACTTTTTTCGTTAAAACGGCTCCAGGCATCAAGGCCGACAGTCCCTGCCACCGTTTCCGCGCCGCCGCCGCCTCTGCCGTCCCCGCTCCTCTGGTTCTCCGTTCGTCCGCGGGAGGGCGAGTGGCGCGCTGGAGTTGCGAATACGGAGAAAGCCTGGCGCGTCGCGTGAAAAGACGGCCGCCGTAAATGGGAAAGGAGGGGCGGAGAAACGGGAGCGGAGAGAACCTTGTCCGCTAGCGCCACAAAAGAGCGAGCGGCCAAACGCAGAAGCAATCTTTTTTTCTTTTTTCTCTCTCTTTTCTTGTCGCTATCGTGGAGAGGAGAAACTCAACGTCCACCCTTTCCCGTTTCTCCCTGCGCCCTTTCGAATCGCCGCGCCCGTTTCTCCCGGAGTACAAAAACGACGGTGACGAAAACACAAAAACAAGCGTGGTTCGGGGAGCGGCCGCTCATGACCCAAGCGCTCGCTGTCTAGGTCTGCCCTTTCTGCTCTGCGCTACCTTATTGGTCACCGTTCGGCGCGCTCCTCCTCTCCTTTTTCCTGCGGCCGCGCGCTCTATGGCTCCGTCGTCGATGTGCCAGGCTTTCTCCGTATAGAGGAGGCTATGACGCTGCATAAACAACAACCAAAAAAAAAAAAAAAAAAATACAAGGTCGGGCAGTGAAATCGCCGAGATGTCGCCACTCCGCACAAGCGAATGTGTACGAAGGCACCCCTATTCACGGTGGCGAGACAAAAAAGAAAAAACGCCTGCTCCCCGCAAAAGCCCGCCGGGTAAACGCGGGCGCAGACACCTGCAGGTCTTCCACGCGGGCCGACGGGTCTCCTCTCTCTCTCTCTTTCTTTCTCTGCGTGTCTTTGTTTTTATTTATTTCCCCCTTCGTTACCTCTCTTCCTCGACCCTCCTTTGCCCCGGGTTCGTGGTATGTTCCGTTTCTCCTTACGATGGACCGCAGAGGACCCTACGAGCTATCGGAGCCAATCCAATGCCGCGTGGGCGGCACGTCAGCTTTAGGACAGACACAACGAAGCACCAGGCGCGTGGTACGTTCATATGCGCTGGATTGGCTGCTACGACTTGTAGCTCCAGTTCCGGTCCATCGTAAGGTGCGTGCAACGGCCAAGAAACTCGCTCCGCGAATGGGCACGTTGTTTGAAGCGAGGATCGGTCGGGCAACCACGCGCAGTGCTCTCGGTTTGAAAAGGCACTGCCGTTGTTCGTGGGAAAGAACGTCGTCCGTCGTCACGTGCGGCGACGCGGGGCTTGCGTCCTCGCCGTCGCAATGTTTAATCTTCGTCTGGCTCTTGCAGAGCATAACCAACGTGTACGCTCTCAAAATAAACACCCAACTGTGTGGACAACAATCTAGACAAAGCGGCCCCCATATTTCGATCCGCTCCCCAATAGTCCAATTCACGAGACGCTCTCACTGTTCAGTAATTATTTCTAAGCCAGTTCATTCACGCTATAACGAGTCGTAAAAATTCATCAGCCTTGCTCTTCCAAACGATAAAACGAATTCCGAGTAGGATAAATTTAAACTCGTTTCAAAGTACACTGCCAAGATAAAGCCGCCCATATTAATTGTCTCTAAAACAGCAGTTGCAACATGACGAATCACGGAATTAACTCGAGATATTTAGCACATCTTAGTTCAGCGGTTCTCAAACTGTGGTCCGCGGTGACGGTCGAAGGGGTCCCGGCTGATTCGAGGATCACCCTGTATATGTGTTCATGTGAGTAAAAAAAGCGGCGCACAGACACAACTAAAGGGAAGAAAATTAAAACAAATGCAAATTTAATATTTCGAGCAAAATAAGCGAAACTGCACTGAACGTACGGTTGAATGCACTGACCGTAGATTCAAATAAACACTTGTCAACTACAAACACATGGGACACGAGGCGACAAAGACAATCACAAGACATTACTTGTCTTTACAAGTGGACCGGCGTGGAGAGTTCGGCAGTAGCACTGTCAATATATAATAAATATTTTTTTTAATTACACAATATATTTCTCGCGATATACTGTATTACATAAATAACATTGATAAAACACTATCAAATGATCTGTGCCGCGAGAGGCGCTCCGGAATATTATTTCTCACTATAAACATTGTGTTTGCAATTAACACGCTATTTATTTTGTACGATGTGTTAGCGAGTGATTGCTTTATTCAACTATGCAGAAATAGCGGTACTGCGATTCCCGTGGCCAAACGAGCCAATTATGTTTTGGCCATAAAAAAACTGAAAACTTAGATACCTAAAATCCCTTTGGGTTTTAGCAATACGTCCAAATTTATTTACCGTCTAATGACTTTAAATATATAATTGCAACACGAGCTATAAACCCGCTCGTAGGAAACTTGAGTAGCAGATTTTAGTTATTTAGCCACCCAGCTTATCGCTACAATGATCTCCCATGTAATGTTCGCCGAGCCCCCTAAAGGCACAGTGAATACGGCACTAAGGTAAATGCCTCCCCCTCTTTTAAAAGAAAAACACGTTCCAGTTAAGTAAAAACAACACTGTATATTAGGTACTTTAAAAATAAATACATAATCGAATACATATATGACAAACTACCGGCATATACCTTCGTTACTTCATCACAACTAGCCACAAGCACTGCACAACAAAGTATTTTTATACAATTTTTCAGGACACTGATTGTTTCTTATAGTATTTCATAGACAATTTGTAATGATTGGCGACCGGGCAGTTTTTCATGACTTGAGAACATATCTTCCAATAGTCCTGATCCCCACACGTTCTGCTCCTCGGAAGACTTCGTAGAAGGTTGAGCACTTTCGTGTAGTTCGTTTCACACTGCAGCAGAATCGTTCAATCTAAAAAATAAAAGCAGAGAAAAACACCATGAACGGTTATAGGGTCTAGTCACGTGCTGAGTCATCGCCCAGAAACATGACCACCAAACGATAAAGCAAAACTGATTCGCGAGAGTTGTGATAAATGAAAGACAAAGCAAACTCGCCATGCTTTTGCCTTCGGTGGCCATACTTCTGTGTTGTGACTCGGCATCAAAAGGCAGTCTGACGTCATATAAATACTTGTAACCTCCTCGCCTACTAGCCCCGAGAACGAACGCAAGCGTCGCTGTTGTTCGAGGCATTCGAGATCGTTTCATAGGTCACAAGGAAAGGGTACAGAGAGTTTAATCGCAAAAGATTACAATCGCACGAATAGAATTACGAAAAATGGCGCTAAACATAAAGCAAAAAGTTACGGTGAAGTTATCAGCGGCCAATCACCAACCGTCCGCGAAGTGAGTACTAAAGGTGTAGCGAACCAGCCGACGTTCGAGTTCGACCAGGTTCGAGCTTCTCGAACCTTTCCCGCAAAGTCCGACAACGTGCGTACTTGGGCACACGTACGCCCAAGTATGCATGCGCCCACTCAAACACGCAAGAATTAGGTACTCATACCCATGCGCGAACACAGATACGCGGATGCACGCGCAGGCACGGATGCAAATTCACGTACACACGCACAAGCACACCCGCGCACACGTACGCACGAATTACACACGCACGTGCACGCGCGCACTCGCACAGGCACGCGCACTTATGAGCAGGCAAACGCTCACGCGTGCAAACACGCACGCACATGCACGTATAACACGCACACAGATACGCGGGTATATATACTCACGCGTAGGCATGAAAACACGCATGTGCATAGGGGGCACGCACATAAGCATCCTCGCTCATGCAGGCGCACACGCAAGCAGACACGGACGCGCAATTACGTACGCAAGCGCGAGCACGCACATAATAGAAAAACTAGACGAAACGTCACAAGGTGTATCGATGAAGCGAACGCCGGCTATTTCCGATGGAACGATTTATCCTTGAAAAAGTGCAGCTTCGAAGAAACGAGCTGTCTAAAACGTCGTCTGACGAACTGACTGCATGGCACCGCGTATGTTCGGAATGTATAGTACATAAAACAGCGGTCACTAAAACAGGCACACAAAAAGTATAACTGGTTCCAGTGCTTCGTGAGAAATCGTCGGACCCCAGTTGCCGAAACAAATCTTGCATTCACAGAAATACACATACAATAGAGAGGGATTCTAACCACGGTCATCTCCCCATAAAAATAAACTACGCATTGCCAAATGCTCAGCCTCCGCCCAAATGTAGCCTAGCGACAGAGACTAATGTATTTTCGCGGCGAGAAAAACATGCTCCGGATTTCTTTCGAACGCACTCTAAAGAAATGTATATTATATCTACGATGAAAATTCGCGCCCCTTTTAGAGGAAGAAATGTAGTACTTACCGTACCAGAAGGAGCGTCGTTCTTGTGCATGTACGATTGCTTTGACCACGCACAGTCTGCAACGACGGTAACAAGCGGATAGCCTTCGGCATCGATCTCGCCATATTCATTCGTGAACAAAAAGTAAGGGCGCAAACGAGCTGGTGTACATCGCACGTGGTTGAAAAAACCCCGAGACTGCGGGTAAACGACACAACACTTTTTAGTGTTGTGTCGTTTACCCGCAGTCTCGGGGTTTTTTCAACCATATTCATTCGCGCGCCTCGCTTCTTCCACTCCGGCCTGTTGCATGGCTTCCCAAGCGGCATCTTCAACAGCCCGAGTCAATTCGTTCTCGCAGCGCTACGACTCAATGACTCAACCTCACCTGAAACCTCACCATCCGTAGTTTCAGCAGAGACCTTTCGCTTGCCATATTTATACCTCTTTGGACCCATAGCTGCGAGGACGGCCTTTCTAGTTATGAAAACACGCACAGCTATCCGCCTGACACTCCACCCCGAGAAACAAAGCCACTCTGTCTGGACGGGTCACGGGTCTTGCCGTCTCTGGACCACCACAAGCGCGTTACTGAAGAGCGCATGCGCGCGGAGTAATACAAAATCAGAGCAGCGTGCGTGGCGAAATGGTGGCGCCCTCACGCGGCGCTCGTCGAACTAGTCTTGACCGTCCAAACGAGGAAAACAAGCCACAACACCTTGGTTCAGTGTTTTCGATGTAGTTAAAGAACGGATGTACTTACAGCTATAATTTTAATATAATTGAATTCCGTGTTAAATTCCGCAGATATCCCACAAGACACATTTGTAGTTCAAAATTCACAGGTTTTTAAAAACGCGTTCTAACGTAAACATGTCAAAACAGCCAATTCCGACCGATTTCACGATTTAATATAAAATATAATAAATGTTTTTATGAAACATATGCTCTGAGGGATAGTTGAACGAAGAATCAATCTTTTTATAGCAAAAAAGTTTGAAAAAATCGGTGTAAGGGTTATTAAATGAGAATTTTCGTAAAATGGCAGAAAATCGTGTGTATTCTCTATGGGGCTACTTGCAACTGAGTACGACCGGGAGAGACGATACCTGTTGAAACCTCTTAAAATGCCTTAGGACGAGAGTGCACACTGGCACGCTGGCGCCTGGCGCACTTGGCAGCGGAGGCGACGGACCGAACGGACGCTGACTGTCAACTTATTTCGCAGACTTCAACAGCATCCCGTGGCAAGCGAAGATAGCAGCGAACAATCGCCAGAAGCCAAACGACGAGTGCAACTGCACTGTACGGCCCGCTCTCGTGGGATCACGTGCTTGGCCATCCTGGTTCCGTTTTCGTGAAAAGGACACCGCGGCCACTTCGGCGATCACTTGGCAGCGGAGGCGACGGACCGAACGGACGCTTTCAACTTATTTCGCAGGTGGGGCTGTGATACTTTGTTGCAATTTGTATATCTAAAATTGTTTTTTATTATCTCCGTTGCCCCTGCTGCCAACTGTTCTTCATTATTTTGTGTATCGGTACTGTAATACGCGCTGATTGTGTGCAATGGGAAGTGACATTGCTGACCTTAAACGTGAGGTGCGCAGGGAAGTTAGAGAGCTGAAGGCTAGCTTAGAGTACACGAACAAAGATGTTGAAACATCTCGGAAAGAATGTGCTGACCTAAAGAAAGAAAATGCCGCCCTCAAAGCATTAAACGAGCGGATGGCGCGTGAGCTTGGACAACTCAAAATCCTGGCAAACGAAAACGCCATGCTTATCACGACTCTGGATCAATACTCCAGAAAAAAAAATATTGAAATAAAAGGCATTCCTCACGACAGCAACGAGGACCTAGTCGAAGTGCTTGGTAAGGTTGGCGGCGCACTTGAGGAACCTATAACGGGGTACGATGTTGAGATCTGCCACCGTGTTCCTGCACTGAACAGTACTGCAAGCCAGAGCAGTAATTCCGGCCAAAGTGCTGAAGGCGATCGTCGTCAAAACTCGGGTGTAAACGCCGGTACAACCTCCAACATTGTGGTGGTCTTCAAGAGTCGTGATAAGCGTGACGCAGTCCTTGGGAAGGCACGAAGGATAAGGGTTACAACGGATGAAATAGGCTTCTCCGTGAGACAGCCAATCTTTTTGAACGAGCAAGTGTGCCCGAAACTAAAAAAAGCTGCTAGGAATGACAATTGCAAAAAAGAGGGAAATGAATTGGCGCTTCGCGTGGACAAAAAACGGCAAAGTGTTCGTACGAAAAACAGAAACATCCCGCGCAATCCAAATTACTTGTGAAACCGACCTGGCGAAAATGAGTGACACAGCTGCAGGCCCTAACGGGGCTTAGTCCGCATTTTCTGCGTGCTTATCTGTTTCTTTTTTTGATGGCTGCACCTAGAGATATCGCGCGCCCTCGTAGCAGTGATTGTTTAGCCTTTCTGCATTGTAATGCACAGTCTACACGAAAGAAGGATGATGAACTGACCATGTTTCTTGGTGAATTTCGCTTTAAGTTTCAAGTTATTATGATTACCGAAACATGGTACTCATGCGAAGGCGATGTACTAAGCCTACCTGGATACAAGAGTTTTTTCTTAAGCAGACATGATCGACGTGGTGGTGGTGTGCTGCAGTTTGTGTCTGAGCAATTTTCATGCAGCCTGCTATCAGATTTTTCAAAAATTAACATAGATTATGAAGCTCTGACGCTTCAATACAAAACATATGTATTTGCTGTCACCTATCGCCCTCCTAACGGAAATCTAAATTTTTTTTTGATTTTCTGGATAGGTTGTTAGACTTTGTGAGTACAAATGGTTTGCGCGTTATTATAGGCGGCGACTGCAACATAAATCTATTGCAGAATACGGCAGCCACACGTGAATTTCAGGTACTTATTGAATCCTTCTCCTGTAGGAATGTTATATCTTAGCCCACGCGAATTAGCTGTCACTTTGAAAGACTTCTGGACTTGTTTTTGACAAATAACATGAATGACGATGTAACATCGGGTAGGGTTATAACATGTCTAAGTGATTATTTTCCAATTTACATGTCTTTTAAAGATAGTGAATTTTTCAAGGGAAAGGCACGACATACTGAGTCGTATATAATGCGAGAAATTAATGCCAAAACTTTGGAAATTTTTCGAGGTGAAATCACAAACATAAACTGGAGTATAGTGGTTGAATCTACAAATGCTGAGGAAGCTTATGAACATTTCATAGCCATCATTAAGCAGGTTTATTATACTTGCTTTAAGCTAAAGGAAGTTAGGAAATCTAAAAAATTACGGAAGCCTTGGATGTCAGATGATTGCTTTAGAATGGTTAAGAAAAGAGATGTTTTATATTCGAAATTTGTCAAAACGGGAAACTTGAATGATCTTTACAAATTCAAAAAATATAGAAATTTTGTGACGAAAGTTTTGCGTAGCGCTAAAAAGGCATATTACGAGAATGTATTCTCAAGTACTCAGAGTGAGGTGGTGTGGCGCGAAACCCACAAACTTTTAAACTGCGGTTCTCACCATAATGAAGAACTATACGCTTAACAGTAAATAATAAAACAGTAGTGGGCAATGAGCTTGCAGATGCGTTTAACAAATATTTTACGAACTTAGGCTCAGTCGTGTCTGGAACTGATAGCAGTGGAGTAAAACGATTTCTAGGAACGCCTAACTCAAATACGGCATTTTTTGCGCCGACAACTTGTGAGGAGATCTGCTCTACTTTTATGACACTCAAAAATAGCAAAGTCCGTGACATTGATGATTTAGAAATTAAACCTATAAAGTTTGTATTAGACATCTTAGCGCCTGTGCTTTGTTATATTTTCAACACTTGTTTACTCACGGGGACTTTTCCGGAAAGCATGCAGCGCGCTAGAGTGAGTGTCTTGGTTAAATCTGGCGATAAAAATGACTTTTCGAATTATCGTCCGGTTTCAGTACTGCCTGTTATTTCGACGGGTTTAGAAAAGATTATATGCAAAAGAGTCTCTTTCTTCTGCGACAAGCACTCAATACTTACGGAGCGGCAATTCAGTTTCCGTAGAGGCATGTCGACTGAATTAGCTTTACTGACACAAAAAGAATTCATACTAAACGGATTTGAGAACAATAAAATGACATTAGGTATTTTTATTGATTTCTCAAAAGCATTTGATAGAGTTAATCACGTAATACTATCCACTAAACTAGATCATTACGGTTTCCGAGGAATCCCTGGCGACCTTCTAAAATCATACTTAACCCATAGAAAACAATGTGTTGTAATTAACGAAAAACGCTCTCCTCTTCTAAGTGTCCATTCGGGAGTCCCACAAGGAAGTGTATTGGGACCAGTGTTGTTTAATATTTACATCAACGATATAATAAATTCCATTGAGTGCACAAATTGCTTAATTTCCGCAGATAATACCAGTCTTTTTTTCTAGTCAAATAACATTAATGATCTCGTTAGTTTGGCAAATGTTACTCTGAATAAACTGCTTGAGTGGACAAGGGTAAACGTCTTAGAAATTAATGTTTCAAAAACAAAAGCCATACTATTTGCGCCTGTGCAAAAAATAATAACTCGCGATATTAATATACAGTTTGGATCAGAAATGATAAAAGTTACAAATAAAGCCAAAACACTGGGAATAACTTTTAATCAACATTTAAGCTGGAATGCACACGTGGACCGTGTTGCTGGGACCTTGGCAAAGGCTGCGGTATACTTTGTAGATTCAGACAAATACTAACAACTAAAGTCAAGCTAATGCTCTACAACTCTCTTTTTGCATCCCATATAAACTACTGTAACCTTGTCTGGGGAGTGACGTCGCAAGCTAACAAAACTAAGTTGCATTTATTACAAAAAAAAGCTATTCGTCATATAGTAAATGCCCCATACGATGCCCACACAAAAGAATTATTTGCTTCACTCAATGTGCTTCCCTTCCAGCACTTATACAATTTTGATCTAATAATGAAATATAAACTTAGCATTAAAAATAACAATTCCACTTTTATCAAGTTGTGTAACCTTAAAAGGCCTCATGATGCATCGTATAATATCAGAAAAAAGGATTCCTGGCTGGTACCCTTTTCCCGTACTAATCATGGGTTAGACAGGCTGCAACACCGCATGCCTAGTTGTCTAAACTCTTTAGAGAAGAGGAACCTTGATATACACACCATTTGTAAAAAAAACATTGAAAGAACACTTTTGCACACAGTGAATAATTGTGCAAAAAGCTTTTTCTTTTTTTTTTCAATTGTCTCTGCATCTGATAATGTCAGCTTTATGCTGCTTATGCCGGCAACAAAATGTAGCTGTCAAGTGCCAATGTTTACGTTTAGGAATTAAAGGAATGGAATAGAACGATTCAGCTATTCCAGGAGTGGGAATGGGCTCAGTGTCTCCATTCCTAGGAATTGAAAGGAATTTAGTTATCGAAAACTCCAATTCCCCGGAATGGAATTGGAATGGAATGGGGGTGCCCTTTCCGCAACACTGGTTGGGACTGGGAGGCGGGTCCGGAGGCTGCGCCCCATGAGCAGCTGAGCGGGGCTGTACCCAGTAACCCCCGGTGCATTACGGTAGGACAAGAGGGCCAAGCGCCAGTCTGGAGACTTCTTGAAAAGTTCCTTGACAGCCCGCACCATCCGCTCGACTTCACCGTTGGACTGGGAATACCTGGGACTGCTGGTGACGTGGGAGAAGCCGTAGCTCTGGGAGAAGGCACGGAACTCTGCTAATGAAAACTGAGGTTCATTATTGCTGAAAAGGGTCTCCGGGATACCATGTCTTGCGAAGACACTTTTGATAATGGAGATCACCGCCGTGGATGTCGTCGTGCGGAGGGACAGCACTTCTGGGTACTTCGAGTAGTAATCAAAGAGGAGAAGGTAGTTTATACCTTCGTGATGAAAAATGTCCACACCGACACTCTCCCAGGGGTGGCTAGGCGTCACTGTAGGGAGCAGTGGCTCTGCTCGCTGGACCCGCATAGTGGCGCAGTTGGGACAGTTCTCCACTATCGCCTTTATCTGGCTCCCTATAGTCGGCCACCAGAAAGTCGCTCTGGCAATGGCGCGGCAGCGGTTCACTCCCAGGTGTCCGTCGTGGATGAGGGACAGTAGACGTCCCCCGCAGAGGAGGAGGTCGTCGCCGACACTGAGTTCAGCGCGATGGCCCCAAAACTGAGCCATGCTGACAGGCAGACTTTCTTTCCGAGGCCACCCTTGCTCGCAGTACGCCCTCAGCTGAGCGCACTCTCAATCCGCAGTCTGGTGGGCACGGAAGTCGTCGAGGAGGACCGCAAACGTGGGAGGGATAGCGCGGAGCTCTTCTTCGACGTACAGCTCAAGAATGTCGATGGCTGGAGTCGTTCGCAGCTGGTCGACCGGGTCCCGCGAGAGTGCATCTGCGGTAGCCAACTGTTTCGCAGGCACATACTTGACATCTAACTGGTACTGGAAGAGGCGGATACGAAAGCGCTGGATCCGGGGTGGCACGAGGTGAAGGTCCGCGGTTCCAAGAAGCTTGACCAACGGCTGATGGTCAGTTTCCAGGGTGAAACGAAGGCCCCGCAGAAACTCGTCGAAGTGGTTAATGATCCAGGTGGTAGCCATCCTCTTTTTCGATCTGGCTGTACCTTTGTTCCGTTTCTGTCAGTGTACGGGAGGAATATGCAACTGGTCTGCAATCCCCTGATGGCTGGTCTTGAAAAAACACTGTACCCAGCCCAAAAGAACTGGCATCTGCGTAGACGGCCGTCGGGAGTGCAGAGTTGTACCTTGCGAGGCAGATGTCCGAGGACAGCATAGTCTTAAGCTTGTCAAATGCTGAGGCTTGCGCTGGTCCCCACGTCCAGGCTGCACTCTTGTTCAGGAGGCTTCGGATATGTGCAGTCGTCTGCGAGAGATCCGGGAGGAAACGACCGACATGGTTGAGCATACCCAGGAAGCGTTGGACACCATGAATGTCCTGAGGAGCTGGCATACACTGAATGGCCGCCACCTTGTCTGGATCAGGAGCAATGCCGTTGACTCCGACGACGACACCGAGGAACTTCACGCTTGACACGCCGAAACTGCACTTGGCGGCGTTGAGGGTGACCCCCACTTGTTGGAGGCGACCAAGGACTGCTTGGAGGTGCTGGTCGTGCTCTTCCGTACTGCGACCAAACACGAGGATGTCGTCCATGAGGTTAACGACGCCGGCCAACCCTTCCAGCAGGCGAGACATTCGACGCTGGAAATATTCCGGGGCCGACGTAATAACGAATGGGAGGCAGCAATAGCAGTACCTGCCAAACGGAGTGATGAAAGTCGTTTACTTCTGGGAGTCCCGGGCCGAACGTACTTGAAGGGAGCCTGCAGTTGCGTCCAACTTCGAAAAAAAGCAGGCATCGCCGAGGAGTCCGAGGGTTTGGTCGACGGTCAGGAGTACGTGGCGCTCATGCAGAACAACTTGGCTGAGCTTGGTCGAGTCGACGCAAAGGCGGTAGCCCCTCGCTGGCTTCGGTACAACGACAAGGCCGGCACACCAGTCCGTCGGTTCGTCGACGCGCCGGATCACGCCATCCTGCTCCATCTTGTCGAACTCCTTCTTGACTACGTCTCGTAGGGGTATCGGGATACGCCGGGCTGTGCTGAGGGAATATACGGTACCGCGTCCGGCTTGATGCGGATTGTGTACTCGTCCGGGAACGTGCCCAGGCCGGCGAAAAGGGCTGGAGAGACTTTCCGAGGTGGTGTGTCCGGGAGGCGTATAAGCAAACCATATCCCGTACAGCACCTGACCACGCCCCCTTGTCACGTGACATGACGCCACTTCCGCTAAAGCAATTTGTCATGTCACGTGACCTGACGTCACTTTCGCTCCAAATCGAAACCAGTTGTTTTATTGGTTAGCGAATTGTCACGTGACATGACGTCACTCGCGCCGCTATGGCAAGGTAAACATGGCGCCTGCCGGCGCCTGAAGCACGAATCACTGATCTCTATTATAGTAGGCTGGATCGCGGACCGCGGCGTCGGCAGCTGGGGCCGAGTGTCGCCACCAGCGGCCATTGATTGACACCAGCCAATGCATGGGACTCTATGGGAAGAACGAGAAAAAGTGACGTTTTCCCCTGTTTCTAAGCTGTTGTCGGCACTGAAACGTTTTGAATGCTTTTGGATAAGCCCATCAAGTAGCTTGCGTACAAACATTAAAACTGACAGCCCTCGCAGTTCTTATAAATAAATATTTTGTGGTCGAGAGTGACTCCTCTGTGGTGCAGCTCAATGAGGCGAGAGTTACCCAGAGTTACCGCGGAGTCGGTGGTGGTTTCGTTGAGTTGGGTTTAGCAGACGACAAGCTCGAAGGCTTTGCTACACGCAATTCGCTCACTCGCGGAAAGCCGCTGTCGAGATGAAACTTCTTGGTCATTCATCAACTTCTGGGCTTTTCTAAGGACGGTCTTATTGACGCCAAGCTCCTTTGTTTACTCCACTAGAAGAGCAAGCTTGCCAGCTCAGCCGTAGGTGCTCCGGTACGTTTGATTTTTTTTTTTTTTTTATTCGGCGACTGGACGTTTTACAAATACCAATTCAATCTCCAAACACCCAACATAAGGATCGCAGCGCACCATAAAATACTCGCCTCCGAGCACAGCGTACACGCTTCGATATGCTTACTTTTGTGCGTTTCTCCCATAGACTTGCGTGTATTGCCTGGTGTCACTGTCAAGCAATGGCCGCCGGTGGCGACACCGACGGGCTCCCGATCCGCCATCCAGCCTACTAAAATAGAGATCAGTGGCACGAAGCCTACACGGTCGATCATCGGTGCAGTCGCGGCTGAAGCCAGAAACGCTTGACGGGAAGCCTACGCGATCGACGCAGTCGCGGCTGAAACGCTGTGAACGCGGTGACGCGAGGGACTCAACACTTGGTGACGCAACTACGCGACGCCCGCAGTACGCGACGTCTCGCATCGTGCTTCTGCACAGGAGTGCGTAAAAAGCGCAAGTACTTCTCTTAGCGTTCTCAACTCGTCGCTTGATAAGAGCGAAGCAAGGTTACTACCAACGCCTACCGCTGGTTTCCGAAGTCGAGCCTTCGGTGCTTCAGGCGGCGGCGGGCGCCATGTTTACCTTGCCACAGCGGCGCGAGTGACGTCATGTCACGTGACAATTCGCTAACCAATAAAACAACTGGTTTCGATTTGGAGCGGAAGTGACGTCAGGTCACGTGACATGACAAATTGCTTTAGCGGATGTGACGTCATGTCACGTGACAAGGGGGGTGGTCAGGTGCTGTACGGGATATGGTTTGCTTTTACGCGTCCGGGAGAGCGGCGGTCCGGGCCGCTGAGACTGCGCCGACAAACTTGATAACTCCGAGGGCGACGATAGTGGGATAGCCGAGAAGGGGCAGCTCCTGTCCAGCAACGACGTAGAAGCGCTCGTTGACGTGTCTGCTTCGCCAAGACAGCGCCGCAGAGAAGGTGCTGAAAACCTGCAGGGGTTGTTTCCCCGGTCCGAAAAGTTCCTCGCCACGTGGCTCGTCGAGGACAACTGGGCAGCCAGGAAACAAGCTCGGAACTAGCGAAACGTCGGCGCCAGAGTCCACTTTGAAGAAGAGAGGGCGCCCGTTGACCTGGACCTCAACGTATCGCCCGTTCCGAGTTACCGCCGCAACGGAGTGGAGCTCCACGGAACGAAGGCGCTTCTTTGAGCGACACACTGACGAAAAGTGGCCTCACTTCTTGCAGTGGTTAAATACCGCTTTCGCAGCTGGGCACTCCGACCGTCGGTGATACTCGTGACCGCATGAAGAGGCACTGCGCACTTTGGCTGCTTCTAGAAGCTTCTCGAACATTGCTGTTTCGAGAATTGTCGGGCCTGTCACATGACCCAGAATTACCAGAGTTGCCAAAGTCCCGTCTGAGGTCCCGTGCGCGTGCGCGCTGCACGGGTTTACGCGAAGTCGCCGCGCCCGCGTGCGCTGTCGGTTGACCAGCTGTGAGGGACAGGAGTTGCTTCTCTCGCTCGGCTTCTTCGTGCTGACGGGCTTGCACCAGTGCGTCGTCCAGGGAGAGGCTCGGTGTGCGGCACAGCTTGTCCGAGAGACGAGAATCCGCCAAACCCACGACGAAACGGTTGCGAACAAGGCAGTCTTCAGCGGGTGGTGACGGATAGTTACACTTGCGCGCCATGTTCCGAACGGTCGTGAAGAAGCTGTCGACGGTCTCGCCTGGCCGTTGCCTCCGCTTGTGGAACCGGGAGCTCTCGTACACCTCGTTTATGGGGTGCACGAAGTGGCTGGTGAGCCGGCGTGTGACTTCTGCCTAGGACTGGTAGGCCTCTTCGTTGGACACCAGCGAACTGAGGACGATGCGTGACCGTGGAGCCATGCAATAGAGGAGGGTCCTCACTCGGGTCTCGTCCGGCGCCACGCGCATGCCGGTGGCGAAGGAGTAGTCTCCGAATTGCTGCAACCACGGAAGCCACTCGCCGGCATCGTTGATGAAGAACGGGTTCGGACTCCGGAGACTGGCGACAACAAGGGTAGGAACCGGAGCGTCCTTAGCAGCCATGTCGAACTGCGAGAACAGGGCACCCCACTTCTGACACCATGTAGTGGGCGGGTTCGAGCCGAGGCGGCCGAGGTGACGGCCAGAGCCGAGGGCCGCGGAGGAAAGAGTGACACAGCTGACGCTCCGAGTGCTCGGACGGAAAAAGCCCCCGTTTATTCATGCACACCCTTTTTACGTACACCCTAGAGGGCGCCCCGTAGCTCATTGCGAATACACGCCCTCTACGGTACTTGGCACAGCGGAGGAGGCGAGGCGTTTATTGAAAGACAGTTCGTAAAAGCGCAACTTGTAGCAGCACTATTGGTCACATGGTGGAATTCGTTATTGGGCAGTTTGTCACTGGGTCAACTGGTCAAGCAGCGAGTGAAGGGTGGCACGGAACGTGTATATTAAAAAATAAAATTTCAAAGACCACTTCATTTTTCACACATATTCTGGTTTCGGAGCTCTCAGTCATTTTTGTTTTCTGGGTTCCGAGGTCAACCCTGTTTCAGAACATATTTTAGTGAGTTTTCAGAGCTTGAAAATAAAAAAAGGACCCGAGGGACATTTTGATTCCGTGGAAACTTCGACCCGATGGACGTTTTGACTCGGTGGACATTTTGACCCTATTGGATATTTTCATCTACCGTAAATCGATGTTTTGACTCGGTGTATATTTCGACCTGATTGGACATTTCGTCTCGACAGACATGTTGATACGCGTCTCCCGTAACCTGTTGGACATTTTGACCCGATAAACATTTTGCCTCGATGGACGTTTTGACCAGAAGCCCTTTTTACGCACCCTGCGCATTTCTTCACCCTCCAGACGCGCCCACTCGCTTTAGATTCTCTTCCGATTTCACCCAGTGAGGTGCGTACTTGGCGGGTAAAGTGTCGCTTGTTCTGAGATTGGTGTGCTCCTTTCTGCGTCTCGATACGCCAGAGACGCTTTTTGGAACACTTTCTCTCTGTATACTTGGGGATACTCTTGAGTAAAACCAAGAGCGGAATTTACTCAAGGTGCGTTTCATGCCCCCGCTTTAGGTGAACAATTAGGCCGTGCAGTACGACCGCTAATCTAGCGCCTCTAAAGGGGTAGGGAAAAGAAATTCCAGCACTGATTTTCAAGCTTGAATGTGTTGCTTGTTGCACCCTAACCTTAAAAACACCAGTCTTCCGTTGAAAGGCACAACAAAATTATTTTTAAAGCTAAATCAACGATCTTTCAATGTGCACCTGATGGATGAGTGCGGAGCCTATTTGGGAGAAAATCTAGCAACGTTGGGTAACTTGCTACGTAGTAGTGACGCAGCAGATTCCTTTGGAGCAGCGCCGCCCTTTGCAATTCCAACCATTTTCTTTCTTAAGGCCCGTTCACACTCTTGCGACCGAGTACGACTGAGAGAGACGAGATCTGTCCAGCTGGCTTGCCCCTTTGCATTTATTTGCATTATAATCTCTTAAAACTTCTTAAATGTTTTTAGAATGAGGGAATACACTGGCATTGTGGCGCCATCTATGCGGTGACCCTGGAACTGCATTTCACAAGAGCGAAGGTTTTGCGGGATTTCCGAGGTCAAATGTGCGTAATACCCATAGAAAGGCTCGTTTATAACATTGACAAAAGTTTTTCGAGCCAAGAAAGAAAGGATAATGCGCAAGAAATAAAAAAAAAAAATATGCCGGACCGCCCAGTTTACACTGCGTCCCAATAGATGGTGCCAGTGTGTTCTTTGGTTTAAGAAGTTTTAAGGAACCCAGGTTTCAGAGGTCGCAAGAGTGTGAACGTGCCTTTAGCTTTCCCCCTAGCTCAACTCAAGCGCCTTTCACACTCTTGCGATCGAGTAAGACCGAGAGAAACCAGATCGTTTTTTTAAGCCTTTTGCAACTTCTTGGGACTGGATGAGCTGCAGCGGAGCAGGTCCCAAGAGATCGCAAGAGGCTTAAAAACCGGTCTGGTCTCTGTCGGTCTTGCTCGGTCTCAAGAGTGTGAACGGGCCTTCACAAATCGCGCATTGTACCAAACCGTCCAAGAAGACGGAATGGAAGGACTCCCCACCTTCTCGGACCCCCGTTCGTGAAACCGGAAACAGCCATTCTCCCCCTAGGAGATTAGCCCATCGCTCAAAACTCGACCAAAAGTTGCTTTCCTCACCCCGTTCAGCCCTAAGCTGGCAGCGTTGTAGAAGCTACGTGCTCCTTGGGCCAGCCACACGCTTGTCACCCCACGGGTACTCGAACGGCTCGGTTGTAATGCGCTCACGCTATTGACACCCACACAACGCCGACAACGCCACCAAGCGCAAAGCTCATAACCACGCCAGCCTTGCTACGTCACGAATGCGGGGAATCCTTTCTTTCTGTTTTTGTTTGCGCCGGGTATCCCATGACGCATCGCGCGTGCTGGCTCGAGTGCACCGTTTGGAACAAAAAATATAGCCAGGCGTTCAAAATACAAACGTGCGATTATCATTTACAGTTATTATACGTCATGCTTGACTCATTTCCGAACAAAATTTGAATATTTAAATCTTTTTTCCGTACCCCTTTAACGTACATCCGGCACTGAACGCACGCCGGTACGATGCTCATCCAGCTCAAAACTGTCCGGGGTGGGAACTGACAGAAAACTACCGCGACCGTGACTAGAATTCGCTTGATTGCACATAGGCAGCAAAAGAGGCTTAATTAGACAAACATTGGACGGATTGCTTCACATAAAAAAGAACTGTTATAAGCAAATAAATCGGGTTGCTGCAGTGGATACACGTAAAAAGGAGAAATATCCTGCCGTAAATGTTATCCACACATAAAAGAGAAAAGAGTAGCACGGGCAGAGGGGAGGGCAATGAGAGACATTGAGAGGTAATGGGAAGAAAGTTTCGATTATGCCGTCATACCAAAAATATTTGAACGTCGAAACTATGTGACAAAAGTGGTGTTTTTTGTTTTTTTTTGTTTTCCCAGGTCGAACGCTTTGACGTTTCTTCCACGAGATATCGGCCAGGGCTTCCCAAGGCTCTACTTTTTCAACGTTGGCGAAAACAACATCACCACCTTAAGCGAGGAAAGCCTAGCTCCGCTGAAGAGCGTCGCATACGTGGACCTGTATGGTAAGGATGAAGCATGCGACGATCTGCCACACTTTCGAATGGTAGTGATAGCGTCAATGCCGTAAATGTTGGAAGTATAGATTCATATGCTTTAAACATATAAAGCTGATGGCAATTACGGTTGCAACAAGAAATTTATGCGAGGGACAGATAGGTGACCGCGCAATCCATACCGGAGCGCACTTTTCCCACCGTTCCTTTTTTGAGATCTGAGAAACAAGGGGTGCCGTTCGGCCAAGGTAAAACTAATACAACCCTAAATTTGCTGGTTTTAAGTTGCTGGGCGAGCTCTACCGATACTATTTGTTAAATAGAGCGAGCTGAACATCACCTATCGAAGATGGGGCAACCATACCTGCATCCTCCAGTGCTGACCTCTGGTGTTCCGCTCACCATTGTTGCATCCGATGCAGACAGATTGGTTAATGGGTCAGTCGCGATTTTTGAATGGCCGATGTAGGCCATTTCAATTCATGAAAAAGAAAACACGTGTAAAACGCTTAGAAATTGCTGAAGGGCTGACAAATTCTGGCCCGACGGAGAGTAGTGGATGCGTGGGTTTTCGCTAGGACTTCTTAGGACCAGCTCCGCTGCAGCGCATCCGGTCCTAAGACGTCGCAAGAGGCTTAAAAGCCGGTCTGGTCTTTCTCGGTCGTACTCGGTCGCAAGAGAGTGAATGGGCCTTTATGTTGTGTAAAAAAAGAAAAAAAAAAGATAAATATTGGCATATCTGGCACCCCTCAACTCACCCCCATTCTTCAGGGTCACTCCTGGTCCCCCTCCTAGTGGCGTAATTAGGGGTGACGTGTAGGTCCCCGTATGCTCTCTCGGAGGATGCTTCCTCTCCCTCTCTCCACTGACATTAGAGGGCTTAGAGCCGAGCGAGGTCACCTAATCTTCTCGACGACGTTGTTCCTATGGCTGCCACTCGGAGCTGGGGTAGGGGGGCAGGGGGCGTCAAAAGTCGGAAGACGTCAATCCTGACTTTTGTTTTTCCTTCAGTTTTTCTTTGTCCGGGTACCCGCCTTGTGTGGTCACCGTCAGCCTCACTCGAAATACGCCCCAATAACCCGTTTTTTTCAGTTTCAATTATCTACTCGTCCATGTCAGCACTGCGGAACGGGAGCTGACGGCATGCCTCCAGGGTTGTTTTATATTTGCATGCACTATTTCATGGGACGCGGTTTGACGCTAAGGCTAAAGAGACCAATGAATTATGTTTGCTGTAAACGGACCGCCAGGATGGAGCATGATGAAATGCACTCACCAAAAATGGCAGAGCGTGCCCGCGAAGCGGACTAATTAGGAGTGACCGCTGCACGATCGAAGGCAGCCGGTACCGCACAGTAAAATTTAATGAGTTTTTCATCGAACGGTAATAGGGACTTTTAGCGAACCGGTGTCGTGTTCAGCGAAGCGCACTACTAAAGCCTTTGAATCATGCTTTTAAGCCCGTGCCCGGAGCGATACCGTGACCGCGAGACGCGCGCTTAAAAGCATGCTTCATGCGGCTCCGGTAGTCCGGAACGCGGTAACGGTTTGCTAAAAAGTCCCTATCAAGTGAGCGCCGAATCAGCTTGTGAAGGTGATTCGTGATTCGTTGCGCGTACACCGCGCTGCGCCTGGAGTGGCAAGCGCCGATTGGCCGATAAAATGGAGTTCGATGGAAATCACCTTATATTTTACCGTGCGGCTGAGGTATTACCGCAGTGTTTTATATGAGGCAAATCATCAAATGCAATCAGGGGGCAGCCATTTTTTTTTCGCTTGAAGTAGTTTGCCTTAGATTACATGTAGCGCAATTATTTTCACGAAATGTTTATTTAGCCCTCCAATCGCTACAATTGAGAACGGTCGAAATTTTGTAATGAATATTTATATTTTGCATCAATGACTTTTTTATAGTCTGCTAAAATTAGTATTGTCTAAACAAAAACCAAGATTGTGGACGCATGTGGCATTTATATGAGTACCAAAAAACATTTCTAATAAAGAAAGATTATATTCCCTTTCTTCTTGACAAGCTTTGTTCACTGAAATGATTTTCAAGGTCGCTCATAATGTAAATAATAATCCCTGGAGAAGGAGAACAAAAGGGACGAAGGACAAACACCAGTCTCCAAACACAGCTATAGGTGACTATAATCACCTATACCTGTGTTTGGAGACTTGTGTTTGTCTTTTGTCGCCTTTGTACCCCTTCTCCAGGCATGAGTATTGCCATTCTTGTCCAGCTCGCTTCCACCTTTGCATTAATTGCATTTAACTCATAATGTCATTTCTTGTTTTGGCGATATTCAGCTTGTGGACGTTGCCTAATTGAGAAATTTTGTTTTTCTCCATTATCTTTTAATTAATTATCTTTCAATTTAAACAATGTCATGTTCCCAAATTTTCGCCGATCTGTCCTAACCGCTATCGTCCCATTGTCACGAAGCTTGAGATTTCTGCAATGTGTAGTTTATTTTAAGTGAAGCAAAAAACGTGGTTTTCTTTTCTCATGAACGCCCGGTATTGGCAAGTTAGCCCCGTTGGATTTTACAGTGAACGAAGAGCCACAGTTATTTGGCACTAACCTATGTTCAAAGTTTGGTTTTGTGACTGGAAAAGTATCGAAACTTGGAACATGTGTTTTCAGCACCTTGGAGGCGTTTTCTGCCGTTTCAGTGTAGCTGAATTAAAACTACAGAAAGACAGCAAGGTCTCTTCAGATAAGATCATGCGCGCGTGTCCAGTCGACGTTTTGTTTCTTGTTTTATGTGTATCGTTATATGTTACATCCCGATGTATAAAAAACAATCAAAATTCGCCTTAAAGATATTATATATATATTTATTTTCCTTATTTCTTCATAAAAAAGTAAAAAAAAAAACAAAAAAAAAACTGAGACTATCAGAGCGGCACACCTTTTTGGAATTTTATCATTTTCACGATTTTGACGGCCCATGGTAGAGAAAGCGCAAATGATAGAAAATTATATTTTTTTCATAAAGAAAGGGGTCGAGCCTGATATTCACATAAATTTTTATAATTCTAGGAAATATATATCTCGCGTCAATTATGCACAAACCTGGATAGTTTGACATTATTACTTAATATCTGTGATTTATTATCTGGTAGTGGTTTTATGTTATAGCATCGCAATTTTCCTAAACATATTTTTCGTATAAAGGTTTATCGTGTAGATATAATTCGTTACTCTAGTTTTCTTTTTCAATACCTAGAGTCCTGTAACCATGCCCCAAGTTAAAAAGGTTCTGCAACTTTAATGTGCAATGGAAAAATACATCATTGATATATATATATATATATATATATATATATATGTGTGTGTGTGTGTGTGTGCGTGTGTGTGTGTATTAAATCTAGGTGGAGCATTTTATAGTTGCAGCGTGTTGTTCCATTAAAGAAATGTCGCACTATTTTCTCTCTGTCTAAAACACAGCGCTTCGAAACTCACGCATTTGGCTACTTAAATATCTTTTTCTATATTTGTGATCTATTATCTCGTAGTGTTTCTAAGATATAGCGTTGTATTTTTTTTTAAATATATCCGTTATGTAAGCGTCTATCCTCCCCATATAGGGTGTTTTATTTTAATTCGATCAGATGAAAAGAAGAAAAAGGGTGAAGTTCAGGTGATCGCCGTCTTCACCATTTTTTTTATCGACCTCGGCGGACGTTAGATGGAGGATAACTGTCATAATAAGTTGACTAATTAACTAAAATCTGGTAACTAACTTTTCAATGATTGGTCTTAGGGGTCCTTTTTTAATTGCAGTAATTACGGCAATTACAATTAGAGGCCAGACCGTTGAGATAATATAAAAAAAAATGTAATGGTGTTTGAGGAATTAATCGATAAATTTATGCATGTTTCTTAGCACGATTTAAAGATTGCACGCAAAACGCGCGCTGCACGCCCTACCCGCAATGACGCTTAGAAGGGTGACGTTGTCGATTGAGTCACTCGTGTCGTTTTCTCGCCCACTATACTCCGTCGAGCTCTAAGCCGACAGTGCGGTGGAAGGTACGTGCTCTCTGGACCAATCAACCGTCTCCCTTTCATCACCTGACCCCGCTCTCCCTGCGTTTGGATAGGGGTGCGAAGCCTGATCACGTGGCCCAAATAGCGACGTACGATTGACCCAAGGAGCACGCAAATTGCCCCAACCTGTCAGCTTATAAGGCCACGCTCCGAGATAGTGACCACGTGATTGGAATGACTACGTCACTTTTCTGAGCGCCACTGTGGGCAGAGCTGGCGGTGCGGTTTTCGCGCGCATTTCTAAATCGCGTGAAAAACAGGAAGATTTATCATTTCATATGTATAAAACCATAAAATATTTGCGAATTCTTTTATCTGGCCTGACCTCTGGTACTAATTGCCTCGAATACTGCAATTGCAACACAACCCCTTGTAGTAGCCCTAAGGGGGTTTCTGAGATCGCTTAAATTTGGCGATAACTCACACTGCTGGCTCTAAGTATCTTAGAAATTTCTAAATCATGAAGACAGGCGGCCGATTTTCCTATGAATTAAAAAGCAATCAAAGATCGCAACACACCGATTTCATCTCCCGAGATTGGAGGAGCATGTTGCAAAACCAGGACAACTGTCAGCCACCAGAGAGCGAGCGGTCCTCGCGCCTCGGACCGGTGGAACCGCGGTGGGATATCAGAGGACTGCAACTTCCTACAGCGCCCATGGAACGCGAACTGGTAAACCCTGGGAGTCCGCAGCGCCATTTCAATCCCCTGCTATCCGGAGGCTGTACGGAAATCAACATGGCGGCACAGCGAAACCAAAGCCGAAACTGCACGGTAGCGCCATTGTGCTTGTATGGATGGGCGGTAGCTTGCGCCACCTGAACTAAAAATAAATATTGTAGCCTTTTTTTTTTTGTATCCGTGTTGCTTTGTCAGCTTTGTGCTGCTTTGCGGTGGGTTTTCGCGTTTCCCAGCTGGTTAATGTACGTTGAAACGCACACAAGCCAGCATTGAAACGCGAGACCAGCAGCAAACCTAGCAAAACGACAAAAGTGACACATACACAAAAAATATGCAATGCTTGTTCTTTTGGGTTAATTTTTATTCATCAGGCAGTGGAAAGTACAGAAGCAATTTCGCACTGTTTTGCACACAATAATTAAAAAAATGAGCTACCAAACAGGATAAAATGTTACGGTTACGTGCGACGAAGGTGATGATGTGCGTCCTTGTAGAGACACTTCCCCAAATTTACATAAAACCTCCGTAGGTTAGTGATCCTTTTCGAGCTGCTGGGCGTATACTCACAAGACTTGCGCGGTCCAGCCACAGGCGTGGAGCCTAGAAAAAAAGGTTGAATTACTCGCTTGATTGGCCTTTACGTGCCTGACATGGTCATACGAAAAAGCAAGCGTATTCTGTGCCTTCTTTCAGAAAACGGTACTTCAAGTTCAACAATGCGATACTAAATACTCTTATCTCCTCTCTGTTTGTCTTTTCCTTGAGTTAGATGCCTCCACGCTAAATGGACAATCATTTCGAATTTGATTATATAAGTAAGCGTAAGTAAAGGCCGACAACGGTGTCTTGCAACGAAAGGAAATTAAGCAATGAGGTTAAGAAAAACAGAAGCTCAGCGCTTCGGTATCGAGTCTTCATCATGAACCTGTCTTAAATTTAGGAGTGTGTCACTGCTAAACGAAACGGGTGACCAGTACGGATCGCTCCATCGCTCCTCCTCAGTTAATCGAACAATATTTAGGTTCATTTTCACTCCCCGCGAAGACACCTGGGTCGCTGACATCAATCCCAAATAAACAGTTCACCGCATATAGTTCACCATCTTTTGAAGTGAGCATATGCTCGATCTTGATATTACATAGAGGTCGCCAGTTAAATGACACTGACATCATTCTAGCGGCGAGTGAAATAGGGAAATCGTAAACAATGATAGGATTTGGTTTTGTGATTCTGTTGCAAACATTTAACCAGAAACTTAAGCAAGAGGTGAAGGCCAAAAGAGCGTACCGCACGTCCATTGGAACTCGAAACCATTGGTGTCCCGGCTCTCGGCAGTAATTATTTCCCCACTTGGCACAGCAGGTGGTTTGGTGATGACGAAAATCCATGCTTGACCACATTACAAAAACATAGTTTCCACAAACGAGAAAAGAAAGCCGCGCGCGAGATTCGTGGCACGAATATCGCGCCGCGACGGACTCCATACTCCTAGAAGCGAAGCAGCTCGCCGGCTCGCGTCTCTCGCACGTCCTAACGATCCAGCGACTTCCCGGCGCCATCGGCCAGCGCATCTCGAGGCGCGAGTTCGGAGAGAAAGAAAGCGCGCCCAGACAAGTTCATAGAGCGAAAGAGAAAGTTAGACAACAACCGTCAAATCTTTTCATTACTTCAAAACAACTACACGCCTATTTGACGTTATATGAATAATAATTGCTTGAAGCAAAATAACGTTTGCCAACGCCCGCTGGGAGAACGCCAATCGGAAGCAGTTTTCCGGACCGGACGTACGTCATAAATATATGTCGCCAAGCGGAAGTAGCCGACAGCTTCATTCCCCTGGTGATATCTCGAATGCGCGCGGCTTGTTGTCCATACCATAGACTTATTACAATAAACTCTAGAGGTTCAGGTGGCGCTAGTGTGCGGTTGCATTTTGAAGCAGACGGCAACCAGTCTAAATTTGACTTCCGCTAATGCATTCCTATGGGAAAACGCGATTGCGTTTTTTCTTTGCGCTAAATTATAAGTGCAAATACTGCTTAGTGTTGTGACAGAATAAAAAGTTTGGAACATTTTACAGTATAATGTACAGAAATAAGTGTCAGGTAGAGCGTTGCGGACTGCTATTACAGGGCACGTATGAAGCACACAGAGTGAATCACCGTCACAAAACACCAAAATGATAATAATACGTGCAAGATCAAACAATCAAAACAAAAGACAAGAACGAAGCATGAAGTTATGGAACGGAGAACACGTACTGGATTAGTACGTGTTCTATTTCAACTTGATAGCTATTACCGCTAAAATAGCTTCTTCGCATTTTTAATTGTTCTTTTTGCTTGAATTGATGGATTGTATTGACATTTCATGCTCTACAACATAGCCCTGGGCCTCAGTTTCTGCTAAATTAAACATCGCTCAGCAATTAAAAAAAATACATTAACTGAATTAATTGCACTTCTATAATGTGAATGAAGCTACAACGTACCTGTTACTAGTAAAAAAAAACTGCGCTGATTTCTATTATTCCCTGGCGAAGAGAAAAATATCAAGTACATTTTCCCATAGGAATGCACAGGAAGACTGTAAAGGTAGACCGCTCGCTGTCTGCTTCAATTTGCAACCGGAAGTCGCGTGGACACTAGCGCCAGCTGAGCCTCTAGCGTTTATTGTAATAACTCTGTGGTCCATACACCCCGGCCTATGATTTAACCCAGAGAGCGCACGAGCTCGAGAGCTCATGACCGAACGCAACACCTTTGCCGGACGTCGAAAAGAACAAACAAAAAGAGTTTGTTGTTTTCGATGCGATTGTGGCAGTATTACGCTCACTCCTCGAGAAAAATTAACTTTTTTCGACTGCTAATACTTGCTTCTATTATCTACAAAATCATACATGTTTTCTAATAGCAGGGTTCGCAATCTCAACGAAATGTTGCGATTTCATTGGTTACATGCCGTCCTGGGTGCCGGCACACTGCTACTTCCATCGCCATAGGTAGTTTCGACCTTTGCTTACTTTTTAAATACGGAAATGAAGTGCGCATCGTCATGGTTTACGCATTTGTAGGATGTTTAGAGCCCACAGTGGGAGTTATCGCCATATATAGGCCGTCTCAGAAACTCTCTTAGGATACCTTTAAACCAAGAATTAAAAAAGGTGATTAACGTGTTTCACTTTATTAGTGATTATCCCCTTATCTAATGTCCGCCGAGGTTGATAAGTGCATGGTGAAAACGGCACTCGTTTAACTCCCACATCTTATTTTTCGACTTTTCAAATTAAAATCTAACACCCTGTATTAATCGTTGCTTTAGTCCAGTTTATAAAGAAAAAATATACACCGCGGTTCACAAATGTCCCAAGGAAAAAAAGTGCCAAAAACTCAAAGTGCAAAAAAAAAAAAAAATCCGATATTTTTTTTCTTATTTGTGTGAAGCATTTTGTAGCATATTGCCGTGCTCTTTCAATAAAACACACATCATTTTGTCTTCGTCTAAAATATAGTGGTTCGAAACGCACACATATTTGCTCCTTTGACATTTTTACCCAATATCGTTCAGCTTTTACATCCTAACGTTTTGATAGTTACTACTAGTCTTCTTCACGTATACTCTTCTCGGAAGGGTCTATTCTCTGGATCTAAATTGTTGCTCTAGTTGATAAATCCAACTAATGACAGCGCTTCCAAAATGTCTGAAGGTAAAAGGTTTCGCAAATCCAACTTTCTATTGAAAGAAATTAGCAAGTCTATTGTTTTTAAATTTAAGTCAAGTTTTCCACACCACATCACCGTGATTTCCCATTAAAAATATATATATTTTGTCTCGTCAAAAGTACTGCTCTTCGAAATGTACAGTGCTAATCACGCTCGACAATAACGCGCGAGTGTGCGGCTTTCTCCGGGGAGCGCTAGACTGGTGGTATTCCCGGAAACTAGGCTAGTCACGCGGTGCAACATGGAACGGCACGCTCGAGGGGTGCCCTGCCCACTCTATCAGCTGGCGACGAACGCGAAAGGCTGCTCGCACGCTTTTTACAAACATCATTGCTCGAACAATAAAGAAACTAAAGCATGAATGCGTATCAACGATGTCATTATCAAAAAACAAAAATATATCATAAAGCACTCTACTTTTATCGCTGATCAAGCTGATAGAGTGGGAAGGACATCCCTCGAGCGTTCCATGTTGCGCCACGTGACTAGCTTACTTTCCGCGAATGCCACCAGTATAGCGCTCCCCGGACAAAGCCGCACCCTCGTGAGTTCTAGACGAGTGGGATTAGCACTGCACCTTCAAGACCAACATGTTTGTCGCAGTCCGCAGCCTCAATTGTATTAAAAAAAAAGTTATCGTGATGTTATCGTTGTTTTTTTTTTAGATTTGTGAGCGATGCGTTTAGGCAGCGACAGCTGTGCTGCTAATTCGACGCTATGACGATCGATTGACATTGCGCCAATCTTGCGTCATACGATAATATGATATTCAAACGGCGTTGCGTTCATTGCATTGCATCGCATTCATTCACGTTGTTGGTGAATAAATGATTTCAAGGTCGTGATCTGTTTTTTCGCCAAATTTAGCGAGGAAACTTAATTGGTGCATAAGTCACGTGACGTCAACTGTTCCTCTAAATTTAGCGGGAAAACTTAATTGGGGCATGGGTCAAGTGACGTCAATTTTTACGCTACATTTAGCGGGGAAACTGGCGGCGTTCAGCTCACGCTGTTACGAAATCGAGGCTGTCGGGACCAACAGCTGTCGACGTAGAAAAGTTCTCGCGATATTATCTTCTTTTTTTTTTAATTCGTGCCCAATTCGAATTTTCGATATCTGATACTAGAAGCAGGTTCACTAAGTGCAGCTGTGCGGAGTGCAAGTTCGTCTGCTTCTTGCACAGGGGTTGCGATGGTGTCAAAACGCCGACCTCTTATTGGCTGATTGAAAGAAAAAGAAATAGTGGAGAGACCCGAAGGCATCTGGCATTGAGGTCAACCCGCAATCCTTGCAGTCAAAGCCAATCAGAGCTCGGGGTCGTTCTGACGTCATGGTGACTCCTCCGCAAGCAGAAGACGACTTGCTTCCTGTATAGACTCCCGGCAGGAGTTGAAGCATCAACATGCATGCATAGTGTGATAAGCCGGATTCCGTGCTTGTTCCTTAGGGCGATGTTGGGTGCGCGCGAAAATGTGTTACATAGAGTTAAGTATCCATTGTCGGTTCCACTAAGATGCTGCGTTCGGTTCCTACCCCGAGACCGCAAACGGAGTTGTCGTGTTCGCTTCTTCCTGGAGGTTTTTTTTCCAGTTTTCGCGTATACCGAGCAGCGACCAATGGAACAAGCGGGAAGGCGGGCTCATCACAGGAGGATGCATGTCCAACTGCCGCCGGGAATCTATAGGTGCACTGAACAAATGTGTTTATAGTGTCAGATATCTAATATTTGTAATTGTACAAACATTTTTAAAATATATATATATATAAATACATATATATATATATATATATATATATATTACTATAACTTTTTATAAATCCTAGGAGTAATTAATTAAAAACCGAGCGTGTTGGTAAGGTTCAATTACACACACAAAATAATAAACGCATTGAACGCAGCACAGAAACATGACATGTTCTCTGCTCCGTATTATTTCTTTATTTCTTGTGCGTGAAAAAAGCAGTAAACGCCGCAAACCTCAACAAAGATGTCGGTTTGGAAGGTATATTTCGGAGCGCAGTATTTTTTATGAGGCATAATATTGCTCTTTTTTTTTTTTTTAATGGGAAAACACGGCCATGTAGTTCTAGAATATTTTACTTGGATTTGAAGAAAAATATATGTGGAATTTTTTTTTTAACTTTATGCTAAATATGCGGGGCTTTTTATCTTGAGACAGGTTTGAAGCGCTGTGAATGGTTTAATTTACAAACTAGAGCAACAATTTATATCTAGATGACGGATACTTTTGACAATAATATATGAGAAGAATTTGAGTAGTAAAGCTTAGAAACGTTACAAGATATTGCAACATGCACACGCACCATATCAAAGTTGCGATGCAACGATTTTTGTGCATTGCGCAAATGCCACTTAGAACGGATTTCTGATATTAATGACTTGTGAAACACTCGTTTGTTTTTCGCAACACGCAATCGAAGTCGCAGAAAAAAAGGAAAACCGAGCAGCGTTCACCCCCTCAACTCGCAGCCAGAACAAGCGGTCACGTGATCTGGAGCCGATTATATGCCGCCAACGTTGATCATAGCCACGCGCTAGGGTTGGCAAGGTACAGGACACGCGCCGAATCCCAGGCATTGTTATGGTTCGGCTAGTGTCTCCATTGCAGCGATTGGACACGGGCCGCTACCCGAACGCGTTTCGAGCTATATGCATTATCACGAGTCCAAATCGAGTGCCCCCACAATGCTCGGGTCTAATCTATGAGCCGCATTCAAATATCGTCACTGGAGGATACTGCGATCCCCCAGTTACGTCATCAAGTTTTGCGAAGGAAAGATTGACTGAAAACATTCGCTTTTGTCTTTGAAATTACACCGCAACAGAGGATTTTCTGAGCAAGTGGTGTTGCGGATGTACACGCGTACTCCCCTTGTCCCATATGTAACTCCCCAGAAACTACATTTCGTCGTTCTGTCCACTGACGTCTAGCTGGCAATACCAACTTTTACGAGCGTCTTGATAGTCGAGCGATACGACTTATTAAAATAGCTAATGTTCTCATTACAGGCTACATTAAGGCAATTAAGATTTTTCTGGCCCTGCTGCAAAACCTCAGTAATTTCTTCTTGTAGTCTTTCATAAGCACATTTGCTTTTAGCACGTTATATCCGACAGCTATCAAGCCGCTTGTGAAAGTTGGTATCGCCAGCGTTTAGAGTATCTCTGAGTTTCACTAGTGCCAGTAAGCTCGGGGAAAGTGAAATACATTCCAATCGATTATCGTTGCACCGCCCCTTTAAGGAAAATATCAAAGTAGACATGGCGATATTGTGCAAAATGCTTCACCTGAATCAAAAAATAATTTTATTTATTTTATTTGTTTGTTTGTTTGTTTGTTTGCACAACAATGCCGCACACTTGAACCCAAACACACATCGCCATTGGAAGGGGACGCTAGTACCGTCCTGTGTTGTTGCTGTTTCCAGATAACCCGCTGCACTGCGACTGCCGGCTCCGGTTCTTGCTGGAGTACAGTGACAACTGGAGCTACTCTCACTGTGCATCACCGGCGGCGGTCAAGGGAAGCTACCTGAAGCGTTTGTCCGCAGAACAGATGACTTGCGGCAATGACTCCAAAGTCATCAGCTGAACCTTCCTCTCTGAATTGGTTTCCACAAACCGTCGTTTCCCAGTCGCTATCTATTACCGAATATCATGCCAGTTTTTATGGGCAGTTGGATGACGGAGATGAAATGTAAAACTTTGAAGCGGCACGCTTTTTGAGGGGCATAAGCTTAGATTTTACTGACTTGTCTCTAGGATACATGTAAATATTCCTAGGAACCAGTCATTTGTAAGGAATCACTGGTCCGTTTCCCCGCGTTTCCCTCCCAATTTACTGAGTGTTCCATTATGCACCGTTTCGAGGTATTAGTTGAGATGCTTTCTGTTCTTTTTGTTTCACTGTGATTCTTATGCAAACGGAGATAGTAAGCAGCTCTATGTGAAACATCTGGTCAAGAGCGCGACACAGATTGCACAAAAAAGCGACTGCCCATCGCTCCCTGTTTATTTTACAACTGAAAAACTTATGTTACAAGCAGATAAAAGGTTTGCAAATACGGGTCTTCAAATTAGGCGGTCAAAATCGAGTTTGGTGTTTATGTACGCAATGAGTAAAACACGAAACAAGACCGCCGATATCGTGTTAGCACTAACTGTGTCGCGCGGTGTATATCAGGTTCATATTTATTGATACATCTACCGTGTGAAAGTAATTTCTTTCTCACAACCTAAACAAATGAAATTTTCTTCATCACTCTCCGATCTTACGCTAACGTCTCTGGTCAAGACGGAAGAATACGAAGTGTTCTGAAAAAGGCTCTGTGCTCGCTCTGCTTTATCAGAATATTACATATTGTCCGCCGGTATGAACAGTATAAACTACAGACATTGTTCGAAAGTTGACCACGCCTTTCGACTGTGTGGTTCGCCGCACTCGAATTTTTCACTGGTACAAGTGAATTGACTTTGCCATGTCTACTGGCCCAACTTTGCTGCACTCGAACCAACACGCTTCCGCCTATCACTAGAGCATATACCTTTTTCCAACTGTGGCAGTTCAATCGCAGAATCAGGGGACTCAGCCATGAACCAGACTGAGGGCATCACTCCAGGTCAGCTATTCCAGGTCAGCTGCGATGAACTGACCTGGAGCTATCACTCCAGGTCAGTTCATCGCAGCGGGTTATTAAGCCATCCATTGACATGGAACACTCTGGTCTTGACAGCAGAGAGTGAAGCGACCCTAAGTCAAGTAAAAAGCGAAATAAATATGCCCAGTGTGGCTAGCCGTAGCACGCGAACTATGGCCGCTTGCGTACAACTTCCATAATACGCCCTGAAACACTCGGAACACCGGGAAAGACGCGATCGAATATCGTCGAGGCGCAAGTCGCTTTGTGCGTTTGCAATCGGGCTAAAGCACTCACGCACATTGAATGCTCCGTGATTCTGCGCTATGTGCAATTGCCTTAGCCGCTCATGAAGTACAAGAACGAGGTGCGATAATGCGCTGCTTGATTGGTCCGATTAGCTAGTAGCAACAGGCTAATCGTACCAGTGTTTATGCATAATACTCCAATAGGGTCAGCTGTACTTAAGAAAATAGAATATAGAGAGAAAAGAGACAGACATACCGCTGGACTACCAACAGTGTTTTAATAGTTCCTGCGCTTTGTGAATCTTGACTTTGTGCATTTTTCTCTTTTGTTTTAAAACTCACATAAAAAATCTGAAAGCCGTTTACAATTCCCTGTAACGCGGGTTAGAGCGCAGCTCTTGAGGAGGATGAAGGAAGCGTACTGAAGCATTGGTGACTCCTTGAGGTCACGTGACCTCAGGAGGGGGTGGTGTGACGTCAGGGGGTCACGTGACCTTAGGGAGCTACGTGACCTCAGGCGGTCACGTGACCTCAGGAGGGTCACGTGACTTCAGAGGTCACGTGATCTCAGTGAGTCACGTGACCTCAGGGGGTCACGTGACTTCAGGGAGGTCACGTGACCTCAGGGGGATCACGTGGCCTCAGGGGGTCACGTGACCTTAGGGGGGTCCCGTGACCTCGGGGGTCACGTTACCTTGGGGGTCACGTGAGCTGGGGGAGGGATCACATGACCTTGTGGGGGTCACGTGACCTCGGGTGGTCACGTGACCCCCTTCCCCTACGTTACCGAAGGTACCCGAGGTCCTCCCGAGGTCCTCCCGAAGGAACCCGAGGTTCTCCCGAGGTCCTCCCGAAGGAACCCGAGGTCCTCCCAAGGTCCTTCGATGTCCTCCAGAAGGAAACCGAGGTCCTCCCAAATTGACCCGAGGTTCTCCCGAGGTCCTCCCGAAGGAACCCGAGCCCCTTCGCGAGGACCTAGGGTTCCTTCGCAAAATTTACCCATAATGCACCGCGCGGGTACGCCGACGGCGACACCGACGCCGTTCAAGCCCGAAACGCGCGCCTAAGAGCTCCGCTCTTAAATGGAAGCCGTTTACGACTTCCTGTAACGCCGAATTTGAGCGCAGCTCTTGAGAAGGCGGAGGAGGAGGAAGAGGAGGGGAGGGGAGGGTACTGAGGGGAGGGTATAGCCCTCCTGCTTATCCATACCCTCCTCCTCAGCTGTGACATCACGTGACCCTCGTGAGGTCACTTGATCCCCATGAGGTCACGTGACCCTCGTGCGGTCACGTGACCCCCGTGACGTCACGTGCCACTCGTGACGTCACGTGACCCCGTGAGGTCACGCAACCCTCGCGACGTCACGAGTCCCGCGCGCTGCATTATGAGACGTTTCCCATAATGCACCGCGCGGTTACGCCAACGGCGACAATGACGGCGACGCCGACGCCGCTCAAGCCGGAAATGGGCGCCTAAGAGCTCCTCTCTAAAAAATGAAAGACGTTTACAACTCCCTATAATGCCGAATTAGAGCGCAGCTTTTGAGGAGGAGGAGGGGAGGGTACGGAGGGGACGGTATTCCTCTCCTCCTTCCTCCTCATCTACTCCTCCCCTGCTCCTCGCCTCCTCTGCCTCTTCTCTTCCTCCTCGCTCTTCCTACTCCCTCTTCCCCTCCCTCTTTCTCCTCCTTCCTTCTTCATCCTCCTCCCCCTCCGCCCTCCCCCTCCTCTCGCCCGCGCGGTGCATTATGGAAAACGTCCCACAATGAAACGCGCGCGTCACCGCGGCGCATAATGCGAAGTTTCCCATAATGCACCGCGCGGTTACGCCGACAGCAACGCCGAAGCGTCACAAAAAGCGTTCCGTCGCCGCGTTAGTTTATTTATTTTATTTTTATTTTACAATACTGCAGGCCAGTTCTCTGGCCCAAGCAGGAGGGGCGAAAAATGCAACGTATGGGTGCACATGAAAAAATGACAAAAACAATAATACAAAAGAAGACAAGACCACTGCTGCGGAATGCATTATCGAATTAGGTACCGTTCTAATTCCTGAATGAAATTGGCTGACTGAATAATGGTTTCTGGTAGCAAGTTCCAGTCCGAAATAGTGCGTGGAAAAAAACTGTGCTTAAAGGCATTTGTTTTTGCGAAGATGGGCTGTAGTGCGTGATCCCTAGTGTGTCGTGTTTTTCTTGAAGTTAGTTGATTGAGATACGGGAGTGTATTTAGGCTTACTCTGGATGTCAGGATGTTGTAAAGAAATAAAATACGAGTCATTTTCCGACGTGTATCGAGAGGTGGTATTTGGTTATCCCTCATAAGTTCGTTACGGTTACGCCGACGGCGACGGCGGCGCCGACGCCGCTCAAGCCGGAAACGGGCGCCAAAGAGCTGCGCTTTAAAACAACTCCAATTCCAGCCTTAGTGGTGAAACAATCTGCAGCAGTACACTAATGCTTGAAGGGCTTACTGTCATATTCACACCGGCCGAGCCGAACACAATGCTTACATCGCTAAGCAGCCTAAAGGTGTCCCTCCCCTAGGGTATATGTGCCCGGAATGTATCCGTGAGATCAGATATAACAGACGTCCCAATTTCATTGCCATCGGCACAAAAAATTGCAAGACAACGCGAGCCCTCCTAGGCTGCACTGAGTTCTATAGAGCGAAGATTCGATCTTACGAACCCTTTGCGGCACTGGAGTAGTCAGGGACATGGACATTACGCTCTCTGATGCACAGATCGCCGATAACTTAAGGTCTCCAGAAAACAGAGTTGTTCGACTTCGAAGACTAGGCAAAAGTTGAGCGGTAAAGATTTCTTTCTCTGGATCGACGCTGCCATGCTTCGTGAGGAGCATAATGCGACGTACAGTGCCGGGAGTGCTGCCGCTATGGACATGGAGAAGCAGCCTGCACTCTAAGAAAAAACGCAGGAGAAAAGTAGCAACTGCGCCTCTTCCTCCCTTCGACTGGCGCGTCCCCAAGCGGACACCAGAAAAGGGGAGGAACGAAACGTTTTTTTCCTTCTCCAGGCAGACGGGAGAAAGCTTTCGCCCTCCCGACTCATCTTCTTTCGGTTTCGTTTTTCGAGCAGGTCGCGCACGTTGTTTAATAAATAGCTGTTGAGTTGATTGAGCTTCAGGGGCAGCGAAGGCCGCCTGTTATTCCGTCTTCTAGTCTAAACGTGCAGAACACTTCGGTTGCATTGACGTTTTTACCACTAATTTTATCAAACGAGCAAACGAAGCCGTTAGAAACAGCGAAGTTCCGGAGCAGTGCCAGCAGCGCTACGTCCACTGGGTAAGATGGCCGTCCCTGGATTGCGGCGGGACCCACGCGGAACTACAGTAGCGGAACCATGCGGAACTGCGTCGACGTTTTAGATGTTATGAAAATCGCAGGAACTACGTCCAAGACAGGCATGTTTTCCTGCCGGCTGCCTGGGTGCCTTCCGTGCCGAGTTCGGTTCTGTTCAGTGTTGGGCAGAAATAGTGAAAAATGTATTTGGAAGTACAAATACTGGGATACTTTAAAATAGTAGCTAAAATACTGATACTGAAATATATCTGTAAAAGTGTATCGCGATAAGTATCAAAAATACATTTTAAATAGAGGCAAAAAGTATTTGGAAATACAAATACAGAAATACATTTTAGGGAGGGCAGAATTACAAATACAGAAATACTGATACTGCAATACATTTTTCAAATTTATTTGAAACAAAATTAGATGAAGCTTGGAGTTGTAAGTGGAAGTTTTTGATCCCGAAACTACTTTCCCGTAGGCTTGGCACTTTGCCTTGAAGGTAGTGATTTCGGACGACGAGGAGTGCTCAATGGGCTCAGAAAAACGTTCTATTAAGGACTGACCGTGGTCCTTTCATTGACATCCTGTCTGTTTGACGAGAAATGCGAAAAGACCTCGACCTCTAAATAAATTCTCTGTCATCCTAAATCCGGTGAAAACGTCACCACGCCCCTGTCAAATAAGGACGCCCATGTCAACATTTATCACATGACGTCACGGTGGAAAGCAACTGGTATTCTTTATCTGTAGGTGTGGCCTTGAACATGAAACTTTAACACAATGCTGTATGAAAGGACAACACGTACTTTGTTGTAGATTACCTCGTTGAAGATCGTGCAGGATTTTTTAGAGGTTACAGGATGCTTCAGGTGGAACACCTCCTGAAGCACCCTGTAACACATGTCTTATCTTCTGTTACGGCTGAAAAACGATACGGTGGCATCCCTGTTGTGAAGGTTCTTCCTGCTGACCCTTCGCCACCGACGCATGGATTGCAGTCATCAAGTTTCGCCTTGCATACTCCAAATAGAGACCTCGTGGATTGCGACCTGATATTGCCGGCAAAGGTGCGAGCTCTCCGAGAAACAGCGCGCTCGAGACGAGTCGCAGGTGTACGAACTCTGGGTCGGCACAGCGAGGCCACGTCTGGCCTCCTTCCTGGGTTTCGGATCACCAGAGCAGCGGGTCACTTTCACGTCGGCTGATGAAGTACGCTTGAGCCGTGCAATATTACGGGCGCAGCCGCAGACGCATTTGATTATCTGTTGAACTTCAATACGCGAGCTATCCTACTATATCAAGTCAACCACCGCCAGGCTGTGCTGCAACGGACTGTGACTCAGCTTTGCCGGATGGGTGTACTGTGAACGCTAAGGCAAGAGAGACGGTTAGCAGCGGGCATTGGAAGCCACCAAACAATGACTCAAGAAACCCCTACCTAAGGACCTGCGGCACAAGATGCTCTGACTCCACTCCTATGACGCCACAGGGTTCGAGTCCCCGACTGCGCAACAGTTCTCAGAAGAGAGAAGAGCACGCATAGAAAAACAGTTTGGAGAATCGGAAGGAACCTTGGTCAGCATAGTAACAATGCCCCAGCCTCTCCTTGACCCTGGTAACCTCAGAAGTAAAAAAAAAAAAAAACGTTCAGTCTTTTTTTTTTTTTTTTTGGGGGGGGGGGGGGGGGGGCGGGAGGGCGGGGAGGGAGGGGGGAGTATTTTTTAAGAAATGTAACAAAATACATTTCACCCTGATTGTATCGCGATACAAAGGAACATTCAAAATGTATTTCAATACAGAAATACAGATAGTGGTGAAAAAAATGTATCGCGATACAGAAATACAGATACAAAATGTATTCCTGAATTACTATAGCGATGCATTTGTATTGCGATACTGCCCAACCCTGGTTCTGTTTTCCCGTGCCGAGTGCCAACCGGCGTTCAACGTGGTTCTGTATTTCTGCGTGTCAGCAACATAGCAGCAACATCGTGATGGCAGTGCTGTGCGTAGTGAACAGAAGACTGGAAATATCGCCGATGTGACTGTGTGTTCGCGTATCAGTGGTGTAACAACAAGATTAGATTACGTTAAGTGTCGGGCACTGATGCCGCTGGTCGGGCCTGATCGGAGGGGGCGGGGTGTCGCAGGTTGACATTCCGCTTTACATTAAAGAGTTTAAGACCACTTGAGGAATTAGGTGCAGTCGATCGACGTGCAGATAGTCATGTTGGAACGCTGGTTTGAACGGTAAGCTGCTATCGTACAGCGACCAGTGTGACTGTCGGTCCCAGAGAGCGATTGCGCTCTGGGGAAAAGACTGAAAAGTACGAAATTATGACGGAAAGTGAGTATATTTACAATAGAATGCATTAAAAAAAGTAAAAAACAGGTAAAATCGAAAAAGGAGCAATCCTTTATTTCACTGTTTAAATATACTACGGTTCCTGAAGAAACTGCCCTCCAAGACGCGCGCTGCGATGAGCGCAAGAAGTTTTCGAGCTCGCTAAGGCCTATCTCCGTACACTTAATTACACCTGCCGCAAGTCGCGGCTTTGACTGAATTCAAGTTGATCAAAAAGCTATTTATCTACCCGTGAAGCATCACTGGCATCACTTCCAGCTGAGTGAATATCCGCTCTACAGGGATTAGTTCAAGACGGCAGTTGCAGCCGCGCGCGAAAAGCACAAATAGTGAAACAAACACCACAATAGAAATACTGGCTACGAAGTTCCGTGCGGGGAAACAAACTCATGGCTTGGAACCACATTGGAGCGGCTCGATTTATTGGCTTTCAAATAATTACGGCATGATCGAGCGTTTTCGTTTTAATAAGATATTCATCCCCTGAGCCACTAAAAATACTCTCAGATGTATGACATTGCTGGAAAAAAATCAACATGCTGGGAATATTTTTTATTGCTTGGGGAGTCACCGAAAAATTCGGTACGTTCAAACCGACCAGTATAAAATACGGAAGCGCACAGCTCGGGAGTAGTGATCGGGTTAGTGTGCCGTTGAATTGTTGTTTTTTTGCAGCGCATGTGTATGCGCTAAATGTGTGTTCATCTGATGCTTGTAGTATGCGTAATGTGTCTACATGTGTGTATAATGGAGGTTCTCTAAGTTGACAAAGGGCAATGGTGGCGTGAGAAAATAAGAATATTTTTTTGTAGCACAAGGAATTGGGCGGTACCTAGGGCCACCTAGCCAAGCTACCTGCGATTACTCTGCTTTACCCTGTCATCTGGTCGCAAGCGATTTAACATCCTTTTACGCTACGCGGCTACGCCATAATTTCGTGTTACCGTGCTGAGATAAGCAAAGCGGTTGCTTCGGATTTGCTTTTTTTTTTTAGAGCGGCTTTTGTTTTTGCGGGCGAATGGTTTACAACTCCTACGTGATGTGCGGTTGACGCAAAGGTGGACGAAGGAATTGTGGCTCGAGGAATAGAACAGGTAAGGCATAAAGTGCGCGAACTGGGTGCCGGTTGTCTCCGTTTAACATCGCAGTGCTGACGATGAGAAGGCTGAGTAACTGCATGCTTTCGAAACGAACGTTTCTTTACCTGCAGGGGGAAGTCGGCTTCGGAAATAAATACAGTTCGCGGAAGGGTCGTGTTACGTTTTCATTTGCTGCTCTTCTTGCTCCGTGCCATAGACTTAGTGTTGTCAATAACGTTAAGCCTTATTGAGCTCGATTTGCTCGATTCGTGGCCCCCATAATGAGATTCAGGAAGCTTTAGGGACGAAAGTTTCTCCCTTCCTGAAAGAACATATGTTCCAAGAGCGTTCCTCCCATTAGGGAAGACTATACTGACCCTTTTTTCTAAGAGTGTAAGCTCCATTTTCTACTTCCAAGCAAACGCTTCCCAATTTCTTCCTCTCCCCCCCCAAGTTTACAAAGCCCCCCTCATACAAGCAAAAACTCTTTCATCCGATCACTGATAACCAAAGACGGCTGGCTTACACAATTCCTCCGCTCGCGAACGCACAAAGTCTCCTTAAAGGGACACTGACACCCCCCAAGTTTTTTTGTTTTTTTTTTGCCTGGCGATTTATTATGGATCACGCATTTTTTAATAAAGCCAAAAAACGCAAATGCTCCAAACTGAAACCGAAACCCCCACACCGCACGGAGAAGTGGAGAGGAGAGGGTGAGTGGCGGAAGTCTCGTGGCTACACCCGTCCGTGGGATTTTTTTTTTTTTCTTCCGGGTGCAGCAGTCGGTATGCGTTCGGGATCCGTTCGCCGTGCGCTTCCGTTTGCAGTTATGTTTGTTCCGCTCGCTGTTCCGCACTTCAAGATGAGTTGTTTTGTACATTTAAGTGTTGGCAATTAGTAGGGAGTGCCCGTGGGGAATTGCCGTGACCGGCTGCGAAAAGAATACTCCCAAGATGTTGCGTTAAGATCTGCCTCACATCTGAAAGTGGCATTGTGCGGCAGAGGTGTCCAAATAGGAATCTCATACCATTTAGTTCAGCGACATTTCTTTTTTCAGTGATAATGGCAAAAAAGAAAAAAATGCAAACATCACAAAATGTATGAAAAAAAAAAGGTACGCCCACACTCGGGATCAAACCCATGCCCGCTGCGTGCAAAGCGGACGTCTTTCCACTGAGCCACTGAAGGAACACTCCCGTTTGTAGTAATGCATTCGGTCGAGTGTATGTCGGAAAGCTTGTTGCAGATTTCCCTCCGGCACATGCACTTCCGGCTTGAATTCGGGCAGCACCACGCATTGGCCACATTCGCATCAAGTAAAAAAACCGTACGCGTGCGTATTCAACTCGGTGTACGCACTTCGTGCTTGACGTTTGCGCGAACGATGTCTTCAGCCACGACGAGGGACGACGGCTCGGCGGCGTCTTCGTTGAATCGGCTTGCTGATCGGGCGTGTCGTATACGGTATGACTATCAATTCCTTTGATCGGTCCAAAATGTCTCTTTCTAAGGAAGACAGAAATCGCCGGTACCGTGAACTACAGTTCTGAAGTAGAGGTCCCACGCCCGTCGTCCGCACCCACACGCGAGTCCCACGAAACGCGAAACGACGCACTTTTGAGAATTATGCAGTGAACGCACAGAATACTTCCGGTTGTCTGTGCAACCTTTTTCTTTTTTTTTTTAATTATTGTATTTGCAGCTTTCGGGAAGGCACAAAAAATGGGCTTCATATTTTTTTTCTTTCTATTTTTAGTACTGACTGTGTGCCTTCAATAACCCACGACTTAGATTAAATATGCTGGTCGCGTCGAAACCTTAGAACACGGTCCGTGACCACGGAAAAGAGAGTGAGCGCGACTCAAACCGGCCAGTTCTTGATCGGCGGTTTTCGGGCGGAAAGAAACCGAATTTCGAGCCGCAAATTCTGTTCTGGGTAGTTGGGCTCTCATATGTGACGTACAACTAGAAACCTCGGCGAGCCTAAATACCCTGTCAGCGTCCCTTTAATTAGCCTTCTAAACAATTATTTTTCGTCCCACAGAACGGAAGTTTTATCTCAAGATGGAGAACAAAGATTACACGAGCCAACCTGATTTGCCAACTCAGAACTCTGCGCCTTATTCTTTACAATCCTTTTGTGTTCCGTAAGACGGTCATTCAAACAACGCGCTGTCTGACCAACATATACACAATCCGCAGTCAAAGGGGATTCTGTAGACTACCTCTGCGACACAGGAGATAGAGGGATCTCCGTGTTTTTTCCCGCAACATCCCTCACGTCTGAAGGTAAACGGCGTGAACATGTCTAAACGAAAGTCCGTCTTAAAAACCAACGTTAAAACGTTAAATTTCGCGCCCAAAGCTTTTAGGTTATGAGAAATGCCATTAAAATAAGGAATCAAAGGTTCCACCTTGAACCTTCTCAGCAGTCCCCGATGCGCGTACAAGCTGTCTACGTGCACTAGAAACGATAAACTCTAAACTAAAACCCGCCGACAGTAGACATTTGATCAGAAACGCCGAAAGCGTTCCCGACACAATGAAAACAAGACTTCTTCAATGCCCTGTCAAATAGTGATCTTACCCCTCCCCCTTTAAAGTATTTAGAATGAGCACTCCATCTAGACAGAACCCTCTTCACGGTTGTCTTGCCATAAAACAACAAAGCCCCTTTATAGTCAATAGTTGCAAGTCTAAAAACTGCACCCTTTCAGCTTTCGCTGACTCACAGGTGAATTTATATTCCGGAGCAGCGGTCAAAATAAAGTTATGAATCTCATTAGCGGAATGCTGATTCGGAGCACAAACCAAGATGTCATCAACAACACTTCGAACCAAAACCCCATTAACAGCCAAAGAGCCCAAAAAAAAAAGTTATTTACCCGTCAAGAGTGTTAAAATAAAACTCCGCCAACACTGCAGCCACAGCCGAACCAATGCATACAGCTTTCTGATGTATATGAAAGTCACCATTAAAGTTGAGTACAGTCGCCTTCAGATAGCACGTCAGAAGTTATAGTACCACATGTACAGATATTCGCTTTGGCCTGAAGTGAGTCTAAATTTTTTCTAAAAGCTCCCCCCTTTCAAGAAACAACACGCTATCGATAGAATAATATAAAAGTTTGATATCCAAGGACATCGACGTGCATGTTCTCCGATGCAGAGGAAAAATACCCTTTATTATTTCTTCGGAGTTCCTAAGGGCAATACTCCCCTCCAGATTGACATGACCCAATGAAAACCGCAAGCGACTTTTGCCGTGACCCATTTTCGTTGATTACCACCTGAAAGAGGGACTTTACTTTATGATCCTTTACCAAAATCTTTAAACCGAAAGAAGAGCATGAAACGTCCTTTACTCTGTTTAACGTGGCCGTGATTTCCTCCTCCTCCAAAATCTTACAAACATCCCGTTTTAAAACCGAAACATTTTCTTCGCTCTTTACAAATAACTCGGAAACAGGCACTAAGGGTGTCTCACTGAAAATAACCATCCGGGAGCACTGCAAACAAGCCACTCTTATCACACTAGAGCAGGGTTTTCCAAGCCGACACTCTCCTGAAATTTCTTTGTTCAACCGGGAAAGACGAATCTACCACAGTGCCCAGGTTGCTCAAGGGCTGATTTACAAAAGTCGTTCTATCCTCCGGGGTAAAAATTTTGGTACTAATAGCATGCACATTTGAGCACAATTCAAACCCTGAAGATTTCATATTTAGGCAAAATTTTGAACCTTCATTTAAAATTGTTTCAGAAGTCTGAGACAGAACAACACTTTCATGATTGAAAAAAACGTTCCACAGAAGCCGATAAAGCTGCCCTTTTCTTCATCAAGTCTTGTTTTTTAAAGACCTCTCGATTCTTGGAAGTCCACAAGGAACAAAAGCTTGCGAGCCGAAAAGAGTTCCAGCCGTCGAACTCCACAGAACTGCGGAACTCCTCCCCCAAACACACCTTCCCACAACACATCAGCGAGCTCAAAATGCTGGCGAAGTTGCTGACCTGCCACATTCCGAGAGGCCTTTAACATTCCGCGTCTGGTGCCGCCAAGAGAGATTCCGCTGAGTCAGATACCCGGAAAGGCTGGGATCCACAAACTTCTTCCTTAGGCAGAGCCCAAAGTAGCTGACATCCGTCTGGAGTTCACTCAGTCGCTTCACTCAGTCGCTGACCAATCTTGCACAACGTTAAAAACGCCAAAGCTCGTTGAGAAGGTGGTGGAAGGTTTGACACAAAAGAAGGATAAGGGAAGACGTTTGACGTTTTTAACGCTGTGCAAGATTCCCCTCTTTGGGATAAAACTTCCGTTCTGTGTAACGAAAAATAATTGTTTAGAAAGCTAATAAAGGAGACTTTGCGCATTCGCGAGCGGGGAAATTGTGTAAGCCAGTCGTCTTTGGTTATCAGTGATCGGATGAAAGAGTTTTTACTTGTGTGAGGGGGGATCTATAAACTTGGGGGGGGGGGGGGGGGGGGCGGCGGGATTGGGAAGAGTTTGCTTGGAAGTAGGAAATGGAGCTTAGGTTTTAGCGGTTTGGAGGTCGCCTTGTGTGTTGACCTTGGGGTAGTTGTTGTTGGGGTAGTCGGCTCGCTTTCCAAAACTGTCCAAGCCGGGGAGTGGCTCATGCTGTCTGGGGTGAACTCGTTGATCGTCTTGTTTATGCGGTTGAGTACTTGTACTCCTTCCTCTTTTTCATTTGTTTGAAAGTCTATTTATTGGTGTGGTCATATTAATAAATTTCAGCTGCGTTTGAGATTTTGTTGTGTTCGTCCGTTTTTTATCGTTTCCCATCTCAGGGTCTACAAGATGTCGATTAATTACCAGCCTGCCTGCACTCTATCATTGCTTACAATTCTTATTCTTATGGCGCACATCGTACCTATTGAAGTTCGGTCGTGAAGCTGCTTCGTTTAGCTGTTAACGAACTAGGAAAGGCGATGCCAATCATATTCTGCTTAAGTCCTGATGGAAGCACCTGTAGACAGAATGCAACAACATATTTTGGATGGTTGCTTGGGGCCAAAGCGAGAGATGCCGCAAACGTCTCAGATCAATCACGAACACAAACCGACACAGTCAGACAAAAATGTTGACATCCCTTAAAGGCGTTATGACACGAAAATCAAACAGATAGATTATTCTTGAAATGGAATGCTCATATGCTACTTAGTATATTCACCAAGTTACGCGATTTTAAGAGCCCTGGTAATTGCAATATTCAATTTACATATTTTTGTCATTTTTATCTGGCGACCAGGCAACACTGCCCAAGTTAGTCACACAGGGGAGAGGGTTTGGGAGGGTAGGAGGAAGTCTCGCAGGAATAGGAAAAATAAACAGCATAACTTAGGGTTCATAAATATGCAGAGGGACAGGAACAGAATAAAAAGGGAGGAGATCGAGGAACAATTAGAAAGCAAAAACGATGCAGTCTATGGATTAGCAGAAACACAGCTGAGGGATATGGAAGAACCATCATACATACCGGGATATCAATTAATAGGATGCAACCGGGCCAGTGGGGAACGCAAGGGAGGGGATTAGGGCGTTAGCGAAGAGTCCGCATTGCTAGAGGGAACGAGAAGGCTGCAGGGAACACATGTGTGTCAAAGGCAGTATTGGGGGTTTGGGCACAATCCAGGTTTTGTGTATTTATGAACAGGGAGTGATGCAGGAGAGGAAAGCACCGAACACTTAACATGTATATCAGGAGACGTTAGGGAAATTGGCTCTAACAGGGAAATAATTATCTTTTGGGGACATGAATGCGCATTAGGAAGACTTTGAAGTTTGATAGGTTAACAGATACAACAGGGAAGATGCTAGAGGAGTTATGCGTTGCTTTTTATCTGGTATTGGTTAATGCTCAGATAAAATTGATAGAAAAATAACGTGGGAAAGAACGATCTTGCACTCGACTACTGACTACTGTTTAATGTCGCGGAAGCTATACTACAGATCAGTCGGTATGGAAACGGATGAGGAAGGCACAAAACGTCTGGGGAGCGACCATAAGAGAACTAAGATCAGATTTGGCACAATAAAACGAGAAATGCAAAATAATCAACAAGAGGGTATAAATAACTTAAATGTTAAACAATTACAGAAGGTATTTAAGCGAATCGAGAACATAGTATCCAAGCATCCGGAAAGGAAATGGACATACGAAGACTTAGTGTTTTCGAAAGCGAGTTATAGAAATATCGAATCAAACAAGAGGAAAGAAAACTATGACGCAAGCTTAAAAGCCGGTGGGATATAGAGATTAACGCAGCGATATCGGGACGCCAAGCGGCGTCTAGGAAGCCCAGATGGGCAAAGAAAAAGGGGGGCCGCACTAGCCGAAGTATATAGCATCGAAATGGGGGAAATTTCAGAAAAGAAAGGCGGGAGGCATCAGCATTAATACAGGCCAAAAGTGGGAGGGCAGGAGTCCAGTGGATGATAGAGCTAAACCAGTAAAATAGGAATGCGGCAAAAAGGTTCTGGGAACACATCAGTTCAGAGGGAAAAAAGACTGAAAGGTTCCAGCAGACATTAACCAGACAGGAAGGGACACAGGGAGAGGGGGAAGAGGCAGACGAATACATGAGACATACAATCGACGCAACATTTTCAGAGTTAGAACCAGATCAGGCAGTAGGGAATGGTAGCGTCTACACAACACAAGAGGAGGATCATACTGAAGAACAGGAAATTACCACAGGGGAATGGGAAAAATCGGAATTGTAGGTTCTGGCTGGAACTCCGACAGGTCCAGACGGCATATCGATGAGACTGATAAAAGTCCTAGGTCAAACAAGCAAATTGAAACTAAGGCAAGTGATTGACCAGATAATTATGGGAGCGGAGGTACCCAGTGACTGGAAATTGAGCAGGATGAGATGTGATGAGGCGACGGGATGAGTAAACTGAACATTTAATGGGGTGAACGTTTGCCCAAAAATAAAAGGAAAAAGAAAGATAACAACAGAGCGTCGAAGGCGGCGAAGCAGCAGGATCGAACGCTGGATCGAAACTGACTGTGGCTCGCTACGTGAAGCCCCTATGAACACGCGTGAGGTCTGGAATAATCGGCGCAGAAAGTTCGACGCGTGGAACATTCGGACCTCGAAGAGAACCAGGATCCCCGAATTAATCAGAACACTAAATTGCAGGGATAAACAAAAAACACTTCGCCCCCATGAATCGAACCCTGGCTTTTCGCGTAGGAGGCAGGCACGATAACCGTTAGGCCACGCACGCGCTGCCTACCTGGCCGACTGAGCGCGCGGCAATACACAAACTGGCTATGCAAATTGTAAAAAGAAGAATGGAACAATTGGCAGAGAGAAAGCAGATTCTGGGGGAGCTTAAAAACGGTTTCAAGAAAGATAGACGAGTAGATGAAAACTTATTCGCAATCACTGAGTGCATAGAGATTCAATTTGTTCCAAAGACCCTCCGTGATGGGGGTTGAGTTTAATTCAACCTCCTGTAATAGCATCCTGGAATCTTCCACTGAAAAGTTTGTCATTTATTTGTGTTAACCCGATGTAATTATTTAAAAAGTTACAAGCAGAACTGACCGACGGAGCGGAAACTGACTAAACTAGAGACCGAAGCTTTCAACTTTCCTTTCCACATCCGTGCCATTATTAACACCATCTAGTATATCAGGCGGAAGAGCTACGACTCTAAGGTTTTTCATTCCTCAAGATTTTGCAGTATTGTAGAAATAGAAGTAGCGAAGTGGCTAGAACCCTATTTACTGCCGTTGACGACTGCCCAGGTATCCGCATCAACAGCTGGAAATGCAAAGGATGTCAACCACGTCGTTGGTATGTTAAAAAGGCACGCATAAAACACCAAGGTGACTTGAAAGTAAACATCTTGGACACAAATGTGTCTGGTTGGCTGAAATGACTAAACTAAAAAAGAATTCTCCAGCGGCAATACCCTAAAAAGTCAACAATGGAAAATATAACGAGGAATCGAGGTGTCTTTCACCGACCCGTATCATGTGGTAGCAAACGGCCTCGGAAAAAGACCCCACGACAAACAGTATAGTTGTATCTCCACTCTAAATTTGTCGGCGGCTCGAAACGTGGCCCCAGCGGCCGCTGTAGTCCCAACTTCGCGGTCTTTCGGGAACCCCTTGCTTAGCAACAAATATCAGCGGGTAATCTATAGCTGGTGAAAGATTACGAACCCGGTAGATGATTAACATCGAGCGGGAACTTCCTTCCCGAGATAGACTTCATTGCAAGCGCCATCAAATCCCGCCGGAAGACAACGAGCGCGTGCAGGAGGCGGAGCTTCTACTGAATTTAAAGCTTGTCGCCGACTGTTGATGAATAAAAAAAAAAAAAAAAAGCGCCCCTTGAATGCTGGAGCACCTAAATGGAAAACGATGACAGTTTGGTAAGTTGATTTTGATCCACACAAGCATTTAAGTAGGTGATTTGGGGTTGTGTGGATATTTAGACAGAGTGTAGATGGTCAGCCATTTCAAATTTGCGACGAGTCACTCACTATAGATGAGCAATTTAGCCAGAGCAGTACAACCGCTGGCCTGGGGTCTTTAACGTGGACCACGCAGTAGTGATACAGGACAGCACGCCGGTACGATTCTCATCCAGATCGGAACGGGAAGGGTGGGTATTAAACCCAGGATCCCTGGGTTCTGCAGAGCGATCTTTGGCTCCACGTGCTCCGAGCTGGTGTGCGCTAGCCGACTCGGCCACCGATCCCCCCTTTAAGTGGGTGAACATATGTTATCAATCGAAGAAGCACTCTCGGTACAAGCACAAAGATCTCCGGCCCATACCAGGCGACCAAATCAGCTTTCGCACAAAACCTGAAAACTATTTGGTATATTAAAGCAAGAAATGTCAATGAATATGTCTCTAGAGGGAATGCATTTAATGTACTCAAAGGAGGAAAAGAAAAGGAGGATAATGCGAAAGCTGGCTATTCTAGACGAAATGCAGCAACTGAAAGAAGAGAGACAACGAAGTTAATTTTGGAAATTAGTCAGGATTTTGCGCTACATTGTCAAGGATAGCTCAGTTTTTACAGTGCTGCAGCCACATAGGGAAGGAGCGTACATAACTCAAGCCCCGACAAGGGCGCCTTCAGGGGCAAATAGATCATTTTTATCCTTGGGTTCTTTTAGCCGCAGCACTCAAATTCCGTTCGCTCAAGTTTTGCTCCACGGGAAAAGCTTGCGGGATTTGTAAGAGCAATAAATCCCGTCGTGTTAATGACGTGCGCATTAGTTCAGAGCAATTCGCCGCAGTTGCTTCCGACTAGTAGGTTGCGACAACCGCTAGGTGGCAGCGAACAATCAGAAAGACTATATTACAGAGAGTGTCCAACTGCTTGATCAATGTCACGCGGTTAATGGGCCGTGTTTGCAATACGAGCTCCATTGCGACGAACAGGTTGGTCGTCCCCGAGCGTCTTCGCCTTTCCGCCAGCTTTCCTCGTAGCCACGTGATAACGCCGCGCATGAGCAGTTACGAGCAGTTACGAGCAATTACGAGCAATTACGAGCAATTACGGTTTTTAATGGCGTACGCCTCGGATGGAGACGTCCGCCATTAAACTGCAAATGCTCCACATGCTTTCGGTATGACCTTCTCTATTATCTAGGCTCTCTACGAACAATAAGCGACGCCACCGGCGTGCTCCATTCCTATACTGCTGCAAGAGCACGTCTGCGTTCGCGCGGGCAGCTTTGACAGTGCTGCGGAAACTACGCTGGCCTTGACAACGTAGCACCAACAATGTTTAAGGTTGTTTGTCTTGACGACGTGAAGCGACTACGATGAAGCAGTGACAGAAGGCACGGTCGTGATTCAAATTTTAGCTGTACTATTTGACTTAATTTAACTGGAAAAAGAATCCAGATCTGTTTTCTCTCGCGTTATGTTTTGCTACCCCGTACGAAAATGTCAGATTCGGGCCGGAATGAAAAATGCTGGTTCCACCTAGACCCAAAATTGGGGCGCCAGTTTGTATCCAACCTGGAACCGCGAATTTCCAGCCCCAATTTTAAACCCAGGCGGTGCACCAAAATGCCGCCTGGTGCAGGCGGTGCGCCGGAATTCCCGCTGCGCTCACTACTGGACTCCACAAAAGAACTTCGTGTTAGGCCCTTAGTCGCTACAACAGAGAGATCGTCACGATTGCAGACCCTTGCGGACTGGGTCTGAAATCGCGACGATCTCTCCCTTGCAACGGCTAAGGGCATCGCACGAAAGACTTTTGTAGAATCCAGTGGCGAGCGCAGCGGTAATTCCGGGGGCGCACACGGTCGTCCAGGCGTCCACGCACAAGCACAGTACCCAGTGTTGAGTGCAACGGGAAGTTGCGGCGGGCAAGCGGTATCCGAGTTGTCCAAGTATTGTCACCAAGCACACCAGCGCATCTAGATGCCGAGCCAAACTGCAATAGGTCGGCAGCTTCACATTATATAAATATTCAAAGCCGAGGTCAGTGGGTATCCGTCCAGGGAAACGATAGGCGCGTCAGTATTCGTGCGCCAGCAGCGCGAACGTCACCACCGGCCGGCAGTCCGACGGGAGCGGTGAAGAACCGAAACTCTCGAAGCGGTGCCGCTGACTGCAACAGACAATGAATGCAAGGCGCGCGTTGTCACCAAACACAGTGCATCGAACACACACACATATCACGCACAAGCACAGTATCCAGTGTTGCAGTGCATCGGGAAGCGCATCCAGATGCCGAGCGAAAGTGCAATCGGTCCGCAGCTTCACACTAAATAAAGATTCAAAGCCGAGGTCAGTGGGTATCCATCCAGGGAAACGATGGGCGCGTCAGTATCTGTGACCCTGCAGCGCGAACGTTGCCGCCGATCGAGCGCCGACAAACAGTGCGACGGGCGCGAAGAACAAACTAAACCAGTACCCGGACACTACCATAGACCCAATGGAGTCGATTTCTGGGAAAACTGGGCGCTCAGCAGCGTTTCCGTGGTCGGAGACGCTCATTGCTGCAACAAATCGAAGCCTCATTGCTTTATTAATAGATTGCGTAACTAAAATAAGCAGCGATAATTATGTTAATAAAATAAGGCGCTAACGTTTTATTATTTACTTTTGACGCCGTCGAGCTAGCTGGAGCGGCTTCCTAGCCGTTTGCGAAGACGAAGCCGCTCAAAATCCAACATGGCGCAGCCCTTACGCCGTGCCCTGCCGGTGCTCCCTACCGTGGTACCGCCGGTACCGCGGTAGGTTTTGTTTAGAAATTTACGGTCCGCGCGTGCCATACAACGTGTTATGGCAAAGAATTGTAAGTTCTGCTTGCCTACCTTGTGTCCAGCAATTGACAGTCTGTTACTTGTCGTCAGCGTCTTCCAGGGAATCGAAACAGATGCAGCATTTTTCGCACTCGTTGACGCATTTATTCAGTCATCTGCATGACAAGGAAAAACAATTTACACTGTCACTTTATACAAGCGTTGCCATGCGGAAAAAAATTAATAATGAGTGCAGTATCTACGTTAGCAAGAGGTGCTAAGTGAAGATACAATGTGCGACACTGTTAGCGCGAACATGACATAGCTTTTTCACTTTGAAAGGCTATCGGCGCGCACCAACTATTACTGCCTTAGTTCTCGCTAACGTGTCTTGCTAACGTGGTCGATCGTTTCGGTCACGCCGCTATAGATGTCATACTTTCGGGGACTGATATGTGTCCCCATACAATTCAAACTCGTCACGTTAAATAAAGAAACCCGAAGTACGTACTATGGACAGCTAGCTTGGGAGCGAAACGGATAAATACATGTTTTTTTTTTTAATCTTTTTATTGTGGCCTCTGTAAAGACAAACGCAAAAAAAAAATGGGGGAAATATATTAGTGAGGCAAAAAAAATGACGAGGGTAGAAAGTTGGGCGAGTTGGTGATTCATAATGATTAAAAAGCGCGACAGGACAACGGACACAGAAGGAGACACAGCACTGTGTCTGTGTCTCCTTCTGTGTCCGTTGTCCTGTCGCGCTTTTTAGTAAAGCTCTTCGGTTACGGAATGTACCCAGAGCTGCACAATTGTTAGATATGACAATGGTGACTCAAGGGTTACAATTTTCAGGGGTTTCTAGCCTGAATCACTTGCAGTTCTTTCCCTTTCCCAGTTGCAGATGACAAAAATAAACAACATACCACCTTCATTGTTTATTCTTTGTGATCAAGATTATGGATGACCAACATTATGGAGAATTGTTTTGGAAACTGTAGATGTGTATATTAAAGAGAAAATATTGTAACAGCAAACAGAAATGTCTGTTTCCGTGACATGAAAACACAATCATAATTTCTGATATGTGTTACATAGAAGCAAACCCAGTGCAAAGTAAATATGCAGCCTTGCCGGAGAATTGTATGCAAACAGCCCTATTGGTGAGGCAGGCACGTAGATGGGCCTCCCCCCCCCCCCCCCCCCGAAATCTTCCATTTTGCTAGGACCTCTCCCCCCTCCCCCATACAGCATTTTGTCATAAACGCCCCCCCCCCCCCCCCCCCCGATACAAAATCCTAACTACGTGACTGAGGTGAGGTATGTCTACGAAGATATTTAAATGGTTATAGGTTGTGGAATCTCAAATACCAACTTGAACGTATATTACGATAAAACATCAATTCTTCAACCTGTGTAATAAGACAATAATGCAAAATTTTAGTGGGTCAGATATTGTCCACCAAAACTTGAGATCTTAAAGAGTGAAACTCTCCAAATACGTAGTTTGAATTCTAGCTGCCAAAGGTCCTGGAATCACTGGTTCGAAGCAACAGATATCTCCCCCCTCGCCCTCCCACCTTAAAAAAGAAAACTGCCGAGAGGTTGTTGGCCACCAGCAGGCTAACAACGTGTCTAAACAAAGTGGATGCTCAGAGGCTTCTGTTAGTCTATGATCTTGCTGCATAAAAATCGTGCAAAGAGCAACCTGCTGACGCAGTGGACAACACTGTCTCTCGAGGGTCTCAAGGAGCACAGCCAAAAGATTTCATGCCTAGTTGAAAGCTCGTGTCATTCTGACTGGTCCATGCAAATAAACAGTTAACACAATGAATTGTAATTCGAGCAAACTTAATCGTTGCTTACTTACAGACTTGAACCAAAATCTTTAGAGACAATAATGTGTAGACCTAGCTCTCTGTAGACCACTTTGGTATTTCTCATTTCTCTTGGCCTCTTGATGAGCTTCCAATACCTGTCGCTTGCACCGTCAAGTTGAACCACGAGTTGAGCCAGGTTTTTTTGGTGTGGCCACCGAGATCCTATGATGCCCATGGGATGGGCCAGCCACTTCATTTCTCTTTCTAATTTTTGCTGTATGTGTGTTCTCTATCCTCCCAGGATCTGCACAGGACAATGTAAGAACACATTAATTTGTCTCGTCACAACACATACACTTGCAGAAGAGAAACAGGGCTATGAAATATTGCAGAGGGCTGCTCCTACTATCCTTTTGTTTTTGTTGTAATTCTCTTTGCCCCAGCCACTCTCGTTTTACATTACAGTTGATCGTAGATTAGACTGCATAGATCACTACGGCGGAACCTAGCATGCTGATGGTTACATATTCAGGAAGCTTGATAGGTTGGCCAACAATCAAGTGCACTTCACAAAAAAGTTACCACGGACATACCTTTTGTCTATTGGGGTTCCCTGTCCCTGAGACTTGTTGGGGTGATTTTTATGCCTTGAGAATCTGTACGAATACACAAAAAGAAAAAAAATGCCAATGATGCTATTTTATGTGCAACAAACGAAAAAAAAATGCCTAACGCGAGTTTTAATTGTTTTGAGGGGAGTGCGTTGGGAGGTGTAAAAACTTTCGAAATAATTGCACATGGAAGGACGGATAGCACATCTCGCGATCAAGCTCTGCTGTCTGCATTCCGCCTTTCTATGCGTAAATCTTTCAAGATTTTAAAAGTGTCTTTAAAAATGGTTTTACTATCCAGCTTTCTATTTATTTCTGAAAGAAATAAAACGTGAAAAAACGAGTCGCAGGGCTGTAAAAGAATCTACACGAGATACATTAATAAAAACGGGCAGATATTATAAGATGTGAACTCCGAAATATTATAAAACTGGGAGAAGAATATTTATATAGAGACTTTACTCGACGGGGTATCGACACTGCGGTGAACGAGATCGACGAAAGGTAGAGGAGGTAATATTTCGCCAACAGTCTACAGATCATAAAATATTTGCAGGACGGTCTTCATCCACAAAACCGTGCTAAGAACGCTCGCCGAAATGGGTACATCGCAATGAAATCACGATGGCATTTTGTAAATTTCACAAATGAAACGATATATTCAATTACCTAAAAGAGTACAAAACCCTTAATTGGTTTCAATTTGTGGCTGGAAGATCAGCTTGGGAAAAGTTTCAATTGGGGTGAAAACTTTCAAACTCACCGTCGTCAGTTGGGATCCGAACGAACGGGTGCTTCTTGTCCCCGACGCTGCTTGGGCACGACTTTGCGTAACCGCACAAATGAGGTGGCTCAAAGACACGAAAAGCGTTCCACTTGCCCGAAAGTGAGAGGCTCGCGCAATGCGATGATCGAGGCGCCGAAGCTTGACGCTCCGAAGGCGAGCGAAAGCACCGAGCAGACCCACGGACGCCTCCACAACGGTCTACCGGTTTCAGAACGCGGAGAGCGCAAGCGCGCATGCGCATAGGCAGCGGTTTCGTTTTATAAAACGCAAGAAACAGAAAAAAGCAAAATTTTGAGAGTGTGATGTTGACATGAACTTTTAAGAAAATATATTATATTTTTAGGAATACGTAATTTGTATCTAGTAAAATAATATGCAGTCATAACTAAAGTTGAATGAGGTTCGATTCATTATTGTTTTGTTTAGTTCTTAGTAATGAGCGCCTCCGACCACGCGAACGCTGCTGTACACCTCTATGGTGGCGCCATCCGTGTTGAGCCGCGCAACTCGCTTCTTGTCCGGAGGTTGACTAAACTCTCAGATACAAAGACAAGCGCGAGCGCGGAGAACGCCCGCTCGCAGCGCCCGCGTAGCGGATGCTCCTGTCCTTAACACGTGACCTGCGAGAGACCGCGCAAGTTCTCCGCCGACACCCACCCGCCAACCGCCCCCCCCCCCCCCCCTCCCTCCCCTCCTCCAGTCACGCATGTGCGCGCCCGCTGGATGGGAACATACCCTACTGGAACAAGGGGAGCGGATCGGATACACCGATCACCGTGAGATTCCAGTGCGTTGCGTCTCACTGGATCGGACTGGTTACACCCAGGATCGCGCTGATCGGAACGGTCCACAAGTTTAGAGCCCCAAGGATCTGAACTGGAACCGCTCCGATCTGACATTTTCGTACGGGACCTTTTTATCAAATTTTCGTAAATGTCAACGCAAGCAAAAAGGCACCAAAACTGGTCGCTTAATGTAAGTCAGGCAACAAGTTCACTGCCGCAATCCTAAAGTGTCTCGTCCAAATTCTCAGCGCATTTTTCTAATCTGCTCTCGCTCCACGTTTTTAATCACTCTGTTCAATGGCCATTCACATGCCTCTCGTACCAAACAGCGGTTCACGTTCTGCAACGTACACGAGTTAAGATAAAGCCCCTGAAACGACGAAAGGACACATTCGATATGGAGTTCATAACTCTTTGCGCGGGTGTACCTGACCCAACGTTGTTTGTGTACGGCCGCCCGACATTTCTTGTCCGATTTCTTTTACCAATACCTGATAAACGAGTAACCGAGTAAACAATTAACCGCCAGTCTTTGGTTATTCGGTGGCCGTACCGGCCACCGGATAACCAAAGACTGGCGGTTAATTGGCCACCTTCCGGGACACTCTCGCTCGCGCGCTGCAAAAACGAAACTATTCATACTATTCTGATCATACTAGATTCCCTAATGACAGGTGCTCAAATCGGACTTCGGCGCCCAAATCGACCACGTCATTTATGGCTACCACAAGAGCCGAGATGCGCTCCAGTTGACGTAGTCGAGTTACGCTGCGTCGAAACTCCGCTGCCATGACCGTTGTTAAAATTCGTTGATCAGGAGTTGGAAGATGGTGTTGGAACGGTGTTTTAGGAGTGCAGTAACACGTGTTAGTGAACCTTTAAACCCATGCCATAATAAGCATGTGTGATAAGGTTCCGTAGAGCTCACGTAGTTTATTTCAAACTTCAGCGAGTTATGTGTAAGAACTAGGGGTGTGCGAATATCAATATTTTCGAATACGAATCGAATACGAATAGATAGCTCGGAATACCGAATCGAATATCGAATAGTCGGGTGCATTTATTGACAGCATTTTTATTTTCACAAATCAAAACCTGCAGTTAAACATTTTTTTTTTAATTTTCGAACTGCAGAATAGCAGTTGATTTTTCTGCATGACAACTTGTAATCTTAACGAAAATAAAAACACAAAAACTAAAATTGCAGTTGTAGGGAAGATTACAAGTTCTCATGCAGAAAAATCAACTGCTGCACATGGCCAGGTAGGAGGCGCTCCCTTCGAACGGAAACTACGCCTCCAGCCACAGAAAATACTCTCTCACTCGGCACTGAAGTGGCAGGTATTGCCAGGTATTTGGTGCAAAGCTTCGCTAGACTCGGATATCTTAAGCACCCGACAGTTCGCCACCACTCACATGGATCACCCTCTCTCTCTTTAGCAGTGCCTTCTCTGCATACGCTGCAAATTCCCATTCTAAAGCTGAAACTACTTTGCTTTCTATTGCACTTTTGGCTAAGTGGTCAAATGCTTGCCAAACATTTGCTGACGGTGTTGAGCCTTGCTCTTGTGCCTGTGTTGCAGCTTCCCGCTGAGCTTCTTCAGTAGCATCACATGAGACTAGCTCTTGCAGCACCAGAGCTCTTAACCATAATAATGTTTTCTTTTCGCCTTTAAAAATAGTGGACTTGAAGCGTGGGTCCAAGAACATAGCAAGGCACGCTTCCTTGTCATACAGAGTGAACCTTGCTTTGATGGATCTTATCAGTTCTGCGGGAAATTCTGATGCCCCAGCAGAGTTACCTAGACAGTGGAGCATACCAAAAATCATAGGAACTTGGGAAGACGAAGACGGATACTTCTCAGCACTGGAAATAACAGTGACATCAAACAATGGCTTCAATGCTTGTACATATTCAGAAGCATCTTTCCACTCATGATGAACCAAGTCCATCGTTGTCGCAGTTCAAGGTAGCAAGCTCCACGGTGACTGCTTCTTTGAGGTTCAGAAGGCGAGACAACATAATATACTGGCTATTCCATCTCGTCTCCACGTCTTGCACAAGACGTAGTGCGTCCTTTCCCATCTTTTTTTGACACTCCTCGAGCCTTTTCTGAGCTGATGAACTGTGCTTGTAATGTCCCACAATATGCCCCACTTTCTTGCACAGGCGATCAATGGTCGGCGAACGGGATCTCGCGTCATTAATCGCCAGTTGAAGCGTATGTGCGAAACACGCTTTTTCAGTCCACGGAACTCTCCTTACCACAGCACGGATGTTGCGCCCGTTATCCGTTACGGTGAACTTCGCCACATTCATCGGGTATCTCCCATTCATGGCACATTTCGTCCAGAATTGTTGCGATGTTCACAGCACTGTGACTGGCAGCCATGTGTCGAGTGTTCAATGTGAACCGCTTCATCGTGAATTTTGGAGTGAGAAGATGGCAGGTGAAGCTGGCGTAACTTTCGTTAGCGCACGATGTCCACATGTCGCTTGTGAAAGCAACAGCGGTGGTGCCACCTTCAAAGGCACTGTTGAGCTCTGCTTTCACCTTCTTTCGGGTGTCGTCGTACATCCGTGGTACAAGAAAGCGCGAGAGTGTAGAGCGGGATGGTAGGCGATAGTAGGGAACGGCCTCTGTCAGAAGTTCTTTGAAGACGCGGTCTTCCACAGTGCTGTAAGGCTGTAAATCAAGCGCCACAACGGCGGCCACCTTGTTATTTAGTGCTCACACCCTCTTTCCTAGCAGGGGTTCCGTGCGGCGCACGAAGTCAGTCAGCGTCGGTTGATCTTCTCCTGGCGTACCAGCGGTAATCCCACGATACTCTTTCAACAACGCAAGATGTACTTTGAGATGGTTGACAAGGGGCGTTGTCGTACCTGTGAGCGTTTTAAGCGTTGACTCACATGCCGTACATTGCGCCATCGATGCCGTCAATCTCGCAAAATATTTCCAAATAGCACTCGTCTCTCTTCCTTTCGGTGCCGTTTCCCATTCGTTCCTCCGCTTCGCAGACGGCTCCCCGCAGTCACCTCCATCCGCCATAACACGGGTGGGCGAACGCGAAGTGAGCAGTTTAAAATGTGAGGAGTCACAGGGGAACAAAAACTCGCACATTACCGTTACCGACACCGACGCCAGCAGTTCATCAAGTTTAGGTTGAAGCCTCCATGAAGCTATGTCGCTGTCAACGGGCCTTCCTTACCAAAACTGAAACCGAAGGCAAAACTTACGCTTGCGAATACGTTCTTGACTATTCGATTACTATCGAATATTCGTGTTACTACGAATATTCGAAAAATACCAATTCGTATTCGATTTACGAATCGAATACGAATAATAAATCTACAATATTCGATTCGTATTCCAAATTTCGAATATTCGCCCACCCCTAGTAAGAACACAACACTTTATGAGGAACAAATGACAAAACAAGTGTGCATCAAACGGAATTAAATCAGCACGTTCTTACTCACGAGGAGAAAACTTGTCTTTTTTTGGTTATACTTTTGCTACCCACAATGTTGAAAACGTCTGGAACACCTTTTTTAATTTGAAATATGCATCCCGTATTGAACCGAATGAATTGATAGAAGCTGTAATAAAAACTGGGTTACTTAACAAAATAGAGTTTAATGAAACGTTTCGCCTCCCAGGTGGCAGCCATGGTCCGTACACAAAAAAAAAGCAATGAAAGTGTACGAGCAGTAGGAGGTGCAACTCATGGCTCTTTACTGTACTAACGGTGCCTCACGCAAAGGAAGCAAAACGTTTATTTAACTCTTAATTTTGAAAAGTCAAGCCGTTTTAATTTTTACTTTCACTATATGTTCGCGCGGTTTCTGAAGTATTGTTTGCATCCACCGGACTAATTACCTATTGATTCCAACATCGTCAACTACGCGTGCATGAAGGAAAGTAAAAACTGGATTACAAGCATTTAACAAAACAATTTACGATTTCGAAAGTAAAGTAATTCATTTGCCTAGGCTCAGCGTGTTTTGTGTTCATTATTCCTTTTTATTTGTGAAGTTTTTACCACGAACATTTATTTGTATCCAATGTACTACAAATATTGCTGTCGTCTCGGCGGTGGAAGGCCGTGGACTATTCAAGGTGTGTCATCCGAGCTCGAAAACCTTCGACGTAAATGAGCGGAGCGTTAATTCCACTCTCCCGTCTGTGAATGGGTGCGAACATCTCGGAGGGGTGTTGTGTCGAGAGCGCGTGTGCCCTTGAGCGGAACCGGTTGGAATTGCTGTCATCACCAAAACGCTGAACCGCCTTCGTTCCGCGTTGCGCCAAGGCAATGTGCGACGATGCCGGTCAGGGAAACAGCGGTTGCCACTGCGGTGTTAGTGATCCTAACTACGCTGTTTCATGAGGCGGCCTCTGCACCCTCGTGTCTGGACAGGGATTACCTCTCTACCTGCAGCGAAGACTGCGACCGATACAAATTCTACACGTGCGCCAGCTTGAAGAAAGTGGGCGACTTCTACCACTACGTGCAGCGTGCCCTCAAGTATCCCAACCTGTGGTTCATCTTGGAGGACAGCCAGCTGGACTACTACCCAGGCGGCACCTTCGTGGACGGCAACGTGAGCGTCATTGAGCTGCGGAACGCGCGGGTGCACAGCTTCGCCCAGTTTGAGACCGGGCCCAACCCGTTCCTGGGGATCGAGGACTCGCTCGAGATCATCATCTTCAGGGACGGCAGCACGCTGCCGGACTCCTGGACGATGCTCGGTCGGCTCAGGAAGCTTGAAAAGCTCGAGTTCTGGAACATGAAGCACCTCGAGCTCACTCGCGATTTCAACGACCTTCCGCAGACCATGACTCGGGTCTATATCTACAACTCGACCATCGGCTACATCGACGAGAACTGGCTGTCCTCGCTGAAGAATCTCGAACGCGTCGTCGTGCAGAAATCCAACCTAAAAAAATTTTTGAGATCGATGCTGCCGCTGCCTGCTCCGAAGCTACATTTCCTGGACCTTGAGTAAGTACTTAGACTAAATACTCAGAATTAGTCAAACTTTCTACTGGGAAGGTGACAATGTGGCCGGTTTTGCTAATGAGAAGACACTTGACTTAAGGTTACTTGTCGGCGCCTTTCTTGTGCTATGCCCAGTACGCTAGTAGAGAGTATTAAAATATCGCGTTATTTTAGAATTATATTGCAATCGAAGCTGTGCCCTACCACTCCAAAACCCGCTCTGATGCACGCGTGAGGAGCATTGTATGGGTTTTCAAAACGATGCGGTAAACACACAGTATTCAGCTTCCTGATGATTTCAGTAGTTAATGCCGATTTTGTGTTAAAAAATGCCAGTCTTTAATTTGTTCGCACTAAAATACTTTTCTTAGTTTCACACTTAAATTTCTTTTGTCAAACTACCCTGTTGGCTACTTAAAAAAATGACTCCACAAAACACAGAAAACGTAACCATTGAAAAACTGGATTACTTTCCCACCATCTTCCTAGGTTTGATTTCCACCCGCTTGTTTTGATCTCGTGTCCTACATTGGACAGGTGTGCGGTCGTGTAATTACACTACAAAAACGTTTGAGTTCATCTCCCTGCAGAACAAGTTGACAGCCAATCAGGGCGAAGAAATATGTTATTGTCGAAATTCAGCACACGATTGGATATGAAAACTCAGAAGCATTCAGGAAGAATCAGCAAGTGAAACCTTGTCCCTGCACACATTGCATCTTTTCCTATCGTAGCGAGCTTCACCATTGACTGGGATCCTTCTGTGATTCGCCCTGATTTGCTGTCTACGTGTTCTGCAGGAACGTACCTTCTTAGAGTGCACTGCGTAATATACGCGAAGGACCCCAAGCTAGCACTCGAGTCAAACTGGCCAAATTTTTATCAAAAGCAAAGGCGTCAGACACCCCATTTTGGGACAAATTAACTTCCTACTTGTTCTAGGCCCCAGTGTGTGTTCTAAGTGCCCTCATATCTGATCCGCTAAAAGTGCATTACGGTCAGCCTCAATTTTTGTAACTCTGAAAAATTTTTAGAACAAAATGACAATAATCTCATTAATATGGTGTGTCGGCCGCACGAGCGACGATCAGGTGTCGGCATCATACTCGATGTCCAATTCCGTTCGTCTTGTTCGCACGGCTATTATATGTTCAAAAATAAGACATTTTCCAAGAAATGTTTACCGCATGCGCTCGCTTTCATTAAACAGCTGCGAAAGTTCTAATTATGTTCGGCTGGCGAAAGTGGCGGAAGCTTTGTGGAAAGATGTGTTACATTTTCTGCCTACCCCGCGCCTTACGTGTTGCCACATTTTTTTTTGTTAGATGAGGTTTTACGTTAATATGGATCACGCAGTCTTTTTAGAAAAAAGGCTGGCTCTGCTAGACACCAGTAGATACCTTTAGGGGCGACTCAGATACAATAGACCTTTTTCGAAAGTCAATCTACCCACCCTGTGCAGAGTTAAACCTGACGCTCTAATGGCGGCACTACACAGCTTCTCCAGGCCAGAAAAATTGAACGTCTTCGAAAGCGTAGGGCAGAAAGGGGAAAAGATGTTGGTTCTTTGACTTCACCTTCGATTCAGGAAATCAAGGGTGCTTGATTTAGCTGAGCATGATCTCCTCTAACCGCCATTAGATTCGGCAATATTGGAGCTTTTGAAACCGCCACAAGGTGACTCTGACTTTTGAAAAGGGTCTATTACTGTGCAATCATCCGGTGTTATTACCAACCGACGTGCCAACAGCTCTTTCTCGCTCGCGTCGCTTGGGTCGCAAAAAATTGGACTTTCGCATGAATGATATTCTTTTCCTATTAAAATTTAATGTGAAATAAAGAAGAGACTGCTGGCACGCATACTTTCTGGCTTGCTTCCTCGGAGCCAGTCGATGGTCCAAATCGCCGCCGGATTCAAACGGCTAAGTCGTTTGCGTTCATTTATTTATTCAATCTGACCCAACCAAGCGCGATGTGTGCGCCAGCTGCTAGGTGTAAAAATATGAAAAAGTATAAAAAGGCCCATTACTTTTGTCTTGGTACGGTGCCCGGTCAACTACAGAATCTTGCTATCAGAAGGAATTAAAAAGCTGATGTTCGTTCACAGCTGCTCGACAGCGTACCGCTCCACACCAGCATGAAGTAGGCTCACGGTACTGTAACATTGAAATATTTCTATCCAAGGAATTCTTCGTTTGCTAGCACGTAGTGTAATAGTCTTTTTGCATATTTTATATTCACGCAATTACCTGAGTGCGTAATTGTGTGGCACTTTAATATAATTTATTTTGCAGTTTATTAAATTTAATAATTCTGGTTTATTTTATCCTTATCATTTGGAGGGGCAGGGGCTTAGTCTACATTGAATAATAATAATTACGAAGACCCAGGGAGCACGGACAAGGAAAGAAGAGGACGACCAGCAACCCCTGTGTCCTCTCGCCTTCTTCTCTATTGGTGTTTTCATCTCATTTAAGACAGGTTTTTTGTTCAAAACTTTAAGTTTTTAACAAACGAAAATTATGTTCTGGAAGCATTCTTGAAATGAAAGACAGCGGAAACAGCTAGCTTGGCGTATTTTTTTTCCCCGCGTTATTGACCATTAAATTGCCCAGGCGAACACAGACGTTTCTCTTACCGGCCGGCCATCGCATCTTTGACCGCTCGCTATTATCCCATTTTTAAAATACAGAACTAAAACACTTTTGTGATATTTTCAAAATGAATTTTCTTAGGTTTGAGGATTTGAATAGAATCGTTTATTTTTCAATAATTAAAATAAACAAATGTCGAACTCTGATGATTTTTTAGCAAAGTTTGGCAAGTCTTTACGAGTGACCTATTAAAAATATTTGAAAGATCTTGACATCGCCAAAAAGCTCAAATTTAGCTATTTTCAACGAATACAAATTGAATATTATCCATACCAAATAAAGTCGTTACATACATTTGAATGAGCGAACGCTTCGGAAATCTATCAAGTTGAAATTCGACTTCCCAAAAACATATTTTTATTTGCGTCAATTTTATTAGTCGCAAGGTATAATAGTGGTTTAATAAAATAAATTATGATAAATAGTAATAACTGTATATATGAGTGCAATTAAAGCTTTCACTTTGTCCGATGCGCGTTGCAAAATGGCAAGCTTTTTTGAGAAGGAAATACTTTCTAATACGCATCACTTACAGTTTCACTCTCTTAAGGTTACGAGTTAATTAAAGTCTAATTATTAGGTAATTATCTACACGACGTCACCACACTGACCCCAATACCACCAAGAGAGCACGCCTTTACAAGGAACAAATGGCAAGATTCAAGCTTGAATTTCGGATGTACAAACAAAACACAATAGTGTTTTTGTTTATATTTGCTAAGAAACCCACAATTCTATTTCGTTTCCAATAAAACTGAAAACAAATATAAAAAAGTTATTTTTAATCAGTTTCGAATTTGCTGAATTTTTAAATCATTCGGTCCTTCAAATGTAAGTATCATATCTTATTTTAAACATATGTATATTGCCGTGGAGCATAGCTGACCAAGTAGGCAGCGCGCTTGTGGCCTGATTCTGTTTCTGGCTCTCGACGTGAACAGTCGCTGAATGGCTGACTCCTCCGGAGCTGCGATAAGGGCCCTCGGCGCCCGTGGTTTTATGTCCGATGACGGTGCGTCCGTCGCCGACGGTTACAAGGTTGTTTTACCGCCCATCCGAACTGGGGCGGCGTGTCTGAACCCTGTTTTGCTGTATTGCGACATCAAGGGACCCCCGTACAGGATTGAAGAGTTCATGCAAGAACTGAAACGGTGTGCTGTACTCAGCGACATCGCGCCCCTTGGGGCCTTTCAAATGAATCACGTCTAGTTGGCAACATTACGGACGCCCGAGGCCGAGGAGAGACTGCTGAATGCCAAAGAACTCAAGGTGAAGGGACTCCGCTGTGTCATCATCGATCCCAGCACAACCGAGGTTCGTGTTCGCTTTCACTGGCTTCCTTTGCACGTACCGGACGACGCGGTACTCAGACTCCTGGAGCCTTACGGGACATTTGCCGACGTCGGGCGCGAAAAGTGGCGGGTTGCGGGATTCGAGGGCGTAGAGTCTACCACCCGAGTCGCCCGCGTGACGCTCAGGAGCGGTGTCACGCCGGACAGCATTCCTCACCAGCTACGACTCCACGGGGCTAAAGGCTCGTTCACACCGCCCCGTTTTTTTACGTTACGTTACGAAAAGTCACCGGGAAATCTGTGCTTCGTATTAAGCGTGGCTACCAATTCGAGGAGATAGCCTGGCACGCGACATTCGAGACGCGAATGTTTCGGTGACAAAAACGTAACGTAAGGAATCGGTGCTGTGTGAAAAGTTGAACCGAGGTCAACTCCTTACGTTACGTTACGACGAGCCTTGTGTCCTTGGTTGCCATGGCAACTCACCGTCCTACCTCGTCGTCACCGAAACGTTCGTTTCTCGAATTGCCTGGCTATTTCCTTGAATTGGTAGCCACTCTTAATACGAAGCACAGATTCCCCGGTGACTTTTTGTAACGTAACATAAGAAAACTACTATGTGTGAACCCGCCTAGACGTGCTCGTTGTCATCCCTGGGAGGGAGCCTGTCTGCTTGCGGTGCAAGCGCTCATGGCACATGAGGCGAGACTGTCGCATGCCGAAGTGCTCGAAGTGTTCCGACTTCGGGCATGAAAAAGAAGATTGTCCCGATTCTTTTTTTCTTCGAGAACAGGAGCATTCCTTCATTCGAACGTTCACCCAGACCAAACTGTCACCTTTCCTGCCATCATTCCTTGTTTCCTCGTGTGGTGGCGAGCCCACTCGACTCGTGGGGTTTCAAAAGGAGGTCATTGACGCAGTGGGGTTTCTGTCCACTCGTTCTTCTTTCGAATATTTGTCTCTTGTGAGCAAGAAAACACTGACGCGCGATTCGGTAGTCAGTTTGTTTCCGACGCCACTGTATAGAACTGTTTTGTGTAATGGCAGCCAAGATGTGCTGAAGAGAGTGAAAAGAATGTCCTTCGGTGAAAACTTTTTTTATTAAGTTACACACCAATACGTTGCCGGTCAAAGTGTGGCTAAGTGAAAAGGGTATTTACGTGCCGTGGACTGTGAATTGTTTGTTATGGTTAAGTGGTTTTTGCAGAACGGTCGTACTATGTTCCTTCGATGATTTTCGGTATACTTAGGCAACTTTTCAAGTGTGACCTGTTTGAAATATTTTAATTACCTTGATATCATCGGTAAGCTAAAGATTTCCCTTTTTATTGAATGCAATTTCAATATGACATGTTACAAATAAAAGGTTATATAAGTACACGAATAAACAATTTTTTACAAAACCCAGCAAATTAAAACCAATTTCTAAAATAGAAAAAAAAGTTTTATTGTCTTTGAGTCTTATTGGTAGCAATGCATGACTGTAATCTGTCAACAAATAAAAACAGAAAACTTGGTATATTGCTTGTATGACTTCAGTAATATCTTCAATCTTGTCAGTTGTTTGTTGTGACTACGTCCTGACATTGGTGCTCTCTTAGCCAACACTGAGGCGCAGTATACTTATTTACACAGCTTTGATAGTTTAATTAACGCGTTACTTTAAACGATAGTGGAGTTGTGCGTAATGCGGAATAAAAAGTGTTTTGTTCCGCAACAAAGCTTTCCTTTTTACAGCGTACATCTGACAGGGTTCAAGCTTTAATTGCGGTCATATAAACAAAATAATGTATAATGAACGTGTATTTTCTAATGAACCAATATTGCAACTTGCTACTAATAAAAAATATCAAATAAAAACTAAGTTTCCGAGAAAATCGATTTTGGATATGCTCGATTTCCGAAACATTCGTTCGTTCAAGTGAACGCCGAAGAGTTTATTACATAAATAAAATATGAAATCTGTATTAATTGAAAACAGTTAAATTTCAACTTTCCTGGGATTTCACGGTTATTGAAATATCCTAAATAGGTCACGCGTAAAAACTCGCCAAACATTACTGAAAATTATCGAGGGAGCACAGGTAGACATTTCTTTAAAAACTATTTCAAAATATTTTTTATAATAAAGTCTACTTCGAGAGTGTCACAACAAAATGCTTCATTTTGAAAAAGGAAAATGGAAAAAAAAAAAAGATAGCGAGTAGTCAAACATGCAATCCTCGACATGTGGGAGAAATGTCAGTTTTCGCCTCAACCATTTCAATAATCAAGTACACGAAAAAAAAAAAAAGATTCGTCAATTTTGCCGTTTTCGCTGTCTTTCATTTCAAGAGTACCTGCAGCTTCTTTTATTCTGTCGAAATGTTTATTTTTCAAAAATGCTCCTAGGACAGATAATTTTTTGGTCAAAATTAAGGAGTGGACCTCGGAAGTGTGTTTGAATTGAGACGAAAAGAAGCGGCGAGCAAGTGTTCTATAATGAGCCTTCGGCGCATTAGAACCCAAGGAGGGACACGCCAATCAGAGGTCAACACAGAGAAGGCGCAGAGAACAGGCGATGAGGATGCAGCCAAGGGCGCGCCGTCATTGGTAGACGTCGAAGGGAAACAAACACACGAGGTGCCCAAGGGGCAGACCAGCTTGGACGCCGTATAGTGTTCGAGTCAAAGTCGTTCGGGGGCGTCGTATTGCTATTCTGTGTTCCACTCTGCCCTGAGAGCCTGCTTTTGGAATAACGAGAATAAGGCTCGGGGTTTCTTAAAAATGTTCCTGTTTGTATATTTGCGGTTATATCACGGAAAGAGAAGGCCGCCAACGTGCCTCGCGTTTTTGGAAGGCACGCGGAAAGAGCTGACGGCGACGAAGCGGCAGTCGTGCTGCGCGTCCCACAAGAGTGCGTATGCGGCTGCGGTGAAGGCTGGTCGTTGCCGTCGCAGTGACGCAGGCGTGACCGACGCACTCGGGGGAGATGTCCGAACAACTAATAACCGAGCAGAACAAGACACGGAACAGGAACCAATACGGCTAGCAAGGTCGTCTGCCTTTTGCGGATTTAAGGTAAAAATGTCTTTCGAGAAACGTTTATCGAGTTAAAACTTCGAATATTGGACGCTCTGGCTCTATGGACATTTCGTCCCAGTGAACGTTTTAACCTGGGTGTACATTTTGACTCGGTGGACATTGCGTCTTAATGAACAATTTGACCCGTTGGACAATTTACCTCGTCGACTTATATTTTAACACCGGTGCTGATACCTTCTTGTATACATATGTAGTATAGATACACACAGGACCTTCCACAAACGGTCATAATCTGCGCACTTGCTCAAATCTGAGGGACTTTTTAATCCTGTGACAAGCCATATTTTCCCGTGCCGGACGTTTTGGAGAGAAGAGCTATTTCTATTCGAAAAATAAGACAAACGCTACGGCCCGCCCAACCTCCACCTGAACGTGCCCAGTGGTTGAAACAAGATGCCGAATGTTAACAAAAAAAGATATGAAAGTTTTAAAAAGTGTGAGCGATTTAAAAGGAAAAAAAAATTAATCGCGCATTAGGTGATTTCAGTTTCACAAACTTAGCGACTTAAAAACGATCACGAACATCTGCTCCCACGACTCACTCACTCCACGCTAATAAATTCGCAGTATACCATTCTAAATTTCGAAATTTTTTTTGTAGAAATGCGGCAAATTTAGTGCTCTCAAAAATCTAATTCACTGTGTGCACACGTCTCTTTTGGACGTTACTTCGAGATTGAAGGGAGCATGAAATGATTTTTAAACTTCTTCCTCCTGAGCTCGAATCCTCAACTCCTAAGCGAAATGAGAAATCACGTGACCGCGACGTGCTTGGGCACCGGAGGCGATATGGCTCCAAGCTTCCACCGTGCTTTTTAAGCACACCATGGAACTTGTCATTCTCAAATGATGATAAGTGCCGTCAGGGCACTCATTGGCCACGAACACGTATTCCAATATTTGTCGACGGATGGATTGTTGACGAGCGCATTCGTCCGAGTGACGCGAGGCTCCTGTCCAATGCATGCGCTGGGTTCGGATGACGTGCTTGGTCACTGTGCAGGCATCACAGTGTGAAATTAACAGCGCAAATACGACAAGAAAGGATAGACAAGGGAGACAGGATAGAGCGCTGAACTAACAACTGAAGTTTAATGAAGAAGAGAAAGAGGAAAAAGTATCTAAGATTGCTTTTAAGACATGCATAATGAAAACCCGCCAAAGCATATGCTATAGCTAGAACACTACCATACACTGCCTGAAAATGAATGTTTAAGGATACTAAGCTTTAAGCTGCTCGCTTAAAATACTTTTTGAAAACTATTGAGTCATGGGACGACGTGCATAGAAACTCCGGTAGAAAAAATGAAAGGAAGTTTACGACTAAAATATTCACAGATGCTAAGGATCGTTAAAGATCGCGACTTAAAAAATAAAGTTCTTTTGGTGACCAGGCCACGGACGGCGGGCTAACGCGGGCATCCCCACTGTGAATCTTTGAATATTTTCGTCCTAAAATTCCTCTTTATTTTTTCTACCGGAGTTTCTATGCACGTCGTCCCAGGACACAATCCTTTTCAAAAAGTCTTTTAAGCGAGCAGCTTAAAGCTTAGTTTCCTTAGCAGTTCATTTTCAGGCAGTTTATGGAAGTGTTCTAGCTATAGCATATGTTTTGGCGGGTTTTCATTATGCATTTTTGAAAGCAATCTTAGGCACTTTTTCCTCTTTCTCTTTAAACGTCCGTTGTTAGTTCAGCTGTCTATCCTATCTCCCTTTTCTATCCTTCCTTGTCGTATTTGCGCTGTTAATTCCACATAATGATCAACCAACTGGCCCACCAGATGATCATAATGCGTAAGAGTGAAAAGGCGGAAAGATTTCGAAGTAAAGGAGGCACGAAATAGTCTACTATATTTTAAGATTTCCTTACCCAAAAGCAGGCATTAGGCTTTATATGCTCGAGAACTAGTTTGATTTTGGCGCACTAAACGATATCCGATTAGTAAAGATCCTAGTTTATGCCAACCAAAAATTCATCCCATGGCCCCTTCAAGATATAGCGCTTTTTTCTGGAAATGTTACTCTGGTATCGAACTGCTTTAGTTGCGTTCTGGCAAATATTAATTATGTTAGCGCTCAGAAAAGAAGGATTTATCCGCTCCCTACAGCATGTGCATTTTGAGTACCATTGGTTTAGTATGACTAAAAATGCTAGGCGATAACGTAAGTTTTGTTAGTTGGTTGAGATAATGTAAAGAAAAGTAAAGACAAAGGTTTAACAAAAAGGATGAACTCGAGAATACTTTTCTGGGTCCAAAAGACGGGCGTAAAGTTTCTCGCCCCTGTACTAATTGTGAAATTTGGAGCATTAATGCCCTTGCTTCGGATGAAAGTGAACGAGCTGCGCATGATGACGTTTGTAACAGAAAATTTTGAAATAGATCTTTATAACAAATGGAACATTGTTGCCTCAAGCAACGTTACAATTCACCACACCACAAGGTCCCGGACACAACAGAGTACAACAAACCTTAACTTGAACCTTTTGAGTGCTTGGCGGTGCGGAGGAGCCGCGCTGTTCGTTGAAAGAAAGACAATTCGTAAAAGCGCAACTTGTAGTAGGACTATTGGTCACATAGTGGAATTCGTTATTGGGCACTTTGTCACTGGGTCCACTGGTCAAACAGCGAGAGAAGGGTGGCATGGAATGCGTATGTCCAAAAATAAAATTTCAAAGACCACTTTATTTTTCGCACAGTTTGCGGCTTCGGAGGTCTCAGTCACTTCTCTTTTCTGGGTTCCGAGCTCAGCCCTGTTTAGGAACATGTTTTAACGAGTTTACAGATCTTGCAAAAAAAAAAAAAAAAAAAGGACCCGAGGGACATTTTGATTCCGTAGGCACTTCGACCCGATGGACGTTTTGACTCTGTGGACATTTTGACTGTATTGGACATTTTCACCCAGATCGACGTTTTGAATCGGTGTATATTTCGACCTGGTTGAACATTTCGTCTCGATAGACATGTTGATACGCGTGTCCCATAACCTGTTGGACATTTTGACCCAATAAACATTTTGCCTCGATGGACGTTTTGACCAGAAGCCCTTTTGGCGCACCCCGCGCACTTCTTCACCCTCCAGACGCGCCCACTTGCTTTAGATTCTCTTCCGATTTCACCCAGTGAGGCGCGTACCTGGCGGGTAATATGCCCGTTGTCCTTTGATTGGTGTGCTCCTTTCTGCGTCCTGATACGCCGAAGATGCTTTTTGGAGCACTTTCTCTCCGTATACTTGGGGATACTCTTGAGTGAATCTAAAAGCGGAATGTTAGTTTCACTCAAAGTGCATTTTCTGTATTCGCTTTAGGTGAACAATTAGGCTAGTGCAGTACGACCACTGATCTAGGGCCTTTAACGTGCATCCGGCACTGAACGCACGCCGGTACGATGCTCATCCAGATTGAAACGGTCCGGAGTGGGAACTGACAAGGAACTTCCGCGACCGTGATTAGAATTCGTTTGGCTGCACATAGGCAGCAAAAGAGGATTGATTAGACATACATTTGACGGATTGCTTCCCATAAAAAAGAAACCATTTATAGGAAATAAATCTGGTTGCTGCACTGAATACACGTGAAAAGGAGAAATTCCCTCGAGTAAATGCTATCCACACATAAAAGACAAAAGACTCGCACGGGCAGAGGAGAGGGCAATGAGAGACATTGACAGGTAATAGGAAGTAAGTTTCAATCGTGGCGGCACACCAAAATATTTGAATGTTGAAGCTACGTGACAACAGTGGTCGTTTTTTTTTGTGTGTGTTTTTTTTTTTCTCAGGTGGAACGCCTTGACGTTTCTTCCAGAAGATATCGGCCAGGGCTTCCCAGTCCTTGACTTTTTCAACGTTGGCGAAAACAACATCACCACCTTAAGCCAGGAAAGCCTAGCTCCACTGAAGAGCGCCGGATACCTGCACCTGTATGGTAAGGATGAAGCATGCGACGATCTGCCACACTTTCGAATGGTAGCGATAGCGTCAGTGCCGTAAATGTTGGAAGTCTAGATTCAAATGCTTTAAAAATATGAAACTGATGCCAGTTAAACTGGCGACAAGAAATGTATACGAGGGGCAGAGAGGTGACCGTGCAGTACATACAGAAGCGTACCTTCTCCAGCATTCCTTTTTGATATCTCAGAAACAAGGGGTGCGCTCGGCTAAGGTAAAATTAATACGACCCTGAATATGCCGGTTTTACGTTGCGGGACGAGCTCTACGGATATTATGTGTTAATTAGGGAGAGCCGAATATCACCTCTCAAGGATGGGACAACCATACCTGCATCCTCCAGCGATGACCTCTAGTGCTCCGCTCACCATTGTTGCATCCGATGCAGAGAGATAGGTTAATGGGTCAGTCGCGATTTCTGAATGGCCAATGTATGCCATTTCAAGCCATTAAGACGTAAAAAAGTACACGTAAATCGTTTTGAAAGTGTTGAAGTGCTGCCACATTCTGGCCGGACGGAGAGTAATTGGCGCGTGGGGTTTTGTTAGGACTTATTATCTTAATAATCTTTCATTCTATTCCACGGAAGGCGAAGGAAAGGCTTCAAGCTCGAGTGCGAGCGAGCCCTGCGATCACACTCCACGCCGCTTCGATTACATCTTATACTTCGTATCACTAGCTGCGTGCGGTACAGGCGAAGGCAACGTTAGACGAGGGGAGAAAGGGCATCCATTAGGAAGGCTGAGGAGGAGGAGAGAAACCACCTCTCTATCGTTCCAAGTGCTCTCCCTCTCTCCCCTCGCCCTCCATTGCCCGTCTCTCCTCTCCCGTTCCGCCTTCCTTGTGATCGCTCTCTCGGCCTGGCGTTGCCTTCGCATGCACTGGACACAGCTGGGGACACGGAGTATAGAGGTGTCCTCTGTGAAGCCTTCGATGTGCGGCGGTTCTGGCAAGAAACTCGGGAGTTTTAGTGTAAGAGTGACCATTGTGACCTCATGGCTTTTCATCTAGTTACGTTGCGTGGTTTGCTGTTGATACAAAAGTACGGTGACGCCGCATTGCTGGCCTCCTTGGTACAATCTGACATAATAAAACCGAATGTTTTTTTTTGTTTTTTTTTTTTTGTTAAGAGACTATACGTCGAAGGGGGCCAAAAAGACGTCAATCCTGACTTTTGTTTTTCCTTCAGTTTATCTTTGTCCGGGTACCCGCCTTGTGTGGGTCAGCGTCAGCCTCACTCAAAATACGCCCCAATAACCCGTTTTTTCAGTTTCAATTATCTACTCGTCGATGTCAGCACTGCAGAACGGCAGCTGACGGCATGCCTCCAGGGTTGTTTTATATTTGCATGCACTATTTCATGGGACGCGGTTTGATGCTAAGCCTAAAGAGCCCAATGAATTATGTTTACTGTAAATGGACCGCCAAGATGGAGCATGACGGAATGCGCTTACCAAAAATGGCAGAGCGTGCCCACGAAGCGGACTAATTAGGAGCGCGCGCTGCACGACCGAAGACAGCCGGTACCGCACTGTAAACTTTAATGTGTTTTCTATCGAACGATAAAGGGACTTTTAGCGAGCTGTTGCTGTGTTCCGCGAAGCGCACTACTGGAGCCTTTGAAGCACGGTTTTAAGCGGGCGCCCGGAGCGATACCTTGACCGCGGGGCGCGCGCTTAAAAGAATGCTTCAATGGCTCCGGTAGGGCTCCGGTAGTGGGGTACGCGGAACACGGTAACGGTTTGCTAGAATATAAGTGAGCGCCAAATCAGCTTGCGAAGGTGTTTCGTGAATCGTTGAGCGTATACCACGGTGCGCCTGGAGTGGTATGCGCCGATTGGCAGATGGAAATCACCTTACGTTTTACCGTGCGGCTGACGTATTAGAGCAGTGTTTTATACCAGGCAAATCATGAAATGCAATCAGGCGGCAGCCTTTTTTTTTTGTGGAAGTAGTTTGCGTTAGCTTACATGTAGCGTAATTATTTTCATGGCATGTTTATTTAGCCCCCCAATCGGTACAATTAAGAACTGTCGAAATTTCGTTATGAATATTTATATTTCGCATCAATAACTTTTTTATATTAGTATTTCTTATATTTATATTTTTATATATTTTTTTTAAAATTAGTATTGTCAAAACAAAAACCGAGATTGCCGGAAGCATTTGGCATTTATATAAGAAAAAAACATTTCTAATAAAGAAAGATAATATTCCCTTTCTTCCTGACAAGCTTTGTTCACTGAAATGATTTTTAAGGTCGCTCATCAATAATAATCCCTGGAGAAGGGGAAAAAGAGGGACAAAGGAGAAACATAAATCTCCAAACACAGCTACAGGTGACTATCAGTGTTGCCAATTTAGCGGTTTTTCCGCTAAACTTAGCGGTTTGTGGTTCTGTTTAGCGGGATAAATTATTGTTTTTGGGGCGGCGGGATTTTTAGCCGGTTTTATGTAATCTTGGCGTTTTTTTAGAGATAAAGATGTTTTATATCAATTTACTGTTCACTATGCACTTTCATATCCATAATAATAAGGATAATAAGCCACAGTCGTCTCCGCTGACTCTCAGTAACGTTCTGGTTTGTGAGAGTAACACCTGTCATTACGAACCAGCGCACAGGCAAACACTTATTCAAAATTCAAACACACAGAAAATATACTTACACAGCGCTGTGTGAGTGTATTTCTTGTGTGAATAACTGTCTACCTGTGCGCTGGTTTGAAGTGATGCCTTACCAACTCGCCCAATCTGCAGTATTGACAAGTACCACCTGTGACGTCATCAAAACATTAAGACGTCGAATATCGGAACATGCCTCCCCGTTTTGTGCGCGCGTGTTTGAACAGCATGAATGTTCCAATTTTCCTTTGACGTTTTTGTCACTGTTTCGTGAAATGGGCGCGGTGAAGTACGCTGAAAAGTTTAGAAAAGACTGGCTATAAAACCCGAAACTTAAGACTGCCTACTGGAGGTCCCTGGTGATAGCAGACGAGCCAGGTGCCGCTACTTCAAAACGGAACTATCTGCGAAGAATGTGGATTTGGTTATTCACGCTGCAACGAAGAAGCATGCTTCGGTCGCTGCATCTTTCTCCTCTGGTAGCAGAGGACTCTACAAGTTGAACGGGTCTGACTAGTCATGCACTGCTGAAGGGTTCCTTCCCATGCTCGTACGCGCTCACTCTGTAATTTTGGCTTCGGATCACCTGGATAAACTGTGGCGTGGCGTGGCAGATTTCTAGTCAAAACATATGGAAAGCATCCTTTCAGATGGCACTGATATTATCTATACTGTTATTATACCTCTGTCAAGAATTAAAGCAAAAAAAAAAAGAATGTTTAAAAAGTCGTTTTGCGCTGTGTTTTGGATTTAGCGGTTTTTTAGCGGTTTTCGAGATTCCGACTGCGGGTTTTCAATTTTTGAGTTGGCAACACTGGTGACTATAGTCACCTATAGCTGTGTTTGGAGACTAGTGTTTGTCCTCTGTCGCCTTTGTTCCCCTTCTCCAGGGATTAGTATTGCCATTCTTGTCCACCTTGCTTGCATCGTTTTTGCTTTAATTGCATCCAGGAATGGGCAGTATTTCAAGTACAAGTATTTAAAATACGTATTTCAAATACTTTGTGTATTTTGCTTTTGTATTTAATTACAAATTGGGTAATGTATTTGACGTGTGTATTTAAATACTAAACTTGGATATTTCAAATACAATTGTAATTAAATACAATTTTGTGGGCGAAAATACATTCCTCAAATTTATTGTCACTGTCCAGAGGAGGAAGAAAACTACGTTCTGCACCCAATGCAGTGTCTGTCACTCAAGCACCAGCGTTTAGCGACTTTGTGATTACGGTGCTAGTCCAGGCCAAAAATAGTGATGAAATCGACGTTCACCGGCAGACTGGCTAAGTGAGTGCCTGTGACAACTTGCGATGCTTTCCAGTCTGATTTCCATCCATATTTTTGCCTGGGACATTCTAACTGCCGTGGGTCGTCCAGATTTTCGTAACTAGGGCGAGCTGCAACAATAAAACGTTCTCTAGCTAGCGCTGCGCCTCTTGGTCGTCTCGGTTCTTTGTTGGTCTATACCAAAATGGAATCGACAAAGAAAGCTGGTTGAAGCTCTACTTTTTTCACCTAATACGTCCAAGCTGATCACATCTTCTTTTTTTTTTGTGATTATATTTCTATTACGTTACTAGAGCCTCGCACACTAACTTCCGACTGTGGGATGTAAAATTAAATTTAGATACCCAGAAACCCGTTGCAGGTGCCCTGAAGTCCCTGACGCAAATTTTGAAGAATGTATTTGGAAAAGTATTTGGAGGAGACCAAATACATTTGGTTGTATTTGTATCTTGTACTTAAATGCTTTTTTGGAAAATTAATTAGATTTGTAATTAAATACATTTTTGACGAGGTATTTTGTATTTGTATTTCGATACATATTTGCATGTATTTTGCCCATCCCTGATTTCATCTAACTCATAATGCCATTTCTTGTTTTGGCGATATTCAGCTTGTGGGCGTTGCCTAATTAGAAAATTTTGTTTTTCTCTATTATCTTTTAATTCATTATCTTTTAATTTAAATAATGTCATGTTCTCAAATTTTCGCCCATCTGTCCTAACCGCTAGCGTCCCATTGTCACGAAGCTTGAGATTTCTGCGATGTGTAGTTTATTTTAAGCGGACCAAAAAACGCGGTTCTCTTTTCTCATGAACTCCCGGTATTGACAAGTTACATTAGCCCCGTTGGATTTTACAGTGAACGAAGAGCCACAGTTATTTGGCACTAACCTATGTTCAAAGTTTGGCTTTTGTGACTGGCAAAGTAACCAAACTTGGAACATATGTTTTCAGCATCTTGGAGGCGTTTTCTGCCGTTTCAGTGTAGCTGAATTTCAACTACAGAAAGACAGTAAGGTCTCTTCAGATAAGATCATGCACGCGTGTCCAGTCGACTTGTTTTTTTTCTGTGTATTGTCATATGCTAATTCCCAATGTATAAGAAAACATAATCAAAATTCGCCTTAAAATATTATGTGTATATATATATATATACGCGTCCAGAATCAAATCGGTATTGCGGAAGAGAGTTTCATTGAAATACTCTCGTTTTATTTTAAATCGACGTTTGTGAAATGGAATGACGGGGTCTATATACAAAAACAAGGGGCATGCATTGACTTATGTTCGGCACCCATGCTCAGTAACAGATTTTTAGCCCATCAGGAAAAAATTCTTTTTGAGCACTTTAATGAAGGCAACAATTTTAAAGAAATCAAAGTTTTTAGATTTGTGGATGATTTTTGAGTTCTGTTCACCCATGGGCCTGCAGAATTCCAGTCGAGATTGGATGACCTCTTTACTGTATTTAAAAACGTCTTACACCCCCTCATACTAACCCAGGAGCTACCGGTAGATAGTGTGTTGCAGTTCCTTGATATCAGACTAATCTTTTCTGAAAGACGTGTGTTGGATGTACCACCCTAGAGCACAGAAACCCCTGTTGCCGTACAATTCAGCTCATTCGAAACTGGTAAAAAGGAGTATTGCCAATATGTGCATATTGAACGCCCTCAAAAAATCATGCCACCATGTGATGTCAGAAGGCCTGCACGCAGTATAGGCGGTTGTTGGCAGCTGGCTTCCCAAAGAATGTAGTGGTGTCAGTTGCAGAGATCGTATTAAAAAGATTGCGTAGTGAAGATTGCCCTCGCCCAATGATTTCCAGAGATAAACAAAAGGTCGCGGTGATACCGTACATTCACAAAACGGCGCATGGCTGAAAAAAGGTGGCCAATAGATCAAACGTGAAAGTAGTGTTTTCCGCACCAAACAAACTTAGTAGATTATGTAGGATGACAGATCCTTTTCGTAAGGCCCCTTCTGGCTGCGCGGTGAAACACAGGGATCCCTTCGTTGAATGTGCGGAGGGAGTAGTATATCAGATCCCCTTATCATGCGGAAACAAGTATATAGGTCAGACCGGTAGGTGTGTTAATGATAGGCTGAGGGAACACAAACTTAAAGTAGGAAATTATCGGGACGGCCGTCTGTCGGGTCATTGTCAAAGCTGCAAGTGTGTGCTTTTGTTTTCCGAGAGCAAGATTCTGACACGGCACAAGGAAAAAACTGTGAGGGAGATAGTCGAGGCGGATGAGATTAAGAAGGGTGGTGCAGCATGTGTCAGCGTGGCCTCAATTGATCTACTGGACAAGGAGCGTGCGTTCCTCAATGACGCGGCCTGGCTTCGGGTTGGCTAGTGGTGGAGCGAAATTAGAAACTCGGATGGTATAGAAGTGTCGTTTCATATAATACAATCAGTTGTTAGTAGCGGACTCTGCTGTCTGTATCTCGTCTCTTTGTCCTTGTTTTTGAGCGCTAAAATGTATTCCAAGTTCGAAAACCAACTAGCCCGGCAATCTACTCTACTGAATGACACCACGCCCGACACTTCCTACTCGATATACATTTCTCCCCGCGGCGCATATAAGCTTGACAAGTGCGGGTGATCTCTTTGGTCGCTGACCATTACAGATTTATAGAAGAATGCACAAAACACGGCACAATGGACAGCCGTGTGTTAGAACAGTTTGCATTTAAAAAGTATGGAGGCAAAATCTGTAATGTTAGTCCGTTGCAATGAATAACGATATGTTAACAATAAATCTGAAACCGGTCATGAAAAAGTTCAAATTTTTGTTATTTTCTTGCTTGACCAGTGTTATGAGCAGTCTGACTAGCTTGAACCAGATAGGAAAACAAATTATTGGGATTTTGTCATTACGTACAATAATAAATGAAAGTGATCCTGGCGCAAAGCATTTTTTATATATTTTTGTGAAGGACATCCGCCCAACACTTCACTTCCGATAGTTGCAGTACGGGAGCAGACGCCTTCACTTTTGGGGCGTTTTGACACAGTTTGTTGTCGTATTTCGTGTCGGTGTCGAGTGGAGCAGTGGGGCTTGGGAGTTTGTGACCGGTGTTATTCGTGCACACTTGTGTGCGGCGCTGATGGTTTTTTTTTTATACTGCCACCTCCCCGAACTTTGAAGATACACGGGCCCGTAGCACCGCATTATGCTGAACCGCGAGCTCCTTCTCTGTTGACGTCGCTTTCCTGGTACCACTCGTGGAAGCGTTTGAGCAGTGTGCACCGTCTCGCTTCCATCCCCGGTGACGTACTCGACCTGTTGAAACTTATTGCTTCCGTCATTTTGGAGTACGCAAGGCAGTTATCTCGTTGGTCTGGTTTCGATTATAAAAGCAAGGCAAAACGCTCGTAGTTCCCGCCCTCAGTACACGTTGGACATCTTCACACTTTGACACCGGATAACTGAATGAACGAGGATTTACATTCATTACACACAGACAAGCCGCGGATGAAAGGCTTGAGCATCAACAGCCCAAGCGCACTCGGTGCCGATGCGGGCGACGCGGGTTTCTGTCAACCGGGAGGCCAGCACAAACCGTGACCGTTCCAGCTCTTCGTCATGACACGGTGTTGCAGAGAGCAGGGTAAAATACAGCTACACGGATCACCGAAGCAAACGCACTGCTATCGTAAATCTTGGCTTGTGATTGCGCCTTTATAGTAGATCATCTTATTAGTTTTGCTGGAGAGACGCAAACGACGGGCATAACAAAATCGCTTGCATATTCCGCATACCTCACAAAAGCATATACCCCGTCACCTTGCGAAAAGCGCGAAACACGGAGTCCGCACCGTCCTAAGCTTCCCGTTTTTTACCTGCTTTAGAGCAGTTTGTACCTGCTAGTAGATATTCCTACTGAAACTGAAACAGGGCAGTGCCAGAGAGAAAGAGACAAAGCTGGAAAAGCTTGCTCGCTCTCCAATTTCTTAACTCTCAAGTGATTGTGCCATAATAAATGCACCAACGCCTCTTCCCAAAATAAAAAAAGCACTACGTTCACTACGTAAAAAATGGTCTCAGTACATGCATCTGTGGGCAGGTAGGAGACCTTGCCCTAATTTATTCACGCCGCATGATTGGCGCAACAAACTCGTTGCAGGACCGAATCATCTACTCGAGCGGTGTGCGTCGCTGTGGAAACACAGTCCAACACGAAGCATAAAAACGGCAGATTTAAGACAACAATCCGGAGCCCATTATTCAATTAAAACGACGTAATTTTGTTGAAAACGCCCGCTGCTTTTTACTCACGATAGGTGTCGGGATACTTCCACAGTTTGAAATGGAACGAAGGAAGATTTACTTTTAAAAACGCTCGCTGCGTCATCCCGGACCAGCTAGACCGGATCAGCTGACGACGACGGGTCTGTAACCGTTGAACCTCCACCCCGCAGCAAACAATTTGCGCTCCGTGTTAAAAGCGCGGTTCAAACAGACCCGGAATAGAAAGCACCGCACCACACACGACGAACGTTTCAGCTCCTTTTCGCATCACCGAGTTGCATCAAACAGAACGAGGTCGCCGAAGTCAACGCCGCGCTGTCGCGAACCTTGGCTTGTAGTTGCACACTCGTGGACCCTGTGGCTCCCTTTGCTTTCAAAGCACGCACGACGATTACGATTGATACTTTCCGTCTTCTGGGAACATCACAGGGGCACTTCTCCGGTCACGTCTTCGCAACATGTGCTTGCAAACCTACGAGCTTCTAGCGTCCCGACAAACCAAAACAATGCCGGAGCTATGCTAAACGTTGCGTTGTTGCCCGATTTTTACCTTCCAAACAAAAGTAACGAAAGCAAACCGGCTCTAGCATCCAGCGTACATCGGCGTTGCGCCGTGGCCAGATATTCTGTCAGATCCAATATAAAGGTGACCTACAGGTGAAGCAACTGGTATACATTTTTAATACGGCGGCCACCACGGAGCGCTCTAAATTCTGAGGAGGGTGCACAAGAAGCGGCCGCACCTTCGCTTGCAGTTGAATGGTTGAAGCCAAAACGAAACCAACTGCAATATCACGTGTTCAGATCGAGGGCACGCTTTTTATATCCATTTTAACTTTTTAGAACGAGTAATATGGCCATAACTTTATTTGTGGTGTGTCAGAAACTATTATCAAGACCCCTAAAATAAATACAAATATGGACACATGAGGAAAGCCGCATTGCCATCGACCAGAATCAATGGCAGGAAGGCAGCGAGCGCGGTGAGCGCGGGGTTCGCCCCGTCCCGCGACATGGCGTAATTGCTTTTGGTGCATATCTGTCTCTGAGGACCGGTTGCACCAACGCCGCTTACCTTAACCCAAAGCGGCACTTTCCTAAGCCGGCTTAGCGCCCTAAACCGAGCTACGGTAAGCACGGGTTTAAATTCCGGTTGCACCAACGTTAAGCCGGCTTTACAGACGCGCCCCTAGCCAAACGCTAGATTTGCGTAGGGATTCTAGGGACAAACAGAGCAAACTAGGGAACGCTCAGAGCGACGAATACGATTGGCGGAGAGGAATCACGTGATGTTAACAAAAAAAAAAAAAAAAAAACTGTCGTAGTTGTCGGCGTCTGCTTTTCGCTGTATTTCTTCGGTGAGTAACAAATTAAAGGTCTCCAAATTCAATCATTTTTTCGTTTAACTTTCAATAACAGAAGTCAAAGCTTCAAATAAACACGAATGCTCTTTACATCTGTGATTGTGTGTTTCATATCGGTTGATAACAGGATATTTTGACAGTGGTAGTAGTTTTCGTGCTCACATTTTGAGGCGAAGGAGCCATCGGGGGCCCCAAATCTCACCGAACGCGAGAAGGACACTCTACTCGCTACATCGCTGAAGACAAAACATCATGGATATAAGTAGGCAGGTAAGATGACTACTAAAACCAAGTCAAGCCTGAGACCGATGAAGTTCAAAACAGTGACGAACTCGCCACGGCAGCTGCGAAAATGCCCGGAAATCGTCGAATAGAAGTCGTCGAGAGGTCAGGTCACGAGACCTTGCATCGACGGTGCTTGTTGCTATCAGCAAGGTGACAGAACTGCACTGTACCGTCGTTGAACATCCGCTGCAGCCTCAAACGGACTTCAGTTTCACACTGTCGAGTTCAAAAAAAAAAAAAAAAAAAAAACTCCCACTAGTACATCACATCGTGCCGATAAGAACGGTCGTCTCTTCGCATCACCTGCGCAAGCGTGCCCCGATACAGCAACGCACGAATCTAACATAGTAGTCGTTACGATTTGTCGTCGCCACGAATGAAAGATATAAAGCAAAATATTCCTAAAAAATCGCGATCACCAAAAAAGTTACGGAGGACACAACAAGGCGCAACTTTCAACTGAATTTTATTGAAAACGTGTTCCGCTATATAGTCTCAACCATCGTTACAATGAAAACAAATGACAAAGGTAAAGGGAAAACACCATCACAGAGCACAACTCGGAAACAACAGTATCTCGTTCTCGGGAAACGAATGAAAGATATAAAGCAAAGTATATAAAAAAAAAATGCGATCGCCAAAAAAGTTACAGTTATGGAACGATACAGTTTTCTGAAGCCAAGATTCTACTCGCGAGATAAGGAAAATTCACTGAAGATTGTCTCAAAACTCAGAAAACGAAAGAAATTGAATTTTCGCTGTTTTATTACTTAAAAGCGCCGCAATCTAATGCAAACGGCAGAGGTGTCGACAATCAGCTGATCGCTGCCACTATTCAACGCGCTGATCAGATTGAAGGATACGCGCTGCAAGTGTAAATAAACAAGGTGGTAAATAACAATACGTTACAGCTATGCGAAAATTAGTAAGTACGTACGAATAAGCTCGTTGACAGAAGAACCAACGGGAATACAGACGTGAGCCCCACAGCTCCGTACGTTTCTCGGTTAGGGCTAACACGCCCTGAAAGTGGAGAGCCAACTTGAAAACAGGGGTCGATCAACACTTCACGAGACAATATTTTGCATCCTCGTCACAATCGAAAGTCATTTTGTCGAGACTCACGCTGATGTAGCCTACAACACTTTGCACAACCAATTTCGTCCACCGTGACAAACCAGCCGCCATGTTTTTAATACAGGATTAAGAAACAACCAAAAGCAAAGTGCCCAATGTTGAGCGCTTAAGTTAAGCGTAGTTTAGTGCTAGGTTTAGGGATAAGCGAGTTTGGTGCAACCGAACGAAACCGAAACTAAGCTTAAGTTCCCGGCTAAGCTGCGCTTTGCGCTAAGCGACGTTGGTGCAACCGGCCCTGAGACATGTTTCTTTCCGCGGCATTTGTCTCCACGGTCCTTTGTAGGTGTGTCCCCAAGCATTCCGGAGCTTCGATAGCCGGCAGTGCTGCGGTCGTCGTAGGGGGTGATGCGTGTTTTCGAGGTCGGCTACACAGTTATGCGTGTATGACCGAACCAAAACACGTTTTTTACAACCTCGCATGATTTTTCAACGAATTATCCGTTACTCAACGTGTAAATTTATGGTAATTTGTGTAAATAGCGTGTTTTTCACCCCAAATATTCACTAAATACACGTACTTGCTAACAGTGTAGCGCAAGCTGAGCCTCTGGCCTTTATTGTAATAACTCTATGGTCCTTGCAGCCCGGACTATAATTCAACCCAGAGAGGGAACGCGCTCGAAAGCTGATGACCGGACACATCACTCCCGCGGAAGGCAAAGAAACAAACAAAAACAGTTTGTTATTTTGGTTACGATTATTGCATTATTACGCTCCCTCTTCGCGAAAAATTAACTTTTTTCGACTATTCTTACTTGCTTCTATCATCTACAAAATCCTACATATTTTCTAATAGCAGGGTTCGCAATCTCAACAAAATGTTGCGATTTCATTGGTTACATGCCGTCCTGGGTGCCGGCACACTGCTACTTCCATCGCCGTAGGTAGTTTCGACCTTTGCTTACTTTTTAAATAAGGAAATCGGGTACGCATCATTATTATTTATGCGTTTCCAGGATGCTTAGAGCCGCAATGTGAGTTATCGCCATATTTAGGCGATCTCAGAAACCTCCTCAGGGTACCTTTCAACCAAGAATTAAAAAAGGTAATTATCGTGTTTTAAGTCATTAGCGATTGTCTCTACTTTAATGTCCCTTGAAGCTGATAAGTGCATGGTGAAAACGGCACTAGTGTAACTCCTACATATAATTTTCAGACTTTTCGAATTAAAATCTAACACCCTGAATTAATCGTTGCTCTAGTCTAGTTTATAAAGAAAAATAATCACCGCGGTTCAAAAATTTCCCAAGGAAAAAAGTGCTGCAAATTCAAAGTGCACCCAAAAAAAAAAAAGACATCAATTTTTTTTTTTATTTAGGTGAAGCACTGTGCAGCATATCGCCGTGTTATTTCATTAAAAACATGCATCATTTTGTCTTCGTCTAAAATATAGCGCTTCGGAACGCACACATATGTGTTACTACATTTTTACCCAATATTGTTCAGCTGTTGTATCCTAACGTTTTTGATCGTTATTACTATAGTCTTCTTCACGTATACTCTTCTCGGAAGGGTCTATTCTCTGGATCTAAATTGTTGCTCTAGTTGATAAATGCAACTAATGACAGCGCTTTCAAAATGTCTGAAGGTAAAAGGTTCCGCAAATCCAAGGTTCAATTGAAAGAAATGAGCAAGTATATTGTTTTTAAATTTAAGTGAAGTTTTCCACACCACATCACCGTGATTTCAAATTAAAAATAGATATATTTTGTTTCGTCAAAAGTACTGCTCTTCGAAATGTACAGTGCTAATCACATTTGTCTATAACGCGCGAGCGTGCGGCTTTCTCCGGGGAGCGCTAGACTGGTGGCATTCGCGGAAACTAAGCTATAGTCACGTGACGCAACATGGAACGGCCCGCTCGAGTGGTGCCCTGCCCACTCTATCAGCTGGCGGCGAACGCGAAAGGCTGCTCGCACGCTTTTTACAAACATCATTGCTCGAACAATAAGCAAACCAAAGCATGAATGCGTATAAACGATGTCGTCATCAAAAAACAAAAATATATCACAAAGCACTTTACTTTTATCGCTTATCAAGCTGATAGAGTGGGCGGGACACCCCTCGAGCGGGCCGTTCCATGTTGCGCCACGTGACTATAGCTTAGTTTCCGCGAATGCCACCAGTCTAGCGCTCCCCGGAGAAAGCCGCACCCCCGCGCGTTATAGGCAAGTATATGATTAGCAGTGTACCTTCTAGACCGACATGTTTTTCGCAGTCGGTAGCCTCAATTGTATTTAAAAAAAAAGTTATCGTAATGTTATCGTTGTTTTTTTTTTAATTTGTGAGCGATGCGTTTAGGCAGCGACAGCTGTGCTGCTAATTCGACGCGATGACGATCGATTGACATTGCGCCGATCGTGCGTCATACGATAATATGATATTCAAATGGGGTTGCATTCATTGCATTGCATTGCATTCATTCACGTTGTTGGTGAATAAATGATTTCAAGGTCGTGATGTGTTTTTCCGACAAATTTAGCGAGGAATCTTAATTGGTGCATAGGTCACTTGACGTCAACTGTTCCTCTAAATTTAGCGGGAAAACCTAATTGGGGCAAGGGTCACGTGACGTCCATTTTTACGCTACATTTAGCGGGGAAACTGGCGGCGTTCATCTGACGCTGTTACGAAATCGGGGCTGTTGGAACCAACAGCTGTCGACGTAAAAAAGTTCTCGCGATATTATCTTCCTTTTTTTTAAAATTCGTGCCCAATTCGAATTTTCGACATCTGATACTGGAAGCAGGTTCACTAAGTGCAGCTGTGCGGAGTGCAAGTTCGTCTGCTTCTTGCACAGGGGTTGCGATGGTGTCAGAACGCCGACCTCTTATTGGATGATTGAAAAAATAAAAAAAATGGTGGGTTGACCTCAGGGCATCTAGGATCGAGATTTACCCGCTATCCTTTTATTCAAAGTCAATCAGAGCTCGGCATCTTTCTGTCGTCACCGCAACTCCTGCGCAAGCAAAAGACGACGACTTGCTCCCGGCAGGAGTTAAAGCATCAACATGATCGCATCCTGTGATAAGCCGGACTCCGTCTTTGTTTCATGTTTGGATGGTGGGCAAGCGTGGAAATGTGTAAGAAACATTCAAGTGTTAATTGTCGGTTCCACTGAGATGCTGCGTTCGGTTCCTACCCCGAGACCGCAAACGGAGTTGTCGTGTTCGCTTCTTCCTGGGGATTTATGTTTCAGTTTTCGCGTATACCGACCAGCGACCAATGGAACAAGCCCGAAGGCGGGCTCATCACAGGGTGCATGTCCAGCTACTGCCGGGAATCTATAGGTGCACTCAACAAATGTGGTTATTGTGTCAGCTATCGATTATTTGCAAGTGTACAAATAATATATACCCAGGCAGCACACCAATGTCGGTCCGACATTGGCCTAACATGGGCAAAGACCGGCCTCAATATTGGACAATATTGGAAGCGCTACCCTTTCCAATGTTGGCCCAGTGATCGGTGCCAATGTTGGGCCAATGTTCAGCCATCGTTCCAGCCGATGTCGGCCCCATCATTGGTGCCAATGTTGGGCCATCGCTAAACCATGGTTCCAGCCAAAATGCTCCCACATTGGCGAAGACCGGCGTAATATTGGACAACACTGGAAGCGCGACCCGATCCAATGTTGGCCGTCATGCTGATTTTTGGCCATCGTTGCACTCGCCCAGCTCTTTGCAAGTGCCCTCGCCAAGTTGTTTGCAAAAAGGAAGGTAAACAGACACAAGGGATTGTTTTGAAATCTCCTAACAGTTTATTACACACAGCTTATTCTGTAGACAAGCACACTCTCAGCAATTCGTAATATGTGAAGAGGTACTACTCAGCTGTGATACAATTAAAGAGACTGCACAACCGGGGTAATTCTTGGGTAGTGTCCAGTGTCCCGGCAGCTGACAGAATTGTTTCGCCGAAATTCTACCACTAGTCGCCCCTCATTGGCGGTGCAATCAGTTCATCGAACTACATTTCATAGACAGATCGTTTCATCAACACGCGATGTTTCATAAAAAGCTCAAAATGTGTTTTCTTTTCTTCTTTTTTGTTGCAATGAACCGCTTCAGATTAGCATGAAGCGGCGTGAAAGGGTGGGCTGGTTCGGTGAGCACGCGCCTCAGGAATACACGCGCGACGAAATGCCCCTACAGCGCGCAATTCGCGTAACGAATGTCGATGAAACGTAAATGTCGACCAGAAAGGTGGCAACGAAACGTGTTTTTGCGAAACGCAGGTAGAATAAAAAAAAGTCAGTATTCTACCTGCGGTTGTGACATTATTTCAGACAGATAATGGCAGGCGACTGTGGGTAAGATTGCGGGAAAATTATTCTCCCAGCTGCCAGGAGATAGGCAATGCCCAATTCTAGAGGTTATCCGGAAGATTGCCCATACAAGAACGGACAATGATCATCAAGTAGGTTGCAGCACACTAACGTTGAAAATACTGGACTTGAAAGATGTAATCCGACTTATATGTCAACACGGGCACTGCAGAACAACCACTCAAACACAAAAACTACAAGGAAGTGATCCGTGAAGATTCAACACTATGTAGCACACGCTGCCATTTGCCGAACCGGATACTAAACTGTTCACAAGAATGTCTTGGGCCTCTTTGAAGAAATCGACACGGGTAGGACTTTTCGAACGAGATACCATTTACCACAGAAGCGAAATCCACAGCGGGCCTGCACCCCGCAGGCCGCATCACGCGCGAAACTAGGTCCGGTCCTTGCGACGCAGGCATTCCGAGTTTGTCAACGGGTAATGTGTCATCCGTCAAACCACATGATCACACTTCTGCCGTTACCCGCGCACAGAGAGCGGATTCAAGTCCGGCGAGTACGCACAGCAACCGCGCCTTCAGCTTAGGGAGAGAGAGAAAAAAGAGAGAAGGAGTACAAAGCAAGCAGGCCAGAACGGGGGTGGGGTGCGCTTACAAAGGCTTATCTTCAGGGGCATCTCAACAATGAACGGAGCGAGAGAATTTGTCACTTCTACCCAAGGTTGATAGTGCAGTAGAAGTTATGCGTGACCTTGTGCTTCAGGCAGGTTCCGTGCTCTGCCTTATCGCCAGCTTTGAGACAGTAGTCGCGTGACCCTAACCGGAGACAGGATTGGCCTTAAACACGCATAGCGTCTACCTTGCTGTCATTACCGATTTAACAGGACAGCTCTTTGAAGGTCAGCTTTCGAACTTCTAAAGAAACTGTCCAGTCCAAAAGTGGTTCTAAACGGGGCAAGTGTGACGACAGTATGTTTTGCGTCGTATAACTTACATTATAATTTAGAATGAAGAACTAAGCGCGACTATTTTTTGCGCACGATGTACACAAATATATCTATAAATATATAAATATATTTTTTATCAATAAATTTAAAACTGTTTGTACGCTGTTAGGTTCGCGTTTTAAAACTTCAAATTTTTTTACGAAAGAGTTGCACATAAAAGACACCTCGAACAGCACATCGTCCGACTTTCAACACACGATGAATCACCGACGCTCGCAGTAAGAAGGTTGCGATGCTGCGCGAACGGTCTCTGAAATATGCTGCGTAGGGTACGCCGGGCGCAACGGCTTCGCGACCGTTCGAAGGGCAAATGATTCGCGACAACAAAGTAGCGTCTTGCAGCATCAGTAAGCTAACGGGGCTCGAGAGTCCCACGCTCACATTTCCGCAGAGCGAGCGCGGCCGGCCAGATCGAGGCGCAGTATGCTTCGCGTCGCGATTGCTACGTCGTTGCTCTGCCTACACTGATGACATGTGCACTGGCAGTCGAAGCAACCCTCTTGAGACTTCACCCGAGTTTAATATATGACTTTATAGTGCGATAGACTCTCGTAACAGTAAAAGTAGCTCATGAAAATAGTTTTTTTCTGCTCCCAAAATTTCTCCAAAACTGCTTTGCCCAGTTTCATCCCTGTATTTCCAATACTGGAAATTGTGGCTTTAACACTCCAATATTGAACAGCATATGACAGCATACATTCAATATTAGAAAGCCCTTGGCCTTGGCAGTGCAATATGACCTGCACAAGTCAGCATACTTCCAAAATTGGAAATCCAAATTGGCTTTTACAGTCCACTATTGGACCAGCTTATGCCAGCATGAGTTGATCTTGGAAAGCTGTTGGCTTTGACAGTTGAATATTGACCAGCTTACGCCAGCATGCATCCGATATTGGAAAGCCATTGGCTCTAACAGTCCAATATTGGACAGCTAATGCTGGCATGTATCCAATATTGGAAAGCCATTGGCTCTGACAGTCCAATATTGTACAGTTTATGCCAGCATATATCCAATATCGGAAACCTATCGGCTTTGACAGTCCAATATTGGATAACTTATGCCGGCATATATCCAATATTGGAAAACCATTGACTTTGACAGTCTAATATTGGACAGGTTATGCCAGTATATATCCAATATCGGAAAGCCATTGGCTTTGGCAGTCCAATATTGGATAACTTATGCCAGCATATATCCAATATTGGAAAACCATTGGCTTTGACAGTCCAATATTGGACAGGTTATGCCAGCATTTATCCAATATTGGCAAGCCATTGGCTTTCACAGTCCAATATTGGACAGCTTATTTCAGTGCATCACCAATATTGGAAAAACATTGGCTATGATAGTCCAATATTGGCCCAGGTAATTCCAATATTGGTAAACACATGGCTCAGTTGGGCCATTGTTGGGCCATTCTTTGTCCCATCAATTCCAATGTTGGCCCAATATCGTGTGCTGCCTGGGTATATATATATATTTCGATAACCTTTTATAAATCCTAGGAGTAATTAAAAACCGAGCATGTTGGTAAGGTTCAATTTCACACACAAAATAATAAACACATAGAACGCAACAAAGAAACATGGCATGTTCTGTGCTCCGTATTATTTGTTTACTATTGGTGAATTCACGTGGTCGCCTCTCTCCTCTGACCTAAATTCAGCAGAGCGCCCCCTCCTCGCCGCCAGAGCTGCTCGGAATCCTTTTCAGCCGATCACAACTGCTGGTTTCAGAGCGCTCCGACATTCTCAGACCAGTCACGGAATTAACATTTCTGGACATTGGTAATGCATTAAAACCAACACGATCTTACAGCGTAAGGTGGACGATTAGGGAAAATTTACGCCAACAACGTGATGAAGTAACTGCTGTGACGTAAATTGTTTTACGCATCGGAATTTAAAAAAAGAAAAGAAAACAGCAGTATGCGAATTGATTTTCGCAGAACGGAACGAAAGCCAACGCTTGGAAAGAGTTGTCAAGTCATCGCGTTTTCGTCAGTGAACGCGTCCCGCGATAGCGGTCATGCGTACGACAGAACAGGCAAATATAAAATGGTTAATAAACCACATTTTTCTCACGGCGAAATATCTTGCAAGCATCGCCATGTGACACGAATCACAGTGCATTATATTAGGCTCTCCCTTTATTTTACGATACAAACCTTTGAACGCAATTTTACCAAACCTGAAAATTTCATGAAGCGACCACAAAACCCTGTAAGCTCGGCGAGCTGTTTCTTCGTCGGTTAGGCTTAGCGGATTCACCGCCGTGAGATGAACGATCTCGTGAAGTCACTGAAAATACTTCACACGTCGACTTTTCCTGTTACGGTCGCAAAGGAATGTCGTTCCGTCCGTCGTAATCCTCGCACCGTCGAATTCACAAGCACTTCGTAGAACCACATATCAATCGCCGTCATGACGCACCCCGCACACCGCCACAGACCACTGCCGGCCATCGTCAACAAAACCACGTGATCCCCGTCCAAGTACCACGTGACGCCTGCGCCGCCTCGCACTCCGACGGCTACAGACGGAGTGCCAGGGAGCGCTCTGAGAGGGAGAGGCGCCCTCAGAATAAACCACCCGATCAGGCCACAGCACCCTCTTTCAACCACCCGATCTCGCGCGCTCTGGAAAGAGCGCTCGAGAGCGCGCGGAAAGAACCAGGCGTATTCGCCATATTTCTTGCGTGAAAAAAAAAAAAAAAATTAAAAGCCACAAACCTCAACAAAAATGTTGGTTTGGAAGGTATATTTCGGAGCGCAGTATTTTTGTTGAGGCGTAATATTGCTCCTTTGTTTAATTGGAAAACACGGCCATGTGGTGTAGAATATTTTACTTGAATTTGAAGAAGAATATATGTGAATTTCTTTTTTAATTTTACGCTAAATTTGCGGGGCTTTTTATCTTGAGACAGGTTTGAAGCGCTGTGAATGGTTTTATTTACAAACTAGAGAAACAATTTATATCTAGATGATAGATAGTTTTGAGAATAATACACGAGAAGAAATTGAATAGTAAAGCTTAGGTGCCACTAAAGAAGCTACGCTTCAGAGTAACGACATTTGGCCATATTGTGTCTTAAGATTATGATTGTCAGTTATCTGAAGCTTTATCTGAAATCACAGGAAACGCTTTTCCGCCCTCCACAAATGGTTAAACAGTTCATGACAGAGCAAAGCAATATTACATGAGCTTCCTAAAACCAAATCTAATGGTGAGGAAGTTGCACTTTTTAATCATGACGATCGGCAGTAGCGTCTGCTGTGCATACGAGCCAAAATGGCGGCGCCCACAACAATGTCGGGGAACGGAGTGCCGATACTCTAAGCGCAGTTCATTTAGTGGCTCTAGTAAAGCTTAAAAACGTTGCGAGACATTGCGAAATGCACACGCACCAATATTAAAGGGGCGATGCAACAATTTTCGTACATTGCGCAAATGCCGCTTAGAACGGATTTCTGACATTAATGACCTTTGAAACTCCCGTTCGTTTTTCACAACACGCAATCGAAGTCGGAGAAAAAAAGGAAACACGGGCAGCGTTCACCCTGTCAACTCGCAGCCAGAACAAGCGGTCACGTGATCTGGAGCCGATTATATGACACCAATGCTGATCATAGCCACGCGCTGGGGTTGGCAAGGCACAGGACACGATCTGAGTTCCAGACATTGTTACGGTTCGGCTATTGTCGGCCAATGCAGCGATTGGACACGGGCCGCTACCCGAACGCGTTTCGAGCAATATGAATTATCACGAGTCCAAATCGAGTGCCCCCACAATGCTCGGTTCCAATGAATGAGCCGCATTCAAATATCGTTGCTGGAGGATACTGCGACCCCCAGTTACGTCATCAAGTTTCGCGAAGGACAGATTAAACGACAACGTTAGCTTTTGTCCTGGAAATTACACCGCAAGAAAGGATGTTCTTAGCAAGTGGCGTTGCGGATGTACACGAGTACTCCCCTTGTCCCATATGTAAAACATCTTAAGACTATATTTCGTCGCTCTGTCCACTGACGTCGAGCTGGCAATACCAACTTTTACGAGAGGCTTGATATTCGAGCGATACGACTTATTAAAATAGCTAATGTTCTCATTAAAGGCTACATTAAGACAATCAAGATTTTTTGGCCCGGCTGATAAACCTCAGTAAGTTTTCTTTGCAGTCTTTGGTACGCACATTTGCTTTTAGTACGTTATATCCGACAGTTATCAAGCCGCTCGTAAAAGTTGGTATCGCCAGCTCGACGTCAGTGGACGGAACGACGAAATGTAGTTTCTGGGGAGTTACATATGGGGACAAGGGGAGTACCCGTGTACACCCCCTCTTTCTTAGAGTATCTCTGAGTTCCACTAGTGCCAGTAAGCTCGCGGACAGTGAAATACATTCCAATTGTATATCGTTGCACCACCCTTTTAAGGAAAATATCAAATTAGACATGGCGATATCGAGTAAAATGCTTCACCTAAATTTTAAAAGAAAATTATTTATTTTATTTGCACAACAATGCCGCACACTTGAACCCAAACACACATCGCCATTGGAAGGGAACACTAGTACCATTATAATGCAATTAAATGCAAAAGGGCAAGCGAGCTGGACAATATTGATGAAAATAATCCCTGGAGAAGGGGAACAAGAGGGACAAGGGACAAACATAAATCTCCAAACACATGTACTAGGTGACTGGTGAGCGACCGAAAAAATCCGCCTGGTCCGGGTATCGAACCCGGGACCTCTCCATTACAAGTGGAGCGCTCTACCAACTGAACTAACCAGGGGTTAGACGTCATGCCCAGCTCGCTTGCCCCTTTGCATATAATTGCATTATAATCATAACATTAAATTGCAAGCTTCACCCTTGTTGGTGTTAGACTGGTGGCAGCTGATAAAACCCGTTTGCTCTACTGAGGTCTAACCCCTGGTTAGCTGAGTTGGTAGAGCGCTCCACTTGTAATGGAGAGGTCCCGGGTTCGATACCCGGACCTGGCGGATTTTTTCGGTCGCTCACCAGTCACCTAGCTGTGTTTGGAGATTTATGTTTGTCCCATGTCCCTCTTGTTCCCCTTCTCCAGGGATTATTTTCATCAAACTAGTACCATCTTGTGTTGTTGCTGTTCCCAGGAAACCCGCTGCACTGCGACTGCCGGCTCCGGTTCCTGCTGGAATACAGTGACGACTGGAGCTACGCTCGCTGTGCATCACCGGCGGCGGTCAAGGGAAGCTACCTGAAGACTTTGTCCGCAGAACAGATGACTTGCGCCAATAACTCCGAAGTCATCAGCTGATCCTTCTTATCCTCTCTGAATTGGTCTCCAAAAAAAACACCCTTTCACAGTCGCTATCTATTATCGAATATCATGCTAGTTTTTATGAGCAGTTGGATAACGGAGATGAAATGTAAAAAGTTGAAGCGGCACCCTTTTTTGTGGGCATGAGCTTAGATTTTAGTGACTCGTATCTAGGATAGAGATAAATATACCTAAAAACCAGTCATTTGTAAGGGATCACTGGTCGGTTTCCCCGCGTTTCCCTCCCAATTTACGGAGTGTTCCATTATGCACAGTTTCGTGACCCCCCAAGGTCACCCCAAGGTCACGTGACCCCCCAGGTCACGCCTCCCCGAGGCCACGTGACCCCCCTCCCCGAAGTCACGTGACCCCCCCCCCCCCCCCCCCGGAGCATATTAAAGAATGAGGGGAGGTGGAGGAGAAGGAGGAGAGGTCTACCTTCCCCCCAGTACCCTTCCCTCCTCCTCCTCAAGAGCTGCGCTCCAATTCGGCGTTACAGAAAGTCGTAAACGGCTTTCACTTTTTTTTTTCTTTTTGTTTTAAGACCAGGGGCGGATCCAGACCTCCATTTTAGGGGGGGCGGTTCCTCCGTGTGAAACGGCCGGGGGGGGGGGGGGGGGGGAGGGGGAGTGTTTATATTTTTTGTGGAGTTATCGTTTTTACTAAACTCTGATAACCATAACATACTATAAATCTTGAGAGCTTTTGTATCGGTTTACCTGTCGGGGATGAACTCCTTGAATTAAAACATTTCGGGTGACCACGCTAGAGGTAAGTATCTCGAAAATTGTGGTGACACTATCCTTTCTGAAACTTGGGTTTCAGACTCACACTACGTGAGCAGTCGATTTAGGGCAGCTTAAAGACATAGCCTTGGCAGACATTCTGGTTGGAGCTAGTGCTCAACTGCTGCGGCAACGGGAAGAGCGGCTTAAATCAGCGGAGCGAGTACGTTGCAAACAAGCGACAAAAATGGCCCGGCGGCTTCGACGCTGCTCGCGGCGTCAAAACACTGTTGACGCAGCGAGCGAAACGAACGCTGCCATGCAAGTTAGTCGGTTGTTCGCCGTATATTTGGAATGTCCAGAGCTCAGCACATGCGGCATTGCCAACCCAAACTCGTGTTTTCACGTGTTCTGGACGTAACTCGAGAGAACGAAAGCGAATAATTGTTGAATATTTTTGAAAGCATGTTGCAGTTCGGCAACTATAACTTTTGAACTTAGACAAGACCTTAAACCAGCAATGGATACTTCCAAATTATATTCAATTGCACTTCGTCTGAATATTTTCTGTATCAAAGGAACACTTACTTGTTTCTGGGTAATTAGCTCATTCGTCAGGGTCGAGAGGACAGGTGCAGAGATATGATAGGGCAGAGCGGTTGTAAGGTCGGCGAATCTCAACCGGGCTAAAGGTCGATCACGACTACAGCATGGATGTTTGGGAGTCGGTGTTCACTCGAACGGGCACAGGCACTGTCTATTTAATTTATGTATAGCCGCATCTTTGAAAGGGCTCGTTTTCCCCAAGTCCGTTCGACACACACATATTCGCTCCTGCAAAGCCGCGCGAAAGCTCTGCCGTCAATCCACAGAAGCCGCGTTTAACTGGAAAAGACGGCGCCAAGGAGAGACAGGGGGTAGCGGGCGCCTTTCCTAAAATATGTCCCGCCACCCTAAGTTCAAACGGCATTGTATACAAATAAATGCCCACGGCGTCGGCTTGAGGACCCCGTGTAAGCAGCCTCCAGCCTTTAGAGTGCTCGTACCTAGGGTGCCTACATGTTCCCGCCGCTCCGGAGCGGAAACATGTAGGCACCCTACTCGTACCGTTTATCTTTCTTTTATTAGGGAGTTTTCGTAGATCGTTTTCGCCGTCCCGCAAGGCCCTCCGCAACCCGCTACGATAGCGGGAACTCCACAGTCAAGGCTATCGGCGCGCAGGCGCAGTAGCAACTTCTTCGTTGCGGAACGCTTAGCGGAGGGGGCAGCGCGGTCTACGAAAACTCCCTGTTAGCTTCCCGCCACGAGAAGTCGTACCGCAGGCAGTATGAAGCCCATTAGAGGAAACATCTCCCCCTTCTTACGCTCGTCGGCTTCTTTCTGTATTCCGCGCTGCGGCGTTGATCCTCAGTGAGGGATAGAGTTCCTGTATAGGCTCCCTAGCTATACAGGAACTCTAGTGAGGGATGGAGGCGAGGGCGAAAGCGGGCTTATGTTTAAGCCAAGGTCGTGGGGAAGTCCGGAGCGTCTTCAGGGGGGCTATGTTGCGCTTTTTGCACTCCCAGGAGACTTGGAGGAGGGAAGTGACGTCAACAACGCAGCAAATGCAGATTGGATGTTGATTTTGTTTTCTCTGTCAACATCCAATCTGTGTTTGCTGTATCGTTGACGTCACTTCCCTCTTCCAAGTCTCCTGGGAGTGCAAAAAGAGCAACATAGCCCTCCTGGAGAAGCTCAGACCCAGACTACACTGTACCCAGAGCATTTGCCTCCTCTCTCAGTTGAGAAGAAAAGCAATTGGTCTCCCGGTTGTACAAGCTGCATCCCCCCCCCCCTCTGGAACGTCTCCTCCCGGTACGTCCCCTCCGCACTTCCCTTGACAATGAGCACACCGTGCCAATAAGATACCTTTAGTGAGCCCGTGGGCGACAGCATCTCAAAGCAAGCCAAAAAAGACATGCCAAAAGACAAGCCCAGAACCACGAAGAAACCATCAAACGAAAAGTGATGAAAAGGCGGCCGCTAGAGAGGAAGGATAATCCGCTACCCTTGAGGAAGACGTACCGTGACCTTGACGGAGATAAACCCCACTTTGGAAGCGCCCAGCAGGCGCGTCCACCCACCGCTGTTTTAATCTTTTGTTTCTCGCGTCGATTGGTCACGTTTTTTCTTCGAGCTGACGAAGAACCCCGGGGGAGGGGGGGGGGTTGCCTGGCGAGGCATTTGGGGGGGGGGGGGCGATCGCCCCCACCGCCCCCCCCCCCCTTGGATCCGCCACTGTTTAAAACTCACATAAAAAATCTGAAAGCCGTTTACGATTCCCTGTAACGCCGTTTAGAGCGCAGCTCTTGAGGAGGATGATGGAAGCGTACTGAAGGATAGGTTGACTCCTTGAGGTCACGTGACCTCAGGAGGGAGTCGTGTGACGTCAGGGGGTCAAGTGACCTTAGGGGGCCACGTGACCTCAGGGGAATCACGTGACCTTAGGCAGTCACGTTACTTCAGGGGCTTACGTGATCTCAGGGGGTCACGTGACCTCAGGGAGGTCCCGTGACCTCAGGGGGGTCACGTGGCCTCAGGGGGTCACGTGACTTCAGAGGGTCACGTAGCCTCGGTGGGAGTCACATGACCTTGGGGGGTCACGTTACCTTGGGGGGTCACGTGAGCTGGGGGAGGGGTCACGTGACCCCCCCTCCCCGACGTCACCGAAGGTACCCGAGGTCCTCCCAAGGTCCTCCCGAAGGAATCCGAGGCCCTCCCGAGGTCCTTCCCAAGGAACCCGAGGTCCTTCGAGGTCTTCCCGAAGGAATCTGAGGTCCTCCCAAAGGAACCCGAGGTTCTCCCGAGGTCCTCCCGAAAAAACCCGAGGTCCTTCGCGAGAACCTCAGATTCGTTCGCAAAATTTACTCATAATGCACCGCGCGGGTACGCCGACGGCGACGGCGACGGCGACGGCGACGGCGACGGCGACGGCGACGGCGACGGCGACGCCGTTCAAGCCCGAAACGGGCGCCTAGGAGCTCCGCTCTAAAATGAAAGACGTTTACAACTTCCTGTAATGCCGAATTTGAGCGCAGCTCATGAGGAGGCGGAGGAGGAGGACGAGGAGGGGAGGGTACTGAGGGAATGGTATATCCATCCTGCTTATCCGTACCCTCCTCCTCATCTGTGACGTCACGTGACCCTCGTGACGTCACTTTACCCCGTGAGGTCACGCAACCCTTGTGACGTCACGAGTCCCGCGCGTTGCATTATGGGACGTTTCCCATGATGCACCGCGCGGTTAGGCCAACGGCGACGGTGACGGCGACGCCGACGCCGCTCAAGCCTGAAATGGCCGCCTAAGAGCTGCGCTCTGAAAAATGAAAGACGTTTACAACTCCCTATAATGCCGAATTAGAGCGCAGCTTTTGAGGAGGAGGAGGGGAGGGTACGGAGGGGACGGTATGCCTCTCCTCCAACCCCCTCATCTACTCCTCCCCTACTTCTCGTCTCCTCTCCCTCTTCTCTTCCTCCTCGCTCTTCCTACTCCCTCTTCCCCTCCCTCTTTCTCTTCCTTCCTCCTCCATCCAGCTCCACCCTCCCCCCTCCCCCTCGTCTCGCCCGCGCGCTGCATTATGGAAAACGTCCCATAATGAAACGCGCGCGTCACCGCGGCGCATAATGCGACATTTCCCATAATGCACCGCGCGGTTACGCCGACGGCAACGCCAACGCGTCACGAAAAAGCGTTCCGTCACCGCGTTACGGTTACGCCGACCGCGACGGCGACGCCGACGCCGCTCAAGCCGGAAACGGGACCCAAAGAGCTGCGCTTTAAAACAACCCCAATTTTAGCCTTGGTGGTGAAACAATTTGCAGCAGTACACTAATGCTGGAAGGGCTTACTGTCATATTCACACCGGCCGAGCCGAACACAATTGTTACATCGCTAAGCAGCCTAAAGGTGTCCCTCCCCTTGGGTATATGTGCCCGGAATGTATCCGTGAGATCAGATATAACAGACGTCTCAATCTCATTGCCATCGGCACAAAGAATTGCAAGACAACGCGAGCCCTCCTAGGCTGCACTGAGTTCTATAGAGCGAAGATCTGATCTTACGAACCCCTTCCAAGACATTAGGGCACTGGAGTAGTCAGGGACGTGAACATCACGCTCACTGATGCACAGATCGCCGATAACTTAAGGTCTCCAAAAAACAGAGTTGTGCGACTTCGAAGACTAGGCAAAAGTTGAGCGGTAAAGATTTCTTTCTCTGGATCGACGCTGCCATGCTTCGTAAGGAGTATAATGCGACGTACAGTGCCGGGAGTACTGACGCTATGGACACGAAGAAGCAGCCTGCAAGCAGAATCCAGTATGTGGCCGCTGCAGTGGCACTCATGACAATACAGACAGCTGTTCTGCGCAAGAAAAGTGTATGAACTGCGGAGCCGCTCACATGGCTAGATCACCAACATGTTTTAGACAACAAAAAGAGACAGAAACCAGGAATTACGCCAGTCCACACGCTGTCGATTTCCGCACAGATAGAACCGCGGTTTATCAAACCGAATGGCCAAAGCTTGCCAAAAAATGTGAAGAGCGCTCTCGAACTCTACAAATAAACTTGAGGAGCACGCTCGAGAACCAACCTTCGAAGAGAGCTTCGCACATTGCAGTCACTAAGGGTTCGAAGGAAACAAAACAAACTCACGCCCGACTAACGCGGTGCTAGCTTCACCTCAATTACTAAATCACACACTCCCCAACGTGCTAGAGCCTGCTCCGAGCCTGCTCCGAATGACTGGAATGACCATTCGTCGAACGGTCATTCCACTCATTAGATTATACTAAAAACTACTGTCCCTGCACACAACCAACAATAGCGCCCCGCCACACAGCATCGAGGCGCCAAAACCAGCTTTCTCATCTGGCACTGAAATTGTCGAACCAGGGGTCTCAAGCGCAAGAAAAACACGCTCATTCAAAACATGTTCAGCACCGACACATATTCCGACGTTATGGCCCTGCAAGAGACGCACGGCAAATTTGCTATCCCGGGGTACAGAAAGTTCCCGCACCCAAGTATTCTCCACGAGCCCCGAGGGACGACCACCGCAGCTTTCCCATTCACCATGGTGACTACGCACCTCAAAAGACACCTAGCCACCATCTAAGAGGATTCAACGCACATTAAAGGGACCATGAAATGATTTTAAAATTGAATTTCATCCACCGCACGTCGTAAAAGGTGTGAAAAGAAACACAAAAACACAAAACTAGGGAGCCAAAAAAAATTATTTGCTATAGAACTTTTAAAAGAAAACTGGACTCTTTTGCGCCTTCCTTCCTTCGCCTGTTCACTACGATGCATCCGCGGAAATGGAGCACGTCAGCCAAATCCAGGTCGCCTATTGGGTAAGAGCCTACCTCACCAGCACCGCGATCGTAAACAATAAATAGCCGGCGAATGTTTCCTAAAAGTTTTGTCAAATAATATTCAGATCCACTTTTTGTAGCATAATTAGAGATGTGTGGCGAAAATTGCCAAATTTGATAATGCTGAGAGCCAAGCGCCATCTATCGTGTGGTAAACGAAGCAACCACTGCGCGTGCGCAGTAGGGCAGGGCCGAGTTCAGAACGGTTATTTCCTTTAGTTTCCTTCCTCTCAGAACTCTGACTGACTGAACGTTTATTTTTCTACGTCTTCATCTCGCGCGTGCCGACTTCAAGCAGCAAGAAAAAAATGTACTTAAAACAGACCACTACGAACAAGAACGCTGGATCCACAAACACCCGAGAAGAGCGACAACAGCCGCGAATCCCGCTCCTACGAAGCTCTCAGGATATAGGCCTAGCAGGCACTCCGACTCGGCGCAGCGTTGCTTCGTCGCAAGACCGTCTGTCTGCCTACGACCGGCTGGCGTGCTGAATGGAATATGCCCGCGCTACCCTTGTGGACCCTTCCCGTATTATAGTTTGATCGCTGACCTCAATTTTAGGTTAAGAGGTGAGGTCAATCTCTTCCCCTTGTTTTCCGAGGCAGGGTTGACGAACACTCGTCGAAAAGGGCCCCTGGTCCATTCTCTCTTCTTGTTTTGTGTGATATAGAGCTGAAATAAACGCTGTATGGATTACCTTCGTAACACGGTATGTACACTTTGTTATTGGTATGCCATTTTTATTCTGACAGACTGCACGTCACTGTCGAGCTGTAACAGTTCGTGGGAGGTATACGCGCAATACCGGTCCAACCTTTCTTTGCCGAGTGTCGCGTCAGTATCGAGTTGCAATCGTAAAAGATCGGTCCCGAAGCACTTACCAACAGCGCGAATACAGCACTTCCATCAAACGCGCGCGTCCGCTCCGAGTGTGAACAGGTATTTACGTGGCTCTTTCTGACACTCGTAGTTCAAACGTATCTTTTTTAACGTCGGCTCGCTCCTGCATCTCCGAGACCGCGAAAAACGCCGCGGCAATTTGTTTCCATCTACGTCGCTTTGCAAACGACTGACACTGGCCGCCTTTTACCAACAATGACAGTTGGGTTAACTTCTGGAGTCTTCACCGGAAGACTCGCTGCACTTCCCAACAGGCATAACGGCGTATGGGACTAGTCCCATGCTGTCGCCGTAGCGCAACGTATCTCATTGAATTTCGCTCAGCTGCGATGCGGCGATGAGAGGCGCCGATTCAGAAAATACGTCGGTGACATCGGCGCAGTAAAACCTACCGGCACACCCCAACTCGTCGCCGCTAACGCTCCCATCTCCAACTGCCGAGAGAACTTCCGGTTCCGGAAGCAGCGTACGTCACGGCTTGTTTTGCGGTCAAGAAAAAGTCGATATTTCATTAATCTTTTGTGTAGAAGTTAATAAACCGAGACGAAAACGGATGCCTGTTCGGCATTCAGTGAACATTGACGGTTTAATGTAAAAGTTATCTGGAAAAAGTAAAAAAGTCATTTCATGGTCCCTTTAAAGGCCTGTTCCCACATGCAGCGGAGCGCTGCAAGCATAGCGCTTACCTCGCGCTAAGCGCGTGCTGATGGGAGCGTTCACCGGCTCTGTATCGCAGCGTCAAAACTGTTGCTCATGGCAGACGATAAGTAGCTGACGGCACGTGAGGAGCGATACATCAGCGCTTCGCTGCATGTGAGAACCGGCCTTAACTCCCCCTTCCAGGAGCACATCGTCGCCCACACCCAAGTGAACGGAAAGCGCATAACACTAGTAAACAACTACCTGACACCGCAGTATCCTCAACCGCGCGTCCCCCCCCCCCCCCCCCCCCCCCCCCTCCACAGCACACTGGCAGCCACGAAAGGTCACAACCCCTTCCTTCTTCTCGGCGACTTCAATTGTCTCAATCGCAGCCCGGGATGCAATCGAACCAGAGCGATAGGGGACGCAAAGTGGAAGCCATTTTCAACACCCACACTCTAATGGCGAATTCCACTTGACTCATGACTTAAATGATTAAATTTGGTGGTCGCGTCGAAACCTTAGAAAACAGTCTGTGACCACGGAAAAGAGAGTGAGCGCGACTCAAACCGGTCAGTTCTCGATCGGCGGTTTTCGGGCGGAAGGAAACCGAATTTCGAGCCGCAAATTCTGTTCTGGGTAGTTGGGCTCTCATATGTGACGTACAAATAAAAACCTCGGTGAGCATAAATACCCTGTCACTGTCCCTTTAATTAGCCTTCTAAACAATTCTTTTTCGTGACACACAACGGAAGTTTTATCTCAAGATGGAGAGCAAAGATTACTCGAGCCAACGTGATTTGACAACTCAGAACTCTGCGCCTTATTCTTTACACTCCTTTTGTGTTCCGTAAGACGGTCAGTCAAACAATGCCCTGTCTGACCAATTCAAACACAATCCGCAGCCAGAGGGGATTTTGTAGACTACCTCTCTGACACTGGAGGGATATGTGTTTTTTCCCGCAACATCCCTCACGTCTGAAGATAAACGTGGTGAGCTTGTCTAAACGAAAGTCCGTCTTAAAAACCACATTAACGTCAAATTTTGCGCCCAAAGTCTTTAGGGTATGAGAAATGCCGTTAAAATAAGGAATCAAAGGTTCCAAATTGAACCCTCTCAGCGGTCCCGCAAGCGCGTACAAGCTGTCTACGTGCACTAGAAACGATGAACTCTAAGCTAAAACCCGCCAACAGTAGGCGTTTGATCAGGAACGCCGAAAGCGTTCCCGACACAATGAAAACAAGATTTCTTCAGTGCGCTGCTAATTAGTGATCTTACCCTATAGACCGACACGCGGAGCGGCTCTCTTTACCAACACGGCCGGAAGGCCGCGCATGCGCGGTAGCTATGTGGGCAAAAGCAGCCCGGCTCTCGGTGTTTTCGCCATTGCGTTCTATGGCGTGCGCTCGTTGCTGACGTTGTAGGGACGCTTGTATCTTTATTTGTGCGTCGTGTTTTCTCACAACGTATGTCGTATGCTATGCCCGACTACCTGAGCTCGCTGCCCGAGCCTGAACGGCAGCGGTATCGAAACAAACTGTGCGTGGACGGCGTTGCCTACGAGGATCCGTACGCCGGAAACAAGGCCTACTGGACTTCCGACGTAAAGTTGCTGCCACGGAAGTCGACGGCTCACGTCGTCGTATATTTGGTTTTTTTGCCAAGCCAGTTCACGGCCGACACGGTGCAGGCGTACAAGTCTCTCGAGGTCTACGATTACTTCGAGTCGGTTTCCGCACTGCCGGCGGGATCAGCAGACTATGGGTCTGCGGAAGTGTGTGTTCATTATTTGATTAAATACGCACAGCGTCTTCAAGTCAAGGTATGATGTTTTTCCTACCTTCATGACCCCAAGGCATGACAAGCAGTAACTGTTTGTCCGTTCTGCAGTCTTGGCGGTAACAGGTTACAAGTAACGGCGTTGTTGGTAACGCGTTACTTTTTCCCGTAACGTAGTAACCTACTCGTTACGTTTTCGACACAGTAACGGGTGACGTACTTATCTTACTATTTCAAGCAACGTAGTTACGTTAGTCGTTACTACTTCCCAAGTCTTAAAGAAATTACACCTCAATTTTTTCCGTGTTTTAGGCGTCAAGCCATGTTTTTCCTTGCTTTTTTTTCTCGTAAGTATTTAAATGAAACCGTAAAAAGAGGTAAAGGAATTATGTTCAGTTTCTGCATGAGCATAATGTTTCTTGATATATGACCTGTATCGCCAAAACCGTAAAATGTGTTTGATTATAATTTAAAAAAGTAACGCAGAAGTAACGTGCCTTACTTTTTATCGGTAGCGGTAACGCGTTCCTTTCATTTTTAGGTAACGTAGCTCAGTAACGCGTACCTTTTATTTGCAAGTAACGAATAACGTATTTCGTTACTTTTTTTCGGTAACGCCTACAACACTGCCGTTCTGTCGCCGATCCCCTTCTGCTGGGTACGACGGGCGTAGCGAGCCTCCGACGAGCGCTTGGCCGGTGCTTTGTGCGCGAACACCATGGGAACAAACTCCGGGTGGTCTCGATCAGACAACGGTTTCCCTGCACATAGGCAAGCCTCGGGACGAAGATTGAAATGGAAGCCGCACGTGCTTTCAAGAAAGTGTTTGCCGCACAAACGGTCGTTCGCGCGAGGCGACCACTCTTTTCGATCCACGGATATTATCCACCTTCTAACCCTCTCAAAGTCTGCCGGGAACTTGTGCAAACTCACTCCGCTGCTTTTTTTGTACATTTCGGTGCAATTAACGGCAACACAGCTTCGCGGCATGCTGAAATGCTATGACGCCCATGCGAAACGTGCGCGCTTTTGCCCGCGCCCGCCGGCTCCGTCGCGATCGCAGCGCCGCCGCAGCTCCGTGACGTCAAGCCCGCGTGTCGGTCTATAACGAGTTTAGAAGGAGCACTCCATCTAGACAGAACCCTCTTCACGGTTTCCTTCCCGTAAGACCAACAAAGCCCCCTTTTAGTGAATATTTGCATGTCTAGAAGCTGCAACTTTCCATCTTTCGCTGACGCAGAGGTGAATTTCGATTCCGGTGCAGTAGTCAAAATAAAGTCATGGATCTCAGTAGCGGAATGCTGATTCGAAGCACAAACCAAGATGTCATCAACAACGCTTCGAACCAAAACCCCATCAACAGCCAAAGAGCCAAACAAATATGTTAATTTCCCGTCAAGAGTGTTAAAATAAGACTCCGTCAACACTGCGGCCACCGCCGAACCAGTCCGCACAGCTTTCTGCTGTATATTAAAGTAACAATTAAAGTTAAATACAGTTACCTTCAGATAGCTCGTCATAAGTTCTAGTGCCGCATCTACAGAGATACCCGCTTTGGCCTGAAATGAGTCTAAATTTTTTTCTAAAAGCTCCGCAACCCCTTTCGAGCAACGAGACCCTATCTATAGAATAATATAAATTTTTGATGTCCAGGGATATCAACGTGCATGTGCTCCGACGCGGAGGAGAAATGCCCTCTATTAGTTCTTCGAAGTTCCTAAGGGCGATACTCCCCTTCAGATTGACATG
>NW_024609835.1:241459683-241520871 GCF_016920785.2 Ixodes scapularis | reverse complement strand
AAGAATAAACACTCTGGAGCATTCCTGAAATTCAGGTTTGTGTAGCGAAATTTGCCCATTGAGTGACGAGCGGTTGAATCCCCCTTAAAGCACACTGCTGCAACTTGTTAATTGCAAGAACAAACACACCTCCGAGCATATAGTTTAATAGTATGTGTTGATGCATTGTTATACAGCAGGACACTTTTTAAAGGGGTTACGATCCTTCAACTAATTTATTTTACAATATTTACATAATTAGAAATCCGAGGCGTTTGTAACTGCGTCGGCGGGTGCTGGAGTCCGTCGAACCAACCGCTGAAACCACACGCGTCTTTTTTTTTTTTTTCGGTGCCTTGTTGCCAGTCGCTGCATTCCTGCACGTATGACACAATAGACCCTTTGCAGAACGCCATCAAACAACACAACTGTTACCATTTTTTTCGGCGTAAAGCACACGCAGGGCCCCAGTTCACGTCGAACGCTACTGCAGCATTCGAGTCCAATAGGCGCAGAGCCGAATTCACAGGGATGGCGGACATAACATTCTTGTCGAACAAATGCCCAAAGTATGAAGGCCTTAGATGATTAGAGTAGCAGCTACTGTAATTCGTTTCATCACAATATGGCAAATGGCGAATGGTATACCGTCTCGGTGAGTCAATATGCACATTGAAGAGAGGCAGATGACAGCATATCATCAAAGTGCTCGTCTGCACAGATTTGTCACGCACCTGCCCTCTGTCTCTCTGATTGGCTCGAGGGGGCTGTGGCGGTTGCGCTTTTCCAAATTACGGTGATACGAAGTATAGGCAGCCCACACTTTTGAAAAAAAAAGTATATTAAAAAGACCGAAAGGAATGGTAGTCAACATTTTTAAACAAGACTGCTGTCCAGGCAAGGGATGAACACAAATATGAATCATCTTATCCAGGTGATTAGAACAATTAAATAATTGACGGACTAATACAATGCACCCATGATGAAAAAAAAGTATTGCTGCAATAAATCCAACGAAAGAGAAAAATGTGCAGTTAATCTATACGTACACCAAAACAGTTGTTCTTATAGCAAGCCGAATAGCTTCGAAGCAGGTGCCTGCAACGATTTATTCATCCCCACACTCAATAAAACGTCATCCTCGTAGCTGAAAATAACTGTGCACTTCGCACTTACAAAAAAAAAAAAAAAAAAAGGAAGAAAACGTACATAGAATCGTCGATTAGCATGAAGGTTAAAGATCGCAGGAGCTTCCTCGCTAAAAGTTGCTATGGTTATTCGGTGACGCAGGGCTGAAACAACTTCCCCTGGGCCCTAACGCGACGTATACCTTTCGCTTCTATTCTCAGACATTCCAACGTTGAAACGAAGGTAGAAAAATGCGAATATTATATGCCTGAAGTTATATCGTAAAATTGTTGATAAGTGCAAAACGTAAAGATCGCAGGAGCTTCCTCGCTAAAAGTGGCCGTGATTATGCAGTTACCTATGGCTAAAACAAATTCCCCTGAACCCTACATCTGACGCATACATTTCGCGTCGATTCTCAGACATTTCAACGTTTAAACAAAGCTAAGAGAATGCAAAAATTTTATGCTAAAAGCACTTAAAGTTCTATCGATCCTCGAACAGATCCCGGAATCCGAGCACCGGTATGGCGATATGGTTGATGCTGTCTCACAGGTGTTAATATCCAGATGATCCAGAGCGATCTTGCGCAAAAAAAGGTATACACCAACTCATGTTTAAAAACAAACCGGAGCGCCTGGAGCGCCCCGAGCGGACGCCACCGGCGCCGCGCATGCGCGATGGGGGTGTGGGCAAGAAGTTCGCCGTCGCCCATAAACAAACCATTAAAATGCGATGTTGTCGGCGTCGGTGCGAGTCCCCCTGCCCTTTTTCGCGTTCGAATTGTTGGTTCTACGTCTTCCTGGCGATGTCTAACTATCTTGAGCGGCGTCAGCGAAACTACCGAGGCTCGTTACACCGCAAAACTTCGCGTGAATTATCTGACATGCGGCGATTCATTCCGCGTGGACGCCACAGAATGTACGCTAAAGCCTGATTCACATGATGAGAATTCGCTCGCAATTTTCAGTAACGACGTCACTCGGACTGCAAAAGCGTGAACCGTAGCTGAGATGTCGACGTCGATACTGAAAATCGCAAGCAGAATCCAACCAAGTGAATCAGGCATAACAAGTCGGTGATGGCCACTGGTAACAATGATCAACATCTCCTTGTATCTACTGTTTACGTCCAGCCTGCTTACCAACCTTCAAACTTAAATCTTTTGAGGCCTGCACTTACTTCTTATCGCAAGTACCGGGCCCACGTTTGATCTACTGGCCGGTGTCCTCTAAAAGAGCAGACGACAAGCAGAAACGTTTGCAAGAGCAGAAGACAGTTCGAACGATCAGGCGGTCGTTTGAACTTGAAGACGCACTGAACGTAGTCCGCAGGTGGTCCGTGCAACTTGACGATTTTCCAGTGCTCATTTTGGAACAAAACAAATAAATATGATGGCCAAAAGTATCCATGTGGCGATTCACTCCGCGTGGACGCCGCAGATTGTACGCTAAAGCCTGATTCGCATGATGAGATTTCGCTCGGAATTTTCAGTCGCGACGCCGCTCGGGCTGCAAAAGCGTGAACCGTAGCTGAGATGGTCGACGACGATACTGAAGTCGCAAGCAGAATCGGACCAACTGAATTATAGGCATAACAACAAGTCGGTGTTGGTTACTGGTAACAATGACCAACATCTCCTTGTATCTACTGTTTACATCGAGCCCGCTTACCAACCTTCAAATTTAAGCCTTTTGAGGCCTGCACTCACTTCTTATCGCAAGTACCGGGCCAACATTTGGTCTACGGACCGGCGTCGTCTGAGAGAGCAGACGACAGGCAGAAACGTTTGAAAGAGCAGACGACAATTCGAACATTCAGGCGGGCGTTAACTAGAAGACGCATTGAACGTAGTCCACAGGTGGTCCGCACAACTTGACAGTTTTCTGACGTTTATGCTGGAACAAAACAAATAAATCTGATGACCACAAGTATCCGTGAATTCAACCCAAAGTGTTTCCCGCCCAAGCAATCGTTGTCCGACGGCGTCTGGTTTTCCCTTTTCGCGGCACAAATCCAGATTCTCGGACGAACCGAGCACGTGAAAACTGACCTTCAAACCTTTCGCTACACGTTTGGTACGGCCCCGGTCGCGGCGTTTTGACGAGAAGGCAGGTTTTTGTCTGGTTCCTTTCAAAACAACGCAGGAATACACGTCTGGCATGGGGACTTCTGCCCACAGCCCCAGACCGGAAGTGCGACCGACGCGCCACCACCGCGCCGTGACGTCACAGAGATGAGTTCGTGTATAAAGTCTCATTCCTTCATATTTTCACATTATACCTGCGTCAGCGAGCACGAAGAAGCCCGAAGTCGTCGGAAAGCAGCTGCACATCACGGCTACCAAGCACGGAACAAACTCGCATCCGCCAGCTCTGGGCGCTGCCATCTTACGTGTGACGTCAAGGCTCTTGGGAGGTCACGTGACGAGTGGTCACATTTGCGCACAACATGGCGGCAGCCGGGGTGGTGCCACTTCCGAACTTCCGGTTTATCCCCTAAGCCTCTCTACCTCGTTGGCGGTCATACAAAAATCGTGTTTTCTTTTCGGTTATTCTCTTCACGATTTTCCCTATTTTGTTTAACTTGTTATATTTATATTGCTTCAGTTAATGTATTATAATCAGCAATTTTAGAAAGTAACGAGTGATTAATTAATTAATTTTTTTACAAGTCACAATGTTGAATATTAAAATACCTGTTCCACTGTGCTTTTTTTAATTTCTACTGAGTATACTTTTTGCTGATTATATTCATTGTACTGTTTACTGTTGAACTGTTGGGGGGGCAGAGACTTTGTCAGGCTTCACGCCTTTATCTCTGCCCCCTGGGCGGAAAAAACCCGCCAAACAAATAAAGAAAAAAAAAAGTAATCCGAAGTCAAATTTGAGGGTTTTACGTGCGAAACTAACGACGGGCATCTGGCACGCCGAAGTGGAGGGCCTGACGTGCAGAAGCGCGATCCAGACCAACGCGTTTTTGTGCGCGCGTTGGGAGTGCGGTTCCCGGAAATTGCATATTTCGTGACGTCGCGCTGAGTCCTTGCGCCTTCCGGTTGCGCATAAGACAGTTAGATGATTTCAACCTTTCCTCAATGCTCACGAAAACTCGCTGTGACGTAGTAGGGCGCTCCTCTCCAATACATATATATATATATACATAAATGATTTACCATCGCATCTCTCAAGCGACATTTGTGTGTTTGCGGATGACTGCGCTATTTATCCTACAATCACTAACACCTCTGACCAGACATGGCTGCAGAATGACCTTTACCATCTGCCATGTCTACAGAAAGACCCTTAATCCCAGCAAATGTAAACTTGTTGTTGAAACCGCTGGCTCCACGTTTGGCGCCATTGTGGTCGGTTTGCCTTGCTGCATACCCGACCCGGAGGAATAACACGCAGCCAGCGGTTCCAACAACAAGAAACTACATTTAGTGGGACATGGAAGAGACGATTAACATGGTTACCAGCTGCGCCTGAGTCCAGGCAGCGACTCCTTGCGCGCCGCCTCTGATGCGCCTTATCAAGGTGGCGCATCCGATGTGCGCCTGGCTGGCGTGACGTCGCCGCCACGCGGGATAAGTTCGGCACATTTGCCTCGCAGTCGGGCGACTGGGCTGGGGAGCCGCCAGGGTGCCCGCAACCTGTATCATTTCATCGTCGCCCGTAACCCCTTTCTTTTTCCTTACACAATTGCCAGCGGCATTGTCGAATCGGTACAATCATTTAAATACTTAGGTGTAACCCTGTCGAACAGCATTTCATCCTTCAAAGCAGAATCCGGCCTAACAACTCTTTCTCTTCGCCGTCGCACTTCCAGCCTCTCCCTCTTTCACAGGTATCACTACAGCTTGCTCAATCATGCACCTTACATTGTCCCCTCCTCACGCATATCTCCGCGCATTGGTCATCCACTTCAAGTAACGCTCCCACGTGCCCGCACCAAACGACTTTTTTAGCCTTCCCTACCAGTTCGCCGCCATCACATGTCCATCCGTGGCATGGAGACCCGTGAATCACCTTCCGACATGAATGTCTGCTAAAAATGCTTTTATATGTTACCCCACCTGTTATGTAATTCCCCTAGCGGGGTGTTTAAGGTAAATTAATCAAATGAAATGAAATATCCTCTCCTGGCCATTCGGTGGAGGCAGGGGCGGCTCTACAGGGGGGCAAGGGTGGGCAGCCGCCCCCCTTAAATTCCTGCCTGCCCCCCCAAAAATGCTGTCGGGGGGGGGGGGGGGGGGGGGGGAGTTCACTCCGCAAAGCGAAGGTTGTGGTTTCCTAGAAGGAAAGCTAACGTCGCACATTACGGGCACTAGCAATGGACGCGGAGCATCCGTCCTTTCAAGCCAGCCATCCGTCCTTGGAAGCCAAAGCAGGCAAATAAAATATAAGAATAGAGAAGCGCGACACTATTTTTAGAAGAAACAGCTTTACAAGAGACATACCACTCCCGTCTAGCGTACCTTTCTTACTTTGACTGACTTCTTTCGGTAAGAGCGGGCCCTGCAGGACCACTTTGTCGAGAATAAGCTTTCTGGTTTTTGTGAACAATTCCCGAAATCCGGACGCGTCTCCCTCTTTTGGGTGCGTGCCATAGCCGCTTGACCTTTAACAGCGGCACGGCGCTGATGTTGCTCGCGGGTTACACCGCCCCGAGGCGGCCCCATGTGCAGGACTGAGCCGAAAGCAAGGTGGAAAGAGGTAAGAGAGACCTCGCTTGGTAGATGATGCCGGTTCGGCTGTTCGTCTGGAAGGATTTTACTAATGCCTTGGCTTCCACACTCAATAACGCGGCTGCGAGATCCACGAGTTCAACCTTGTAGGTATCATCCTACCGCCCAGCGTAATTTCCTTCCTTCAATTGGATTGTCTTGGTGTAAGTGGGCCCTCGATTGTTCCGCTCACTTCCTGGGGAATGTAATCTGTTCTAGGAAACGTGAAGGTTCTTCCTCTTTTGGGTGTGTGCCACTGCCGCGCGACCTATCGGAGGCGACACGGCGGCCATAGTGCTCGCGGAACGCACCGCTTGGCCTGCGGCGGCATCGAGTGCACTGCTGCTCAAAACACGAAAGGACAAAAGCAAGGGGGAAAGAGGTGAGCGGGACTCTAAGCGAGGGCGTAGGAAACAACGCCGGTTTGTCTATTTGTCTGTTGGGATTCCCCAGTAGAATCTTTGGAGAGTATTCAGAAGGACACAAAGACAGTCCCAGGGGCGGGGCCATAAACTATCACCTGAACCAAACTGGCCCTGCCGGTCTCAACATAACAAGCCATTCTCAAGGGCCATTCTTGCTCTGCTACGCTTTCAGCCTCGGTGCCAAATGTTACCAGGATGACGGACACGAAAAAAGGTGCCCCAACAATTATGCTGCTGAACCGAACATGTGCAGCTGAGCCCGATTTCAAGACTCCGAAAGAGACACAAAATCGCAAAAGAGATCAACCGCAGATTTTTTTTCGTCTTCCAACAAGCGCGTCAAGAAGCAGGACGGCGACCCTTCCGAACCGCCCTCTTCAGGTTCAGAAAACCTGGTGATCGAGCAGCAGCGGAAGGATCATCCCCAGCCGTACAGTCTTCCTGATGGCCTTCCCAGCGCTTCTAGCGACGTCCATCATCCTTCGTCGGAACAAGGAACAGTGAAAGCGACAAGTTTTCTTCGTGCGTGAGACGAGACGAACTTGCACCGTATCGGAGGGAAACGACGATCTTCCAGGTTAGTTGGACATTTCCAAGTATAAGACAGAGTCGCCGCGGCAGCCCATAGTGAACTCTTTCCCACCGAAAAAAGTAAAGAAAAAAAGACTAAGCTTTCAGTCTCACCCAAGTTGATTCCGTTTTTTGATATCCCAGTAGAATGTTCTCTACCAAAGCGAATGAAAAATCCACGTTTGGCAGCTGTGGCTACAGTTACCGGAAAAAAGCTCTGGACAAAGAATCTGGCTTTAGAAAGCACGAAACCTCAGTCACGCATAAGTTATGTCAAGATTCGTGGGTTTCCTACATAGAAATGAAGTCGAGAGGACCAGGCGAGTGAAGCGAACAAATTTGAGTTTTGAAAACGCAGTGCGATCCTCCTCGTGGTTTTTCCGCTGACGAACTTGCGCACGTTCGAGATAACATTTTTTTTTTTAATGACACATTCGTTTAGAGTTTGCGATGTTTTTAAAATAATCTGGATATTCACTGCGCAAACTAAACGTCATAAAATTAATGAGGTTCCTATTATACTCAATCGGATTAATTACAAAAGAAACAAAAGGGGGGCATTTTAAGTACACAAGAGAGAGAATATGGATTAAATGATATCCAATGAAAACGTTTGATCTAAGTTCTATTGGATGATGCCTATATTCAGCGCTAAGCCCTCCACGATTGCGTAAGTGTACTTTAGGTGAGATTTCTGCCCGTCAGCAGAGAGATTATTTATGAAGGTAAACATAAACAACGAAAAGAAGACCCCCCCCCCCCCCCTCCCCCCCGGAATTCAGTATATTCATGCAGCGCCCCCCCAGAAAAAAAAATTCTGGAGTCGCCCCTGGGTGGAGGGCACCAGTTCCGGCTCCGCGTTTCTTCGCCGTCTGGCGCAGATGCTCTCCGCTCGCCCGAAAGCGCACCGTCCTAACCAACGCGCATGCTTCTGACCCAGAAAGCGCACCGGAAACAGCAAAAACGGCACGAAATACGCAATTTCCGGGAAGCGCAGGACCTACGCGCGCGCGAAAACGCGTTGGTTTGGATCGCGCTCTAGCGGCACCTTCTCCGCAATAAGCCTCCGTCAGATTGCGGGCACCTCGGCCGGGATTCGAATCCGCCTCCTAGAAATCGATTAAACTAATTGGTTACTAATATTTTGTAACGTAATTACATTGTATATTACTGCCACAAAAAAAGTAACTTGGAAATTACAAAATTACTTGAAAAGTTAACGGATTACTTCCCAATGGTCGCAGTTTGCAGGGTTAGAAGTAGAATTATCTTTTTACGGATATGCGCATCTCTAAAGGAGGAATATATTTTTTTGCTTGATTTGCCTTCAGAAATGCTGCAAGATTTTTGAAGTTCACATTTAAATGGCCAGCAGCTTACTCAGGTTTCCTATCTATAGAATTCTTTATTTCCGGCGTTTATTTCTTTTCGAATTCGGGGGTGATTATTCGGGGTTTATTTTTCCCCAGGGATTTGATGTTTAAAAATAGGCACTTGTCGGGCAGAGCTGTATGTTGAAGGAAACAAGACGGGGCCTGGGGGTTCCGAGTCAGAACATCCAACGCGTCGAAACATCCATCGAGTCAAAATATCCATTCCTAGATGTTTTGACTCGTTGGACGTTTTGACGCGCTGGATGCTCTGACTCGGATGGACGTTCTGACTCGTTGGACGTTTTTACGCGTTGGATGTTCCGACTCGAACGGATGTTCCGACTCGAACGGATGTTTTGACGCGATCCAGGTTTCGATTGAGATATATGAATTTTGCTTGAGGGGTGTTAGATCTATTTTACCTGGAAGGGGGCTTTTTCTTTTCTGTAAGCGACTTTTAAAAATATGGTAGGCAAAGGCCATAGTAAGAGACGAACAACGTTTCGTTTTTTCAGGAAATAGAAGGCAAGCGCAGAGGATGAGTGGAATATTTCTATTTTCTGTTTTTTTTTTTTTTAATTTTAGCTAGTGACGCTGTACACCCTGCCACTGTCGTATCTTGTCAGAGCTCGTGGAAACCGCTTCTAGTGTTCCGCTCTGTATTCAACCCAGGAGGAGCAGGCATGCGCAGCGGGGATGGCTCCATAATGCGGTGAGTTGATTGCTTGCTTGAAAACAATATAGTGAAGCTTACTGTGTATCGAATATTCTTTAGCATGCAAGTATGCGAATGGCAATATATTCCAAGAAGGTAAAAAAATAACACGCGGTTTTAGATATATGAGGGAAGGCATTTCAGCAGTTTATTTAAGCCAAGCGTATAATTCAAAATAAAAAAAAAATTAAATGTGTATATTTTCCTTTGCCGGCTTGCGCATAGTACATGTCACGTGCGGAGGACCAGCAAAGCGGGCGATGGGCTCTGAGTAGTGCCCGTGATAGCACGAGATATAAGACGCCATAAGCGGGGCAAACATGGGTACCGGTGAAAATCATCAAACTCGGGAGCGGGCTCCACGTGCCTCTAGTAAATGTCGCAGCTAAAGCCGAGCAAATGGTCCTGAATCGTCCAGCAGTAGCGTAAGCTCGCGAAGCCAACGAGAGACAGACGCTGGAGAAAGAGGCGCACGGAAAGCCGAAGACGTTTTCTGCTACAAGCCATATTTGGGGACCAATGAAGGGCTGCTCTTACTTTTTTAGGCGCATATGCCCAGTCGCGGTTCATACTGCACTCCCTTCGTACCGAAGCTGACAGTTCAGAATGAACTGCACGCTCGATGGTCCTGTCGGCGTCATAACACGTAATCGCGATGTCAAGCTAGAAAAAAGCATGCCATTGGTTGCACTTGCGAAAAGATGGCTTTCACAGCGCATCCACCGCGCTGTAGGCCAAGGAGTTAACAGAGTGGTTTGTGCCACGACTTTCACTCCAAGATGAAACGCTATAATATTTTACGAAAGGTCGTTGAGTAAAACGCGAGTATTGCCCGAGGCATTCACAAAGAGGTTTACTGTGTGCACAGGCATACATTAATAAAAATGACTAATTTTCAGGCAAGCCGGCTCACGTACTAGTCCGTTCTATGGAATGACTCCAGCCATTGAAATCCTGTGAACGTAGTTGAGCACGTCTTGAAATGTCGGAACTGCAGTCGCCAAATAGCACGAAAACATAGCCACCTCCTGCAGCCGCTTGTTACGCCTGGTTACTTGAACCGACGCCAGCGCGAGGGGATCCAAGAGCATTGCCTGGATTCTGTTTTGCGATGGATGCTGGATAACTTGCACGAATTGTATGGATTGAGTCAAGTCTGGATGATGACTCGTCAGCCGGCTGTGCAGTCCATTACGCCACCCTTCCACCATGTCGGTTGTTCGAGGTCTATCGTTTTCAAACTGGCTCCAGATGTCTTTGACGACTGTGTTCGAAAGTGAGAAGCTGTCAAAATAATTGGCAAAAATTTCTCCAGCCGAGCAGCGTCCAGTGGAGATACTTGTGGCCCAGCAGCGAGCAGGTACCTGGCGAAGGTGCTTCGGAAGCCTTTCGGTACAAATGGGAGATAGCGCACTCTTTCCATCCACCTGGCGACCTCGGTGTTTTGTATGCAGCGTGACCGGATGCCTACCTCGTCCCGTTTGGTGTTCAAGGCCTTGGCGAAGTGGAACGCACAACCACGAACCTGCGAGAAATTAGACAAGATTCATGTTCCAGCGCACTTCATGTTATGTAAGTTGCCTATCATGTCGAAATTTTATAACGATTGCCATTACATTTCTTATAAGAAATTTAAGTTACACACAAAACATTACCGAGTAAAAAAGTCTCAGTTGAAGTTCCTGCTACTTTGAATAGGAATGGTCTATTTTCCTTACCCGCTAAAAACCCCATATAAAGCTACATATCGTTACTTATACTGTATTATCCAATAAAAGTGTACCTACTTCTAACTAAACCTGAAATAAACTTATTAGCATAATATTCCTTAAAAAAGAAAGTTCGGGACCGCTCGACTAGAATTGAGTAATCTTTCATATATCCTGACAGCAAATAAAAATATTCCGCTTTGTCTAGCTGAATTTGCGAAAAACAAAGCTAGGGTGAATGTTATCAAGAGCAACAGTTAATAGGATTATACTGAAACATTGAGAAAAATTCGAAGATGCAATATTTTCACGCACAAATGTCAAGATGTAAACAGTGCACTTAATGTTAAGTCATAAACTAACCACAAAAAAAAAATTATTCGCTTGTGCAGATTTTGTTGTCGTGTCGAACCCTTGTTTTGATGCTTGTATGGCTGCCGATTCAAAGTCAAATATCCAAGTGGCGGTAGTTGGGGACGTTCCGACATGGCCGAACTTTGTCTCCATTGCGTCCGTCACTACCCTGAGGAAGGTCTCGACTCTCGATTGCGTAAGTGCGTAGACAACCGGGTTGGGCTTTTTCTTTGACGACGACGTCAAGCGTGTATAACTGTCTAAGCTTTTCAAATTCCATGGGATTAAACTTGAAGTTACCGTCACCCAACACGTACTGTGAGTCACAGAGCGCGTCCAAGTTCTTTTCAGAGAAAAAAAAACAACATTTTTCTTGCCCTCGTCTTGTCTTCGAACTGAAGGAACCGGTGCCCATACCCGGCGTTTTGAAGGTCTGAATGAATAGCGTCGAGGCTGTTTCCTTTGATGACATTGGCATGCCTGTTTCCTGAAAGCGCCCGGCGTTTAGAAGCGTAACCGTGCTCAGTTCTGACTTGATCGCATTGCGAATTTCACAAGAGTAATCCTCATACCAGTCCTCGATAACACAGACTGCGTCGTCGAAGGCTTGCCGAGGCCTTTTTCTGCTCTCGCGGATATGTGATATGCCTCTTTGCGAGCACCTTCCAAACAAGCAAGGAACTGCCAGAACTGCAGCTACGGGGCGTAGTCGGGTTGTCGGGGCCTGTGACCATGATTCCGTTCTGTAATTTCAGACGGCCAGTAGGGCTAGTCTCATCACACCCAAGCTGATTCTTGAGAATAAAACAGGCAATCTATTTTTAGTGCACGATGTCTGGGTTCTTGGGGTTAGTGGCCTTGTAGGAAAACTCATGAACCACGTTCTCCTACTTGTTGCTCTCGAAATGTATTACAGGCCACCGATGACTAGGGGGCACAAATGTCGGTGTTCCAAAGCCTTGCTCCATGATATCGGAATTCGCGCGAACTCGTACTTTGACGGAAATCATTAGGAAGTGGATATATTCCCGGGAGCCGGCTAAATAGTCCAGCCAGAAAGTTGCTGGCAGTGTACTCTTATTGGCTGGCTGGAATCACGTGACGTCTACCGCCGATTTACGGTTTCCGCCGGGTCCATCACATGCGGTTTGTGGTTACGTCCATTCCGTGTTCCCCTCGTGGTCGTCCGAACAGGAGACAACATCGTCCGTCATCCCGTGGAGTCTGAAACCGACCGACCCCCAGATTCGGGAGATGGCAATTACGGCTCGCCGATGCCTTCGAGTGCGAGAGACAACTTCCATCGTCTTCCGATGGCGTCCCATAGAGACCGACCTCCAAATCCGGGAGATGTTGCCCACGGTCCGGCGAAGGCGTCTCCTGACGATCGATGCAGCTTCGGCGTTGGAGATAAGTTCGCCAGTTCTGCCGAACTCGAGGAGAAGATTGCTCGATCCAGTTCTGCAAATTACGTCCAGCTGTGGAAAAGGGAAGCGAGGACAATCGTAGCGGCCAAGAAACGAATCGGCAATGATCGCGGGAAGCATGTCCGACGCTTTTAAGCACCAAACGGTGAAATATTGTTGCATTCAGGGAGGAAAAAGATTCACAACCGAGGCGGCGGAGCAAAACTCTTCGTAAGTAAATGCTTCTACTTGCCTCGCAATCCGCAAAGTGTCAGTCCAGTGTTTTATATTTCCGAAATTAGATACAGGTGTCTTCCCCCTTTGATCCCGTTCATGTGAATGGGTACGCGGTTCAATGTGCATCAAATGGGGCAACGGCTGAGAGCCGCTGCAACATATCTTTTGGGTTTTAATGGGTTTGTACGTATTGCTTGTTGAAATAGTCATGCTGAGTGCGTTTTATGTTCCGTGATCCGCGGTCGACATTTTATCTGTTTAGGAGCGGTCCAGCACGAAGCTTTAGATTTTCCTAATTTTTTCTTTAAACTTCCCGTTATGTAATCTCAACTGACATAACTCCGTAAGGTTAACAGAGTGAGGAATGTATTGGTTTTTGCTAAGAAAGACATTTTGTTCAATATTGTTTTGTTGAAATATACACCTTGCATGCAGGACTTTCAAGAAAGACTGCCCGTTCAGCATCTACCTAGCTGCCAACAGAGACGGCACATGCCTGGAAGTCAGAAGAGTCTCCCTTGACCATAATCACAATTTATCAGAAGCTCTCTTCAGACACCTACCCCAACAACGCAAGCTACCACCTGACCTGGAAAAAAAGGCAAAGTCTACACTGCAGCTCAAGGCAAACAAGAAGCTCGTTAGAAAGAAGCTTGAGAATGAAAGTAGTAAAGTTACTCTAAAGGACCTGACCAACCTGGCAGCGAAGATTAAAAGCCAAGCCTCACGAAATGATCTGGAAGCAAGTGTCAATATGCTCCGAAACAAGTACAGTGCTTTTGGCCGATTGCTAGTTGGTGAGAAGTATGAGCTCAGGGCTATATATTTCCAAGGCGACACCGTGAGGAGGTCCTTTGAAGCCTATCCTGAAATAATTTTCATCGATGCTACTTATAAGCTGTTGGAAACAAGGATGGCATGCTTCCTTTTGATCGTTGAAGACGGAAATGATCAAAGTGAGATTGTGGCGGCTGGTCGCTTTGCCACAGAAGACGGCGAAACTCTTCGACGGTTTTTTGAAACATTCAAGGATCTGAACAAGGGCTGGATACCCATTAGAGTCACTATGGCTGACAAGGACCTGAAAGAACGCCAGATTGTGGCCCGGCTCCTTCCACAATCTGCTCTTCACATATGTGCATTCCGCACCCTTCAAACGTTTAAAATAGAGATCAGTAGCCAAAAGCTTGGGATATCAAGAGCGATTCAGGAAACTGCACTAGACATACTCCAGCGTATGGTCTATGTACCGAGTGAAGAGGAGTACGACCAGTTGTACAAAATAATAATAATATGTTTTATTTTCCATCAAAAGTGTATGACGGAGGGAGACCGAGGAAAAAAGCTGCATGAAGCAGCTTGACAAGTCCTCGGCCCCTCATCCTTACATTTGGCAGCAGTGGCACAAAAAACAAAACAAAAAGACAAAAATTAATGTAAAAGAATATTCACAGAAAAAGAATACGTACATGCAAAGCACAGTTAAATACAACAAAGTAAGGCAATAATACATTTATGGTAGTATTGTCTAAAAGGTAAATATCATACATTTTCTACACAGTCATATTAGAAGAAAAGAATGCTCGAAGGTCTCTAAATGACATGGTAAGGTGGATGTTTTCGGTGTGAAGTAAGTTGAGTAGCCTAGGTATAGTGTACTTGATGTCATTTGCTCGCCATATGTTGTTTTGTAATTTTGTAGCATCCAGTACTCCGTGTTACCGTGTTACGGGTGGGATAGGCGGTCACTCTTGGTGTTAGGGACGCGAGTTCCAGAAATTTACGAGCATTTCTTTCTACATGTGATTTATAGGTTATTCGCAGTCGATATTGATGGAGACACACCACAGGTATCAGACTCAGGCTCTTAAAAAGAGGCGCACTAGGATGACCATTTGGAACATTACAAATGATTCTTAAAACCTTTTTTTTTTTGAAGGACAAGTATTTTATTTAAATGCACAAGTCATCATCGCCACCTGCCATCGTGAAGTACTTCGACTCGAACTGGCATCACATCCACGAAGAGTGGATAATGGAACTGAAGTTGTCTTGTGCAAACTTCACGAATTGCACTAACAATCGTGCTGAGAGCATTAATGCAAAGTAAAATAGCATTGTTGACCGGTGCACCTCACTCGAAAATTTTGTGCGGAAATCTTTTTCTTTGAGCACACAACACGAAAAAAAGGTCATGTACAAAGCAGCAACCATGCTCCTGAAAAGGTGTGTGATATCCAGCAGTGATGAAACTCATTTTCTTCACTGTGGGCTTTTAACACCCTATGCATTCCGGCATGTGGAGCGTCAACTTCATCTTTCAATTAGTGTCGCTGTGAAATGTGAGGATGGTAAAATGGCACAGGTAGCCACCAACGAGGTTGATCTCTGCTTCTGCCAGCAACTACTCCCGTGGATTCAGGAATGCAATGCCGCTTCCATGCTGCTACATCTTTGCAGTGAGGCAGCACTTTGAACTAAACAAGTACGACCAAAGCCTCCGCAATAATAGGTGGTCTGCTAAATTATACTCTAAAAGTGTAATAAGGCTGCTTAACCGCGAGCACAATGAAACAGAGGTGGTGCACGTAGAAAAGCAACAATATCTCAGAAATCTCTCAAGTCAGCAGAAGTTCAGAAAGGCATCTGCAATTACAGCAAAACTTGCCTGCATTATGTCGGAAGGTTCAATGTCTGAATTTTCAGAAAGAACTGAACTTCTACAACATATCCTTTGCCACTGAGTGAATCGTCATGATATGCACTTAGCAGCGAAGTGTGAATCGTCAGAAACGGTAAAAATCAACCGTTCTGGAGAGGACCCTGCATATATAAATCTACCGGATGATTGGTCAACGGAAGAGAGTAAAGCTGCCTTAAACGTCAATGAAGAGGGCTCAGTACCTCACAAATTGGGTCAGTCTGAGTCTGACATTCTAGTTCTGGAAGGTCAGGGAGTTGTTCCTAGAGTATTTCAAGACGCCGGCACAAAGGACTCTGGTCGTAAATCGTACTTGGAAAACGAACACAAATCCGCCTCCAGTCTGGAAATCAACACCTGCCAACCCCTGATTAGACTGTTACTGTTGCACCTAATGGTAAAGTCCCTGAAACCTCGTTTACCTGTGCCCTCAAGAAAATCAAAATGGCACCACCAATGCGGAAATGTGGGCGGCCGAAGGGTCACATATTAACTGTGGTCGGACTTCCTAGAAAAAGAAAACATGCCAGCATGGTAAAAGTCTCTTTCAAGACCCTCTCGATGAGACAAAAAAGAAACGTGATTTTAACATGGTTAGCGGGCCAGGACGCCGCAAAAGCTGCAATCCCTGGCAAGCAGCTGAAAGAAGGCGACATTGAGCGAAGGCCGAAGCATGGGCACAGTGACATTATGGATGAGAATGTTAATGTAAACGCCGTGCGAAATTGTTTCTTTTTTCGGAGGATGCTTGTTTAGCAGTCACAGGCGTGGTAAAATCTAAATCTAGGCTACAGCAGTGAGATTGTGAAGTGTGTAAGGACAATCTTTACACACACGACTCTGTCATGTGCGATTGGTGCTTGTCCATCTTGTGAATGAGTCACAGTTTCAGAATATTTGTCCTTTGTGTTGTGTTCGTTATGCGAAGGCAAAATAAAATTAGTCTTAAAAATGTATATGTGCATTTTGCTTCTAGACGTGCATGCACGGAAAAGCATTTTTGCCTTGCCAAGCTTTCGATTCGAGTTAGCATTTGAAATTGAAGTACCAAGGTGTCCTTCAAAACATTTACACTCCATAATGGTCCGCAAATGTGACGACAATCTAGTGTGTGATAACTCATTTTGTAGTTTGAGTTAACACTTCCAAACTGAAGGTGTTACTCGGACCAGTTTAAAGGGATACTTCAACGAAATTTGAAATATTCCCGTCGTGTTCAAAAATTGGTTGAATATGATCCACAATATCCGTAAATGACAATCGCACGTTTGTATTTTGATCCTGGTGGCTGTATTTTTCGTTATAAACGGCCCACTCTGGCAAGCGCTCGGAGAAGGCCCAGCTTAGAGCACGTGACATCCAACGCAATCGTGACGTAGGTCGTCTCAAGACGAGCAAAGCTACGGCGAGGCTGACGTCGAGAGGATGGCCTAGTCGTTCCAGCCACCGAAGCGGCTGCTTTTGTAAGAATTTTGAGTGACGGGTTAATCTTTTATAATCTTCTAGGGGGACAATAGCGACTTCTGCGACACACAAAAGGGATTCTCGGGAAGAGGGGAGTTCCTCCTTCCCCCCTCCCCTCGTCGGGGCCGGAGACGAGACAACCTCCGTCACTAGCTGTCAAGGTTCCTAGACGAGCATTACAAACGAGGCGTTAGCGACATCCACCAGGTGCTCTTCGCTAATCGTTTAATTCGTTTTAAAATTCCATTTCGAGACTTTTTTAACAAGATATTGGTATGTTCCATGTGATACTGCTCTTTTGAACACATATAGACCAAAAAATGAGCGCCGAAATTTCGTTGTAGTATCCCTTTAAAATGCATTTAAGCAAAATCACTAGTTGACCTGTGAAATCCCTTGATGGTTGCAAGCCGTTATGTAGTGCAAACTGTTTTTTTTTTTTTTGGGAGAACCCTCTACACATGGATATATAAATTTTAGTCAATTGTTTTTGTAGCGCCTGTAGATTTTTTTACACATTGGAAATATAACAGGTAATTAAAGCGCATTTAGAGGTGTCTGTATTGGTCTATATTACCCGCAAAAGAACGCGTACTGCCTGCAAGTTATTTTTACAAGTTGATAGATAAGTTGCCGGTATTCTTTGCTCGGGTATATTCTCCCGGCTGCTGGCATTTTTTTGGCAGGTCTATTTTTCCGGCTGCCGGCACAGTAGCATACGCGAGGAACTGCCGGCAGTTTAGTCACGTGGTTGTAGCCAGTAAGTGAGGAGGAACTGCCGGCAACTTTCTGGCCGGGCTATCCTGCCGGCTGCCGGTAAAATAGGCTCGTCCAAATTATTAACGAAAATCAAATACCTTGAACACGCACTGCTGTCAGAGTTGGTTGTAGCAATGTCCGTGGCGTCTCTAACACCTCTGTAGTGAAATTAGCCACGGTACGAAAACAAGCAACCCTCTTAAATGCCGCCTTTGAGGGGCATCGTCTTCGGACCGGAAACCAAACTAACCGAACCCGGCTGATCCTGGAATAGGCAAGTTTGCGCTTGTTCACTTCGTAGAACGAAGATAACAGAAGAAGTACCTGTGGGTTGAAATATGGTTGATAATGGTTGACAATTCGTGGGACGGAGAATAAAGCTAAAATATTGGTCAAACTAGGCCAAGAGTCGTTGAAAATTCGTAGAACGGATGATAGGACGCAAGTGCCTGTTGGTCTATCTAGGGTGCTCTCATGCGCGCTGATGACATCTGACCGTTCCCCTCTCTTGGACCATTTCAGATCACCATGTTCCCTCCATTGTTTCTCTGTGCGCCGGAAAGTGGCCTTTGTATCATTCGCTCCGCCCTCTGAGGGGAGGCCTTACAGAATGCAATCCGCCTAGAGGGAATTAGATCCTTCCCGGAAGCGTCATTGCAAAGTATAAGTGTTATCGGATAAGTTATTTATTTATTTGGCAATTTGTGCCTCAGAATGACCAAAGTCTTTGTATAAGACGCTTAAGTAAAAAAAATCGTGCACAGCTTGTAACATCATGCATACATCCACGCATCCACGCATACAGCCTTGTAGAGAAAGGTTGAAAACGATGTAATGACTGAACTCAACAAAAATAATGTACATATATATCTTCTAACTTTTCAAGGTTCCCGGCTTTCAAGCCTCCGGGTGGATGTTCTGACTCGATGAACGTTTTGACTCTGGATGTTTCGACTCGGATGGATGTCTTGACGCGTTGAATGTTTTGACTCTTGTGTCACGTGACCCAATGAATGTTTTGATTTGTTAGATGTTATGACCCGTTGAAAATTATGACTACAAGCGGGCCTTGGGCTCTCCAACCTTCAGGGCGCTTCTGGTCAAAACCTCTATGGGGTCAGAACGTCCACCGAGTCAAAACATCCATCCAGTCAAAACGTCAAACGAGTCAAAACACCCATTCAGTCAAAACGTCACACGAGTGAAAATATCCATCCAGTCAAAACGTCACACAAATAAAAACATTCATCCGTGTCAAAACATCCATAGAGTCAGAACATCCATCCGAGTCACAACATCTATCGAGTCGAAACATCTATCGTTGAACGAGATTGTCCCAGAGTAATATTGAATGTAGTTTCCGATTGGCCATGATGTGACGATGAATGCTTTGGTGCTGTCAATGCGATATGGCTCAACAATGAACTATTTGCTCGATGGATGTGAGAGAGCCATAAAGAGCCGCAGATTCAGTTCTCTACAATTTGCAAAATTTAATATTCGCTAAGATGTTCTCCACTCCATTCACAAAATACTTTGACGCGAAAATAAAGGCCGTACTAAAAGAAAACTCGCTGTTAAAAGCCGGCGTTGCAAAGTATTTGTTGCGAGGCGCACGCTGCCATGTTAATATAAGTTCGTTATATTACGTCATGCAAAAAGTGGAGATTGGCTGGCCGGGTGATATTGAAGGGGTCATGAAACTACATCGGGTTGGGATGTTTATGATTTTGCAGAGGCGTACGGTTGTAGTCTGGTCCAACTATAATCGCACAGACCGCCACTGATTCAGAAGCTTCTTTGCCGGGTGAAAGTCGAGGATAAAAGGGGTATATTTATGCGATTGCTGTTGTATCACTACTATACCCGTGTGAAAGATGACAACGTTACACGTGGTGTGCTATAGTTATCGGTGACGTCTGTAGGATCGCCTATAAAAGGGCTGACGAAATAAAACACGGCCTCTCTTTTCCCAGACGGCCCGTGCTAGTGGTTCATTCTTCGTTACTCATAATCGCACGCGGGTATATGGCGGCACGAAATGGTATCAGAAGTGGGCGTATTATCAGTCTAGGTTTGCGAAAGCAAGCGTAAACGACTATGACCACCAAGAACACGACGGGAATGTTTGGACTTCAACAGCTACCACAGTTGGACTTTGACAACAAAACAGAGTGGCCGGCGTGGATCGAGCATTTCGACGATTACCGCTTCGCCAAGGACACCAACGAAAGAACCGACGAGGCATAAGTCCGCTCGCTATTGTACATAATGGGCCAACAACCAAGGGAAGCTTTCACTACGTTCGACTGTCGGCAGAAGAGGCAAAGGGACGTCGTCAAGCGAAAGTTCGACGAGCATTTCGTCAAGGAACGAAACGTTCTGTATGAAAGTGCCTGTTTTCAGAGAAGGCTACAAAAACCAGGAGAGTCCGTGGACCAGTGCGTTACGACACTGCACGTCCTCGCAGACCGCTGCCAATTCGGCGAGATGAAAATACGCACGATCCGCGAGCAGTTCGTTGTGGGGCTTCATGACGACAAGCTTTCCGAAAATTTGCAAATGAACGCTAAGCTGACGTTGTAATCGGCGTTAGCCACGGCACGCCTCAAGAAAGTAATGCACCTGCAGCAGCGAGAACTTCGTTCAGGAGAGCCCGTTCAACAGGCCGTCGACCATAGGCGGAAAGTTTTTTAATTTCCTAGAGATTTCTAGGGCCCGTCGAACCTCCCCCCCCCCCCCCCCCCCCCCTCACCTCCCCGGAAGGGCGCCTTACCAGGTTACAAATGCGATTTCGTCTAGCGAATAATGATTCGAAATTAGTCATTCGCAGTGCAACATGATAATTAGAATCACTGTCTAGATACAGGAGCTGCCGAACGAATACACGAGTATGCTTAATTTAGCTGTGTCATCTTGTTAGTTTGATCGCGAACATTACTCTATGCGCATATCTCCGTCCTTGTACACTAGTAGCAATTACTATCGTTTTGTTTGTGATATTTCGGAAACAGTATTAACATGTAAGCTCCCACCTTACTCCTTCCTGTCTCGAATGCCTGTCGAAGTTGAACGGAACGAAGACAGTGGGAGTATTGAAAAAAGAAAAATACAAAAAGAACGATTGTTTAATCAAAACAAAGAATGTGAGGCTTGTTTGATGATAGTTTGGCTCTCCCCTAACAAAAATCGAAAGAAAAAGATATCCCTGCTTGCCCTCCCCATCACCACCTCGTAATGTTGAGGCAACACCCAAGTAGAGAGCTACCGTGGAGCCAGGCTGGCGCTCGGTAGCTAACCCGGCGGCCAGGCTACTCTTGAGTCCGCGGTCGTCGATCGCTGAAGCTTCGCTTTCTCGATCGTGTCTGGTACGTGGCTTCTTCTAATTTAGAGCGGAGTCGGGACGCGGGCCATCAACTTCGTGAAGAGTTACCTTGAGAACTGCATCTTCAAAATTCGAGTGACCCCCCCCCCCCCCGCACGTAAATCACGGAGAAAACAAGATCTTCAACGACAAGGTTGGCGTACCACAAGGAGCCATCCTGTCCCCGCTGCTTTTAAACGTAGTCATGACCCAGAGTTTGCCAGACAGCTGGACAAGATTGAGGACCCCGTTTGTGGATGACATCATGCCGTGGACCACACACCATGCACACGACGCCCACCACCAGTCTAGCAACCTCTAAGCCGCACTTGGACGTCATAGCGGATTTCCTCCCCAGCATGGGCATGCAACCCTCGCCAGAAAAAAACTCAATTCCTATTTTGCACAGTACTGCGTAAACGAAAGAGCTCTTTACCCTGACGTTTGCAGGACAACCACTGCGTCAACCGGACACTAAGCAATTTTGCATACCGGAAAACACCATCAACAGTAGCTGGAACACACAGAGCTGGTTGCGAGCCCTGAAACCTACTTGGCAGAAGATCCTTCACTTAATCAAGCGAATCAGCCACCATATGGGAGGCACGAGTACCGAAGTCGCCAGGCGACTCGTGCAAGCAGTTTTTGTCTCCTGGATAACAAATGGCGCCATTAATTGCCTCTGCACAGAGCAGCAAAATAATCTATTGGACACACTTTAAATGAAGCCCTTTGAGTCATACCGAACTTCCAGAACGCTTTAAAAAAGAGGAACTCCATAAGCATGCCCACCTACCACCCATGTGAGCAATCCTAGCTCAACAACAAGAAAAAAGTCACAGTCTTCGCCGCCAATACACACAGGCTGGACACAGACTACTCCAGTACGCGGCAATCAATATCGGTTACCAGGATGTTTTGACTCCAATGAACGCACCATGGAAGGAATTCATCGCCACAGAATTGAAACCATGCTCCAGTCGTACAAACGGAGACTTCAATTAACAGAAAAGACGACGCCTGGTACGATCCCAGCAATGTGACGTCACAGACGCAGCAACAATATACACCGATGCAACGAGACTAAGCACTCCAAGGGTATGATCGCTCTCGCCGCCGTTGCATTCCACTATGCGGACACAGGAACCACCCTTGTGGAGGGTGGTTCCTGTGTCCGCATGCCAAGAATGAATAAATACCCTCATAATACTAACAATGGCTGTGTTACAAATCTTACCCAAATGGATCCGAGTTACTCCGGCGGATCGTGCCACGTGACGGCACAAATTGAAAAACACTGGACACGGGTAGGTTTTAGAACGCCAAGGGTACAAAACCCTTACCCTGGAGTAAGATCGAGTAAATTTTGGAACACGGCCAATTCGTCTTTCTATTTCCTGGGCTATTAAGCACGTGCCAACAGGCCCTGACCGAAAACGACGTTCACGTGACGGCTGCATTAACCCAAGGGTACACGAATGGCAAAAATGGGTAACACGCATGCCCACGAGGTGGCAGGCAAGGCACCGAGGAATAGCCGCCTCCATCAAGGCTTGGGTGAGTTTGTACCTGGGACCCCCAGACTCCAACCTGACGAGGCAACCGGGTACTACTCGGCCCATTCGTAGCATGCCCACTCCGGGTAGCAGGGGCATGTCACCCTGGAAGGCATAGTGACATTGGGAGGGGACTGATCACCATCGGCCTTACATTTGTTCGGATGTTTAAAATGCTAAAGTCTACAATCTCGCCCGATCCTCTGGTAAAATACCATTCGGGAGGAACAGAATATCAGCGTTTTTGCGGACTGAAAAAAACTTTCAGACGCTCCTAATAAAAAAAGAAGAAAAAAAAAAGAAAAAAAAACCTGTCTGAAGCAAGCATACACTCACCAAGGTGATTAGCGAGTATTTGGAAAACCTGCTACTCAGGTAATTGTCAATGTCATCAAAACCCATTTAGTACCTCTACTTTCATTATTGATATTGATTTCTGCCTTTTTCATGGATCAGCTTCTTGAACTGTGCACCCATGCTTTCGCTTGAATATTACTAAGGCATCTGTCAACCGTTCTCGCACAGATTTCTATAAATGTATACAGGGTGGTTTTTTTCAGCCAAACAAATTTTAAGAAAAAAAAAAAAAAGAAATCAGGCGATAGGTACGTTGATGCCGTCATCTCTGTATTACGTGGGGTTCGGCGTACATTAGATGAGAGGATAAGCGTCACATATGCTGATTTACCAAACATCTTTTTGCAATTAACTGTTTAATTAACGGTTTAATTGGCCATGTCACAATTGCAGTTTTGAAGGCCACAATTAATAAACCTTAACCCAATTGGAGCGATTTGCGAAGAGACAACAAGCTTTGTGATATTCATCGTTAAAACTTTGACGTTTTTCTCTTGATTCAAAACCGCGCGCTGAAGAGCCTGCCTGATTATGAGCGGTGTGTGTGTCCGTCCCTATCTTGGAAGTGTGACGCCGGCGGGTCCACCAAAGACGTTCCGCCGAGATAGTGACGCAGGGCTCGAAACAGATGCGTCACTCTTCTACGCATCATAATCAGGCGCGCCCTTTAGCGAGTGATTTTGAATGAAGCGACGAAAGGCAAAAATTAAATGATGAATATTTCAAAGCTTGTTGCTTTTTCGGAAAGTGCGTGAATTGGATTAGCCTTTAATAATGGCACACTTTAAAACAGTAATTGTCACTAGGCCCATTGAACTGTTAATTAAAAAGTTAATTAAGAGAATTTGGTTATTTAGTCAACATACCGTGACGTTTATCCCCTCATTTGACGTGCGTCGAGCCCAACAAATATTCAGTGAAAACGGCATCCACATATCTATTGTCTCCTTTTTTTTTAAACAATTACTCTGTTAAGCTAAGGGAAAAGAAACACCCTGTATATACATATATAGGTTAACTCGTAGTGGTGAATGAGCCGGGAGACGTTTTAAGCGAATATTGAGTTGATGCAAGGACAGACTCTTGGAATATATTGTTAACGGCAAGCCAAATTTATTTCTCTATATATACATAGACGTTTGTCTTCATGCATATACTAAATCCAGTTTGGCGGACAGTAGACTGAATAACTGTCACCATTATATTACTTCATTACACGTAATAGAAAGGAAACAGGAGTTTGCAGGCCGTGCGAGCTTTGCGGAAAGGCAAAGGCCCACACAAGCAGGTGTTCCCGCACAACTGACCCTCCATAGCCTTCCATAATTAATTCAACAAATATGACATAAAAATAACAATACATCTTAGAACTGTCGCTTTTATTTTCGTTGACGCTTTTGAGGACCAAGTTATAATGGCACCATTGGTGTTACACCAGTTCATACAATTTTCGGGGAGGTTCTAAAATACACGCAGATACTGACGTAACTCGGTAGCTAAAAATTGCACCCCTTGCCCGTGTGGCCAACCTTCCACAGCACGTATAGCACGATTTGCAACGCTCGCGGAAGAGCGAGGCCACATACTTTGTGGTGTATTAATTGGACCCCTAGTACCTGGGCATGGCAACCAGACTGACATCATGTGAAAACTATATATTTCATCTATTACTTTTCGCATTTTTGTCATCTAATTTGGAAAGTTGACGCAAGCGCGCAGATACTGCCGCCAATGGCCGCATTCGGAAGCGGCTGCCTTTCTGGACTCCAAACGTTATAAGAGAGCAACGTCAACGTAGGCACTAAGCGAGCGCGCAGTTCCCATCCTAGTCTCCGCTTCCCCCGTGGGGCGGCAACCGGCCTGGCAAGCAAACGACGCCGAGCATTCTTTCTATAAATGAAAGAGGGAGGCGTCGCATTCGTTCGAACGACGTTTTAGCGAACGAAAACGATATCACGACGATCCATCTGTTAGCGAGAGACGCGACTGGTAGGTCCTCGTAGTCGGTCAACCGCGAATAAAATACGATTTAAAGAAATAAGACTGGTTTAATAAAGGATTGTACTAAACAAAGTGTAATGGTGTTCCAGCGGCCATGCTGGCTTCCCGTCGCCTCTTGCTGCAGCTCTCAATGTGGCTGTCCCGCCGTCACCGAGCTCGAGCAAACTAACACGCCCAAAACAAATTTATGATCTGATCCTCAGATTATATCTTGTAGTCCTTATAACGGACTGTCATGCGGCTAGTCCTAGAGAAGAGTGACCCTACATCACTCAGAGGTTCCAAGTCTTCGAGCGTTTCAGCTGTGATCTCTAGATCTCTATCGGGTTCTTCGAGGATCTCCAGATCTGTACGTGCATTTTCGGAATTTTCTCCCGGGATTCGTGGCTCTTCGGTACTGAAACCGTCGCTGCGGTTGGCATCCTCAGGGTCTGCACCCTCAGTACGATGAGTGAATAGCCCAACTCAGGGACATCGATGCCGCGTGTGGCATGTCGTCGCAGCTGTTCTACGTAAATCACCCGCTCTTTCAGTCGGTGGTGACTCTGTGGAGCGCGCTTGATTTTAACAGTATTCTCGCCTAGAAGCTTTGTTACTTCGTAAGGTCCGTCGAAATTTGGATCTAGTGTCATTCATCGATGGCCCATTGTGCAGTAGACAGTGTCACCGATCCGGAAGTTTGGAGCCTTGTGTTTGCCGTCGTAAAGTCGTTTAGCGTTCGCTAGGCTTTTCTCCAAGTTTTGTCTTGCTCGGTCTCGGTTCCTGAAAAGTTAGGAGAGCCTTTATGATTCACTTAGCTCCTCATAACCGTCAGACAGAAGAAGGTGACCAGGTAGACCTGGAACATATTCGTGCATGACGTCGAACGGACTATGTTGTGTCGATTTCCGTTTGGAGACATCGAATAGCGAATACTGCTTCTGCAAGTCTCTCATTCCAATCCGAGTGAGACTCGATAATTTTCGGAGTACGTTCTTTAGGATTCCTACCATCCGTTCCACCAGACCATTGGCCTGACGCCAGTACGGCGGAGTTGTCACGTGTGCTATTCCTAGACGTCGGTGCACAGGTGCTGTCCTCTTGTTGACGAAGCCCTTTGCTTGATCGGTCACGATGGTCTTGGGGACACCAAACCTTGGTGTCCATCGATCCATTAAAAAGTCCAGGTAGAACGTTTTTAATGTTGAGGTGACTGCGCCTGCTTCCACATATCGTGTGGCATGATCGACGCACACAAGCACATCTCGGTAGCCATCACACTCTTCCAAGGGACCAAAGTGATGAAGTGATACGACCGTGTTAGGTTCTTCGGGAATGGCCCTCAGTTGCAACGATCCCTCCTGGATTGTGGCCCTCCTGTGGATTCTCCGGCAAGCGTGGCAGGACCGGACGTAGTACTCCACGTGACGTGACATGTTGGGCCACCAGTACCTTCTCTAAATTAGGTCCAACGTGCGTTGCGCGTCCATATGCTCTGTTGAGTCGTGGCATTGTTATATTCCTGGCCAGGATGTAGCGCCACAAGGTCCCCTGGTGCTTAGTGTGATGATGCCTGGAAGTGCGGCGCTCTATATTAAACAGGGGGCCACACGGCTCCCTCAGTTACTGTTGTGCTGGAACCGTCCTGCGTGTGTCATGCTTCCGCCTCTGGCCGCCGACGAACGTTGGCCGGTGGGAACCGAGTTCGGTTTACACTAGTAACACTGGCGACGAGGGAAAAGTTTTGTTCTTCGTACAAAGTTCGTCACGGTTCCTTGCGAATGATAAGTTCGCAAATCATTTTGCTCGGGCTAGTTCTGCTCGTCATGCCAACCTTCGGCAGAATTGAACCTTTTGAAGGGGGAGGAGAGGACTGGCCGTCCTACGTCAAGCCTCTAGAAGCTTTCTTTTCGGCGAGCGATGTCGTCGCGGCCAAGAGGCAAGCCATCTTCTTCAGTTGCTGCGGTGCGAAGACGTACGCTCTTCTTCGGGACCTGGTCAAGCCTGCCAAGTCTCAAGATAAGTCTCTGAATCCGGTTCTTTCCGTCCTCGGCAACCATTACTGCCCGAAGCCTTCCGCCGTCGTCCAGCGCTTCCGTTTCAACTCGCATGCTCGCGCCGACGGGGAGTCTGTGAGCAACTACGTCGCAGCGTTGAAAAACTTGTCCGAGCACTGCAGCTTCGGTGCTGAGCTTGAAAACATGCTGAGGGACCGTGTCGTCTGCGGGATTAACAGCACTGCAATCCAGACCAGACATTTGGAACGGCCAGACTTGACGTTCGAGGACGCAGTGCAGACCGCTGTGGCCGAGGAAGCGGCGAAGAGGGACGCCGGGGAGATTTGCCAGACCAGCTCCGGCAGCGCCGCGCTCGCAACGCATCGAGTCACGGCACTTACGGGGGATGTCACCTGCTACTGCTGCAGAGACGGACACCTCGCGTCCGGCTGCAAGCACGTTGAGACTACGTGCAACTACTGCCGAAAGCGAGGACATCTATCGAAAGTGTGCAATTCGAAGCAGAGGGACGCCCAGTCATCCAGGAAAAGTTCTACCAAGCAACGCTTTCTGGGGAGGGGGGGGGGGGGGGCAAGCGTGCCCCTCCCCAGCAACGGAGACGCATCCAGTGAATGTCGTCCATGACAACGCTGGGGACGACAGCGTATCGTCCGAGGTTTTCGACATGTGACAAGTTGACAGCCTTGCGCCGTCATCGCTGTTCACCGTCACCGTCTTCGCGTGTGGCAAGCCACTCTGCATGGAGGTGGACACGGGCGCAAGTGTCTCTGTCATCGCCAAGAAACGTCTGCAGGCGAGTCATGCCATCCGGCGTGCTGCTGCGAAGCTATTCCGGTGAACTGACCCAAGTTCAAGGCAGGGTGGACGTCAGCGTGCAGTTCCACGACAAGAAGGCCGTGCTGCCATTGTTCGTCACCGGAGATGAGTCGCCTACACTACTTGGACGCAACTGGGTTCGGCAGCTGGGCCTCAACTTCTCTGATGTGGAGGTAACTGTTCATTCTCTCTCTGACGTCCGAACTCTAGTTCAAGAGTTTTCTGCTGTGTTCCAAGAAAGGCTGGGTACTTTCAAGGGGCTCATTACCAGTATTCATGTTCCGGAAAATGCTCCACCGAAGTTTTTTAAGCCACGTCCACTACCGTTCGCACTCAAAGATGGAGTTGCACAGGAGCTTCAACGTCTAGAAAGGGAGGGCATTATTGTACCAGTCAAGACATCAACCTGGGCTGCACCCATTGTTCCTGTTGCCAAGAAGGATGGACGTGTGAGGATTTGTGGCGACTTCAAGGTAACCGTGAATCCGGTGGCCAACCTGGAAAAGTACCCGATTCCCAGAATCGAAGACCTGTGGGCCATGCTGTCTGGGAGTAAGAAGTTCACCAAGTTGGATTTGAGGGATGCTTACCAGCAAGTGATTTTTGAGCAGGACTCGAGGAAGTATGTCACCATTTCAGCACATATGGGGTTGTTCCAGTACACCCGCCTTCCTTTCGGAGTGTCGTCCGCTGCAGCTATCTTCCAACGGGAGATGGAAATCTTGTTCCGAGGGCTGCCGAACGTCGCTGTGTATTTTGATGACATCCTGGTCACCGGCGCGACTGACTCGGATCATCTGCACAACCTTCGTTCCGTTCTCAAGCGCCTTTGTGATGTCGGACTGAAGTTGAAGTTCGACAAGTGTCATTTTGTTTTGTGCCGCAGGTTGAATACCTTGGGTACATTATCAACCAGGAAGGGTTGTCTCCAGGCCTGGGCAAAGTAGCGGACATACTTTATGCTCCAGCTCCTCGCGACGTCAAGCAGCTTCAGAGCTTCCTATGATTGATTGATTTGTACAAACGTTTCCTTCCTAACCTGTTTGAACGCCTGCGGCCACTGCACTTGCTTCTTACTGACGAGAAGAAGTGGGAGTGGGGAAAAGACCAAGAAGAGGCTTTTACCACAAGCAAGTATTTGATGACGTCCGCTCCGGTTCTAGCTCATTTCAATCCAGAAAAGCCGGTGTGTCTAATTTGTGATGCATCATCATACGGGATCGGTGCAGTTCTGGCGCACCGTGAAGCCGATGTCCAAGAGTGACCCATTGATTTTGCATCAAGGAGTTTGTCCCGAGCAGAACAAAACTACAGTCAACTTGACAAAGAGGCATTAGGCTTCGTCTGCGGGGTGGAACGGTTCCACCAGTACCTGTGGGGGACCCCTTTTCAAGCTTTCACAGACCACAAGCCGCTGCTGGGATTGCTGAATGCTGACAAGCCAGTTCCTGTCCACGTGTCACCTCGGCTTGTCATGTGAGCTCTCAAGCTTTCAGCGTACAAGTACCAGCTGACCTACAAATTAGGAAGGAATTTAGGTCATGCTGACGCACTCAGTAGACTTCCATTACCTGGGAGCAACGTTGAAGAGAACGTGTCGGCTGACGTCTTCATGCTACAGCACGCATATCCGAATCTTTCACCCACCATTGTGGCTCAAGCCACAAAGAATGACACTGTTCTGGGACATGTCGTTCTCGCTGTTCTCAGAGGAGAGAACCTTGCACTAGTATCAGAAACAAGCCCTTTTTGTGCAAGGAGTTCAGAGCTTAGCTTGCATGAGGGTTGTTTGCTTTGGGGAGCACGCGTGATAAATTCCAAAAGTGCTGCAGGCTCGAGTCCTGGATCTACTTCATTCCAGCCACCCAGGCATCGAGAAGAGCAAAATGATCGCCAGAAGTCCCGTCTGGTGGCCGGCTATCGATAACGACATAACCCACCATGTGAAGAGCTGCTCGATTTGCCAAGCTCATCAGCGGGCTCCACAACCAGTTCAACAGGCGCCCTGGCCGTTCCCCCAGAAGCCTTGGTCCATGCTTCAATTTGATTTTGGAGGGCCATTTATGGGACATACTTTTTTGGTGATTGCGGATGCTTTTTCAAAATGGGTCGAAGTGTTTCCTGTCTCGTCGACTTCTGCAGAGGCTACCATAACAGCCCTGCGAATGGCCTTCGCTCAGCACGGTCTACCAGATCTGATTGTGTCAGACAATGGGCCTGCATTTGCAAGTGAGCAGTACTTGGACTTTCTAACATTCAACGGGATACGCCGCATGCTCGTGCCGCCATATCATCCAGCGTCAAACGGGGCAGCGGAGCGTGTTGTAGAAACCGTTAAGAACAAACTCAAGAAAAGTGGCTTTGGGGATTTTCAGACTCGGATTTCCAGATTCCTGTTTCATTAGAGGACTACTCCGCACGAGGTCACGGGCAGAGCACTATGCGAGTTGTTGCGGGAAGGATGTTCAAGACGCCGTTGGATGTCCTGCGTCCCAGCCTCCAATCATCAGTTCTGCTCAAGCAGCTAAAACTGAAACTGTATACTGATAAAGGCTGCCTACAGGGACGACCGCTCATCCCTGAGGAGAACGGTTTCACCAGGAACTTCCTCCAGGGTATGCCCTGGGTGCCTGCTCGAGTCATCGGCGCCACAAGTCAATCTTTAGCGCAAGTCTGCCTTGAAGATGGCACACTGTGGCATCGGCACGGTGATCACCTGCGCTCCAGACCGACCGACGCCCCTACAGCAGCTACGGCCGTGGCAGAGACGTGTCAACTTGTTGGTGCTGCAGTTCATTTGGAACCGCAAGTAATAAATAAGAGTCAATCTGCTGGTGCTCCCGGCGCTCTGATCTAGCCAGGCGAAACAAGCGTGGGTCCAAGCGACAGTGTCGCAAGCACTGGGGTAAATCCTTATCCTACAAGCATCAGTCCATCCCAGCTGCGCCGTAGCACAGGGGCTAGGAGGGCCGTGCAGCGGTACTCCCCTTAGCTGTTGCTTGTCTTTGTACCTTAGTGGGGAGGATTGTTTTATTTCTGTCCAGCATGTAGCGCCACAATGTCCCCTGGTGGCCTAGTGTGACGATGTCTGGAAGTGCGGCGCTCTATATTAATCAGGGGATTACACGGCTCTCTCAGTTAGTGTTGTGTTGGAACCGTACTGCGTGTGTCATGCTTCTGCTTACCGCCGACGAACGTTGGCCGGTGGGAAGCGAGTTCGGTTTACACTTTAACCATATGTCCCGCAACACAGCTGGTACCACTACCTTGGGACCACTTCCGTCTGCATTGGTCTTAATCAGAATCTCGTCTTTCAGTATGAACTCTGTACTGTCGTCGTTTGCTGGTAGTCGGAGGCGTCGGCAGTCTAAGTCCGTCGTTTGATATTCCCATAGGCAATTGTTAGCTGACAGTACCACCAAGCAAGTGGCGTTCCTAGTCGCCGTCGCCTTGAATTCGGGAGACTCCGGCTCTCGGTCCGGACCGCACAGCTGGGAAGGGGCATCCGCTTTGTTGAGTTTGCCTGGACGATGACAAATCTTGAAGTTGTAATCTGTCAATTCGATAGTCCATTGTGCAAATCGGCAATTCGTTGATGCATTTTGGGCGCGATAAGTAGGCTGAGGTTGTTCGTCAGCACCGTGAACTGCGGAACACCCTTGAGGTAGATGGCAAACTTCTCGGTGACAGTCCAGTGTGGAACCATGCATTCCAGTAGATTCGAGTGGGACTGGCTGTCGTGTGCATTCAATGCGCGGGTCGCATATTCAACCACACATTCTTTGGCGTCTTGTGTCTGAGTATGGCACCAAGTCCGTACTGGCTGGCATCCGTGTGTACTGTTGAAGGATAGTCACTGCGAAAGTTGGTGAGAATGGGTGGGTTCTTCAAAGCGGGCTTTAAAGGGACACCGACACTCCCCAAATTTTTTTTTTAATTTTCTGCCTGGCGATTTATTATGGTGTCGGAATACTACCCAATTAATATTTTGCTACAGAGTCACGTATTTTTTTAATAAAGCCAGAAAACGCAACTGCTCGAAACCGAAACGGAAACCCCCGCACCGCACGGAAAAGTGGAGAGGAGAGAGTGAGTGGCGGATGTCCCGTGGCTACACCCGACCGTGCGATTTGTTTTTTTCTTCCGCGCGCAGCAGACGAAATGCCTGTCGGGATTTGTTCGCCGTGCGATTCCTTTGCAGTTATGTTTGTTCCGCTCGCTTTTCTGTACTTCAAGATGAGTTGTTTTGTACACTTAAGTGTTGGCAATGAGTAGTGAGTGCCCGTGGGGAATTCCCGTGATCGGCTCCGAAAAGAATGCTCCCAATATGTTGCGTGAAGAGCTGCCTCACATGTCCTGCATCTGAAAGTGGCATTCTGCGGCAGAGGTGTCAAAAATGAAAGCCGTTTACAACTCCCTGTAACGCCGAATTAGAGCGCAGCTCTTGAGGAGGAGGGAAGGTTACTGGGGGGTGGGTCAAGTGACCTCGGGGGGCGGGGGGTCACGTGACCTTGGGGGTCACGTGACCTTGTGGGAGTCACGTGACCTTGTGGGAGTCACGTGACCTTGGGGCGTCACGTGACGTCGGGGGGTCACGTGACCTAGGGCCACGTGACGATGCCGATGGCGTCGTCAGTGACGTCACTGATGACGCCATCAGTGATGATGATGATGACTATGCGGATGCCGGTGACGTCACCAGTGACGTCACTGATGACGTCATCAGTGATGATGACGATGACGATGCGGATGCCAGTGACGTCATCAGTGACGTCACTGATGACGTCATCAGTGGCTATGACGTCAACGGGGGGTCACGTGACCTCGGGGGGGTAACCCTAGTAACCCTTGTGAGGGCAACTCTCGTGACCCTCGTGAGGGTAACTCTCGTGACCCTCGTGAGGGTAACTCTCATAACCCTCGTGACCCTCGTGAAGGTAACCATTTTGAGGGTAACTAACCCTCGTTACCCTCGTAAGGGTTACGAGGGTAAGTAACCCTCACGAGGGTTACTTACCCTTGTGAAGGTTACCCTTTTGAGATTAACTAACCCTCGTAACCCTCGTGAGGGTTACGAGGGTAAGTAACCCTCGTGAGGGTAACCCTCGTGAAGGTAACCCTTTTGAGGGTAATTAACCCTCGTAACCCTCGTGAGGGTTACGAGAGCAAGTAACCCTCGTGGCCCTCGTGATCCTCGTGAGGGTAACCCTCATGAGATTAACCCTCGTAACCCTCGTAACCCTCACGAGGGTTACGAGGGTTGCGGTTACGCCGACGCCGACGCCGACGCCGACGGCGACGCCAACGGCGACGCCGACGGCGACGCCGCTCAAGCCGGGAACGGGCCCCTAAGAGCTGCGCTCTAAAATGGAATCCCATATCATTTAGTTCAGTAACGCATCGTCGACAACAATCGTTTTTTTTTTCAATGATAATTGTAAAAAAAAGGAAAAATGTAAACATCGCAAAATGTTTGAAAAAGAAATGGTACGCCCAAACTGGGGGATCGAATCCGTGCCCGCTGCGTGTGAAGCGGACGTCTTTCCACTGAGCTACTAAAGTAACTCTTTCGTCAGTAGTAATGCAGCCGGTCGACTGTATGTCCGAAAGTTTGCTGCCGATTTCCCTCCGGTACATGAACCCCCGGCTTAAAGTCGGGCAGCACCACGCATTGGCCACATTCGCACCGTACGCGTGCATATTCAACTCGAAGTACGCACTTCGTGCTTGACGTTTGAGCGAGCGATATCTTCAGCCACGAGAAGGGACGACGGGTCGGCGACGTCTTCGTGCAATCGGCTCCTGGTCGGGCGTGTCGAACGGGATGAATACCAATTCTTTTAATCGTTCCAAAATTTCTCTTTCGAAGGAAGACAGAATTCGCCGGTTTCGTGAACGACAGTTCTGATGTAGAGGTCCCACGCCCATCGTCCGCTGCCACGCGCGAGTCCCACGAAACGCGAAACGATGCCATGTTGAGAATTATGCAATGAACGCACAGAATGCTTCCGGTTGCCTGTACCACCTTTTTTTTTCCTATCAATGTATTTGCAGCTTTTTGGAAGCCACAAGAAATGGGTTTTATATATTTTTTTATTTTTAATATTGACTGTGGTGCCTTTAATGACCCACGACTTTGATTAAATTTGGTGGTAATGTTTAAACCTTAAAGAATGGCCCGTGACCACGAAAAATAGAGTGAGCGCGACTCAAACCGGCCAGTTCTCGATCGGCGGTTTTCGGGCGGAAAGAAACCAAATTTTGAGCCGCAAATTCTGTTCTGGGTAATTGGGCCCTCATATGTCATGTACAACTAAAAACCTCGGCGAGCATAATTACCCTGTCAGTGTCCCTTTAAGTCGTCCGTGATCTTCTGGTGTTCTTCTGTCCAAGAAAACTCGCTCTTCTTGGCGAGAAGTTTGCGAAGGGATAGCGTCTTCGCGGAAAAGTTTTTTGTGAACTCTGTGAAGTGGTTGGCAAACTGCAGAAAAGAGTAGAGGTGCTCTGCATCTCTTGTCGGTTTAAACTTGTCAATGTCTGCCACTCGTTTTGGGTCAGGAACCCTGCCTTCGTGGGTGATAATGTAGACAAGGAAGGACACCTGGTTGCAAATGAATTGAAACTTTGTTATGTCCGTTCTCAGACCGTTAAAAACAACACCACGGAGTGCCTCATCCAAGAGTTCGAGAGCCCCTGTGATGAACTTCGCCCTCTGAGGTATGCTATCGATGTATCTAGTCGTACGTGGAAGGCCCTCGAAAGTCTTGCGCATGACCGTTTGCATGGTCTGTGGTGCTTCGCAGAAGCCGAAAGCTATACACAGGTATTCGCACTTCCCGTCAGGCGTCACGAAGGCTGTCTTGTGGGCGTCTTCTGTTTTGACACGAATTGTGAGGAAGGCGGTCTTGACATCCATCGTTGAGAAATAGCGTGAGCGATCTCATATGATCTCGTCGAGAGCAGCCTCCATTAGTGGCATCGGATAAGGGGGATTCAGTGTCTTGGCGATGACTTTTCGATAGTCATGGGCCATTCTCCTCGGTGTAGTCGAGTGATTCGTCTGGTCTCTGACAACAAGCGTTGGTGCTGCGTACTCGTTTTCAGGAGGTCTGATGAACCCTCGTTTCAGGAGGTCGTTGACTGTCTCTCGGATGAATTCACGATCTGCATAAGAGCACCGATAGGGGCGCGAAGCTACAGGAATTGAGTCTCGTAGCTCGATTGAATGTTGAGCGTGTGAACAAGTTCCGAGAAGGTGTTCCCTTGTAGCGAAGGCTGCGTGATGGGTCGTCAGTGTTTCGTGCAGTCTTTCGCGCTCCTCTGGGGATGTGTCCGGCGTCATAAGATCGACTGCCGCGTTGATTTATTCTTTTAGCTCAGCGTCCGGTCCTTTGGTCAACGGTTTAAGTGAGACAAACATTGCAACGTCCTTGTCGATGTGTTGTGGGTGTTGTTTGCAAAGGTAGAAATCAGAGCTTCTCCCGTCCTTTAAGAAGGCTGTTGGGCCACGTAGGTATCGTCACATTGCTTCACTTCGTCGGGAAGCTTCACTAGGGTTACGTCATTTGACACATGAAACGTCACATCAACATTAGCGAGTTTTCGCCAGTCTGATCTTGGAAGTGTGTCCATTGAAGGTGGAAGTGGAAGAATGAGCACTTCGGGGAGTTTGATTGCCAACGTCGATCGACAACGATGTTGTCCACTGAGGCTCGACCCGCCTATCCACTGCAACCCGTTGAGCATAGTGAGAGACGTTGTCCAGTTAGCAAGTGACACGACTCGGTCGATCTCCTCATGCCAGTCTTTCAGGCTCTCTCACTGGTTACCTTCGAATGTGTGTATCGCTGCTGCTGTGTCGCCCGACCAGTGCACTGGGAGAGGTCGTGAGTTTTGGTACAGGGCTTGGGGGCGAGCTGTCTTTGTGTTTCAGCGATGATGCCGAGAATGTAGTTCGACTCGACGGGTCGTGTCTCGTTTTCGTTGGCGCTTGACGTGGCCCGGGCAAGAACAGGTCGGGTCGACTCTTCGGGCCGGTGATAATCGTTTCCGTCTTCACTCGACTGACCGGAATCGTGGTCAGTGCCGATGTTCAGAGCGTGGAGAATCGTCTGAAGTTGCGTTTTCATTTCCTTCATCTCGTTTCCAATCTCGTCGTGGGTGTTGGGTTCCGTGATGCAGGATGGTGTTGGTGTCGACTGCGCCATGTTAGCTAGAGACGCGACGAGTAGGTCATCGTAGTCGGTCAATCGCGAATAAAACACGATTTTGAGAACTAAGACTAGTTTATTAGAGGGATACTCAACCGAAATTTTGAGCTCACTAAACAAGGCCGGTCGGATAGGCGGGAAGCTGCAAAACCAAAAAATATCATTTATACGGCGATATATGTAACGGATCGCCGTATTTTTTGAAAAAGGAGTGCGCGATTGGACCCGGCCGACGAGGCTGACGAGACAAGGCACTTCACGATTCCATTTCCCTCTCCTCCTCGCTACGTTCCTTCAAGCTGGTGAACCGAAGCGAGGAGGAGAGAAGCGAGGCAGCTTCCCCTCATTCTCAAACTCTCCCGGAGGACAGTTACATCAAAGAACTCGCTTGATCGCGCCCTTCTTTTCCAAACGTACGGCCATCCGTTTGAAATATCGATGTACGAGTGATGTTTGGGAGTTTGTAGCGTCCCGTTCAACACTTCTGCAGCCTTACTTTGCGAAATCTAAATTTCGGTTCAATATCCCTTTAAGGTGCAACCCCACCGGGCATGACGTTTTGGTGCTTTTCCGGCGGCTTATAACTTTCTTTCTATGCATCTTACAATTATAAAGTTAGTGTCAAATTAAAGAGCAGTTTCTCAACAATGCTTTAATGTCTTGATATCACGATTATTTTTAGTTGTTAGCTAATTATTTGGCTTTTAATAGACCACAGTCTCTAATATTGAAAAAATTATTTTTCGAGTTATAACGTCCCATCGTCCACGATATTTTACGTGAGCGTTCGGTTAGATGTAATAAAATAAAAAAAGTAAGCAACGAATTGTACAGATAATGTATATTCTAAAATAAAAAATAAAGTTTAAAATTTTAATATTTTATGGCGCTATAAAAACGGAATGACGTCAACTAATCAAAATAACGAGACATTAAACTATGAAGCATCCTTCGATATTACATTTTCCAGAACTTCCATATATACACGTTAAGAATGTTATAAGACCTCAAACTTTTCCCATTCAGTTACGGCGAATTGTAGTTTCTTAATATAAAGTACAGATGGCGACACGTGTTCAAGAACAGCTTGATGTGCATTTTCCGTCGTGTGCCGCTTGGAACAGAAAAAGCGCCAGATGTCAGGGTGTCAGATGCCTGGATGCCCGCAGTGAGCGAGCCAGAGATGTGAGAACAACAAGCGCGAGGCTGCGGGTGCACCACAGCTACTTTTGCGCGCGTTCTAGTGTGCGTCGGTACACATGCCCGACGCGATCCAAATGAAATGGGCGCCATGAAATGCATTCTGCCATTTCAGATTCCGCCACGTATGCAAAAACATTTTAATGTTTTTATCACTTGCATAAATCATTTACGATATCAAACTATGCTTGTCGGAATGGTTCAACTATATTTTGTTTCAAAAAACCACCTCGGTGGCTCTTAAAGGGACCATGAAATGACCTTTTTACTTTTTCCAGATAACTTCTACATTAAACCGTCAATGTTCACTGAATGCCGAACAGGCATCCGTTTTCGTCTCGGTTTATTAACTTCTACACAAAAAATTATTGAAATATCGACTTTTTCATTCTCTCCAACTGACCGCAAAACAAGCCGTGACGTAAACCGTTTCCGGAACCGGAAGTTCTCTCGGCAATAGGAGAATGGGAGTGTTAGCGGCAACGAGTTGGGGTGCGCCGGTAGGTTTTACTGCGCTGATGTCACCGACGTATTTCCTGAATCGGCGCCTCTCATCGCCGCATCGCAGCTGAGCGAAATTCAATATGTTGCGCTACAGCGACAGCATGGGACTAATCCCATACGCCGGCATGCCTGTTGGGAAGTGCAGCGAGTCTTCCGGTGAAGACTCCAGAAGTCAACCACCCTGTCATTGTTGGCAGAAGGGCCGGCCCGTGTCAGTCGTTTGCAAAGCGACGTAGATGGCGTTTTTCGCGGCCTCGGAGATGCAGGAGCGAGCCGACGTTAAAAAAGATACGTTTGAACTACGAGTGTCAGCAAGAGCCACGTAAATACCTGTTTACACTCGGAGCGGACGCGCGCGTTCGATGGAAGTGCTGTATTCGCGCTGTTTGTAAGCGCTTCGGGATTGTTCTTTTACGATTGCAACTCGATACTGACGCGACACTCGGCAAAGAAAGGTTGGACCGGGGTTGTACGTATACCTTCCACGAACTGTTATAGCTCGACAGTGACGTGCAGTCTGTCAGAATAAAAATGGCATACCAATGTAGGGAAAGAAGTTCCCTACCTATCTTTATTTACAAAATTATATACACGTCCAGTCCGGTCGGAAGCTGCCGGTGTTCTGAGCTCGGCCTCTCAGCTCGTTCTCCCTTGTCCACCTCTTCTTCCTTCGTCCGAACAGCCGGTTGCTACAGGTACTCCCCCTCCAACAAGGAGGTCGTTGGAAAACGCCGAGTTGTGGTGGTAGAGGCGCCCACGTGACATGGCGTTTTGGCTGGTCAGGATGCCTCTGTGGCTTGTTACCGGAAACCATTCGCGGTAGTAGTAGGGATAAGTGTTTGTGTATGTCCTTCGAAATTCCCGGTGTGCATGTCCTTGATTCAAGCGAGGTGGTTGGAGGTGTAGAAGCAACAGGAGTGTCAAGGTAGGCTGGCTTGAGGCGATCGATTGACACGGTGTCTTTTCGTCCCTTTAGATCAAGAAGAAAATATTTGTCCCGACGATCAATTACTCTGAATGGGCCGTCGTACGGATGTTGTAGAGATTGGCGACTTGCATCGTGGCGGACGAATACGTGAGTGCAGTGGGCGAGCTCAGTCGAAACGTATATCGATTTACGCTGTTGTGGACGAGGAGGGGTCGCGCGGAGGGCCCGCATAGCCGTCGTGAGTTGCGTGGCGTAGCTGGCGGGATCGCTATTGGTGCCGTGATCAGCCGGGATGATCAATTCCCCTGGAAGGCGAAGGGGTGCGCCATATACGAGCTGGGCAGCACTACAACCGATATCTTCTTTGAAAGCGGTCCGGAGTCCCAAAAGAACCAATGGGAGGTGGACGCTCCAATGAACACGGTCATCGTGTGCTATTAGAGAAGCCTTGAGCGTGCGATGGAAGCGCTCTACGATGCCGTTAGCCATGGGGTGGTATGACGTGGTCCGAATACGCGAGCATCCTAGTAGTCTCATGAGCTCTCGGAATAAAGCGGACTCGAACTGTCTCCCTCGGTCGGTGGTAACCGATGAAGGCACACCAAATCAAGCAATCCAACCTTCGACGAATGTCCGTGCCGTGGTTTCGGCGGTGATGTTAGGAATGGGAAATGCTTCAGGCCAGCGCGTGAAGCGATCAATGCATGTCAGTATATATGTGTTTCCACCAGATGTTGGGAGAGGACCCACAATGTCTAGGTGTACGGCATCGAAGCGCGCTGTCGGTGTTGGGAAAGCATCGTATGGTGATGACGTATGACGTTGAGTTTTAGACCGCTGGCAGGCCAGACAAGAGCGAGTCCAGTTTCGTACGTCCTTGTTCACACCCGGCCATACAAAGCGTTCAGTGATTAACCGCTGAGTTGCTCGAACTCCAGGGTGTGCCATGGAGTGTAGGGAGTCAAAAACTTGACGACGGAAATGCAGCGGTACTAAAGGTCGGGGTGCGCCTGTGGTGTGGTCGCAGATGAGTGGTGTACCACACATTGGCAAGACTACCTCGCGCAAATTCAGGCTGCAGTGCGATGAACGAACTTGTTGAAGCTCGGTGTCATCTCGCTGAGCTGAGGCCATGGCTTCAAAATCAATTGTCATGGGTACCATGCTGCAGCAGGGAGTGACGATAACCCGCGAGAGCGCATCAGCTGCCAGGTTGTCTTTGCCTTTGACATGGCGGATGTCTGTCGTGAATTCTGATATGTATGACATTTGACGGATCTCACGGGGAGTAAATTTGTCGCTCCCTGATTTCAGTGCGTATGTTAAGGGTTTGTGGTCGGTGAAAACGACGAAATGACGACCCTCTAGGAAATGCCGGAAGTGTTTGATGGCTTGATGAATCGCAAGGAGCTCCCTACCGAATGTACTATAGCGTGACTCTGTTGCGCTGAGTTTTCGGGAGTAGAACGCGATGGGCTGCCAGTTCCTGTCGGAGAGCTGCTGCAGGACAGCGCCAATAGCAATATTGGAGGCGTCAACCATGACACTCACGGGAAGCTCTTGGCAGGGGTGAACGAGTAGGGTAGCGTTAGCGAGATCTCCTTTTATGCGGCTGAAAGCTTGGAAAGCCGAGTCGCTCCAATTTAACGGTGTTGAGTCCTTGTGTTCGCCTTTGAGCATATTAGTGAGCGGCAGGAGTGTTGAAGCGCAGTTGGGAATAAAACGCCGATAGAAATTTATGAGACCCAGGAACTCTCTGAGTTTATGAATGGTTGTTGGTTGTGGAAAAACCTTAATGGCTGCGACTTTTTCGGGAAGTGGACGGACTCCTGTGTGATCCACTTGATGGCCTAAGAAATTCAACGTCGTGACTCCAAACTCGCATTTTTCCTTGTTGATTATGAGGCCGTGCTCATCAAGGCGCTGAAAAAGCAGTCGAAGATGCTGAATGTGTTCTTCATCGTCATGGCTGTAGATTAACAGGTCGTCAACGTAGGCATAGACGAAGGGAAGTCCTCGGATGACATGGTCGACGAAGCGCTGAAATGTTTGAGCTGCATTTCGTAACCCAAAAGGCATGCGAAGATACTCAAATAAACCGAAAGGTGTGATGATGGCCGTCTTGGGGACGTCACTCGGCTCAACTGGGATCTGGTGGTACGCCTTTACTAGGTCTATTTTAGAGAAAACCTTTGAGCCATACAGGGAAGTCGTGAAATCCGCGATGTATGGCAGTGGGTACCTGTCGGGGACTGTGGCGTTGTTCAGAGCACGATAGTCCCCGCACGGTCTCCAGTCACCAGGGTTTTTCTTGGGAACCATGTGCAGTGGAGACGCCCATGGACTTGATGATGGTTGAATGATGCCAAGCTCTAGCATGTGATCAAATTCATCTCGCGCGATCTTTAAACGGTCTGGTGGAAGCCGACGTGGTCGAGGATGAGTAGGTGGGCCAGTAGTCACGATGGGGTGGGCAACATTGTGCTTCACTGGACGCTGAACGTTGGTAGAGCTGGTGATAGACCCGAACTCTCGTAGCAAACTTTCGTACGGTGAAGTTGGACTGGAGCAGTTAGGCCTGTCCGGAGGTCGTGCAGGCTTACACGCGAGGTGTGTAACAATATTTGTAGTAGCATCTACGAGGCGCTTACGTTGCATATCAACCAGTAGGTTAAAATGTCGTAAAAAATCGGCACCGATAATAGGATAAGACACGTCCGCGACGAGAAAAACCCAGCGGAATACTCGACGCAGTCCGATGTTGAGGGACAAAGCGTGCTCACCGTAAGTAGCGATTGGAGTCTTATTGGCAGCTTGTAGAGTGGTAAGTGTCTGCCTGCCTTTTGTTTCAACGGCAGAAACTGGTAGTACGCTCACCTCCGCGCCGGTGTCAACCAAGAATCGCAAACCGGAGCCGCGATCTGTTATGAAGAACAAGCGGCTGAGCTGCGTACCCCCACCACTCGCCGCCTCTAGTGGTGGGTGCGGGCATTTCCCGAAGCAGAGCATGGTCCTACGCAGTTTCGGGCCCGGTCGCCGAAGGTCCGATGGTACCAACAAATATCTGAATGTCTTGATACTGCTCGGGTTTGGGAGGGCGAACTGTATCGGGGGCGGGACGTGGATCTCTGGCGATGGTCCGATCGTGAACGTGAAGTGAGCGCGGCTACTTGTGCCGTGAGGGTCTTGATCGCTTGTTGGATATCCGTGCGAAAAGAATCCTCCGTTGTTTCAGCGGCAGAGATGTTTGCCGGTGCACCGAGCAGATGCGATTGCGTGGCCGCAATAGGAGCGACTTGCGGGGCAGCGACTTGCGGTGCAGCGACTTCCATCACGGTGTCCGCCAACTGGGCGAGCTGAACTAATGCGAGTCCTGATGCAGAAGTAAGAACCATTCTTACGTTGTTAGGAAGTCTTTGCAAGAAGAGCTCCCGCAACAGGGCGGGGTCGAATGTCGCTGCCCGCTCTCCAAGAAGTTGTTGAAGACGTCGCAGTAGCTGGGATGGTGTACGGTCGCCCAGCTCTTCAGATGTTAGTAGTCGCTGGAGTCGTTGATGCTCGGATGCCGAGGTGCGTTTGATGAGCTCAGCCTTCAAATTGTCGTACGGGTTAGTTGTTGGTGGTTCGAGGATGATGTCTCGAACATCAACGGCAGTTTCGGGAGGCAACGCCGCTACCACATGGTGGAACCTCTGTGCTTGCGAGGTGATGTGGCTGGTTGTAAATTGGCTCTCCACTTGCGCGAACCAAAGTTGTGGGTCCGCTGTCCAGAATCGGGGAAGCCTGAGCGTGCGGACGACGGTGATGTCCAGCGGTGTTGCCTCATCGGTAGCCATGACGGAGGTGGCTTGCGGATCACGTCCGGGTCACCAATTGTAGGGAAAGAAGTTCCCTACCTATCTTTATTTACAAAATTATATACACGTCCAGTCCGGTCGGAAGCTGCCGGTGTTCTGAGCTCGGCCTCTCAGCTCGTTCTCCCTTGTCCACCTCTTCTTCCTTCGTCCGAACAGCCGGTTGCTACACCAATAACAAAGTGTACATACCGTGTTACGAAGGTAATCCATACGGCGTTTATTTCAGCTCTATATCACACAAAACAAGATAGAATCGACGAGAGTCCCTTTTCGACGAGTGTTCGTCAACACTGCCTCGGAAAACAAGGGGAAGAGATTGACCTCACCTCTTAATCTAGAATTGAGGTCAGTGATCAAACTATAATACGGGAAGGGTCCACAAGGGTCGCGCGGGCATATTCCATTTAGTACGCCAGCCGATCGTAGGCAGACGGTCTTGCGACGAAGCAACGCAGCGCCGAGTCGGAATGCCTGCTAGGCCTATACGCTTCGTCGGAAACGGTGGATCCAGCGTTCTTGTTCGTCGTGGTCTGTTTTAAGTACTGTTTTCTTGCTGCTTGAAGTCGGCACGCGCGGGAAGAACACGTAGAAAAATAAACGTTCAGTCAGTCAGAGTTTTGAGAGGAAGGAAAACAAAGAAAATAAACGTTCGTCGGCCGCCGCCATTCAAGTAACTGTCGGCCCTGCCCTACTGCGCACGCGCAGTAGTTGCTTCGTTTACCACACGATAGATGGCGCTTGGCTCTCAGCATTATCAAATTTGGCAATTTTCGCCACACATCTCTAATTATGCTACAAAATGTGGATCTGAATATTATTTAACAAAACTTTTAGGAAACATTCGCCGGCTATTTATTGTTTACGATCGCGGAGCTGGTGAGGTAGGCTCTTACCCAATAGGCGACCTGGATTTGGCTGACGTGCTCCATTTCCGCGGATGCATCGTAGTGAACAGGCGAAGGAAGGAAGGCGCAAAAGAGTCCAGTTTTCTTTTAAAAGTTCTATAGCAAATAATTTTTTTTGGCTCCCTATTTTTGTGTTTTTGTGTTTCTTTTCACGCCTTTTACGACGTGCGGTGGATGAAACTCGATTTTACAATCATTTCATGGTCCCTTTAAGTGGCAATGACATTGAAACGTCTCAGTTCCTCTCAGCCAACGCGCTGGCCTATGAATCTATACTTGTCGGGTTTAAATATCGGCCGAGGTGCCCGCAATCCGACGGAGGCCGATCTGAGATTTCGGTTGCATGTGAAAAGATCTACGGTTAGTCAAAATAAACCCGAAATCATTTTTTTTATTTGGGCGTGTTAAGTGCTTTTTGTTGGTTTGGCTTGTGAAACCCTAAGATCTGAATATTTGCTTTGCTTTACCTTAGTTCGGAGCGCAACCAACGCTACGGGCTGATGAAGCCACTGAAGCAGCGCCAAGAGCGCGAAGTTAAGCTGTTCGTTCTCTTTCTGTGCCTATGCGGTCGGGCTAAACTAGACCCACTAAATAAGCTACGCTTCATACAGATATGGATGCTTAAAATGATGGTTGTCAGTTATCTGAAGCTTTATCTGAAATCACAGGAAACGCTTTTCCGTCTTCCACAAATGTTTAAACAGTTGGCGACAAAGCAAAGCAATATTACGTGAGCTTCCTGACACCGAAACTATTGCTGAGGAAGTCGCACTTCTGAATCATGACGACCGGCAGTTGCATTTGATTTGTTACTAACCACCAGCATGGCGGCGCCCAAAACAATATTGGGGGAAGAATTGCCGATACTCTAAGTGTAGCTCATTTGGTCTAGCTCACAGGATAAATCAAGTGCGGTTGGGGATCGTTGGCCGAGTGTGTTCTGACACCGCAGATCAGAGCACGTGGAGAAATGCTCGAGTGCGAGCTCCGTTCAAAGCACCGAGCTCCCGCTGCAGAGCGTCCAGGGACTAAATCCCCTCGATGTATTTGCGTTGGTCTTTCAAATAACCTCAAAGGTGCCAGTGCACGAGGCCCGTGTCTCGACCGGCCCTTGGACACAAATGGCGACGCAGCACAAATACATTCGTTGCCCGTGTGGCACGCGTGCCACACGGGAAACTCGAATGTCATTTACAACGAATGACATTCATGTGATCAACGAATCGGCTCGATATCTGTCGCGCGTGGAACGCCCCACGTTCGGAGTGTCGCGCGCTGATTGTCCGATCCTTCAAATGTCATTCGTTGTAAATGGAATTCGAGTTGCCCGTGTGGCACGGGCACCGTGGGCACGGGTGTATAATGACTGGCCCTTGAAAGCGAATGGGGGCGGAGCGCCGGCTCGTGGCACGTGTCTCGCGCGTTTTCACAATAATGGTTGGCGGTTCTTGTAAAAAACGCCTTTATCAAGGGGCTTTAGCAGGGACCCTGGGTTCAGTCGCCCATCTGCATCCTACGGTCATGCGGTCGTGTATCACATATACTGCGTAATGCACGTTAAAGACCCCGAGCTAACAGTTGCACCGCACTTTTTATAACCTTCATCGGGTAACAATGTCGTCCTACGAAATTGCTGCTCTCTAAAAAACTAACGACTAATTTTGAATGCGCCGTTACATCGCATTTTTAATGTGTGTTCGCGTTCTTTTTTATTTTTATTTTTTGTCTCCATCTTTGATTATGTGGCTCTTACTTATAATGAAACAGACTATAGTTGTCAGACCTCTGGAAAAATATTATATAACTAAGGAAAATGGCACGTGAACATAAAAGCAAAAAAAAAAAAAAAAAAAAGAAAAACGCATAGGCGCACTTAATAAAAATAATTGAAATGATAGAATTGATTATAATTGTGTTTTCAAAGATGTGAGCGCCCCAAACGCTATAAAAGCGTGCTCGGTGCTTTGGATGGTGCGCTTGTTCCAGTGGGGGATCGTTGAGCGCACCAAACGCTATAAAAGCGAGCTCGGTGCTTTGGATGGTGCGCTTGTTCGCTGGAAGTGTAGTTCAGGACAGTATGCTCGCACTGTATGTTCCGCTTCGCTAGCAGGATACAACCAAATACTTTATTGGTAATGTATTTAGTGAGACAAAGCTTACCTTCTGTATATGTGCAATGCCCTCAGTTTTCGCGTGATTACACGCTTGTTTATCATTATTGTTTTCGTTTCCCACAGCGATTCAGTTCGTGCTCTTTTGTGTGCTACATGAATTATTAGAGACCAAGGTAACCCAAGGGCATTCTTTTTCGCGGATTCTAAAAAAAAAGAAAAACAAAAAAACCTATGCAACTGGCCACGTGTGCCACAACCAATAGAAAATATTCTAAGCTTCACATATGACCGCTTGCCTGACTAAACATTGTCAACATTGTATAACCCGAGACGTAGGACAAAAGGAGAAGAAAAAAAGGGGACAACACAGACACAGGTTTGAGACCTGTGTCTGTGTTGTCCCCTTTTTTCTTCTCCTTTTGTCCTACGTCTCGGGTTTTACAATGTTGAAAGTTCACCAGCTCGCTTGCATCTTCTCTGTAATTTCTAAACATTGTTGTTTGACAAGAACAATTGCGATCGTATGAAAACACGTGGGAAAAACTCGTTCTAAGCACGCGACCGTTGGCATGCAGTGAATACTCATAATCGGCGCCGAGATGATTGGTGACCGTCAGCAGGTGGAGCTTTTCTACTAACCCAGAGTTAGAATGTTTTCTTCTTTTTGTTGTAAGCAATCAGGAGACAACTTACACCAAATCTGAGGTTAGTAAATTACTATGAGCATTCAAACACAATGGCCTGAGCAGTATATGTGTACAAGCTTTAGCTTTTGATGCACCCTTAACTTTCGACACGCTCAACGCTAGTGTAAAACGTAGGACTGTTTCATTCTTAATCAGCGTACCATCTGCGTGCTTACACTATATTTTATACAACGTCAAAGCCTACCCGTTTGCATCGTTTTCATTTTTGCACACCGCTACTTGGGCGCAAGAATCACCAAATTAAGACTGGCACAGGATGTCACAAAAACAATTTACAAGGTTCTTTTTTTTTACCGCAAAAATAAACTACGCATTGCCTAACGCTCATTCTCCGCCCAAAGGTAGCGCTAGGTCACAACCAGATGCCAAAGTTTCATCCCGAACGGACACCTTATTCAAAAGTTATAAGTGATTTTCTGAAAATTCCAATGGGGGTATTGGAGCCTCTTTTTGCCTGTTTTTCGTGTCTGGTGCCCATAGAGCGCCATGTTTTCGAAAACTCCGTCGGCCGCTATTTTCCCATTGAACTTTTCAGAAAATTACTTATCATTTTTGAAGAAGGTATCGTATTGGGCTGAATCTTTGACATCCGGTTGTACCTCTAGCGCTACCTATGGGCGGAGAATGAGCGTTCGGCGATGCCTAGTTTATTCTTGCGGTAAAAAGAAACCCTGTATTTTTTTTCTTTTATGACATCCTGCAAGTTGCTTAAACTATGTGCGAAAGCTATCGACAGACCCAGAATCTTTGCACGGTCAGTCATTGCATTTATCACTGAATTCGTATTAAAATTAATAATTATTCTTTATTGCTGTGAGTTTATTTTTAACCCCGGCATTTTTTATGACCCCCGCACCAGTCCTACTTTGGGTTTACCAAACTCAACATCTAAACCTGAGTGTCATTTTTTGTGTTTTCCAGTCTCGTGGTTTGGGTCAAAATAAACACCCAGCTACCTAAATGAGACATACTGAGCGCCCGAAAAATAGTCTTTTCTTTTAGGTAGTTAATTCCTCAAGCTAGAATTTTGGAAACCAGAATATGACGTCATCACGTTTTGCTGGAAATCCACAAAGATCGAAACACATGCACGATAAAAGGGCCGGCCCGTCATTTTGCCGCCCGCAGAGCCGAGAAAGCAACGCTCGGTCACGGACTTCTGGAAGATTCGCGTTCATTCTTGCACCAGACGGAACTTTCGCCCTGTTTTCTTGTCCTCGAAAGTGCCAGTTCATCCTCGCCCCGAACGCGCGACGCTCGAACCTTCTTTGCCGAACTTTCGAGATGGTGACGTGCGCACTCTAGATAAGCAGCTGCCAGCGACCTTGTCGAGTCAGTCTCGCTCTCGCTCTTTGTTACGCTGCCGAATCGCCGCCTGCTTTTCTGCTGCCTCGACGCTCTTTGTTCACTTTTTTTTTGTTTGGAACAAGTTCGCCGATTAAACCTTTATTTTTCAGTTCACTGTTCGTCCGCTCGTCACCTTCATTCGTATCAGTATAAATCTGATCACATTGTAATATGTGTCATTGGCCTCGGAAATCTCCGATAACGGCGCACAGGCAATTTTATATTTTTCAACGCGTCGGTAGTTTTGTTGTGCATGTGTCTCGCCATTTGGCTCAGGACGAGTTTCGCGTTTTGTTCTGCCTACATTTGCTGGAGACGTGAGCTCGGAGCGTGGCAACTGGCCCCCTTGCACGAGAACTGGCGCAGCCGTGCGCGTTCCAAAGAAAGCTCGTGCAGAGAAAACCAAGCAAGGCACCAGTGATGTCAAATTCTGGATATAGAAGAATATACAACTGTATCGAAGCGGCACCACACACGATTTCTCGCATTGATGTACAGGCCTGGAAGGCAATCCCACCGCCATCTGTTGGTTCAGAATCACACTAACCAAGGGTGGGGTTGCACCTTAAAGGCTTGTATCAAACAAAGCGTAATGGCGTTGCAGCGGCCATGCTGGCTTTTTTCGCTGCCTCTTATTGCGGCTCTCGATGTGGCTGTCCCGCTGTCACCGAGCGGTCGAGCAAGCTAACACAAGCTTGCCAGCTTAGCCGTAGGTGCTCCGGTACGTCTGATGTTTGACGAACGTTTGACAAATACCGATTTGCTTTCCAAACACCCGATAATAAGGATCGCAGCACACCATAAAATACTCGCCTCCGAGCACGGTGTACATGCTTCAATATTCTTACTTTTGTGCGTTTCACTCATAGGCTCGCGTGTATTGCCTGGTGTCAAGCAATGGCCGCCGGTGGCGACACCGACGGGCTCCCGATCCGCGATCCAGCTTACTACAATAGAGATCAGTACTCCTGCCCATTGTAACCTCCTTGTAGTCCGGGCTGTATGAGTACAGTGTTCTAGAAAGTTGTAGTGCAAGAGCGGCGGCCGCCGCGTGAAGATTTTGCGCGTAAACGCCACCGTAGCGCTGCTGTTCTGAGCCCTAGCAACGTGCCTCGTCGTCGGCGCTGCTCGGCGTGTGCTATACTGTGGTTTGACTGGAGCTTTTCGCGACGCAGAACAATTGCTAATGTGAAAAAATGTAGGTTTTCCTTTGGACTAATGCCTCTACAGTGTGTGCTATCCTCTGCTTTCATTATTCGCGTGTTTTTGATGGAGATCATTTGAATAATATGTACTCCCCCCCCCCCCCCCCCCCCCCACCATTTCCAGTACTGACAGGACGTTCAGCAACGCTATCACTTGGGCTGCACGCTTAATATCTGCGAAAGAAAGCAAGCGATACTGATATGACAAGAAAAAATAGACTAATAATCCTCAATAAATCTCAAACATTTTTAATGGTGAGAGGAACAATAAACTGGTGTATTTTTTTTTTTTTTTGTCATCGTGTTGCTGATACGGGGACCAGCGTTGTGTAAGGTGCAAGCCCGAGCGCGTTTGGGAACGGCCAAGGTGCCGCTGCAACTGGCAAACATATAGCAAATAGTCTTTTGTTGGAGGCAGTATATGAAGAAAAAATTCCTCAATTGGGAGGGAGTACATGAAGCATTAAAATACAATCTGAACATAAGCTTCAACAACGCCTGTTCGTCACATTCTGGGACCTGCAACCCCGACTCCTGTTTCATCTCATGGTCCAAGTTCTTCACTGTTTGGACTTGGGTACTGCAGCTCTCAGCCAAACTCCAGTTCGAGCGACAGATCAGCAGCGCCCCCCTCTGTGGACTCCGAGGCTGCCGTTACGCCTCCAGTGCATGAGTCCCCAATTGACGCTGTGCCTGATTGTGTTTCGGGTGGTGGTCCTGAGCCCGAGGGTTCAGCTACGCCTAATACGATTGCCGCGTCCACCGCGGATGCTGTTTTTGGTGCACCATCATGCTCATCGCCACCACACCTGACTGCAAGCAAGCCTACTGAACCGGGCTTCGCAACGCCCGTTTGAACACCTCTACCATCGACATTTCAAGTAGAAGGACACCCAAGACGTCACACACGTTTACCAGAACGATTTAAAGACTATGTCATGAATACCTTAGACATGAGACCATCATCCACATCTAATGAAATCATGAACTTTTGAATCTTTGGACTAATTTCTTTTTTATTTTCTTGAAACTTTCGGTGCAGTGTGAAGTGCAATCTTTTTTTTTTTCAGGAAGTAGTGGTATTTTCCTTCCCATTTTTTGCTTTTTATTCTTTTGTGAAGGGAGGGAGAGAATACGTTAGGATGGTATTTTCCTTCTTATTTCCTGTTTTTTTGTCGAGGGAGGGAGAAAATGTAGTATTTATATATAGTCCACTGATCTTTATGACAATTGCTGGATCGCGCTTCCCCGCACCGAAAATGAGACCACAGTCGGCCATCTTACGAGATATGCTCTAGCGCTTTCAAGCATAGACAGTTACCATGGTTACCGTGTGTAGGTCACGTGAAAACAGAGGCAAAGGTCACGTGACCGCCGCCTTGACAACGCTTCAGCGGCGCTGGTAAGATGGCCGACCGGTGGCCTCAATCGCGCAATGGGCTCGAAGCGGGGCAGTGCGATCCAGCAATTGTCATAGAGATCAGTGATATAGCCCATAATGCCGGCACTGAAAAATAAGCCGATGCCGCGCGTGAAATAAACAGGGCCGGGCACCCGCGCTCGGGGTGCTCGACACTCAGAGACTATGACCAGCATCCGGCGGTCGTCATTCCTTCTTTGAGCTTCAACGGCGGGCCCCTGGCCGCCGCTTAAGGCTGCGGTCCCACGGCAGCCATCTTGAACAAGGCGTTAGTTCAACCAATAGATGGCGACACGCACCCGTGGGGTGTAAAGCCCCTTGACAAAAAAGCGTTTTTTACAAGTACCGCCAACTATTGTTGTGGAAGGGCGCGAGACACGTGCCATGAGCGGGTGCTCCGCCGCCATTCGCTTCCAAGGCCCGCTCATTTCAGTGCTGCGCCGCCATTTGCTTCAAAGGGCCGCTCGAGACATGGGCCACGTGCACTCGCGCATTTGACGCTACTTGCATAACAAGCGCAAACACATCAAGAGGCTTTAGTGGGGTGGCCTAGGGTGCCTTCATGTGCGCTTTGCTTAGGGTGGAGACATCTCGCCATTTTGTCCCACACATTTATTTTCCTTTTTTGTTCAAAAGCGCGTGAAAGAGCGTGTCCCTGCACGCGTTTGTGGCGCTGACTGTGCTATGGCGACATTTTGTTTTCGTCAATTTCTTTGTATTTTACCCGTGAGCGCGTGCTGTCGGCATCGGGTACTACAAAGGGTGGCATCACCCTTAACAGAAGGACATTGAGGCACCCTAGGGTGGCCAAAACATTGGTTCACAGTGGGATGGCTCGAGCACCATCACGTTCCCCTCGTGGCCTTGCTCGCGCCGCTGCCAGCTGTGCTCAGCTAGCTCAAGTAGCGTGGCCCAGCAAACGCATGTATGCGATAATGTAAGGCTGGGTATACATTGTTCTCTGATATAGGGAGGTGCGGTTCGGTGGTTGTAACGGGCTTTCGCAATAAATCTTACCAAGAAGGAATCTAATATTGATTGACGTGTCAATATTCTATCAATGAAAATTTCTTTTGCAGGAATCCACGCTCAGTAGACTAAATCTTCCAAGGCACCAGTGGAAGCGGACGTCAAGTAAACTGCTTCGCGATTTACGGTACTTACCTCATCATTTTGATGACGACTAAAATAACGTGACGAAATATCGTGTTTCACGGCGTCCGGAAGATATTGTAAAGGTTGTTACATTATAGTTCCCAGAAACTTTGTGGAAAGACTCGAAGTCTTCCTTGAGTTTAACGCCACCATGAACAGTAACTGTAAAGGATCCACTATTCGGTCGGTGGGTGGCGAAACGTATCCGCATCTGCGGAGTCATGGTCGATGCGTACTGTAAGTGGCTGGAAGTCTACACGATGCCTGCCACGACGTCCAAACACGTCATTGACGTTCTACGGTCTCTTTTACCTACTTTTGCCCTACCGAAAATATTTTTCTCTGATAACGCGCAAATCTTGCTTCAAAAAATAAACAAGTTTTTGAAGAAAAAAAAAAAAAAAAAACGGCATCAGGCATCAGATTAGTGCACCATACCATTCTCCAACTAACGGGCAAGCAGAACAGATGGTGTGCGAAACGAAAAAAAAAAAAAAAAAGCCCTTTTGAAGCTTACGGAAGAAGCAGTTCAGTGAAGAATCGCCAGGTTCTTGTTCCAGCAGCACGCGACGGTCTCGTATTACACGGTAAAAACGACCGCCAAAACAATATTCGGCGGACGAAGAACCACACCACCGCAGGGGGCACCTCCGAAAGCATGCGTTTGGAAAGTGGCGTCTCCACGGACCCCGAGCTCCGCAGGGGGCGCCTGCACCTTAGGTGCTAGGTGCTTGGTGAGTAGCGTCCCCACGGACCCCAGCCACTTTGGCGACACCACAGACCCTGAGTAAAAAGTGGCTAAAACCCACCCACGTCTGGCTGTGCGTGGCGAGCCCGTGTCCGGGGAAAAGGGCATCCTGGTGGTTGAGCCGAACCCGGTTTAGGTTTGGACCCTTCGGGGCCCCCCGGGTGAGGCAACACACCACTTTGGCCCCCGCTTCTCGTAGACGGGAGTCTTGGTAAGGCCCGGCCAGGATGATTCAGTCTAGTCGCCTTTCCTTCTACTATCCCCTCCGATCGTTCACTTTTACCTTTCCTGTTTCTTTTTCTTCTCTTTCATTTCTCTTACTCCCTTTTCACCCCTCTTTGGCGGCAAGGGCTAACCTTGGGTGAAAACAGGTCCTGTCCCTGCAACCACACTAGGGTATAGTGCCCGGGCAGCACTGGTAGAGTAATTGTGTCAGCCAAGCCCTTCTTGCTGTGGCACATTACCTACCCCCTTGTTGGGCTCCGTGGTGGGCGGTGCACCCGGGCACTGAACTCCCCTTCCCATCTTTATGGGTTCCAAGCTAAACAAAAACTCTGATCGGGCTCTGAAAAGGGCCCGCACCGAGGTCAAACTTCTTAAAAATCGTACCACGGCACCGGAAACTTTTCCAAAATTTTTGGTTATGCACTCAGACAACGAGGACAAACCGCTGGCAAAACTTTCTCCTTTCCTAGTCACAAAGACTTTGGAGATGGTAGTTGGAAAAAATTTCAAAGCAAAGAAGCTTTTTTTCTGGTGACCTTCTTGTTGAAGTCCATACTGCAGAGCAGAGTACTGCATTACTTGCCCTCAACGAAATCCAAGACTACGCCGTTTCTGTTACCATTCACCGCTCTCTCAATAGCACGCAGGGCGTCATCTCCGAGGATGATCTTCTTGGAAGCCCGAACGAAGAGATCCTTGAAGGTCTTAAAGATCAGGGAGTCATCGCTGTGCGACGGATCACTCTTCGTCGTGATGGCCAGGAAAGGGACACTAAACATATAGTTTTAACGTTCAACTCAACAAGTCTCCCCTCCGCAGTCAAGGCTGGCTACCTTAACTGCAAAGTGAGGCCCTACATCCTCAATCCTAGACGTTGCTTCCGCTGCCAACGTTTTGGCCATGGGTCAACCACGTGCAGAGGAAAAACGACTTGTGCCAAATGTGCAAGCAACGATCACCCCACAGACAACTGTTCTAGTGACTCACACACCTGCTTGAATTGCCGAGGACCTCACCCGGCATACTCTCGTTCGTGCCCTAATTTCAAACTGGAAAAGGAAATAATAACTCTAAAGACAAAGGAAAACTTGGCTTACCAGGAAGCACGTAAGCGTCTCTCCTTCCTGCAAGGAGGCACGTATGCTGAGGCGGCAGCCAGGGGGGCTGCTCCGCCAAAGACCTCCGTGGGTACACAATACTACGCTCAGGATATTGTGGCCCCGTTTAGCCCCCCTTTCCTTGCAAAACCAAGGGTGGATAACACACCCTTACAGACTCCCATGACGCAAACAACCGACACGTCGGTGCGTCTCAGTGGTCTCTCGCAACCCCGACGGCGTGCAGAGGAGGCACCTCGGATCTCCCCATCCTCCTCTTCTCATCACTCTGGGAGCGCTGCCAGCACATTGGCCACTCCCAACGCCAAGGTTCAGGAGAAGGTGAAATCTAACAAGTCACCTTCATTTGGGCGCTCCCAAAAGGTTGTGTTCAACCTTCCCATACTACATGAAAAACAACATAGTACACCTCAATCAAATGCTCTGGATGCATCCGAGTGTAATCGTGGTGCATCCTGCTCGCAGCATGAAGCCCCTGGTGTACAAGGAGGGATGGCTGAATCCTGCACTGATCCTGCAGATCAGGCTACCCCTATGGAAGTTGAAAAGCAACCAAAAAAGAAACAGAGCCCTCGCATAACAGGACCGCCCTAGCATAATGCCAGTGAATATTGTGCAATGGAACTGCAGAGGAGCACGCTCAAACATTGAAGATTTAAAGGATCTGATGCAGGCCCTAGACCCAGAGGTGACCTGTCTTCAGGAAACCTTCCTTTCCGAGTCGGCCTCGTTCAGATTTGGCAGATGCGCAGTATATCGTAAAGACCGTCCTCCGGATGTGAGAGGTGGAGAAGTGGCTCTCATTGTGCAGCCATCGTGTCCTTCAGGACAGATTCCTTTAACCTCAAACTTGGAAGCAGTTGCTGCACGTATTTACATCGGTATCACGGTAACTGTATGCTCTCTTTATCTTCCACCTAATGAACAGATCACGTTGACAGAGCTAGAACAGCTTGTAAATGAACTCCCAAGCCCTTACCTGCTTCTTGGAGACTTCAATGCTCACAATAGACTATGGGGAAGTCAATTGGATGACTCTAGAGGCAAAGTGGTGGAGAATGTTTTGCTCAAAAATTCAGTGAATCTTTTAAATGACAAGTCTCCTACGCTTATTACCCTAAGCTTACCTGTAAAATACTCTGCCATAGACTTATCATTTTGTTCAGCTTCTCTTTTTACGAAATTGTCCTGGCGTGTTCACCAAAATCCATATAACGGTGATCACTTTCCCATTGTCATCCAACACTCGTGCGCTACTCCTTGTGTCACGAAAAGAGTGCCTCGGTGGGTCATTGAGAAAGCAGACTGGACGAAATTCAGTGAACAGGCCCAGATTACCGAGGATGGTTTCACCGCACTTAATATCGATGAGGCCACGTCTGCTTTGACAACTGTCATAATTGACGCAGCAACAGTTTTAATTCCAAAAACATCATCACGGTTTCCAAAATACCCAAAACCCTGGTGGTCTCCAGAATGCACAGAAGCCAAGAAAAATAAAAATAAGTATTGGGGAAAATTCAAGAGGTATCCCACTTCTGAGTGGTTGATCGCCCTTAAAAGAAGCAAAGCTGAGCTCCGCCGCATAATCAGAAGCCAGAAGAAAAACTCCTGGTGCAAGTACACCTCGGAGGTTACCCAGGACACATCAACAAAAGAAATCTGGGACAAAGTCCGGAAGATGGAGGGCTTATATAATGATACCCGACTCTATTCTCAAAGATGGAACAGTTCAAGTGTACTCTCCCATAGACCAGGCAAATCTGCTGGGACATACTTTTTCAATAGTATCCAGCAAGTCTTCATACCAAAAACCTTTTCTAGTTTATTGCACGCAAGTAGAAAGAAAACCACTGCCAATAAAACTCAGTAGCGAGGAACCTTACAACAAACCTTGATCTTTTCGAGAGCTGGAGCTATCGACCCTGCATTGCCGGAATTCTGCAGTTGGCTTAGACAACATACACTATAAAATGATTGCTAACTTATCCCACGATTCCAAACTTGCTCTTCTGAAGTTTTATAACAGAATATGGGAAACGGGGGTGTTCCCAACATCCTGGAGGAAAGCAGTCGTTATAACCATTCCAAAGCCAGGCAAAGATCACACAAATCCTCAGAACTACAGACCAATAGCTCTCACCAGCTGCCTCTGCAAAGTGCTGGAACGTATGATAAATTCAAGGCTTGTTTTTTGCCTAGAGGCAAAAAACTTACTATCACGAGCTCAGTGTGGTTTCCGCAAAAACCGCTCCACCCTTGATCATCTTGTGTCTCTGGAGATGGAGGTTCGCTCGGCCTTTGTGAGGCGTGAACATCTGGTGTCAGTTTTCTTCGATCCTGCTAAGGCATATGATACAACATGGGGGCATGGTATTCTTAGTAACCTGGTGTCAATGGGTTTTAATGGTAACATGATGGTGTTCATTAAGAACTTCTTAACAGATCGCACTTTTCAGGTGCGCCGGGGAGCTGTTCTTTCTGACGAGTTTATGCAGGAAACGGGCGTTCCCCAGGGCTGCATTTTAAGTGTCACATTATTTTTGGTTGAGATAAATTCACTCTCCCGTGAAATTTCTCGCCCCATCGAACACTCTTTATATGCCGATGACCTTAAAATTTCTATCAGGACTTCATCTCTGCGAGTTGCCGAGCGACAACTCCAGCTCTGCACAAACAAACTGGGCAAGTGGTGTTTTCGAAACGGATTTCAGTTCTCGGCAGAAAAACGTGCCATTGTACATTTCACGCGGAAACGTGGACTGTACCCCAATCCAGAACTGTAACTAAATGGTACACAACTTACTTGTAAGAACTCTCAAAAATTTCTGGGAGTCATTTTTGACCGAAAACTGACATTTGGAGAGCATATTGCCTATCTTCGCAAAAACTGCCTAAAAAAACTAAATATTCTTAAAGTGCTTGCACACACATCTTGGGGAGGACACGTGGAGTCTCTTCTGCATATTTACCGGGCTACAGTGCGTTCAAAACTGGATTATGGTAGCTTTGTTTATAGATCGGCTAGACAATGCACAATTCGACAGCTTGGTCCTGTTCATCACCAGGCAATTCGTTTGTGCACGGGAGCTTTTCGGACATCACCAGTCGAGAGCCTATACATAACAGCCCATGAAGAGCCCCTATGTCTTAGGAGAGAATTGCTAGGTCTATTTTATGCAGGTAGAATTTCAATGTACAAGGACAATCCAGCCTACACTCATGTCCTAGCCCCATCTTTTACTGAGCTGTTCGCTCGACGCCCATCAGTCGCCCAACCATTTGGAATTCGTGTGCAGCAAGTTTTGTCAGACACTTGGTTTTCAATAAGCAAGGTTTCAACTTTTCGTCCACCACTCCCCCCCTGGTATGACCCAAGCATTTCCTCTGATCTGCGGTTAACTAAGTTCCAAAAGCCACGTACTGCGCCTCTGGTGTACCAACAGTATTTTTTAGAAATTCTTAAAGAGTTCAAGGACTACCGGGCATTTTACACTGATGGTTATAAAATGGGCGATGCTGTTGGAGCGGCCTTTGTTTCTGGGACCACCGGAAATGCTTTCCAGTTGTCTCCAATAGCATCTGTCTTCACATCTGAATTATATTGCCGCGCGCCAAGTAGGCAGCGCGGCCGTAGCCTAACGGTTATCGCGCTTGCCTCCCACGCGAAGGGCCAGGGTTCGATTCCTGGCCGCGACTATGCATTTTTGTTAACACTGTAATGTGATGTTCTGGTGAAATCGAGAACCGTCTAGCTGATTCGAGGTCAGAATGTTCTACGCGTCGAACCTTCTACGTCGAATGCTCCAGAAGCCAACGTGTGTACAAAAGCGGCTCCGCGGGCAAGCCGGAGCCAGTCTCGCCCCAGCGTTCGACTCTGCTGCCACGCCGATTTCGACACCCGCGACGCTCTATTAAGAGAGAGTTTTAGAATAGGGGGCCCCAACGCTTTGGTGAACCCAACGCTTTGGGGTACCCAACGCAACGACACCTCACGCAGCGTGCTTATAGAATAGGGTTTGTGACGACGCAACGCGGCACGCTCGCCTTTTTCGCATGCAGCGCCATTGTGGACAACGAACGAACTTCTTAACAGTGAAAATTATAAAAAACGTAAAGCATTTGCGCTGAAACGACACATTATTGTGGCCTGCGGTTCAAATAATAGGGAGGGTAACACCAGTTGGAACGGCACAGCAAGACCCATCTGCCGATCGTCTCTGAATCAGAAGGTTTACTTCTCTAGTCACAAGTTGGGTGCCTCAATGACCTTCTGTTTAGAGTGATGCCACCCTTTGTAGTACCCGATGCCGACAACACGCGCTCACGGGGAAAACACAAAGAAATCGACGAAAACAAAATGTCGCCATAGCACAGTCAACGCCACAGACGCGTGCAGGGACACGCTCTTTCACGCGCTTCTGAACAAAAAATAAACGTAAAAGTGGGAACAAAATGGCCAGATGTCTCCACCCTAAGCAAAACGCACATGAAGGCACCCTAGTCACAAGAGAGTGCACGCCCTCAAATACCAGGCTATCATATGCCCCAATGGAATTATCTGCGAGCTCGACGGGACCATTCCCCGGTCACAGGCACGACGCTGGTAGGTGTAGCTTGCTTTTAGCCCATCCTGTAGTCGAAGCAGCACGACAGTTATAGAGAGTTTTATAATAGGGTGTCCCAAACCTTTGGACCCCAAAGAAATAGGGGCTCAGCACTGCGCATGCGTAGAACCCAAACTCCTTTTGGGGTTTTGGGTTTGCTCGCGCCCCCAACGTGAAATTCGAGAAATAGCGTGGGGCCCCCCAAGTGCTTGGGGCCGGGCTGTGTCGGCAAACATGGCGTGGCCCTTTCCGCTCGCTTCGGTGCAAATTCGTCATGGTCGCTGCAGTATTAGCCAATTTCATTGCCAATGAATAGTGCAACTGGCTTTCGCTTTGCTTAATCTCGCTCAAGTCACAAAAAATGAGCGGTGGGCTCACCCCATCTTAAAGAACGTACCCGATCCTGGCCGTTTCTAAGCCTAAACATACGTCGTAACTGTTGACATGGTGACGGATTGCTACGCCGTGGCTGAAAGCTCGTTCACACAGACCCATTTTTTTTTTTTTTTTTTTTTTTTTTTACGTTACCAAAAGTCACCGGGAAATCTGTGCTTCGTATTAAACTGTGCCAGCAGCAGGTCGACCCGGCTGCGGATGGCCCGCGTGGGGAAATTTCTTCCGATTGCTTCGGAGATCCTTTCGGCAATTGAAGTCCATCTCCTGGAATCCTGAAATGGGTTAGTGGCGTACACTTCGCGTAGCACATAAATGTCATCGTCGATCAAGAAGCGAACGCGCGCGGGAGCCTTCTCTTCCGCCATTTTCTTCTGGCCTTGAATCGGCCTCGACTCGTTCGGCCATCCCGCTTCGGGTGTAGCCGAAACAATCCAATCCGTAGCGCTCTAATATGGCGCTTGTTCTCGTAGTAACATAGAGAGTTGAGCTAGCTGGTACTTAGAAGACATACCTAATACAGCGCACAAGCACAGGAGGAAGATAGCAAAACACAGAAAGGGGCGCTGACTCCCAACTTATGTATTGTGAAAGAGAAAGAGGAAGCTTCGGATATGAACCCCACGTTCCTTGGCTTACCTCTTTGTTTTTCTCCCTTTAAGCATAATAAAAAAAAAAAAAACCACGTTTATTCACGTTGTTGTTTTTCTTTCTTCTTTTTTCTCCTCTTTCTTTTTTTTCGTCGTGACCTTATAATGCAGTTTTCTCCTTTTATACTGCAACTTAGTAATTTATATGTTTTTCTTCTTTCTTCTTTATAGCTTGTGGGTGCGCGCGGGGCTTCATGTCTGAAGCTTCCTCTTTCTCTTTCTTTCACAATACATAAGTTGGGAGTCAGTGCTCTTTCCTGTGTTCTATTTTCGGGGGATCGGTGGCCGAGTGGGCTAAAGCGCACACCCAGCTCGACGCGCGTGGAGCGAAAGCTCGCGCTGTAGAACCCAGAGATTCTATGTTCAATCCCCACCCTTGCCCGTTTCGATCTGGATGAGCATCGTTCCGGCGTGCGGTCGTGTATCACTACTGCGTGGTGCATGTTAAAGACCCCAGGCTAGCGGTTGTACCGCACTGGCTAAATTGCTCATCTACAGTGGGTAACAATGTCGCCATGTTCTGGCAGACTAAACTCCTGCTGTATAAACAACTAACGACTATTTTTTTTTTCTATTTCTCTTCTTTTTTGCTTGCGCGCTGTTTTAGGTATGGCTCGTTTTCGAATTTTTTGGTCGTTCGTATGTGCTTTGAACATATGCAGCCGAAGATTTTGGCCTTCAACTATGCCGAGACTGAGACGAACGCGAGCGCGCATACTCTGCGAGCAGCTGCACAATTTAAATCTGAGCTGGAGCGACTTTGAAGCCTTGAAATACTTGTTTTCAAGATGCAGGTATCGTGCCACGAACGAAATCTACTCGGAGCCACGTATGTTGACTACTCGGACAACGTACTCGGACAACGTATGTTGACATGGCAACATACGTTGCCATGTCAACGGTTACCGCGTATGTTTAGGCTTAGAAACGGACAGAATTGGGGACGATTTTTAAAATGGGGCGAGCCCACCGCTCATTCTTTGTGGCTTGAGCGAGATAAAGCAAAGCGAAAGCCGGTTGCACTATTTATTGGCATTGAAAAGGGCTAATACTGCAGCGACCATGACGAATTTGCTCCGAAGCGAGCGTAAAGGGCGCAGCCATGTTTGCCGACGCAACCCGGCTCCAAGGGCCCAAGCGCCAACCCAAAGCCCCAAACCGAGTTTGGATTCTGCTTATGCGCCGTGGTGATCCCCTATTTCTTTGGGGCCCCCAAGCTTTGGGGGCCCCTATTCTAAAACTCTCTATTATCTTTTGTACTCTTTTATTTTTGGCACAAGTTCGCCACATTAAACGTTTATTTCTTACTGTTTATTTATTGTTTTTTAGTCATCACCCGTGACAATATGCGATTATTGCTTCGCTTAAGCACATCAGAAAGTCCCGGATCAAGAAAGCACTGATATGCTCCGACTCTTTAAGTGCACTTATGCCCATCTGTGCTATAGAGCCTAAGAAACACCCGTTTATTGTAGATATTCATACGCTGTTACGAGAAATCCAGTCAGTGGGCGGACACGTTCGGTTCCTCTGGGTTCCAGGGCATAGATGGCATCACTGGAAATGAGCTTGCCGACAAAACTGCCCGACAAGGTCCGTTCGAAGACAGAACACAGATGCCTTAGCCCTTAAGTGACATTCGCCGTGAGATGTTTAAGAGTGTCGCGACAAAATGGTTGCGGCAATGGAAGAAATGTGAAGGTAACAAGCTTCATACCCTTCACCCTACTACAGATAAATTTCAGGACCATCGTCACCTCTCGCGTCATGGCAGTGTATTGTTAACACGACTGCGCATTGGACATACACGCTTAACACACTCGCATCTCTTAATGGGCAATGAACCTCCTACCTGAGAAATATGTGACTCAGACCTTACAGTAATGCATCTGTTTGTTTGCAGGAAGCTGGAACCTTTCCTTAAACCACTTTTAGCACCACCAAGAAGATTAAACATTCCATTTCATCCGTGTTTGGTGTTAGGTCCTGAACCTCAGATTCCACTCAAAGACTTATTCACGTTCCTTCAAAAAAGTAGCTTCAAGTCACTTCTCTAGTATACATGAATTTTTGGAGCCCTATACACTCTATAGGCCTTATTACCCATTTGTATATTAGCTAAACATAGCTCATTAGTTTTACCCATAAGCACTAACATACTACATATTAAATCAGCTAAACAGGATCTTGGCGCTATTTGGCCCTCGTGTTGCCCTTGCGCCATAAAACACCAACAGACAAACAAACAAGAGCCACAC